>NC_090924.1:1069416226-1070041226 GCF_040938575.1 Ambystoma mexicanum | reverse complement strand
TCTGTTTTGGCCCGAGGGGAACCCTGGATAAGAGGAGGCTGGAAACACCACTACCATGTCGATCTCCTGAGTTGTCATGAACAAAGGATAAAGGAGCCAAGTATCCTGCAACTAAGAAGCTGAGTCGAGGAATCGCTGGTGACCCGCTGAAGGTTTGGCACCCTGCACTGCTGTCGTCCTGTGAGACCCCTCTGCCTCTGATCGAACGAGAAGGCATGTACTGGCGCTTAGACCCTTTAGAATAGTGGGAACAACTATTCTCGGCATCTTCACCAACTCCTGTACGTAAGCCTTCGGAAGCGTCCCTGGGCCATCCAGCGTACTGACCAGCCTACACAGGAACCTTGCTCTGTTACCGCTGTCTGGCTGCTGCTGAAATCCGAGCCCTCGACACTCTCACATGCTTCGTACACTTGGCATTCCCAGGTCTGAAGTGAGAAGTGTACATTGGGCCTCGAATACAAGTGGTTGTCGAGTTGCCCTGCTGAGGTAACCATCTGTGCGTGTTTGCTGCATTTGGGACACCCTCGACCCTGACTTCTGCTGTCGCGGAATCTACACAGTGCCAAGACGTCCCTCTGATCACATCTGAACCTGCCAGCGAAGAAACTAACTCGGAGAAGCCTGGGTCTGCCTGCATCGAGGACCGATGAGTAGTGAATACCCTGAACCGGTCTCCCTCCTGCAGAAGTTAGAGGTTAGTTACCCTGAAGTCCGGGTTAGGAAAGGAAATGTATTACTAGAAATTCCATCAGCATTCGAAATACTTACTTTGTCTCTGTGTGCCTGATTGATTTAAGTGCCTTACAGCTTTACCTAGACAAATCTACTTTTTTTTACTTTGCTCATTTAAATTGTGTTTTCTCACATTGCGCATTGAAACTGCATTTACTGTGTTTTTGATACGTTGAGCAACGAGCAAGCACTCGTATTCTGATTGTTGTGTGCGAGTTTTGTGCAAGTCACCTAACGGGAACTACAGTTCCCAGAAGCATTTTCTGCATACTTCTAGTAACGTCAGGCGCTTCAGCGCCGGCGCTTCTGGGGCAAGCCGGTCTGCGCCGGTCCTCGCCGAGCCCATCGCCCTTGGCCAGAAACCCTGCATCTCCTCGACATCACGCCCTAATCTCTGGTAAGAATGGGGTTTCTAAAGTAAATGCTCTCTTCGCAAAGCTACAAGAGCTACAAAAAATGGAAGCTATACATGCGCACATATTAGAGATCCTTGACAAACCTGAAATTAAATTGCAATGCACTAAGAAGGACCTTTCCAAAGACACCTGCTCAACGCCCATTAGTGCACAGACCTCTCCTACCAAAGCACACACTACACACTCCGCCACAAAAAAAATCAAGGCGCAAAACACACACGAACTAAATGAGGCAAATCTATCCACCTCCACTCTGAACGACCTAAAAGTATGTATACTGAACACACGATCTCTTAATAATCATGCTCAATGCATCCACGACTTGATGCTGGCAGATAATATAGACATCATGTGCATTACTGAGACATGGCTACAGGACCCAATAGGTCCCACATGTTCTATAGCAGTCCCTACAGGTTACAAAATCCACTACACCAACAGAGACAGTGGGAAAGGGGATGGGGCTGCTATAATATCACGTGACTCCATACCTGTGTTCCCCACAACTACAACATGCTGAGGTTGTGAAACTTTACACCTTAAATATTGTCCTACAAATAACAACTGTATTAACTTCCTACTTGTCTATAGACCACCATCACTCGACTCTGAGTTCAATGACAAACTCATACACCACGCTAACTCAATAATAGGACAGAACAAATCTACAATTATCCTTGGTGATTTGAACCGATGGCGCGGTGACCCCAAAGATAAAGAAGCAATTCATCTTGAAAAAAATCTTCAAAAAATCCAGTTCAATGTATCTAACCACGTCCCTACCATGGCCAATGGGCACCAATTAGACTTGGTTATTTCCAACAACATCGAAACAAACAATGTTATCACTACTCCATGTATATGGTCTGACCACTACAAAGTAGTTTTCAATCTACTGATCCCTCAGTTAGCAAAAAAACCTGCAAACGACGCTAAGAAAGTTCACTCAAGAAACTTTAAAAATATTGAAAGCACTGATTTACAATCCTGCGTTAACAGAATCCTGGCTGATATTAAGGAAACAGACTCCTGTGACACTATCATTAGCAAATATGACCATCATATGCTAAGTTTGATAAACCAAAAAGCACCCAATCGCGAAAAGACAGTCAGGCCCAACTCTAACCACCAAAAATGGTATACACCAGAACTGACCAATCTAAAAAAGGAAAAAAACCTTAGAGAAGCACAATGGCAAAAAATCCCTACTGACGACAATAAGATCAGTTGGAAATCACTAGAAAAATCATATAAGAACTGTATTATTGAAGCCAAAAGGAACTATTTCAACAGTCAAATCGAAACATCAGCGAATTCAGCAAGCAAACTCTTCGATATACTGAAATCTATTGACAAACCCTCACAAATTTTAATCCCTCACAATCAGAATGTGATAACACTCAGACAGCTTTTGCTAATAAAATCACTAAAGCAAGAGAACAAATTACATCTGCCCTTCAGACTATGCCACAACCTAACCCCTTAGTCGAATCATCGACGGACACGGGGATTGAGAAATTCCAATTTCAACAAATCTCTATTGACACCATGAAGAAAACACTGGTATCTATGAAACCATCTTCCTGCGCGGAAAACAAGCTTCCACCCAAAATTATTCTTGAACACCCTGACATATTCGCCCCTTTATTTACAAAAATTGTAAATTCATCCTTCCGAGACAAAACAGTGCCAGTCAATATAAAAAAAGTCACCATTACTCCACTGGTAAAGAAACCCAACTTAGACCTACGCGACCTCAACAATTTGAGGCCCATTACCAACTGCAACTTCACCCTTAAGGTCATGGACAAAATCGCTACAGCTCAACTACAGGAATATGTAGATAAAAATGAGCTACTAAATCCACAACAATCCGGTTTTAGAGCAGTGCATAGCACAGAGACAGCAATGTTAGATCTACAAACAAAAATGCTGGAAATTATGGATAAGGGCAACACAGGATTACTAGTACTTTTAGACCTAAGTGCGGCGTTTGATCTGTTAGAGCACCAGCTCTTACAACAAGCACTAGCCAAAACTGCAAACTGCTCTAAAGAAGCAATAAACTGGCTCACCTCCTTCCTGGAGAATAGAATTTCATGCGTCCATTGGGGAGACAAATTCTCACTCGAACATAACATCTCGTGTGGAGTTCCCCAGGGAGCCAGCTTGTCACCTTTGCTCTTTAATATATATATACATACGCCTCCTGTGTGAATTACTAGAACAACTTCAAGTATTTTTCACTAACTACGCTGATGATACTCAGCTAGTCATGGAATTGAGCGGTGACTATGTTAAAGACAGTATTAAATTGAACACCCTCTACAAGAATATCAAAGAGTGGATGAACAATAACTGGATGTGCCTCAATAGCAACAAGACCGAGTTAATGGTATTTGGATCTACTCAGGCTCGCGCTAAACTGACATCCGACTACAAAGAATTTCAAATCAAGGAATCTTGCATTGAAGTAGTTGGTAAAGTGAAAACACTTGGCATGATGCTGGAAGCTACACTCAATGCATATGCTCAAGCCATGTATGTCAGCAAAAACTGCAACTACCACATTCGTCTCCTCAAAGCAATGAGACACCTTCTCAATGAAAAAAATTGAGCCACTATTGCCAGAGCCACCATTCTAACACGGTTTGACTATGGCAACGCTCTCCTTGCTGGTGCCAGCAAGCAAAGCTTACACAAGTAACAACTGATTCAAAATCAGGCGATAAAATCAAGGAGAGATCACATCAGCGTAGCCAGACGCGACCTACATTGGTTGAAAATGGAAGACCGCGTACAATTCAAGTCCCTGTGCCTAACCCATAAATGCCTTTATGGAAAAGCACCTGCCTACCTTAAGACCAAACTTACACCCTACAACCCTACCAGAACACTAAGATCTGAAGCCAAGGGACTGATAACAACTCCAAAATTGAAAAAAGAACTAGGTCTAGGAAGAGCTTTCCCCACTCGTGCGGCAGCATTCTGGAACAAACTTCCGACTAGCCTTAGACTGGAATCAAATCTATTTTCCTTCCTTAAAAAACTTAAAACCTTGCTTTTTAAGTAATTCGAGATAAGGCTTTACGACCTCTGATGGACAACCCCTATATGTAATGAATCGTCCTCTATATTGTTTGTCTTCACTATTTTTCTACGTCTTCATGTAAGCGCCCCGATGCTTGCGAGCAGTTTGGCGCTCTACAAATAAATAAATAAATACATTTAAAAAAAAATAAGCCTGTGGCTTTCCCCCGCAGTTGAAAAGCAGCACCCCTTTCTCCGTACTCGCGCCCTGCTTCTGCCCACAAGTGGAGGCTGCGCTTGAGTCACGGAGGTCTGTTCGCCATCGTTTGTTTACCTCTCTGAACTGCCTGATTTCCCAGAAGAGACACTCCTTGGCCTGTTGGCACCCACGTGTGCAGGTACTTTTGAGCACAAGGCTCCACTCTTCGTAGGGCTCGGACTTCCTTCTAGTTAGGTGGCCTCTGATGTCGAACTGGGTCTAACGATTACTTGCACTGCCTGTTTTCCTCCCCATCTAGGTGGTCTACATATCTCGTGCTTCTAACTCTTTAGACCCCTTGGTCTTGTATATATATTGTATTGATTGTGATGTGTTGGTTTACTTGAGTTTTATTGTGATTCTTTACTATGGTCGATGTTACAAAGGCCTTGTAATAAATGTGTCTATATTTTTAATATAACACCTGCCTGGAGTAATTTGTAAGCGTCCTTGCTTTGTGTGCTCATTGCAGGCTTTCAGTCACCCTCACCCCTCTTGAGACCTAGTCTTGACTGCCGCCATCGGTACCCTGATTGGTCTGGCTTGTCCAGAGGTTACCCTGTTCCAAGAAACTAAGCTGGCCTTCTGAACCTCTGCCCCTCCAGGACAGAGTTCAGAAATCCATTTTAACACTGTGCTAACTCGGTTGTTTGCTCCGTCCAACCGCGGTGAAAGTGTTTAAATCTTTCACCAATCCGAGGGCTTGTCCTTCTCTACTCTTTAAAGTAACTTTTCTTCTGGCCAACTTCATTTCGAACTCTTGGCAAACACTTAACTACAAACTACTCTGAACTGTGTGATCCACTGCAAAGACTCTGGTCCATTGACTTTGGCTCAGGCCCCTTGATTTGATTTCCTCACCCTAGTTGCCTTTTCTAGATTGCCCTGCTTGCTTACTTGTTGGTGCTGCTTAATTTTTGTCTAACCTTGTCTTTCCCTCCCTTTTAAATTACTGAAGTTTCATTTTGCTCACACTGCTCACACTTCATTTTGAGCATAACTTGTTCAGAATCTATTGGGTGGTGTGTAGTATATTAAGCGTGTGATTTTCTGATACTTTAGTGAATTGTTTTACAAATGATGTGTAAATAAATGTATATTCTTTTACTCAGAAACCTAGAGTCAGTGTTTGCTTGAACCATAGTAAATTGCTGTCCTTTGTGTAACTTCTGATACTGCTCACTTTACTCTTGAGATAAGTCTGGCTGCTCAGCCATCGCTACCACTTTACTGTGTAGTACTGTGTCCCGGGAGGATAGCTCAGCGGCAGCGTGCGCGTCTTGGAAGCAAGACGACACGTAGCAACAACAGGTTCGATCCCCGGGTCCGCGCTTAGAAACCTTTGGGTGTTTAAGCGCGTTATAAATACGTAACTAAGAAAAAAAAAAAAAAAACACACACAATTACGCAACTAAGAAAAACAAAAAAGACAATTCCTGTAACAGCGCCTCGATGCCTGCGGGCTGTGTGAGCGCTTTATAAATGTGAAATAAAATAAAAAAAAAAAAATAAATAAAAAAATAGTACAGGCTTGTACCAAAGGTGAATTTGTACTGTCACTTGTAGTCTTAATTGTGTGTAGTGTTCCCAAATAGTACTGCATATGATTCTGCCTAACACCCATGGGGAGATTTCTTTCTTTTGGTCCACTCATGTGGATATGGACACACACCCTCCCCCCTCCAGGGTGGACATTTTATTACCCCAGTCCTGGATGGGCATTTTCTTTTTAATCTGAATGAAGTGGTATTATTTTTGTTTTTATTTTGCCCTCTTGATCTGGATGGACACATTCTTCTCATTTTGTCATATGCCTGTCCAGGATGGAGTATATGTTGTTTTTTCCTCTGTCTGAGATGGACTTTCTTTTTTCTCCAAGTTTGAGATTTGTGATGCTGTCCTCTCAAGGGAATACTGAGTGCAGTACTGGAGATACAGCCATGTACAATGGTGTGAACGGCCATGGTTGACTTGAGAACAACAGGATGACACGTACAAGTAACAATGGGTTGATCGCCTTTTTGCACATATGTGCAGTATGCATGATTTGCTACTATGGCTGGTGATATACAATATCCCATGGTGTTTCAGTGATACTGATTCATCCAGTGACTGCACTCCATGGGCGTCCACCCTACGCCCTTTCACCTCCCTAGTACCCATGCCCTCTGCCAGTCACTGGCCCTCCATTAACAAATGTGGAGGTACCATTTCCAGTGGAGGTGATGAGGGAATCACATCAGGACAGCTCTGTCAGCAGGCAGGTATGAGCACTGTCTATGGTGTTATATCTGTATTAGTGGTCACTACGATCTTTGCATGCATTCTCACACATTTACTTTTGTGGGTATAATCATTTAGTCACGGTAAATGTCAGTGCAGATGTGTGTTTGTCCACATGCATGTGTGTGCATGTACCTTTCCACATCAATGCATGTGTGTTGTTGTTGAGGTTGCACTTCACAATTGACAGCTAAATAATGTTAATGTTCAGCACTTATCACACTTGAGCCATTATCAGTATTTGCCACATTCTGGATCTACATCCTTATTCAGATCCTGCATTCTCTGTGCATCTGGACTCTTTTTTTTGGTTGTTCACCACTTGCTTCATTGACCGTTATGATGTCTTCGTACTTTCAGCCTTCTCCCCCGCCCCATGTTTGTACGGGGCCCTGCAAGTGTACTCCATGTCCATACTACTCTTTGACCTGTGCCAGTGCCCCTTCCACACCCTTATCTGCTCACATGACCTGCCTTGCTAGAATTTCACTTCTTTCACACACGTCCATTGTCAGATCTACAAGTCCTCAACTGCTCCCCTTCATAGCCTTGCCTCTGATAACACAGATCCGGCCATGTGTCTCAATTGACTCCACAGGACAGGTTTGACACACTTGGTGCGTCTAGGGTTGTACTGGTTTACGCATGTGTGCCCCTGACAGACTTTACCTGTGTATCCCAATCAAGTCACTTGTTGTTCATTGTTGTTTTCAGCATGTTCTCTCCATCTGGATGTATTGCATGACTTTGTTTTTAAATATTTGTTGTTCAAATCCAGCACTACGTGTGACTGCACGGTGTATGTGTACATTGTGGGCGCATGCATGTGGTACATTGTCCACTCCCCACAGCTTTTGTTAATCTGTCATCCCTGTAGGTGTGGCCAGTTAATGATCCCCCCACAATTGCTGCTTGGTGCAGGGTCAGGAGATGTGGTTGAATTGACTTATTTGTGTGGATGTTGCGGACATGGGTGTATTTCTGGTTTACATGCCATGGTGGGTTGAGCATGTTGTTTTTGTGATGAGGAGCTGAGGATTGCCATTTCACAGATGGCTTTGGTTTCCCAGTCTGCCCTTCTCCCTCACTCACTATTGTCCTTCATCGCCCCTAACATGTGCTATTTTTCCATCTATGTGCCTTCCACTCTTCACTACCTTCTCTCTGCCCTCACCCACTGTGAAGGCCAGCATCTCACTACTCATGTCCCCACCAGCCAGTCTTCTCCTTGCACCACGATTCCCGTATCCCCCTCTCTCTCTCTTTCTCTCGCTCTGTCACTCCACTAAGCAGCTACATGCACATCACTCGGTGTTCTGTCTCCCTCTTGCCCTCTGTCATCCTTTACATCAACACCCATACTTGTATTTCCACCCCCCAGACCTTCGCCGCCATACCTTGGGGTCCTTTTACTCCCCTGCATGCATGGGTGACCCAAAGTCACACATGACATCTGACAGTGGGTGTGAAGAACTGGTACTCCTGCAATCAATGGCCCCACTTGTGCCTGCACCCCGGGGCTGACTGACACCTGTTTCCAGAGTCCATGTTGTGCTGTGCCTAAAAATCTGTTTGCTTCACTGCCAATGATTTCTCTGTTGGTGAGTTTTGCTGTCATAGTTGCTCACGCCCTGTTATTTGTTCTTCTAGACATTGACACTGAGTGGTCCCTGGCAGTTACTTTATTCCATACGGGAGTTGTCAAGGCTGTCCAGTTTCTTTACCTCAATGCAATGCATGTCTTTACAATTTTAGAATGTTGTTTCAGGGGTGATGCTGTGAATGCGAGATAGGTGGGTACTTTGTGCAGGTAAGTTAAAAGCACTCAGGGGACACAGGTTGTGGTGTTGTTTGGCATGGAGACTGGCACTGTGTGGGGTGTTTATTCTTTTGCCTTGGACTGAGGTGATCAGGTTCGGCTTCATGGGTTTGGGGACATATGGTGATGGTAGGCTGGTAAATCTATGCTTGCTGTTTTTGCATGGCAATCAGGAGGGCACTGGTTGTGGGGTGATTGTTGTGAGGCAGGCTGTCACTGTAGGGTAGTTCTCCAGAGGTGAGCAAGTCCGGCTGCATGGGTGCAGGGCCACATGGTGATGGGAGTCTGACGAGTGATTGCTTGCAGTTTCTGCATGTGTCCTTCCTCAGATGGCATCCCGTTCACTCAGATTTTCATGGCATGTCTAGCCACTTTGGCAATCTACTCTTGGTACTTCTGCCCCTTCTGAGGGTGCCGTCCCACGACCAATCCACACACAGCACAGCATTGCAGCCCATTTGGGGGTTGCGAATTTCATCACAGACACCAGGCACACGTCATTGGCCTGGTGTTGTTTGGCATAGGGGCATGTACTATGAATGGTACACCAGCTGATATTTTACAGCCTGTTGACAGCTGCTCACTGCTTCTAGACGCTCCCTTCACTTATCGGCTCATTGGTCCTAGTTCAGTCCAGTCCCTATGAACTCTGCCTTCCCTTCCTCTTGCCTGTTCCTTGCTCCATTTTGTGTGGCATTCTCCTTGACCTCCATTTCTCATTCCTTTCGCCTGTTTGCCTGTCTCTTTTATGCCAGTTGCCTCTGTGCCCTGCCTTCCTGTATGACCGCTGCCTCTTTGACCAGTTGCCTTCTGCCGGATCCTGTGTTCACTGCGATTGATGAGATGTTTGCATTCCATTATCTTAGAGTTTCCATCATCGGCTCCCCTGCCAGTATTTACTGCACTGTCCTGATGCCACGTTAATCAGGGGATGCCATATTGTGGCATTGGGAGTGCTTCCAATGGGATCTTGGGTTTCCAACCTCACATTGATCTGTATTTGGGAGTTCTCTCACTGTCATTCTGACTCCATCCGGATCAGCGTGTTCACAATGTCCTCTCACCAGAACAAAGGGGAAGTGGTACTTGGTTCTTCACTGCATGACACTCAGGGGGGCAGGCAGTGTAAGTGATGTGAGTGGGGAAGGTGTCACTGTATGTGGTTATTTACTTGCATTGGCCTGAGGTGTGCGGGTGCAGGGACACATTGTGATGGGTAGCTGGAGAGTTCTTGCTTGCAGTTTGTGCATGGCACTCAAGGGTAGACCGACCAGATTTATTTTTTAAACGGGACAGTCTATAGACATAAATATAGGACTACAGTAAACACAAACACGATTCTGATAAAACTGTAGTCCTACTTGTATGTCGCTGACCTGTTGTGGGGGTGTGTTCCAGGCACACTCCTCTCATTGGAGGAGAGTGACCAGGGAGGGGAAGGGGGAGGAAATGGCGATGTGAAAAGCCTTTATGCACAGGAAGAGTCACCCCGAACCTCCTATTTCAGGATTTCTGAATCGGTTCCCCGCAAAAACCGGGTATGCAGCCACCCACCCATCTAATCCTGGGATGAGGTTCATTAATTATAAAAACTCTCAGCACCCCGGGATGGAGGGCGATTTCCCCGGACTGTCCCCAGAAAACCGGGACATCTGGTCACCGTACTGCCGTGTAATGGGGTGCATGGTCATCCTACTGCAGTGTAATAGGGTGCATGGATGTGTTACCTGCTCTGACTTTGTGTTGTTTTTGTGTACTGAGACATTCTGTGTGGGAAGATGTTTGTGGGTATTGTGGAGGACAGTGCTGTTGGATGCCTGCCTGCGACATGTCAGAAGAGTAGGCTGGTTTGTGAGCCTACCAAGGGGAGGAAGGATTCATTCCAGGCTGAAGCTGCAGCAGGCTCACAAGGTGAAAGGTGTGAGGGGAGATGTGCATCTCTATTGTAGTGAACCTGTAATTTTTGCATAACAGCTCTCCCCGGTGGTTTCTTTTCCTACTTTGGTCATGTGTTTGTACCACTTATTATTAGACACTTGAGCAGTGTCGGCGAGGTACATGTCTACCCCCTTCATGTCTTTGTCAACACTGCACTTACCTCTCCTTACCTTATCAGCAGCGTTCTCCTGTCCACCTGACATCGTCGTTCCACCTGCTGGGGTTGGGAGAATGTTAGTAGAGGACACAGAGGTAGCACTAGCAACGCAAGTCATTTTCCATAGTACGAATATAATAACACTGCTAGGAATAAGTAAGGACAACAGAACCATTAAATTTTTTAATACGTGATTCATTTTCACTTACGCTGCTTGATCCTTGCAGCTTGGAGATACAGTTGCCTGCCTGAAATGCGCAAAGAAATTAGTTACTGTGTTAGTGGCATAAGTACTTTTTAAGTCCTTCTGGCAGATGCAAGCACTTCTTCCCACACTTTTCTTACTAATAGGTCTCTTAGTGTGGGGAGGACGGGGTATTGCCATGCACCAGTTGTGGGTATGTTTACGCCTAATGCTCTACAAAGGCAAGGTAGTATACTGCGGTGGATCGAGCTTGAAATCTGCAGGGTCTCCTTATAATATGGACAAATTGGTTTGAGAAAGTATCTGGGTGATGGGCAGAGGGTAACATGGATATGAACAAACAGCAACAGCTACATCGGCTTTCATGTAGATTGTGTGCGGAAAAGAAAAATAACAAACAGTGTGCCCTAATCTATGTCCACAAGAAGTCTGGTCTCTACTTCTGCTGCTCGCGAACGTGTGACCATTGGATGTCCTCCTCTCAGTCGTGCAAGTTCAGAATGCACTTGTGGTGTCCAGTCAAATGGTCGAAAACAAAGGATCGAATGACCATTTGATCGACAGTCAAATGGTCAAAAAAAAGGTTGAATTTATTTATTTATTTATTTATATATATTTTTTAGTTTGGGTTGGTAGAAAAATGTTTTTAATAACGAAAACAGGGGGTTGGGGGGACCCCCCCATAAAAAAAATCCACAATTTTTTCAATCATTTTACTGTCGATCAAAAGGCATTCAATCCTTTTGTTTTTGACCATATGACCTATAACCCGCACTTGTAGCTCCCCTAGGTGCTGAACTTTGGCTCTGTCGGTCAAGGTGACCTTGTTGCCAGACGAGGCCACTGCTTTGTAGGGCTTGAAATCAGCCAAGTGGTTCCAAACTGGCCTCCCCTCGAATTTGACAGCATGGTCGGCCACTTTCTCCACGCCATGCAGAACCAGAAACCTTGGTGCATCCCAGCACCAGACACAATTCCTCAGGAGGACGATGTCCCACACACTCACAAGGTTTTTAAATCCAGAGTCTTGGGGTGTGCTGTCGCAGTTGCCCTCTTCGCTGTCTTCTGGGCCTCCCCGGTGTCGTTGTATCTGGCAAGAGATAAAAGAAGCGCTAGCCACCAAATTAGTAACATAGTCATGAATCTCTTGCCCTAACACATTTGCGCTATTCCCACAATCCTTCAGTGCTCTTGTGTGAGGAGCCAGGGGAAGATGCATGTGTCGTTCTGTTACCACCTCATGGGGCATTAAATGGTGGTCGGACCCAGGCTTATTGCACAATGCAAACACTGCGAGTGGTAAGCAGTGCAGCCAATTCTTTTTAGTGCTCTGCTGTGTCTTGGCTACTCAGGCATTCACACACCCCATTTGCTTGCTGGATGTATGCATAGGCTCTAAGTGCGTCAGCATGCAAACAGGGGCCTCCTCGATCCACCTGGAGAATGGGCATACAACCACTGTCATATAGCGGTATCCTTGGCACATAATCCACATGTAAATGCTGGAATGGGCCTACTGGCCTCGGTATGGCTCCTCTCACAACTCTTAGAGTATGCCCTGCTGTAAACTGCTGGCAACTCAAACAATTTCTCACAAATTCAGCCATGTGTTCCGCCAAATGGGACAGAACCATGTTTCTCAAATGCTTGTAGCAATGACCTCCTTCCCTGTGTGTGTTGGATAATGCAATTGTGTAAAGGCAGTGTTCAATAATGCTAGTGGCATCATCACTTTCCCTGTGTTATCCTGCCGCCATAGGGCATCTGTCAGAGACACGGTGCATCCCCTCCTTGTCCACAGTTCCTTCTCTTCCTTTGGTGCAGCTCCCTGTAGCTCCATGATCTGTGCTTCTGGCAGTTCTTATACCATTCCTCAAGTACCGTATTTCTGGTACACTCTGGCGCATTTGGAACTCCTCCTAGTTCCCATGGTTCCCCAAAATATGCTGCACATTTTACCTCAAAGTCTGCTGCTTCGTTTCCCCTTGAAATGGGATCTTCCCCTTTTGTGTGTGCTTGGGACTTCACTATTGCTATCTGTCTTGGATAAGCAATTACTTCAATCACTCTGCCCAGTAAAAGTATATGTTGCACTGGAGTCCCGTCTGCCCTTCTGAACCCTCTCCTGAACCATCGTGACAGTCCAGAGTGTACTGCGGACGTCACATAGGTGGAGTCAGAGTAAATTGTCACCTCCTTCTCTATGCAGTGTTCCAGTGCTAGTGTTAGGACCACAAGTTCTGCTTCTTATGCTGAGTAATTGGATGGTAGTTGCGCACTGGCTACTACTTCACTTGTCCCGGCTTCCTTCAGTCTCACTACTGCAGTGCTTGTATGGCTGACCCCATTTGTCTGATCAATTGTTGAAAAGCCGTCAATATAGAGCATGCCTCCCCCCTCAAGTGTATCCTCCTCTACCATGGGAGTGTCACTAAACATCTCTATGTCTGCTGCTGTACAGTCGTGTGCATAGTCTCCTACCAGTAGGACATCTGCTACAAATGTTGCTGGGTTGATAATTCAGCATCTCACTATCTTTAGTCCTACATTCGATAGTATGACCTTGTACCGTCAGTGTGCTCTTTGGCTTCTGCAGTCTCGCAAAGAGGGCGTGCTCCACGTAAAGAGTGGTGGTGCACCCCCTGGTTATTGCTGCTGATTTCTCCACAAATGCAGCAGCTGCCAAAGCTTGTTCACATTGATAGTGTCCTCTAATTACTGGGTCGAATTCCCAACTGTAGTAAGCTATTGGCTTGTGTCCCATTCTTGACTTTTGTGTCAGTACTGCCTTCAGCACTACACCATCAGTGTGAGAGAATAGGAACAATTCCTTTTTGTAGTCCAGGATCCTTACCACTGGTGCTGTGCTTATTGCTTTCTTCAGTTCCACAAATGCCTCAGTCATCTCAGTGGTCCATGTCAGTGTCTTATTTCCTTTCTGTGCTTCCTTCAGATCGCCCAGTAGTGGCCTTGTTTATGTGCTGTATTCAAATACCCATGCTCTCCAGTAGTTGCATAACCCTAAGAACTGTCGCATTGCCTTCACTGTTGTGTGCTTAGGTGTCTTGTGTATTGTCTCTGCTTTCTCTGGGTTGATCTGTCACCCATTTTGGGATATTGTCTGCCCAATGTATAGCACCTCCTTCTGACAGTATTGTAACTTGTACTTGTCCACCTTGTATCCCTTGTATACCTTGTCAGCTAACACATTCAGCATATGTACTGATTCCTTTCTACACTGATCTTTTGTTGGGCTGCAAATCAAAATGTTATCTATGTACTGTAAAACTGTGCTCTCCATCGGTATGCTGTTTAAGTCCATCTGTATGACTCTGTTAAAGATAGATGGTGACTCGCAGTACCCTTGTGGGAGACGAGTATGTTTCCACTTCTGGTTTCTATACGTAAAGCTGGTCAAGTCTTGTGAGTCTGGGTGTAGTGGTACTGAGAAGAATGCATTCTTCAAATCAATGACTGTGAAACAGGCAGCTTCTGCCAGAATGCTGCACAAAATTGTTGCTGGATTTGCAACTAAAGAATTTTCTGCTTCTATAATGTGGTTAAAAGGCCTTAACTCCTGTATGAAACACCATGGCCCCCCTTCGCCACTCTCACTGGGTACACTGCGGTATTGCATGGGGATTCTGATGGTACACGGATGCCTCTCTCAATCAGGGCTGTGATCGTCTCATACATGCCCTCATCTGCTTCTTTGGTTAGGGGGTATTGTTTCACTCTTGGTAAAATTGCTCCAGACTTTCTGCTTGGTCTTCACTCCCCCATGCTCTTCATGTGACCTACGTCATAGGGACTTGTGGTCCATAAGGTGTTGGGTACCTTGGCCATATCTTCCTCTCAGAATGGGGGTGGTGCCTAGAGCACCATTGCCATTCTCTGTGGTACTTCCCTGTAGTGTATTTGTAACCAATAGGTCACACTCATTTTGAACACCATCTCTATTTCTAGTCTCTTTTCCCGGAATAGCTCTTCATCTGTCACTGTGGTGAACCTGCACCCCTCTGCCACTGCGATCACTGCTCTCCATGTCCGTCCTGTGTCTTCCATCCCATGTACCGCTATCCAATACTCTCTCGCAACCACTACCTCTATTTCTTTTCGCACTATGGTTCCCTCCTCCTCGTCCATTGGTAGCTTAGGCTGGAATAGGTACTTGTTTGGAACTCGCTACATCTTCCCTGCAATTCCTGGAAGCCATGCAATGTCAATGTTAGTTCTGTACTGGAACATTTCTGCATTCACTGGCACCCCCTCTGTACCTTGCATCCACAATATGCTTGGACAATCTGTCTTGCATTGAGCATGTGTATTCGTGGTGTGGAAGATACTATTCCCTTGTCTGTGAATTAAATGGTCATGTTCAGTCTGCTCATAATGCCTCGCCCCAGTATGTTTACAGATGGTTGTCGAGAGTAAAGTAAAAGTAGAGATAGATTGTGATCTCCTATAAAAAGTGAAATGTTGTTGTGAAAGGAACCACTTCCTGAGCCCCAGAGAATCCTTGAGTGTTCATGGCATCACCTGACAATGTAAATGCTCTTTCCATAATGCAGGACCTAGTCACCTCCCTGTCAACAAGAAAGGACACATTTTGCGCCTATCACCACCCCTATGCGAGTTTCCTCCGCAGGGTTGGGTGTGATCGACAGGATGGGACACATTAAATTCATCTGTGGGCTGTCCTATTGAGGGTACAGGGACATCCCATTCCCTGTAAAAGGGTTGTTCCCCACCATGGTAACTCCTCCCAGTTGTCTAACGGGAACCGTCACCATTGACTCCACGTGTGCTGCTGTGTCATTGATCTGTATCTGTGCTAATTCGATGTATGTTCCCTCGAATGTGTGGAGCTTGTAAATACTGTGTTACCAGTGCTGGCATCTGTTGTACCTGCACTTGTGTCTGTGTGGCTTGTACTTGTGTTTGTGGCATCTGTTGATATGTGCCCTGCCTCTGTCCTTGCTGTTGTTGATCCTATGCATAATAATCATCCTGGTCCCCTTGATACGGCTGCGGGCTCTGCGCTCCCCAATTCTTCTGCATCCCCCTGTATCTACACACTCTTGAAATGTGTCCTAACTGTCCACATGTCCAACACTGTGGGGGTTCCCTCCCTTGTCCTTGGAAACTCCCCGAAAAGTCCCCTGGCTTCTGCTGCACCTGTTGACCATATCCTCGAAACCACTCTGGAAAGCCCCATTGGTTGTGATGCATCTGTGGTTTGAAGCCACACCCTCTCTGTTAGTGCTCACTTCCTCGGAACACTTGCTATGGACAACCCCACCTCATGAACCCTCCCCCCATGATTGGTGTAAACTGCTGTGGTTGTGACTGCTGCTGCGGCTGCTGTCCCTGTGTGGTGGGGCTGGTCAAGACTGCCCCTTCTATCGCGTACTTTGATAGTTTTCTCTGTACTAGTTTCACTTCATCTATCTTCCTTTCCTCTGCCTTTTTCTTAATCTTGTGCTGCCAGAGCCTACAATGGTGACCTATCATGAGTTGTTTTTCCGACCACCCTTTCACCTCCATCCCTACCAATTTTTTTAAACACTTCTGGACCGGCTCTTGCAGCCCCTGTACTAGTATGTGATAAAATATTGCTACTGTTTTGTCCTATGGATCTCGAGTTTCAAGGCACCAAAGCTCTTGAATCTCCTGAATGTACTGCACAAGGTCTTGGTCTTCCCACATCTTCCGAGATGTTATCGCTCCAATATCTGATGTGTCTGAGTCGTGTGTCGTTAGTGCTTGCCATACTGCTGCCCTGCTGTTCGCAAACGGCAAACCATTGTGTGCTGTGTTTTGCATCTTCATCGGGGGGAATCCCGCCCTCTTCCATACGTCATCAGCTGCATCTCCTAAGATCGATACTAATAGTCCCGTCATGTCTCCCACAGCTAACCTATGTCCCGCTGTCATTTTCTCCATCTCATAGATCCACTTTCCAACCCCAGCACTCAACGATGGTAGCCTACACTTCACATGTTCCTTGTTTGTATGTTTCCATGATACATACTGAGGTCGCATCCCTCCCCTCTCTAATAAGAGCATCTGTGTGAACCCTGCCTCCTCCTCATTTGTCCTTCTAGTCAGTCTGACTTGCCGGTCCCCTCTGTCACTCTCAATGCCTGCACATACATCTGTAGGCTCTAGTATGGGTACTCTGGTTTTGTTGTCATATCCCCTTGTTAACCATCCCCTTGGACAAGCCATGGCTGTCTCCCCTTTCCTTTCATCCTGGGAGGTCTCTAAGTCTATCGATATATGTTGTGGTGTCATGTAGGGTGTGCAAGTCGTTCGTCCACCGTGCCTGCTCCTCTGAGATGCCCCCTCCTTCTCCCTGTGTGTGTGTCCTAAACTCACATGACACTCGCTTGTCTGCCCTGCCCCCATTGACTGGGACCAGGACTGCTCCCCCGTTTCATCCCCACTGTTCCTGTCTTTATTATCAGTCCCTGTGTCCAGCTTGCTACAGAAATCGTCTGCAAAACTCAGTCTCCTTGATGTGAAGTCCGTGTTAGGTTTCATACTGAGATCAATGTCCCTCAAGTCGTACCTGCTTTCTCACCACAGGCCCCTAAGCCTGCTCCATCTCGCTCTGCAGTGCTCCTACCCCGTGAGCTTGCACTGTCTGGTTCTGTCCGTCTGTCATCCTCGAATATATTGTTTCCCCTGTCTACTGTCCCTTGTGTCTTCACTGCTCTTATTGCTTGCTTGTCCTCCTCCTCTCTGTGCGCTCGTTCCCTTGCCAATCTATCCAGCCCTAACTTTCTCTGTTCCCTCTCAGCTAACTTGCATTTTTCCCGCTCTGCTACTACTCTTCGCCTCTGGATCTCTTCCACCTCCTGTGTCTTTCTATCCCGCTGCTCTGGCTCTGCTCTTTTTCTTTCCTTTAGGTCTCGTTCGATCCTCTCCCCTCGTTCCCTTTCCATGTACTCCTTCTCCTCCTACTTCCTTCGTTCCCTCTCCTCCCACTTCTCTTCTCTCCTGCTCTCCCTGTCCTCTCATTCTAATCTCCCCTCCCCGTCCGTCTCCCTCCTATCCTCCTCATCCATTATCTCCACCCAGTCTGATGCTTTGCTGCTTTTCTTCACACCCTCCATTGCATTAGTCACCCCTTCTGCCTCTCCATCTGTTTTCCCTTCCGCCTTCAGGAGTATCTGCCCTCCTATCCCCTCATTCGTGGCTATGCTCTCGAGCCCCTCCCTTGTGCCCTTGTGCACTTTGCTGCTTGCCTCTCGCTCAATAGCTGGCTTCCCTGTGCCTACTAGCCCCTCCTCCTTAGTATATGGTGGTGGCTTATATGTTAGTTTTTGAGTACTGCTCTGCTGCCCTTAATCCTCGCATTGGGTACATCCCTTTCTCATCGTCTGTGTCATAGGATGCTACACTTGGAGGGACATGGGGAGGAGCGGATGATTAAGCCCCTGGCTCCTTCACCTCCTGCTGGCTCAGCATCCACTGATGACTCATGGCATCTCTCTCAACCCCTGAAACATGCACCGCAACTCGGATATAGCCATGCATTTTGTTAACTTCTTCCCCTTATAGGTGCCCTGTATGTGTGTCAGTAGTGTTTGCTGCATGTCTTTGATGTAAAACTTCCACACAGTGGCCATGGTTTAGTTAACTTTGCCTCTGTACTTTTGGAACAATCTATGCTATACTTTGGAGAAACTTCCACACAGTGGCAATGGTTTAGTTAACTTTCCCTCTGTACTTTTGGACCATTCTTTGCTATACTTGCAAATCATCTCTCTGTAAGGTGGGTTTGTTTTACACAAGTGCTGAAGGGGCATGACCCACCCACACATCCCTTGGTATATATTCGGTACCTTTGCCTGACCTCAAGTCGAGGGTTTCAACAATCTGCTGTTTAGGGAAAAAGGTACAATATGTTTTAGAGGTAAACGGTTGTAGTGAATAACCTAGACTATTGACTCGAGGGCACGGATGCCAGAAGATATGTAAATAAGTGATTTCCTGTGGGCTGGGCATTTTAGCTCGGGTTATAGATGACGGTATCCCCATAAGGGTTAGAAAAGGGAGCTGGCCTAGATTGCGGAAGGTGGGTCAACTGATTATTTCTCCTGGAGTGAGACATTTTGCATGCCAGGTGACGCAGCGGGTACAGTTCAATCACAAGAGAATATTGGTATACTCTGCCTGGAGGCCGGAAGACAGCTGTGGGGCTTTTGTGTGGGTTGGGAGTAATGGGCTATTAGAGTGTGCGCGCAGTATTTGATTTCTTTTTGTACTACCTGGGTCAATAGATTGGTGATGTCACCCGTTGGTTTGTACATAGGACACAGAGAGCATGAAATGGTGAGGAGCTAGTATTGGAAACTTGGGATTGTCAGATGAGGTGAACCAGCAGCGGTGCGCGGAAGGTGCATGCGCAATACTGTGGGTGTGCCTGAGGAGGCAGTGATTGTGAAGTTGGTGCGGTGCACGAAGAACACCTACTAAGTTGTGGAGCAAGACAAGCTTGTAGAAACTGAAAGATATTCCCTGAACATAGAGCAAGGACTTCTATCTCACCTCCTGTCCCTACTAACTTTGACAATGCCGGACAATACTTTGACAATACTCTGAGATACTAAGCAATACTTAACAATACTCAATACCCTCCCTCATGCCCACAGTTGCTGTTAGACTGTGTCAATACTTACACTCCGTGGTCTGCTGCCACAGCTCGGCTGCCGACTCCCCCAGAAGGTGCTCACTTCCCCATCCAGGTCTGCCTAAACTCCTCGCTGACTTTGGGCAGGATGATTTCCAACTGGATCCCGGCGGCCTTTCCACAGGCATGCATTTTCCCGTCTTCTCAAAATATGCGAGGCTCCTGCAGCCTCTCAGGTTCGGCAGCAGAGGAGACGACCAGGTGCTGAGCTGGTGCAGCCAACCATCCTATAAACTTGATGAGGACGGACCTCCAGGTGTGCCAGAGGGACACTGAAAGTCCGCAGACTTGGAGGGCCCAACACCCTCCCCCAGGATACACGTAAGTTCAAACTGCGGTTTATTACAGACAAAACCAACAGGGATAAGTACAGAAAAAGAGAATATTCATGCACAGCTTGCTCTTCCTCGAATCGCCGTCCGGTTTTACTTCCAAATGGCATCAGCACTTTGTCACAACTTGGGCCCCTCTCCAGAAACCCATCGGGACAAGTGTTAGGTATTGAGTATTCTATTACCTATATAGGACATTATAGATGTTATTCTACTGGCCCTCACATGTCAGGGGGTTGTCCTGTTCCATCCAGAAGTCACTAACAATAAAATTGTTGCAGTGTTGTGGACATTGGTTCTTGCCCATTGCTACCAACCCCTACGGTACTTAACTATGATTAGTTATAGCTGACGTCCCCAGGCCTGGGTTACGCAGAGGTTCTCAGCTCACTGTGTACCTCTTCAAGGTGATGAAAACAATTATGTGTCTATATTGTAACTTTTGTGTACCACCTTTGCTTATGCGAGGGCTCTCTTGCCCGGCGCAACACTTGTTGCATACTGTTGCATACTCGTTGCAGTCTGTGTCTGGCAGCCTGGGACCAGCTCTCCTTTCCCACCGTTGATCACTGTCCATTGTCTGATTCAGCCGCATCACGTGTTCCGAGACCATGGATTTCAGCAGCTGCAGCTGGTCCCTTTGTCGTCTGGGGATTGGAATGTCATCCGTATCTCTTGACCTTGGCTGTGGGTCCTTTCTCACATATCTTTCTCTCTGTCCAGCCTGAATCAGCTCAGCTCGTCTCTTGCTCAGAGGCCTGAGGCCTGTTTTAATTATCCTAAACCGTATAAAGCAGTTTCTACAGTGTCCATGATGTACTACATTTCCATAGGTTAGTCAGTCACACTTGGCTCTATCTAGTTTAGTTTAGTTTAGTTTAGATTATTATTTGTATAGCGCCACCTGGCCCTTGGGCATCCAGGCGCTCAAATTAAGAGCAACATTACAGAGTAATACAATACAATACAGATTACAGAATAATATAATACAATGCAGATTTGGTACATTAAACAGGTAAGTATAGATTAATGCGAGGTATGGCAAGCATATGTCAAAATACTTGGTTAAAGGTCAGGAACATGTCATAACACACGTTGTACTAGATTGTAGATAGTATGAACGGTTAGTAGAATAGTGACGGTAGTTCAGGCTTCATTGGATAGTAACCAAGATTTAGCGCTGTGTCTGAATCTATGAAAAGAGGGTTCAGATCTGAGATGCAGTGGCAATGAGTTCCAAAGTTTGGAGGCAAGTACAGGGAAGCTTGCGCCGCCTGCTTTTTTAAGTTTGTATCTGGGGGTGGTTAGGCAGTGTGTTTGCGCTGATCTGGTTGGGCGAGGTGGGATGTGGAATGTGAAGTTGTCTGATAGGTATCTGGGTCCTTGGTTAGTTATGCACTTTGTGTAAGCAAGAGCGTTTTGTATTCAATTCTCTGAGGTATAGATAGCCAATTGCAGGATCTTCTGGTGTCAGATATATGTTTGTGTTTGGCAATGTTCAGAGCCGCTCGTAGGGAGTTATTTTGAATAACTTGCAGCTTGTTGATTTTTTTTTGGCTGGTGCCCAGATAAATAGTGTTACAGTAGTCGACTTTGGAGAGGACTAGTGCTCTGGCTAATGTAATACAATTGGAGGGTGAGAGGTATGGTCTGCTGGCATTGATAAGCTTGCAGTTGTAGGCGGTGGCCGAGGAGATGGCGTTGATCTGTCTTGTCAATGTGAGGGATGGGTCAAGGTAGATCCCAAGGATTTTGACATTGTTGGATACAGAGATGAGAAACCTTGCGCTTCATACGAACTGCAATTCAAGTGTTGTCTGCGCTCACAAGCCTCATCCTCTTATAAACACCGGAACAATGAAGAGTAAACTTCGATTGTATGCTTTAGCTGAACTGCATTGTAGTGACTCTTGGAATAAGGCTTACCATGGATTTGAGAACTAACAGTACCATTGTATCTTCATGGACATGTAAACTTGTTTAATCCCTTGTATAATATTGTAACATCTGTCATGTGAACTAGGCACAAACTCTAGCCAGTGAATGAGTACTTTGGAGAGGGGCTGGACAATATTGTAGAAATGGTATGAATATGTCTGTATTTAAATGTCCAGCACTCTCACTGCTCACTGTGTCTGCTGATACACACTGCAAGGTGTTGGGAGCCAGATAGCTATCTGTTTTGCTTTGTAAGCTGTACAGTAATAAAAAGTACTTGTATCTTTTCAGCCCATGATTGGTGTATTTCATTTGTGGTACTAAGCCTCGATATTTCTTTGGTCGTTCACAGGATATGATGAATCACAGATTAGCTGGATAAATCCAACAGGATTAAAGAATAAATGAATCCAGGTACATTGGAATATAAAGTTCCCAAATTGACGGGTGACAGAGTTCCAAGAATACAGGAAGGCAGATAACCAAGCATCAGGAATCAAAGTGTGCCAGGGAACATGGTCACCAGAATAAAGAAGCCTGGGGGGCAAGGGTACAGGAAGAGAGAAGCCAGGGAGACACAGACTCAGTGAGAGGAAATCAAAGATAGGCATGGAGAGAGGCAGAGTGGGAAAATCTGAGCGCGTAATGCAAACAAGTATGCAGAGTTGTGACACACTATTTTCCTCAATTCAGATACCTTTATGGATATCTATCCTCTCTGATCCAGTCTCGATAGTAGCGGCCAACTTGAACTTCATGACATCACCCGTTACACAGGGTCTTGTCCACAGGTGTGCAATCTCGCAATGGGGCATGTTCCATAGCAACGCCAATGCTTCCACAAGGAAGAAGAGGCAGCCAGCTTCCATTCCGCAGAGTGGTAAGGCGAATACCTAACAGTATGCCCCCGTCCAGACTCGACTCCACCGGGTTTGCCTAGATATCTCCTGTGGAAAGAGCGAGCCAGAATTGGGGCATCAACATCATTTTCTGATTCCCAAGATCTCTCTGAAATACTGTATCCTTTCCAATGGATCAAATATTGTGGCATGTTTCTGTGGTATCTAGAATCATAGAATACTTCCACTTCATACTCTTACCGATCATCAATCAGTATAGGTGGAGGAGTTGAGACAGTGGAGGAATTCAAAACAGGTTTTAGCAATGCTATATGCAAAACAGGGTGAATCCGATGCCACGATCTAGGTAGACGCAGACTAAAAGCCATTTGGTTGATTTTCTTAATGGGCCATACATACTTGGGAACAAATGTTGTTGGGGTCAAATGTTTGAGTAGATACTTAGCAGATAACTACACTTTGTCCCCTACTTGGTAATCTGGGGCTAGTGTTCTTTTGTGGGCAGCAAACCTCTTGATAGCTTCTTGTGCTTGTTCAAGAGCTCGTTTAGCTTGTCCTTGCACTTCATGCAATTTTTGTATGATAGCCTCAATCGCAGGGGTCAAGGAGCCATGTGAAGTTATAGAAGGAATCCAGTGAGGATGATATCAAAAAGTGCAATAGAACAGACTCATCTGGATTGCAGTGTGAACAGAATTGTTGTCTGAAAATTCAGTGACCGGAAGCAGGAAGGCCCAGTTGTCTCTCTTGGGTTACATACGTGAAACACCTGAGATATTGCTACAGGGACTGATTGAGCCTCTCCTTCTGGCCATTTGTTTCAGGGTGATAGCTAGAAGAGAGAGGCCTGCCAATCCTTCATTCTTTTCATAGAGCAGTCCAGAAATTATGTATATTTTGTACTACGGTCCAATACAATGACTTTGTGGAAACCATGCAAGCGGAAGATATTCTTTACAAAGACCTGACTCATTTCCATTGTTGTAGGTAATTTAGGCAATGGAGAGTAATGTGCCATCTTGGTGATATTGGACAAATGTCCCTTTTTTGTATGAGAGCTGGTGTTTCCCCCTTTTCTTCGTGAACAATAGAACAAAGAGACACAAGATGATTGGCGGAGCCGCAGTACATGCAACGTCCCTTGGGTCTTCAACTTGTACATTTGTCTTTGGTCAAGGGCCCCTGAGCAGCACTGATCTGCATGGTTTCTGTTTCTTGGTCTTCTGCAAATTCATGATTTACAGAAGGATTTACAAAATGCAGAGAATATGTTTGCTGCTTCCTCTTCTTGTGTTTTCTCTCCTGTAATCTATAGTCCATTTATACAACCAACCATACTAAAGCACTAAAGTTGGCAGGCCGGGGAACACGGGCTAACTCGTCCTTGAGTTCATCACATAAGCAACAATGATACAATGTGAAACACGGTTTTTGGCCGAGCAGTTTGTTGTGTCAGTTGTTGAAATTTAGTAGTATACGTTAGAACATCCAAGGTTCCTTGTACAAAATCCAAGTTGTCTTGTCTAGTGTAGAAAACTTCTGGACGATCAAATATACCTACAAACGCCATAGAAAATCCCCTGCAGTCATCCAGTAAAGCGCTTCCCACTGTTACTCAAGGGGTTGCCCAAGCAAGGGCACTCCCAGCCAAATGAGATACTAAGAACCCAACCATGTCTCTATCGGTAGGGAAAGCATTTTGGCGAAAAAAGAACATTGCCGTGCAAGCATCCACGTACTCTTGGAATTTCTTTGGATCCCCAAGATATTTGTCTATGGTTGCTGCCTTGGATTGGAATGCTTCCATCAACATATCACGATTATAGATTAGTGCAGAACTGTGTTTTCCATCTTTAGGCTCTGTACTTCTTGGGTTAAGGACTGCACAGGGATTTTCTGGGCCATCTTAACACTACACAACCCAGCAATCACTGAATTCATAACACAAAACTCAGTGTGGCTACATATCTCACAGAGCCTACACATGCCAGCATGTACTGCTTTAATAGCACACAACTTACTGTAGGTGCATATCTGGCAGAGACTCCACTCCGTCACTCTCCCTCTCTCTCTCTCTCTCTCTCTCTCTCTCTCTCTGCACTGAATCACATATCGCATACCCATGTATACTGTACTCTACAATAACAGAAACCCTCACATTGCACAAAACCTACTGTAAGTGCAAATCTGGCAGAGACTACATGTCCCAGCATGCAGTGCATTAATAGCTCAAAACGCACTATAGGTGCGTACCTGAACTAGGGGCAGCCAACCCATGCATACTTTACTCTACATGAATAGGAAACCTACCCTTGCTGTTTCCATTTCCACTTCAATGCCCGACATGTGCGGTAGATTACTCCTATGGTCAGCTTCATTCCAAGCTCCCACAATTCGATTGCCTTGAGCTGCCAAACTACCCTCTAATCATCTTCTTGAAGGAGCTAATTTATAACGGTACATAGAAACCTTAAGGGAAGGAGAGAAAAAGAAGTCAGTGCCAGCACAATATACTGTACACAGAACTGCAGCTCTCCCTATTGCACCACAATCCTTACTAATGCTTGATAATTACACTAGGATACCAGTTAAATTCAGAATGTATAAACTGTCCCAACAAGGTGACCTTCAAAAAAGGATCGCATGCTACATGTCTGTTCTTGCGAGAGAGGGGCGCCCGCTACCTTTGTAAAACTATTTGTTAAGGAACCTGGGATTGGTAACCCTAGGTCTCCTGGGGGCAACCAGACGTGGTCTCCCTCTCACTGTGCTTAGAGAGGCATCAGCTTCACCTCACTGATGATCCCCAACAAGGGTGAAACACGTGTATGGGGTTGCTGGTGGTACTCTCGTTCAGATTGGAATTGCCATTGTATTTCGGTGCTGGACTGCCCCTGGGCAGGACAAAGACTGATATGCAAATGGATATTTCCCTTCTGTGAAAGGCACAGTGAGTAAAAGCAGTGGCTGCGAACTCTCAAGTGGTTAATAACCACTGAACAGGTTATCATGTCTGTTCTTGCGAGAGAGGGGCGCCCGCTACCTTTGTAAAACTATTTGTTAAGGAACCTGGGATTGGTAACCCTAGGTCTCCTGGGGGCAACCAGACGTGGTCTCCCTCTCACTGTGCTTAGAGAGGCATCAGCTTCACCTCACTGATGATCCCCAACAAGGGTGAAACACGTGTATGGGGTTGCTGGTGGTACTCTCGTTCAGATTGGAATTGCCATTGTATTTCGGTGCTGGACTGCCCCTGGGCAGGACAAAGACTGATATGCAAATGGATATTTCCCTTCTGTGAAAGGCACAGTGAGTAAAAGCAGTGGCTGCGAACTCTCAAGTGGTTAATAACCACTGAACAGGTTATCATGTCTGTTCTTGCGAGAGAGGGGCGCCCGCTACCTTTGTAAAACTATACAGAGGAGGGGCAAGCAGGTGTGTGAGACTGAATCAGCGTGATCATTGCTTGAAAGAACACCGTATTAGGACGAGTCATGTACGCCCGGTGCCACAATTAAACAGCAAATGAACAGGCAATATTTAACAGGTTAACAGGTCTGCTGGGTTTGAGGCAGCCCCAATTAACTTGTTATCATTCTCTCAGAGTCTGAACCAAAAGTATTCTAAACTGAAGTGAATTAAATTGAATCTGCCTGAGTGGACAATTACTAGTTGTTCATACCACACTTAATAAAGAAGGAGGTGCACCTAGCTGTAAGTCACCCTGGGGTTTACAGCTCTCTGCTGCTACAGAAAAAAGATTGTCTTGGACAAAACAAAATGGCCAGCTAACAATTTCATTTCACAGAATTAAAGCAGTTGAATTTTACATTTTCTGCCTCAGCCCTGCATCACGCAAAGACGTGACAGTTAAATACATTTAATAAATGGAACTCAAGAGTAACTTGCTCACCTGCTTGCAGTTGGTGTCATTGAGATTTGTCAGCTTGTCCACTATTTCGTTTCCACCTTGACTCTTGACCGATCCCCATGTACTGTAGAGTGCTCAGCGACTGTTAAAATCAAAGTGAAAAGAGGTATGTAATGTATATTATAATGTACCATACTGTTCACCGATTGGAGAGAAAGAGCTGCGGCCTATCCCTTATTGCACATTGTGAGTACTACAGAACACTTACCGGGCAAAACACGTGCATCTCCTGTCATGGATGCCAAAGGATAATCTTGTTGCATGACGGCTCTGCAAAGCAAGATATGTTGTCTTCACCCCCTTGGGATGCAGAATGCGGTCGCTTCAGGTGTCACACCAAGGAGAGAGTGGAGAGGTGCAGCATTTTCACCAGAGGCCTAGTGGCTATAGGAATAAATGAAAAATAAATCAGCAAGAGGCCACTCAGTGATGCAATGGGTCTCGTTCAGGGACAAGGTGTCTGTGACATGTCAGCTCAAATTAAAAATCTCGATGACACCAGGTGAACATGAACGCCTGAAACATGCAAGTTTGACTGCCCACTGCAGTCCACTTAGCACTGAATCACGTATGATATTTAGATGGAATGTTTTTAAGCTGATTCAGACAACACGAGACTGCTCCTTGTCTATGCGACTGCTCCTTGTTTATGTAAATAACTACTTTATGTAACAACTGTTTCATATGTAAGCACAAGTGCCTAGATAACTTTGGGTTTAGTGCGCTATATAAGCAAATAAACTAAACTAAACATGAATAGGTCATATTTTCTCAGGCAACATTATCTCATTTTGTATTCCAGTGATTACAACCGTAATATTTTGCTGTGCTGCATTTTCATGTTCTATGGCATTAACTACTTTCTAGTGCTTTTCCAGAGTTACAAACACCCAAACTGTTGCTTCCATAAATGACAGGTTGGAAAATGTGCAAAACTAACCAAGTATGACGCTCAAGCCTTCTTACTGCACTATCTGGTGATGGGTAATATCACCTCACATCCTCTTCAAGGTTGAACATTTTTGGTTTCTTCTTCTTTTTTCAGACTACTTTGACAGTGGATACAATGGGGTCTTCATCATTTTAAATACACATTATGCTTTCTATAATCCATCACAAAGGAAGCATGCCGCCCATTTCTATCTGGCAGTATGTTGCTTGCTTTGAATGAACATTTCAGACATGAAGGAACAGGTATAACATACCTCAATGTGTTTCTGCTTTCAAAGCACATTAAAACAGTATGTCAAGCCACATCTTTACAACCATGTGTGAATGTAAGCCAACATTTGGACCATTCCTTTAATTCTGTATTAGTTATTTTATCTCGTATTAACTCCTTTACTCTTTTTTCAACTTTTTTCACTTCTTTTTCAACTCTGTACAACCCCGTCACAGCAAAAAAATCTTGAGTATGTTTGCAATGGTTTCCATAAAATAAAAGACTTCAAATGAGGCTTCTGCAACTTTTTCACATCGTGACCCTTAATATTTGGGCACTAACTCTCCACCTCTAAGAGGGAGAGCATTCACACAGCCTGATCTTTTCATATTCTCTTGACCACTGACCAATAAGATGAAGGGATGTTGCTGCAGAATGTTCCTCTCTACCAGATCCTCCAATATTATGGGCTACAGCTCACCCTGACTGATGGACATCTGGTAACACTGACGGTAATTGCCAACAGGACACATCAGTCAATTCCTCTGTGCCCACCAAAAAAGCACCACATCCATAGTGCATCCCTGCAAACAACATGCTCTGGTGGTGGTGCTAGCATTAACAACAAGGCCCTGTTGGTGCATGACAGCCTGGGTGCAGTATGCATGGAGGACAGAGGTTCTTTGGTAGCCTTAGACGATAGGTGACAGATGATTGTCTAGCAACAAGCAAGCATGTCCTCATCTCAGGAACCTGTAGATGTTTCCTTACTGTCATCTCTACCGCTGGAGGTTGCTGTGTAAGAGGAGTCACTCAAAGCTTAAATACCTGCATTAGGATGGGTCAGACCATGTTCTGTTACATGTGCATGCGCATTACTGTGATTCCCAAAGTGCAACCCTTCCTTGGTTTACCCAGGTTGGCTGGTGTCTCACTTATATTGCACACCAGAGCATCTTTGTTCCTCTTTAAAGTCTTCCCCTGCTGCAAAGTCAAGTAGTTCCATAACCATAATGAGGTGGGCACTGTCATAGTTTAGGACGATCCATGTATGAGGAATTGGCGCTGTCATGGGTTTAGAAGCATGGTTGAAAAAAAAACTTTATTAACTAATAAACTATTACCAGTAATTCCATCTCAGAAAGACCGCTTTCCCTAACCGGGTACCCCTTTCCCAGAGTTCCATGCCAAAAGCATAATATACACTTGTGCCGGGCTGCATCTGTAGCCTGATCTGTAGTGCCTGCTCTCAGGTGGCCCATAGCAGGTTCACAGGATCTTGACAGCTGCTGTGACAGCCAAGTCCCTATCATTCCGTCATGTCCCTCCACTTCCTGTCACACAAAGCACTTTGGATGTGATGTCAAAAGGCCAAGTCCACTTGTTCCAAGGACAGGAATTGGACCCTAAAAGCAGACTTGCGTTTGATCAATCATTTGTAAACTTTTGCCTTCAGAAGAAGGCATCTCCCACCACTTCTCTGAATCATCTCTGGACTTCAAACATTCGTGAAGATTTTGTTGGACCCTGTTGGGAGAGCAACCCTTTGCACAGACCCCAAGTTGTGACGTGAAGGCAGGTATTCCAAGTCAGATGCACACTCTGTCCACTAACCATATCTGGGAACTGGGGGCAAAACGCTGCTGGAACAAAACCTGAATCTCTGCAGCCACACTGCTGCCCAAGACCTAACCATGCTGACGAACCCCTGAAGTTGTGTGTTAGCCTCCCCCGTATTTGGGAGCTAGTTGTGTGTCAGCCTCCCCCGTATTTGGGAGCCAGAGAAAAGGACTCATATGGTCCCTGAGATCCTGCTGTGGGACACATAGTACCTCAGAGCCAAGCCAGCCAGGCTTGCTGCAATTTCGCTGTCAAACCACTGCAAACCTTGATTGGAGCATGCTCATCACAGATTGAACAACCAAGACCCTCTGGAGCTGCATTTGGCATTTGCTGATCTTCAAACCACTGTCCTGCACGTTCAAACCTGTTCTCCGCCACACCACACCATCTGAAAGCGTGTCATTGCCTCGGCTCGAACAAAGAAGTACTACTGAATTTGGTGGATGATGCTCTCCAAATCATGGATAAGGGCGACTCATGCCTCCTTGTCCTCCTTGACCTCTTGGCTGCATTCAACACCATCGACCACCACATTCTTCTCTCCCTCCTTGCTGACAGGATGGGATTCTCGGGCACTGTCCTCAACTGGTTTACCTCCTATCTCTAAGGCAGACACCAGGCTGTCCAGATTAATTTGTTTCATTCTAACGGACTCCAGGTCTCCTGCGGAGACCCCCAAGACTCTATCCATACACCAATCCTTTTTAACCTTTACATAGAGCCTCTGGGCATTCTCCTCAAAGATTCCAATATAGCCATTCTCCAATATGCAGAAGATACTCAGTAGTACATGAGAGTAAATAGCATGCAGGACATTCGTCTATGCAATTTATTAGCCATCATCCAGTCCTGATGTCGACTGCCTACCTCAAACTAAACCTGTCTAAGACTGAATTCATCCTCATCGGCTTGCCTGTTAAGAAACAACTTGTCCAACAATGGCTCAATGATATGCGCCTAGAAGGATGTGATCCACAACTCTCAGACTCAGCAAAATCCTTAGACTTCACCATTGACAGCAATTTGTCCTTCCGGAAACACATGGCCAAGAAGGCCCAAATAGCTTGGCTCAGAATCTCAACCCTTCGAAAAATCAAACCCTTCATCTGCCAGAGGACTTCCAGACTATAGTGCAAGCCCTTCAATGGGGGAAATGCTCTCTTGACAGGGCTCCCAGCTGCTCATTTGGCTCTCCTAAAAGCCGTCCACATTGCTTGAAAGAATTATCTGCATCCTATGCAAACTACTTTTCGCCCTCTCTCCTATTAACCCGAGTGCTTGCTTATTCTGTGTTCTTTCTACAGTGGTGGGTTTTTGTAGTGTTTTCTATTTCGTTATTATTGCATAAGGTGTGTTTAATTAAGTTATATGTATTTTTATAGAACCTTGAATGGACATTCTTTTATTTTGGAGGCCCAGAGGCAGTTGGAATTTTGTGGCACCACTTGCAAAAATAATTGAGAAACCTGTTTTGCGCAGATCTGTCATTGATGGCACATTTTTAATCCTGTGTCATGTGCGTGCAAAATTCTGCTTTTCTGATTAACTCTGGCAGAATATTGGATGCAGATGGGAGTCTGGGAGATTAATGGGTTTGAATTTGTTTGGCCTACTCAGCAGATTGTGTCTCAGGGTGCTCGGGATTGGCAGGTGCCGGGCCGCCGGCTAGTGGCACACCACTTTAATAATTCATGAGGAAGAGGGGTGTTGGTGGAGCGGCCATAGAGGGTCCCCTGTGTGGAGGGAGAGTGATGTGCTGGGGGAAGTGTCCAGTTGGGACTCAGGAGCCCTGTGGCAACTGACAAACAGCGGGCTGAGAGTTAGATGCAGTGCCTCTCCGATTGTGCCCTTCAATTTAATGTTTTATCTCTTTGTCTTCTGTCTCTCTTTCATCTTGTAAGTGACTTCAATCCAGCAATCCAACTAAATCAATGCTTAGTATGGGATGCCCAATGGAAGCCCTTATTTATATATTTTTATGTCAAAGGTCTTCAAATCTGGATGATGAACCCTTATATAACGCCCCTCTCTTTGGATCTCCCCGACCTCACTGAGCCAAGAAGTAGGTTTGTTTTGCAAATTAAAAGGTTTATTTGAAGAATCGAACAATGTATATATATCACTTTTATGAATAAAATAATATCCGAATAGCACACTTATTAATATGTACAGTGAGCAGCAATGGGTAATAGTACAGTCTCAACAATCTCTTCAATCAGTAAGGAGTAGGAATAGGAAGGATAAGGTAGCAGAGAATACTTTTATGCTTCAAGGAAATGCAAGATGGAAAGAATGCAACACAGAAATAAACTTGATATGATTTCAACAAAAGACAATATGATCACTCTTTCCCCTGTGACTACTCACTCCCCCCAGTATGCAATATGAAGAGGTGGAAATGATGGCACACAGGTTTCAGGAATACAATCAATAATGCAGTTCAATTCCAATTCCCCCAGCAAGCTTAGAGAGAACAGGTATGATTTTAAAACAGGCCAAAATACTTTTGAATGTGATTGCAATGAATGTGAAAAATATGCTAAAATGATTTTAATACACTAAAGGAGATTCAGCACTTGTGAGAATTACTTTGGATTGGTACAGGTCAACACTAGCAATGATTCATGAAGGATTATCAGATTGAAAACGAATTTCAGCAGTTGAAAACAAGAAACAGCGATTTTGACAAATGGTGAAATGGAGCTAAATTGCAATTCCTGGCAACTTTTCTGCGTGGGTGAAGCGCGATTACGGAAAAACTATAATGACAGTTAAATTTCGGTTCTAAGACGTACGGTTCAAAAGTTACAGATGTTTTTGTGAAGGTACATTTTTCAGAACTTAAGTCAAGATTTCAAAATGACAGATGCGCTTTAAAGATTCGTAACCAATATGGACTTAAACTAAGGGGATATGAAGAAGCAAGACACTCAACGGGCAGCCACCAGAACAGCGGTGCCACCGCTCTGATATCTGTCCATCAAAACACTTGTCCCTCTTCAGAAATATCAGTGCAAAGATGGTTATTGCTACAATTATCAAGAATTATGTGGAGGAGTATTCAGGATGGACAAAAGGTTCTATAATGCAGTTCTGGATGGGTGAAATGGAATAAGATTACTTTAAACTAAGGGATGACTATGGACAGTTCTAGACTAAATACTCACTCCTAGGCTTTGGAATGGAATGGGCCCGTCAAGATCTGGTCAAGGGTTTGGCTTCACTCTCTCGCCACCGGACAGGTCTCAGGCACTCTGGGTTCTGCTCTCAGCAACGCACGGCGGTCTGGGTGGCTTCTTGGACTGGATCTGATGGGTTCTGGATACAGCTCTGCTTTCTGGGTCTGGATCTTGGCTCTAGCACAGGGTTCTTGGCTAGAATAGAACAGCTTAGCCCGGCTGTGGAAGGTGAGAGCCCCTTGGGAGTTTAGGGGTTAGAATCAGGTTGCTAGATTCTGCAGGCCTGCTGAGAAGGGTTCAGCTAGTGAATCAGGCCTCTCTTCTTCAAAGTCCTAGAGTTTGGTTCTAGAGTCTGGTCTCTGGATCTATCTGGAGTCTGGAGTCTTCCTGCAGAGTGCTTCACCAAGAATAGTTGAGTAGTGGAAAAGTGTGTGTGCCCTATCTGCCCTAAGCAGTCTCTATTTATGTATTTTCAAAGTGGGTGGGGAGGCTGATTCTACATGCCCAACCCTCTAAGGATTTCATAGGTTAGAGGATTCCCTGTCCCCTTATTGGAGAAAGGATCAGCGTGTCATCCTGGTTCATCTTTATGGCTTAGGGAAAAAACCTCCCCTTTGTGTCTGTACAGGATATTCTATTTTCCATAAAACACATATTTACAATATATACCACTTGTTAATATTACATAAATTACATGCCAGATTAATTAAGATGCATTTCTGTTTAACTCTCCTCTTCCTCAGAGCTTGAGTTCAGAAATGACCACTTTTTGCACTTTTGGTGGGTTTCCCAATATTCTTTCTGCACCAAATTTTAGACATGCCTGCACACCCCACCTGGGCATATAACTGTAATTTCTTATGTTCATAGCAACAACACAGCAGCTATAATATGAATACATTCTGGGGTTTGGTCTCAGAACATCACACAGCGTCCAGCTTAGTCTTAAATCGTGAGGGAATTTTTCATTTTAAGAACCTCAGTTTCCCATTTTTGTCAGCTTGGTACAATTTGTTATAAGCATTTTTATAAAAAATAGATTTGCTTTCAATTCAATTCACATCTCAGTCTGGTCCGCCTCCTAGAGCTGGGCTGACTCAGAGGGTCACATGTCTTGTTTCCTGCCAACACTTTGTGGCCAATTACACCCAAATTAGCATTCACTATTCAGTCCAAGGCATCTATTGTCTCTTTCTCCGGGCTGCAGAGAAAATCTCCTCCCTTTTTGATCAGCATGCCAATGCAACATCCTCCTTCTGGTGGGAATGACAAGGTGTGAAGGGCTCTCAGGGGAAGCAAGCCTTTTGGAGTTTTAACTGCATCAGGTTACTTTCTGATCAATTGTAACATAGTTCCTTGTGAAAAAATAACATTAATAAACTTAAAATAAGCAACATATCTTTAAATCAAGTATTTTTCAACATGATATGGCATTTTGATGGAATTCTCTTCTTTGGCATATTTAACTTCAGAAACACCAGTTCTTCTGTCAGAATTATAAATCACCAGCACCTGACAGAGGCGAGCAACGGTACTACACCCATTTTGACAGCTGTCTTTCCATCAAGTATCTTTAAAATAGGATTTTGTTCTAAGAACATATGATTCTTGCTGACATTGTATTGATGTGGATTCTTGCAGTAAATGATGTGGAACACCCAACAAAGAGGTTGGATCTTTTAGGTGATTTGTGAGCCATGATTTTAGCAATTTTTGACAATCATGAAAATGGATTTTCAAACAGCTCTGTGTTTCTTTTTCAATCAGCATTGCTATTTTCAAGTGGTTTCAGGCTACTTTGTGGGTGGCCCAATGGTGGTTTTTGGCAGTGGTCTCCTGTGCTACCACTGACGTAGGCAAAAGTAGATGGTGGCCTATTTTTCAGGTTTTCACTGTGCACTTTCTGGTGATTTCTGGCGCGCAGCATGCTTTCCGGCGGCCATTATGATGTTTCTGCTGCCAGCAATGCTCAGCGGTGTGGCAGGGCTTGGATCAGTGGGTTGATACATCCCACAAGGCCCCCTCTTGTGATGGCCATTGATCTTCCACCAATGGAACTTCACAAGACTGGGATGTCCGCCTCATCTCTCCGGATTCCACAAATGGCAAAGTTCATCGTCTTTTCCTCCATCAGGGGTGGATCGATAGGCTCTCCTCGCCAGTCCTGATGGGAGTATTGAGCGATACCCCGGGCCCCTCGGATCTTTGCTCCCGGAACCCGGATCATCCTCCTTGGTCAGTCTCCATGGTTTATCTCTCTCTCTCTTTCTCCTAGAATGACAAAGCAAAAACATATTTGTAGACATTTCCCCACCGCTAATAATGTAGTTGGCGGACATATACATTTTATAAATCAGGAGACATTTGCATTATTGTATTTTACAGATTATATAGGGAATATTTTAGAGGTGGAATTTTATGGATCTGGAGTGGCCCACTTTGGGGTTCCAGAAGACTCCTCCAGTTGCTGCAGAGTGTGCCTAGGATGGCAACACTTCAGCTGATTAATATGGAACCACTTATCTTCCCCTTCTGCCAAACTGCCTTTGGGGATGCAGATCTTGTAGGCGACTGGCGAGATCTTGTTGAAAATTTCAAAAGGTCCCTTCCAGGTAGGCAGAAATTTCCGCTGTTTGGCCTGGTTCCTTTGGAAATTGTATAGATAAACCTGGTCTCCTACATTGTATTCTTTCCTAGTAGGAGTTGTGGAGGCATTGATCAATGTCTGCTCTTGGGTCCTGTAGAGCAGATGCTGGGGAAGCACCATCCTGCGTCCAGTCCTCAGCTCAAACAGTGACATTTTGGTTGCAGATGAAGGGGTAGATCTGATGGCCATTAGGACAAGAGGTAATCGAATATCCCAACTTGGCCCAGAATCTGCCACAAACTTTTTTAATATGCTCACAATGGTTTTGTTGTACCGTTCTACTGCACCACTAGAGGCTAACCGGTAAGCAATATGTAGCTTCCTTTTAACCCCAAGTATCTCCCACATCTTTGTCATTACTTCGCTGGTGAAATGGCTACCTCTGTCTGACTCAATCCTTTGGGGTAGTCCAAAATGAGAAAAGATGTGGTTGATCATCAGGCCAGCTGCTGTTTCTGCCTTGCAGTTTGGGGCCGGGAGACATTCCACCCATTTAGTGAATAAGCATGTCACGGTCAACATGTACTTATACCCCCTAGAGGAGCGAATCACGGGCCCGATTAAATCTACTTGCAAATCTGACCATGGCAGTGCCATCCCCCTCTTTTGGAGAGGCACACGGTGTGTGAGGGATGTTGGCTGAAATTGTGCGCACACAAGACACCCCTTCAAGTATTGGTCGAGGTCCTGCCCCATGTGTGGCCAGTATGCAACCTCTCTTAAGATTTCAAGTGTTGTATGAAACCCCCTATGACCGGCTGTGGCCGCATCATGGGCGTGACTTAACGTCAGGCTTCGGAATGATGTAGGAACCACCCACTGATCATGGCCAGCTCGGGATGTCCTCACCAACAAACCGTCTTGTATTCAGAACATTTTTGGACATTTCATCAACACTCTGAGGTCCTCTTTCCCAATGTAATCGGTATCCATCAGGGGAAAGTTCTCAGGGTCCTCAATGTGTTGATAAAATGTACCAATTATTGGATCCCCTTTTTGAGCCGTAATCAAATCAGCATCTGGGGCCTCCTTACTGCATTGTGCAGTTGAGAGATCATTGTGAGCATTTATCTGGGACCTAGTGATAGAAGTGACCTGGATTTCCCCCAACAGGGACTCGATCTCTATTAGATCCCCTTGGATGGCCCCGGTTTTGGCCAGCTGATCAGCTAAGTCATTTCCAGTTTTGTCTGGTCCCTCTACTTTGGAATGACCCTTGATCTTTTTCTAGTAGAGGGTCATCCCATTCGAGGTGACCAGATCATCAATATTTTGGATTAACTTCCCATGTTTCAAGGGTTTGTTATTAGCACATAACATGCCTCTGGTTTTCCAATTAACCAGGTGCTCCACGAACCCGTTCCGTACATAATCCGAATCTGTGATTATGACCAGTTTGTGGTGTTGATGTTGGACAGCAGTGAGGATGGCTTGATGCACAGCCATCAACTCTGCCATCAACTCTGCCACTTGACTACTTTGGGGACCTATTTTGGACCCAGCAGAGGGTTCTGGGGACTCATTCACCCATGCATTCCCTACGCTGGCCACAAGTTCTTTTTTCCCGTTGTTGTCAACATGGTAAGAGCATCCATCCACATAGACAGTGGGCATTCCCTCACACTTGTCTTCATCAAAGACTTTGTGTGGGGAATTGAGCTATGCCTCCATGTTGTCCTTGATTTTTAGACTTTCGTCCTTGAGACAGTTTTCTCTGGCACAATCATGCAAGTCAGCCAGACCTTGCGCGAGGGGACTCTTCTTGTTTCGGCCATATCTGACCTCCACAGGAAAGCCTTGCATTGACAGAATCCAGGAAGTAATTTGGGAATTACTCACATTTCCGGCCCGGATTCTGTCACTTTGGAGGTATTGCAGAGGCTGGTGTGGAGTCTCCACTATGATGTGTTCCCCCTGGATAAACGGGCGGTAATTCTTCAATGCCCACACCGTTGCCAAGAGTGCCTTCTCACAATCGTTGAATTTTTCCTCGACAGAGGATAAAGTTTTACTTGCATAGGAGATTACTTTATTGACCTTGTCATGCTTTTGGTATAATATTTCAGTCAAGCATGTATTAGAGAACCCTGTCTCCAAGAAGAACTCCTTGTTTCTGACAGGGTAAGCTAGGCAAGGCGCTTGTGAGAGGCTTCTTTTGAGTTGTCTTACTGCCTCGGCTTGTTCTGGACCCCATTCCCACTTGACCCCCCCTTCAAAAGATGAATCATGGGTCTGGTGATCTCTGCGCAGCCCTCAATGAACTTTCTACTATAATTAGTCAGGCCAAGGAGGCTCCTTAGTTCCCACAGAGTTGTTGGGTCCTTCAGTTTCTGGAGTGCTTCCACTTTCCTTTCCTGGGGACAGAGACCCTGAAGAGTAATCTCATGCCCCAAGAAATTAACATGGGTTCTACACCAATGTGCTTACTGAAAGGAAATTTTGCTCTGGTGGCCCTCAACTGTGTCAGAACGTAACGGATCTCGGCTATGTGTTCCTCAACAGTTGAGCTCTTGATGCTACATAATCTACATAATCTACATAAACCAGGTTACCCCTCTCACCCAGGTAGGGCATGGCCTTATGTAGAAACATTTTGAACTCATTGCTGGAGTTGAGGTATCCGATGGGAGTCCGGGTCCATGTGTACTGCTGGCCCCCAAAGGTAAAAGCCAGCTTGTATTGGTCCTCCATACTGACAGGTACAGTCCAGTATCCATTGGTCAGGTCTATTGCAGTGAATACCTGTGACCCCTGGATCTGGGCAAGCCCTTGGTCAATGTAGGGAAGACGCCATCAGGAAGTATGGACCCGTTTGTTGAGCTCCCTAAGGTTGGCGCAGAGTCTCCACTGGCCGTTTGGCTTCAATATCCCCAGCACCGGATTATTTAAGGTGGTGTGGACTGGACAGATTATCCCCCGGACTCAAGGTTCTTAATGATTTCAGTAAGGGACTCCATTGATGCGAGAGGCAAGCGATATTGCTTCACAAACACTGGAGTAATACCAGGGTCCGTGGGAATTGTTGTTGTGTGGATGTCGGTGCGACCACAGTCATATGAGTCCAACGCAAAGAGGTCTTGAAAATCCAAGTAAACTTGTTTCAACTTTTGCTTCTGCTCCAGAGTCTCACAGGCATCAGCTAGGTCGACTCTCTCTTCAACCATCTGCCTGAAGCCTGGAAAGACTCCTGGTTTCGCTATCTCAGCGGCCTCCTCCAGCTGGGTGGAGAAGTCCCTGGTCAGAGTGCTGATTTGGACTGGTGGCTTCAGGTGGAAAAGGCAGCCCTCATGGACCTGGAAAATCACCTCATCCCTTCTGAAGTCACAAGTTACATATTCCTTGCCATAAGGGCAGGAGGTGTACACCAGGAAGTTCCCCCCATGCCGGGTAAAGATCCTGTCTGGTGTTGTGTTGTCATCACTGTCACTGTCAAAACAGTCATTGGGAATTGGTCCTAACAGTTCATTAGCTAGATCAATGGAAAAATGTCGGTCATCAACCGCCATTCCAATAATGGTGCCTGCGGCTAGAGTGATTCTCTTTAAGTTGATGTTATCCACCACTATTGGAATGGTGTCATGTTCTATATTGACTAATGGTGTTGGGTTTACCCCCAACCCTTGCTGTTGGAGAGAAGCGTTCAGATGAATATAGGCATCAGGGTTTTTCAATTTCTGTCCTCTTTTAACTTTCACTTCCAAAGAGAATTGTCGGTTCCTTTCTGGGATGGTGACTTCCTCACCAATCTGAATTTCAACTGCATAAGGCAGCAATTGAGCTGACCTAAATGCTTTCTCTGGATCATCAAAGCCCATGGGATTATCCGCTAATCGGGACCAAGCTTTGAAGTTTATTAGGTCCAAACTAATGGCAAAGCGATTGAGAATGTCACTGCCTAAGTAAAAGGCGGCAGTGACATCTCACACGACCCAACAATTATGGACTATGCTCTTGTTGCCTATGGAAATTTTGAGCATACACCTGCTTGGCAGGAGATGAAGCTCTTACCGTTGTTCACACACACTCTGGCGAGAACAGAGTCCTTCCCATCATTTAACTGAACAGGGATGAACAACTGCTCTCCAATTTGCTGAATATCAGCCAGGCTCTGAGCTGATTTCACATCTTTCTGGACTATTGGAGTGGGAATGTCTGATTGTGGATTGGTAAAGAATTTCAGAGTGTTTCCTTCCAGTGTGGAATACCACCTTAAACTGGAAGGAAGGTTGATTTTCAGAAATAGAGAGGACCCCCCATCACCAGTCTGTTGTCCTACTGCTATTACTGTCACGTCTGGAATTTGGTTGTTCTGGAAGTGAAATTCTACTTGGTCAGATTTTTGTTCAACCATGTGGCATGTGCCATTTAAACTAACATGGTTGACACTCTGTTTTAACTTTATTGGTTGGCTAGTCTGGGTCCCGAGGACCTTGTTTACGCAATCTATTAGGGGTGACAAGCTTCTCAGGAGGTCATTCCCTATTTAACAGGTGTGCCCTACTATGACCGGATGTTTTACCTTGTGTCGCCCAATTTTAATGTCAAAATCCGCAGTCCCCTCGACGGGAATTTCCTTCCCGTCAAAGTTCTGAAGTTGTCCAGGAAGAGAGGTGAGAGGAATTTGGTACTTCTCCCCCTTCCTGAATTTAGTTCATCAAAGGCCTTTTTGGACAGAAGGGTAGCTTGGGATCCAGTGTCCACCAGCGCCAAAATTGTACCCTGCCCCTGTACTTGAACCGGGGCATAGTATCTTCCCTCCTTCTCCGCGAGGGGGCACAGTTTTGGACAGCTGTTGGGCTAATTTTCTGGTTTTGGCCATGGAGAGAGAAGAGATTTGGGCAGAGTTCTGTGGGGAGTCTTGGGAATCTGAAAGAAAAAGTTGGCAACTGGAGATAGGAGAAGTTTTTAATTCCCTGGTTCCAGTTCTGCGCCGCCCCCCCCCCTTTTTGGAGGCAGTCACCAGGATGGGTTTGAACCAGGGGATTTTGATGTTGTTGGTTCTGGGATGGGATGATGGGCGGCGCTAGCTCAGTCCCCACATCTACCCAGTCTGGATGTGAATCCCTTGGGACCCATTTTTCTTTGGAAGGAGTTTCCCCTTCTCTGAAGGAGAAGATCCTTTTCGCAGGATCCTCTGAGGATCCCTCTCCTTCAAATTGGAAGATCTGTAACTCCTCCACAAAATGGGTCTGTTTGGGTCCTTTGTTTCTCCTACCACCCCTTTGCTTCTTGGGTGGCAGGCTGTCAGGGGCAGGAGATTTTGTTTCCAGTTCCTGGGTTTCCAGGGGCTGTTTACAAGTGGGGAAGGAAGCTTCCTCCAAGGCTTTACACCCCCGTCCCCTTGTGCCTCCTCCCTGGGAACCGGTTAGTTATCGCGGTGCTGACCCAGTCATTGTTCAGGAGCACCAGGTCCAGAGTTTGGGGCATTCTGTGCCGGCATGCTCATCTGAGGGTTCTGCGGAGCCCTTAGCATGTGACCCAGATCCTTTGCCATATTTTGGACCTGGCGCTCTAACTGTGAAACCCGCTCAGGCTGATACAGGGTTCTGTTTTCTCCCCTGGGCTGATCCCGGGAAGGGTAGCTATCCCTTCTCTGGTAATACCCCGGATTGGGAAGATTTGGGTACCCCTCCACCCTTGGCCTCCCCTCTCCCAGATTAGGTTGCCTGGGTTTAGGGAAGTGGGGAAAGAAGGATGGATGATTTTGGGGTTGGAAATTTTGTGGATACCTGGAGAAAAAGTTCTGCCAAGGATTTGGTCAATTTCTTCCCTCCTGGGGGAAGTTAGGAGGGAAGTTCCCTGTGTTGGGTGCTTGGTTGGATCCACCTCCTTGGGCTGGAGGAGTCCACACATAACCCAGGATGGGTCGGTTTCCCTTGTAGCGGGGACACATAGTCAGGGGAGTGAGGGACCCCATTTGTGGGACTACCTCCTTGACTCCCTGTCTGTGACTGGCCTGAGGGCCTTCTGGGCTTAGAATTATTCTGTGCAGGCAGGTTTTTAGGCTCCCCCATCTCCAAATCTAAAATGGGGGCAACCTTTACCTCTGCCACCTTAGCAGCGGCAGGGGTGCTGGTCGGTTTGGGGCTTTTCTGAGCATTATTTCTATTTTCTATGGGCTTCTGCACCTCATAGATTCGGGTGGCCTGTTCAATGACCCAGTCTAGTGACCTTTTCTCATGAAAATCTCTCACTAGCTGGGTCATGATGTATTTTGGCAGCGCATGGAAAAACGTATTAACAAATTCTTTACTGTCCATGCGCACCCTTTTGGTAGTCTGCTTAAAGGCACGCTTCAACTCCCCGACAAATTCTTGTTGGGCCTGATCCTCCCCACATTGCAAATTGTAGGCTGCCTTGCGAGCCTCTTGGGGATTTCTATGAACAGAAAAGTGCTTTAAGATGGCCACCCTGTATGTGGACCATCTTGAATGATGTTGGTCTTCCAGCCCTGCAAAGAAACTGGAGTATTCTGGGGAGAATGTCCATTTGACGTACTGAATGCAGCTACTGCTGTCTTTCAAATGGAAAGTCTCCATCATTTGCTCAAAGAGCTCTAACTGTTCCCACACAGAATAATTGGCATTCTTGTGATAAGGGGTGACGACACTCCTTATTGCCTTATCTGTTTTAAAGGGTCCTTAAGCAAGGCCCTTTTTGCCTTATTGGCCTTCTTGGTTTGGGTTACCCTGGTCCATTCGTCCTCTGACTCAGAGGCATTGCTCCCAGAGGTGCCCGTCTGATCTTCCAGGTTTTCCCGTATTCTGCAAGCCTGGGAATGGCTGGCAGAATGTGGGAACCTAGTCTCTTGTGTCCTGGGACGCTCAGAGGAGTCTTCAGATTCCTCCTTGCTGCCAGGATTTGATGGGTACCCCCCCACTGGCCTAACTGGGCAGAGGATTTCAGGATGTCCTTAGTGGGCCTACTTTCCTGGGGTTCCCCACTAAATTGCACTATACTTGGGTGCCAATACCCGGATGCCCGCCCATTAATTCCTGGGAGGTACTGGCCTATGAGCCCCATACTTCTGACTGGATAGTAATCTGTCATCCCCATGGCCCTGTGCTCATGTGCGCCAGGGGACATGGTGGTGGCAGAGTCCAGGGACTGGGAGAGATGGAGGCCTCTGGTACTAGGGCTCCTGAGGTTATGCTCAGGTGTTTCCCTTTCCCAGCGACCTCATCTCTATCAGCCCCTGCTCCCTGTTGCCATGCAAGAGCCTGAGCTTTCAGTTCCTCAATCAAGGCCTTACTAGACTATCAGTCTCTCTTGCATGGCTACCTGTCGCTGGAGCCTATCATTGTGCTGACAGAGAGCCTAATTTTCTCTCTGTGCTTCCTGGTTAGTCCTGGAGGACTGGGCCAGTCTTTGCTGCAGGAGGGTTACCTCGTGAGTCCCGTCCCTACTGGCCTGTTCCTTTCTTGCCAGAGCATCTGCCACCCTCCTGTTGTGCTCTAACAAGTTTTGATGCTCTTTTTGGAGGTCACCCAGTCCCTGGAGGGCCAGGTGATTTTCTTCCAGCTTCCCTTTTAAGTGACAGACTTCTCGCCCTAAGGTATCCCTTTACTGATTAAGAGCCTGTCTCTGTGCCGCCAGGTTGTCCCTCTGACTTTGAAGGGCACCAGCTTTCTGGCGCTCTTCCTCAAATTCTGCCTGGGTGTCCAGGTCTTTCAGAAATAATTTGTTGCACTCTGCATTCTCTCTATGCAGGTGGCTTTGCAGGGTGACTACCTGCTCTGCGCATACCCTATTGAAATCCAGTTGTTGCTCCAGCTTTTTCTGGCTCTGCAGTAGGGAGTCAAATCCTTCTTGATACTCATTCTGCAAGGCTATAATTTTGGTATCCTGGTCTGCCCTTTCCTGTTGCAGGATACCCATGTCCTCTTTTATTTTAATTAGATGTTGCCTACTTTCGTTTTCTGACTCCTGGCTCCTCTGCAGCCTGTGCTCAGAAGAGTCCAGATCATATTGGGCCTTCTTTAATGCCATCAGTTGCCTACTTGCCAGATCTTGGCCTTCAGCACATTTGTCCTGCATGGCTCTCATAGATAAATATAAATATACCGCTACCCTGGCAATCTTGGTGTGCTCATCCTTGGCCTTAGGGGCCATATATAGTTCACTCAGGGCCACATGTAAGGGTCCCTGATCTCTAACCCAGTTGCAGTGACCTGTTGTGTGATCGCCTGCAACCACGCTTTCTGGTCCTGCTCAGTCCACTCACCTCTCACAAATAGCTTATGTAAAAGGTGCTCTCTAGCTATATTGATGTCTACCAATGTTGCCATTCTGGAAATTGATTTCTTTCCTGATTTACAGAAGTTTATTATTTTATTTTGCAAAACAGACCGTTTTCCTGAGGGGTGCTTTTACAGAATAACGCAGCATGGTAGCCCAACAGGATTTATGTATCCTATTAGTTCGCACACTGTATTAAGCTGCACAAGTGGTAGGTCTAATCCAGAAATCCTGGACGAGCCCCCAATATGTAAGTGACTTCAATCCAGCACTCCAACTAAATCAATGCTTAGTATGGGATGCCCAATGGAAGCCCTTATTTATATATTTTTATGTCAAAGTTCTTTAAATCTGGATGATGAACCCTTATATAACGCCCCTCTCTTTGGATCTCCCCGACCTTACTGAGCCAAAAGGTAGGTTTGTTTTGCAAATTAAAAGGTTTATTTGAAGAATCGAACAATATATATATCACACTTTTATGAATAAAATAATATCCGAATAGCACACTTATGAATATGTATAGTGAGCAGCAATGGGTAATATTACAGTCTCAACAATCTCTTCAATCAGTAAGGAGTGGGAATAGGAAGGCTAAGGTAGCAGAGAATACTTTTATAGTTCAAGGAAATGCAAGATGGAACAAATTCAACACAGAAATAAACTTGATATGATTTCAACAAAAGACAATATGATCACTCTTTCCCCTGTGACTACTCACTCCCTCCAGTATGCAATATGAAGAGATGGAAATGAGGGCACACAGGTTTCAGGAATACAATCAATAATGCAGTTCAATTCCAGTTCCCCCAGCAAACTTAGAGAGAACAGGTATGATTTTAAAATAGGCCAAAATACTTTTGAATGTGATTGCAATGAATGTGAAAAATATGCTAAAATCATTTTAATTCACTAAAGGAGATTCAACACTAGTGAGAATTACTTTGGATTGGTACAGGTCAACACTAGCAATGATTCATGAAGGATTATAAGATTGAAAACGAATTTCAGCAGTTGAAAACAAGAAACAGCGATTTTGACAAGTGGTGAAATGAAGCTAAATTGCAATTCGCGGCAACTTTTCCGCGTGCATGAAATGCGATTACGTTAAAACTAAAATGAATTGGAATGTCATTTTACGTTTGTTAGAAAGGATCTTAGCTTCAAAATGACAGTTACATTTCGGTTCTAGGACGTACGGTTCAAAAGTTACTGATGTTTTTGTGAAGGTAGATTTTTCAGAAATAAAGTCAAGATTTCAAAATGACAGATGCGCTTTAAAGATTCGGAACCAATATGGACTTAAACTAAGGTGCTATGATGAAGCAAGACACTTAACGGGCAGCCACCAGAACAGCGGAGCCACCGCTCTGATCTCTGTCCGTCAAAACACTTGTCCCTCTTCAGAAAAATCAGAGCAAAGATGGTTATTGCTACAATTATCAAGAATTATGTGGAGGAGAATTCAGGATGGACAAAAGGTTCTGGATGGGTGAAATGGAATAAGATTACTTTAAACTAAGAGATGACTATGGACAGTTCTAGACTAAATACTCACTTCTAGGCTTTGGAATGGAATGGGCCCATCAAGATCTGGTCAAGGGTTTGGCTTCACTCTCTCGCCACCGGACAGGTCTCAGGCACTCTGGGTTCTGCTCTCAGCACTGCACAGCAGTCTGGGTGGCCATTTGGACTGGATCTGATGGGTTCTGGATACAGCTCTGCTTTCTGGATCTGGACCTTGGTTCTAGCACAGGGTTCTTGGCTAGAATAGAACAGCTCAGCCCGGTTGTGGAAGGTGAGAGACCCTTGGGAGTTTAGGGATTAGAATCAGGTTGCTAGATTCTGCAGGTCTGCTGAGAAGAGTTCAGCTTGTGAATTACGCCTCTCTGCTTCAAAGTTCTAGAGTTTGGTTCTAGAGTCTGGTCTCTGTATCTATCTGGAGTCTGGAGTCTGGAGTCTTCCTGCAGAGTGCTTCGCCAAGAATAGTTGAGTAGTGGAAAAGTGTGTGTGCCCTATCTGTCCTAAGCAGTCTCTATTTATGTATTTTCAAAGTGGGTGAGGAGGCTGATTCTACATGCCCAACTCTATAAGGATTTGATAGGTTGGAGAATTCCCTGTCCCCTTATTGGAGAAAGGATCAGCGTGTCACCCTGTGTCATCTTTATGACTTAGGGAAAAAACCTCCCCCATGTGTCTGTACAGGATATTCTATTTTCCAATAAACACATATTTACAAAATATACCACTTGTTAATATCTTTAAATCTCCTCTTCCTCAGAGCTTGGGTTCAGAAAAGACCACTTTTTGTGCTTTTGGTGGGTTTCCCAATATTCTTTCTGCACCAAATTTTAGACATGCCTGCACACCCCACCTGGGCACATTACTGTAATTTCTTATGTTCATAGCAACAACACAGCAGCTATAATATGAATAAATTCCTGACATCCAGCTTAGTCTTAAATCGTGAGGGAATTTTTCAGTTTAAGAACCTTCAAGTTTCCCATTTTTGTCAGCTTGGTACAATTTGTTATTAGCATTATTTATAAAACATACATTTGCTTTCAATTCAACTCACATCTCAGTCTGGTCCGCCTCCTAGAGCTGGGCTGACTCAGTGGGTCACATGTCTTGTTTCCTCCAACACTTTGTGGCCAGTTACACCCAAATTAGTATTCACTATTCAGTCCAAGGCATCTATTGTCTCTTTCTCCTGGCTGCAGAGAAAATCTCCTCCCTTTTTGATCAGCATGTCAATGCGACATCCTCCTTCTGGTGGGAATGAGAAGGTGTGAAGGGTTCTCAGGGGAAGCAAGCCTTTTGGAGTTTTAACTGCATCAGGTTACTTTCTGATCAATTGTAACATAGTTCCTTGTGAAAAAAATAACATTTATAAACTTAAAATAAACAACATATCTTTAAATCAAGTCTTTTTCAACATGAAATCACTGTGTGGCACTCTATATGGCATTTTGATGGAATTCTCTTCTTTGGCATATTTAACTTCTGAAACACCAGTTCTCCTGTCAGAATTATGAATCGCCAGCACCTGACAGAGGCGAGCAACGGTTCTACACCCATTTTGACAGCTGTCTTTCCATCAAGTATCTTTAAAATAGGATTTTGTTCTAAGAACATATGATTCTTGCTGACATTGTATTGATGTGGATTCTTGCAGTAAATGATGTGGAACACCCAACAAAGAGGTTGGATCTTTTAGGTGATTTGTGAGCCATGATTTTAGCAATTTTTGACAATCATGAAAACAGATTTTCAAACAGCTCTGTGTTTCTTTTTCAATCAGCATTGCTATTTCCAAGTGGTTTCAGGCTCTTTTGTGGGTAGCCCAATGGTGGTTTTTGGCAGTGGTCTCCTGTCTTACCACTGACATAGGCAAACGTAGACGGTGGCCTATTTTTCAGGTTTTCATTGCACACTTTCTGGAGATTTCTGGTGCGCAGCATGCTTTCCGGTAGCCATTATGATGTTTCTGCTGCCAGCAATGCACAGCGATGTTGCAGGGCTTGGATCAGTGGGTTGATACATCCCATAAACTTCACTTCTTCCTGCTCACATGTTCTTGCCTTCTTACTCCTCACAGTTCCTCTTACTCCCGCCCAACCTGTTTCCTCCACTCATTCCACTCTCTTACCCTCTCCTCTTAGCTGGCTGCGTTATCTCCTCTGCAGCCCTTTCACCCAGTCGGTCCTCCCTTTCTTGCCTCACTTTTGCTCGTACTCTGTGGGCCGCTGATGATGACTTACTACTAGTCCTCCTGCTGGTGGCAGTGCTTCTGGGCATGCCTGCCTGCCTGTGCGCATCAGCCAGGGAGTGTCTTAGACTCACAGAGTCTGCACTTGGGCCCTGGCCAGCATGTACAGACACACAAGTCGAAACTAAAAATGGTGCAAGGGGCCCAAACGTGACGCAGCGAGACATAGACCAACAGGATTCCCTCCACACACCCCCAAAAAATGCTACCGCAGGGCAGGGGCTGCAAATTTCATTCAAAATGTTATTGTAATCCAAATTTAATACAAAATCCAATTAAGCACTGGTGGATGTGGGCCATTAAAAGGAGTAGGGCCCATATGCCAGTGCCTACTTGGTCTCATGGGTAATCTGGCACCGCTGTTTGGGTTGCTACTGAATCTGATTGAAGGGTATAGGCTTCCTTCGGCCCACATTACCAAACAGGCGATGGAGGCATATCTGTTAACTGTGTCTGTTTTACCTTTATGATTGCGTTGGCTCTTTGTAGAAGTGTGAGGACTGAGTATTTGATTTAGCCTCTATCCATTCCTGTACTCCTTCAGGGCAGAAGTACATTCATCACACCATATTCCACCAGAAACTTGGCAACAGACACCTGTGCCTGCCTTTGCTCCGTTCAAGGCAGGAGCAAGTAGAGATACCTTGTTTGCTTCCTCTTCATGGGCCATCTGCTGGGACACCACATCTGTCTCCTTCACCTGTTGCTCTTCTGTCTCCTGTACCACCGCCACCAGCACCCCTCCTCATTCTTCTCTCATGTGCCATACTCCTCCTGAACCTTTGCTGCATCCTCTTCCTGATAAGTAACAACCACCTCCTCTTCATCTCAGGCCAACTAGTCCAGCAAGTCATGTGGTGTATCCACAGCTACCATGCAATACTCCTTCAAAGGGCAGAGAGCACTATCCAGTCCGCCCTAGCTACCTTGCTGTGGAATATCAACCACACTCCCCATCTTCTTCCATTCTCCATCTAGCCAGTTTTGGGAGGATATATATCTGTCTAGGCCTTCTGAGACATGTTGGGAGCAGCGACCTTACTGTACAGTTTGCATTCCTCCTCCCCTCTCTCCAACAGAAGTGTGAGGATTCTATGGAGAGTCTGAATGGACACAATGGCTGGAATATCTCAAAATAAGAATGCAAGTGCACAGGTTGAAGGAGTATTTTTCCCATAAAGTCCCCTATAATGAAGATCCAAAGCAGACTGTATAGTTATTTAAATGCATGTTACACCTCTAGGGCTGGGACGCCCAGGGTGTCTATTTCCGTGATTCTGACTGAAGCCCTGTCCTGTATGGTACCTAACTTTACCTCCATTGTGTTTGGGAAATGATATAGAGGGTGCATATCCAGGTACTCTAAGACTCATCCGATAGTTTTTAGTGAGGCACAGCTACCCCATTCAACTGTTTTTCCTTATTTTGAAAATTATTTAAGAATACATTAGAACTCTCTAATCGACCTTCCTGTCCAACGTTACACTCACAGTCATAGTTGTGTTTGAATTATACGTTTACATGGATGACATTTACACAGAAATCCTACTCTAGTGAATGGACGGGAGTGTATTACTTGCGCTCATGCCAGTGGCAAGGAAGCATGATCATGTTAGGCCAAGAGAATACATGTCTTTACGTAAAAGTATGGTTGTTTTCTGAGATATGCATGAACCTTTCCCTTTCCAGTTTTCAGGGGGGATTAAGAGGTCTGTCTGCTGCATGAAGGTTACACTCTCCGTTGGAAGTTATCAATCACACTGATGTCACATGCATTGGTAGATCGATACATATGTTCACCCCTCACTGCAGTATTGGTGTAGTTTGGTTCTGCAGGGTCACTCTTGTTGGAGTGTCTATCTGGGTGTTCTGTGTTACCTGAGTAGTGCGCTCACTGGCTTTGGTGCGAGTGTGATACATCGCTTTTCCCATATGCTGCTATCTGCAGCTGGTCTTTTGGAAGTCTGTTTATTCAGTCTTGAGTACCTCTGTCATCATCCAATATGGAGGTTTGCATGTAATTCTACATTTTCTCTGAGGCCATGCGTATTGTAGTCACCCACTATATGGTTGCGTGGACCTGACTGTAGCATCTTCGGCCTCTTTCAGCCATGTGCTGCAGGGAGGTGACGTCCCAATGCTCGGATGCTGTCCCTCCGTGAGTATACATTTCTTTTGATTAGTGTGGGACATTTGTGTTTGACAGGTTGGGCTACTTATCCATGACATATCTCTGTACTCAAATGCTGAGATGTTTTTGTTATGTTACGATTATTAATTTAATTTACATTTTTTATGTGGAGTTTTATTACAGTGCTCAAGACCACCCAGAGGCAGAATGCATGTCTGTGCATATGAATGTATATATGGGATTTATAAAGTGTAAACCTAGCTGGAAAGCAATGGACCTCTATCCATAGTGAATGGGGTAACAAGTAAGGCGCAGGAGGAGGGGGAGCAAGAAGTGAAAGAAAGTGGATAGTAGCATACTGTCTAAAGTACACTTGCCGGCAGGAACAGATGAGCCTTCAATGCTCTTCTGAACTTCATGCAGTCACGTTACAAACGGAGCTGCAACGGAAGAGTGTTTGAGGGAGTGCAGTCTTGATTTTGGGATTCATTTTGTGCATAGAGCCATTTATTTCCCTTGCAAGAACACTATGAAAATTGCACTAGCTATCTATCCTTTTATATGAAGAAGACAGTCCATAATTGACTGACTGCCACTGAAGCCACGCTCAAGTTTGATATTTGGGTAAGTGCCAGCAGACTATATTTGAAAGTCAGCATCACAGCCAATGAGGATCTGGGTTGATGGGTTCATGTTTGTTTGTTTATATGGTAATGTGCACCAAACCCTCAGGTAGCTGGGCGCAGCAGTTACAAGAATATTCAAAACTTAGTTACATCATAAAAAGGACAGAGCATAAACATGAAACAATTACAGTGCATACAATTTACAGTAGTTACAGAAATGTACAGTAGTAGGGTCAATAGTGTAATACAGATATTTTCAGTAAAGGGTCAATAGCGTACACATGGGATCACCCGGATAGTCGTAGGGTCAGAAACATAGGAAGGTAGGGTGAGTGAACAAGTTCTTAGATGTCCTTGGTTCGAAACCAGCTCAGCAAGTTGTGTCTAAATCTGGAGTATGGCTGTTCCACTCTAAATGCCGTGGGGAGTGCGTTCCAGGAAAGGGCAGCTTTGACATGGAAGCTGACTCTACCAGTTTTGGAAAGCCTAAATCTAGGAATTTCTAAACAGAGATGGTTGGATGATCTTGTATGGTGAGTGGGGACTTTTCTCGTCAGTCTGTCAGAGAGATAGTGGGGCGCGGCATTATTGAGGCATTTGAAGGTGAGGGATAACGTTTTGAGGAATATCCTGTTGCTAAATTTTAGCCAGTGCTGGTCGCTTCTGATGTTGGAGATGTGTTCTCTGCGGGGTATATTAAGGGCTGCTCTCAGAGCATTATTTTGTAGTATTTGCATTTTGTTTAGGATATTTTTGTTAGCGCCTACGTAAAGGGCATTGCAATAGTCTAGCTTGCATATTATTAGTGCGTTGGCAAGCGTGATGCAGCTAGCTTTGGATAAATAGGGTCTGCAGGCCGTGATCAATTTACAAGTATAAGCTGTGGATGAGGGCATGGAACTGACTTGTTTTTTTTAGTGATAATGTAGAATCAAGGTAAAAACCTTATGTTTTTACATCAGTTACTACTTTGATTTCATTGCCATCAATGTTAAATGCGGCATAGCTGGGGCTGAGTTTTTATAGGTTGGAGTCAGAACCCAGAATCAGAATCTCAGTTTTGTCGTCATTCAGGCAGAGGCCATGTGAGGCCATCCATGCCTGAATGAGGAGGTATGTCCTATTTAACAGAGACGTATCTTCGGCGAAGTTGCCCGAGAGGGGTATGAGGATCTGAGTATCATCAGCATAATTAGTGTATGTGACACCCAACCTGTCAAGTTTGTCGAAGAGTGGCTAGGTAAAGATGTTATACATTGTCGGTGAGACGCATGAGCCTTGTGGGACACCACAGGTAATTTGGATTGGGTCTGCTGAGGCTGAAGGGGAGAACACTCTCATCATACGGTTAGCTAGGAAGGATTGTACCCAGGCTATAGCATCACTCGAGAAATGTGCAGCTGACGCTAGGTATTCGCATAATACTGCATGAACCACCAAGTCAAAGTAAATGTTGAAGCAACCCAATGAGAGAGCCATACCTTGTGACACCCTGCATCAGATCATGGTTGTTAAGGGCAGGTATGGACCTCATTTTCCTTAATGTGAGTGGTCAGTGGGAAAAGAAGACAACATTTTTAGGGCCTGTTTCTAATGCGCTGGTCAGTATACTCCCACGAGTCCTTGAATTGTTCATGAAATTAGCAGGTGTGGGTGTTAGGCATTCGCCTTACCCCTCTGCTGAATAGAAGCTGTCAGACCACTTTTTCCCTATGGAAGCATTGGCGTTGCTATGGAACGCACCCCATTCTAAAATGGCACAGCCAGTGGACAAGGACCCTGCGGAACGGGTGATGCCATGACCTCCAAGTTGGCCACCACCATCAAGACCGCATCAGAGAATTTATGCATCCATAAAGGCAGCTGAATTCGGGTTAGCAGTGCGTCACAACTCTGCTTACTTGGTTGCTTTATGCTCTGTTTTCCACTTCACTTCTCTCTGTGCCTTTCTTGGCTTTCTTCTATCTGAATCCAAGTCTCCCTGGCTTCTCCCTTGCTGTGCCGATGCCTCCCAGGCTTCTTTTTTCTGGTGTCCAGTGTCCCTGGCATACTGAGATTCCTAGTGCTTGGTTATCTGCCTACCTGTATTCTTGAAACTCTGTCACCCCGCAATTTTGGAACTTCATATTCCACCGTACCTGGAATCCTGTATTAAGGGAAGGACTTCTCTGGCTCACCTGTGATTCTTCGGATCCTGCTATCATCTTCATGGCTTCCAAAGAAGTTCTTCAGGATCACTAGCCAAGGGTGTTTTTTCCTGCCAAGTCATTCTTCCTTGTAATTGGGCTGTGTTCCCGGGGAGGTGCCCCAGCCCCTTGTCTCTATTTAGAGAGGTGAGATGGCTTCTTTGGGAGACAGGCCTTATCTCTTGACATCTCCATCCGGAGACACTCATCAGGTAAGACCTGTTGTTGAGAGATTGCAACGCCACCTGAAGAAGGAAGAGATGCTCATTTGCAAGGGATCTCTTAGCTGTGCCTATTTTACTTATGATTCGGATTACTGTTGGTTTGTAGAAGTGTGGGAGCTGGGGAGGAGGTTTAGTCACTACTCATTCTTATACTCCTACAGAGCAAAAGCCATTTCATCACATTTACATATTCCAGCATTAACAGCACAAAACTCACTGTGGATGAAAATGTAGGAGAGACTACACTCTCTCTCTCTGACATGAACCAGAGATGGCACACCCACTCATATTGTACTCTACACTAACAGGAACTCTCACCTTGCACAAAACTCACTGTATGTATACATCTGGAAAATACTACTGTTCAAAGAGAGATGAATACATCATCCATAGCTTCTCTCCCTTGCCCAGCCCAATACCACACAGATGAGAGGCATTTACTCACTAAGACAACCGTACTACCTTTATCGCAGGCAGGTACAGCAGGAGATGGACACGATCGAAGATGAAGAGGGCAAGAGTAACCAAACAAACATTGTGACAATACAAGTGCATGCATTAGACACAAGGCAAATGTGCACTCAACATGAAGAACATGTACACAAAGTAATATATGTATTTACACATGAAGAATATTAACATAGCATCCATAAAACATGAAGAATACTAACATAAGCAATGTATATGCTGAATGCATAATGAACGGCACACACATATAGCTCACTAACATAGAACTGCAACAGTAATATTTTCCAAGACGGAAGCCGCAATGCTTCTTATTAAATAAAAGTCCCCAAGGTTGCACGAGAACTCAAGATGCTGAAATAACAGAAATACAGACCTGTGCAGAGCTCAGGCAGTAGTCAGCAACCATAGCCAAGGTTCCCGCACAACAAGCGAGGGTCATAACATTGCAGAGAAGGTATGAACTGCAATTCCCAGGATACAGAAGTATACTCCCGGATTAATTAAAGTTGAGACAAGCACAATGCCCATTGTTAGCCAGGTGCACACAAACTATAAGTCAATAAATGTTAATGCAGAATAAAGGAAACCATATCACTCACATTAATATTAGCTAAAATCCAAATAAATGCAGGTTAAATAATTCCAATCATGGTCCCAGAACATGTGACCCAATTGGCGACACTGTCTATTCATTAGAAACTAACACAGATAGGAATCCTGCTATTCTTCCCACACATACACCCAGACACGAGACATCGTACAAGGCTAAGCACACAAAAATCACCCTGGCACTTGGCCTAGGATTAAGGAATGGTATATTTTTTTACTGAACAGAAAGTAGCCTGTCGACCTCTCACCCTTTACCACTGTCTAGCTCATGTCTTGACAACCTGTCAATCAGTCAAGGTTACTTAGCAGAATGCCAAACAATTTGAATCTTCTGTGTTAGTCCCCCCAGCAAATTATATGCCAACCAATAATGGTGTGTAGAAATTATGTGTTTTATTTTTTATTAATTTAGAGGTGGTCCCAGGTGGAGCCATCAGATTGTCATAACCCAATAAAATATTTATTGAGCATAAATATATACAATCCCTTTAACCAACCCCTAGTCCCTGTAGGTTTTGTACCAAGAGATTATGTTGTGATGTCAGCAATGACTTGGTCTGAGTATTTAATCCATTGTTTTCATTGATTTAATCAAGAGCTCCAAGACTTTGATGCTTGTATGCTAGCCCCGCTTTATTTCGGATCTCAATAAAGCTGGGTTTTGCTTGCACTCTGTCTACTTCCATTATTTAGTCTTGTTTTGACTGAGTCCATATCCTCTTGGTAATCTGGGAATTTCCTGGGCCGTTTTAACAGATCTTAGCAGAGGATGGCTTGCTAGGTGTCGGTGGAGTATCAGGGAATCCCTGCTGTTCGTATGTGATGGCAGACATATGTTGATTGGACATGCCTTGGTATATGCATTGTTTGTCCTTGTTGAGTTGGTGCACTTGTGCACATGCAATTTGAGTTCATGTGGACAGGTGCTCAGACAGTACTGATGCTGGGTTATGCTGTTGTGGCCATGTGAAGGACATGCATGCAGGGCACCTCTATGAGTTGCACATCTGCTAGTGAAGCCATCCACACAGATCCGTTGAGAGTGACACATGTGCATGGATGTCTGTGACTGTTATGTTGGTGCATTGACCTCTCAGGGACAGGAATGTGATCTGTCATCCCACTGCATGTGAAGACAGAGTTGACGTGTGGTCGTGCCACATGTTTGCGCTGGGGAAAACAGCATAAGCGCTTGTTCATCAGAAACGTGTGCCTGTACATGTTGCATGCTTACAGGTCAAGCTGTCAGGGATGCATGTTACTAAATATAATTGGGTGGACAGGTGCCCAGATGCACTTCCCATGGCCCTGGTTGCATGTTACACTTGTGTCCCTTTGGCATTGGGATTGTGCCAATGCATGATTTTTTTAAATTTGTTTGTGGTCACACAACAATGTGCTGGGTTGACATGTGTGTGTGTCATGACTGTGAGCCACTCCTGTGTCAGTATTCATGCTGATTGCATGGGTGTGTACGTGAGTGTGTGTGTGTGTGTGTCAGTTGCTGGTTGACACGTGCTGACTGAATGGCATGGCTAATGTTCTTTGTCCCATTTTCCACAGTTGCTGAAGCTGATGAAGGGGGCCGAAGTATTGCTGTGGAGTGGTAGAGCAGAAACCGAGCCACCAGACCCAGGCACACACCCCATCCAGTCCCCACCGCCACCACCTTTCGTGAGGGTGAATTGGCTGGGGGAGCGCCAGTACCATCAGGCAAGGCTGATGACAGTAAGTCCCAAGATGTGATTGTGGTGGAGGACAGGCTGCACTGCTGGCCCAGAGACATGAGGAGGGGCAGTCCACCATGGAGGGTTCTGCACAACCTCCTGTCCCTGGGCCATCTGCTGTGGCACTGACCACCTACATGGGTGCCTCCACCCAGACCGAGGCTCTCCTTGAGACTGAGGTGGCCATCCGAGATGTGGTACAGCCCCTGCTGGCTGGTCTCGTGAGGCAGACCTTGTCTATTCGTGATGCTATTTCAGCTCATTGCGAGGAGCTGGTTCAGCATCATAAATAGATTAGCTGATTCCTGGACCAGGTGGCAACTGCACTGCTCTGGGTATTCTCTGTGCACTGGTTCATGCGATTGCCCCATCCTCCACTTCCTCTTCTGTGCCCCAGCCATCATCTAGGGAGCCTTCCATGCCACATACCACCATTGCCCCCTGTGCACCAGTCCCACCAACGCTACCCAGTCTGGTTGTGCCTACGTCTCTGCTTGAGATGGAAGTCCAAGAATGCCACATGGGGTGGTCACTGTGCCTGACCAGGCATTGACACAGGAACAGGCAGTGTAGGGATAGCTGGGGATTCAGAGCAGTGCAGGTGCTGTGATCCCCAACAAGTATCACCCTGTCAGAGGGGGTACCTATGCAGCTTGCACTATGGCTGGCAGCAGCAGATGAGGAATGCGAGGAGGCAGGTAATTCAGGGCCATTCCACCGCAAAGAGGGCAAGTAGGCAATACATGGAGAAGATCTGGCAGGAGGAAAGGAAGCAGCTGAGGCAGTGGGTGTATTTCTGAGCACAATATGAGAGACAGCTGATGGTGGAGAGGCAGCAGGCTAGATAGGCAACCATTGCCAGGACAAGGGCAGAGGTGGCAGAGAGACAGACAATGAGGCGGGCAGCCTTCCTGCAGGGTGTTTGCAGGGATGCAGAGGTGGAGGAGAGGCAGATGGTTGAGGGCTTGCAAGCCCTCCAGGCAAGAACAGAGGCCTGCCTCCAGGCAGAGGATGAGGAGAGTGACTCTGCCCTGGTGGAAGCATTGAAAGACATTTGAGCCTGCTGCCAGTGTATATAGTTGTATAGTGTTAGGTTTCATTTTGGACTTTTATTTTATTTTCATCCCTAGAAATGTTACCCTTCCCCATATTTTGTCATTATAGTGTATATATTTTATGAATCTTGATACCACACTTCTTGCAGTCTCTTTGCCCATGTGCAAAATCACCTTTTCCATGTTATCCAAATGCATTTCTTCTATGACTGTCATGTGAGTTGGGGGCCTCACTGTGGATGTGGGCGCTATGCTCATCACTTGTGCACTCTATAATCAGTAGCTGTATCCCTCCCAAAGCATGACCACCCACGCGCACACATCTGCATTCACCCACTACCTTCTCACAGATCATGCTGCTCATCTGCCATTCAAATGCTGCATATTCACATGAATGATTAATCTGTCTGGTTGTACACATTATCCATCACATTGACTTGCACACTCTCTGACCGCCTTCACATCACTGAGCCACAATCCTGTTCTACTTGTGTGACTTTGCCCCCCACCTACCTGCCTACCTTCCTACCTTCCTTCCTTTCTACAGGCTACAATGCCACGTGCCTTCTAAATGACTCAGAACAATCTCTGATGTCTCAGACTTGGATACTCCAAGAGCATTCACCTACAGTTCTTTGAGGCCATTGCAATGGCACATGGGAACAATAATACGTAACATTGCATTACTATATCACAAGTACATGGTGTGGTCAAAGTGTAGCTCATGCTACATTATGATGTCCTATTGATGTGCAACTGAGTGTGATGTACTAGGGAGTCCTGTAAGAGCTACAGGCATGGATTCAGCAGCAGTGCTCCCAGTTGTTCAGGTTGTGGGAGGATATGTGGCTGTTGTACTTCATGTTGAAGGCAAGCCAGAGGAGTTGAGCTAAGTTGTTGTTCAACATTGGACTGCTACGGGTTTAATCTAGCAGGGGAAGCATGGGGTAGTGGGGGAGGTGAGTGGGGTGGTGGGAGCTGCAGGACTTGAGGGGGAAGCATGAGGTAGTGGGCGGAGGCCAGAGGGGGTGGGTGGGAGTTGGTAGAACTTGAGAGGCCAACCTGGGGTAGTGGGCAGAGGTCAGTGGGGGTAGTGGGAGGAGGGTAGATTAGCAGGGCTTGCCTTGGGTAGTAGGCAGAGGTGAGTGGGGGTGGGGGAAGGTGGCAGGACTTGAGGGGCAGCCTGGGGTAGTGGGCAGAGGTCAGATGGGGTAGTGGGAGGAGGGTAGACAAGCAGGGGACTTCCTGGGTGTTGGGAGTGGGGTGTACTGGTAGGGGGCAGCCTGGCTGTTGTGGCAGAGGTCAGCGGGTTGTACAGGCAGGGGCTTCCAAGGTGTTGTGCCTGAGGTCAGGTGGTGCGGAGAGGGGGGTGTACTGGCATATGGCTGTCTGGATATTGTTGCAGAGGTCAGGGGGCGAGGGGTGGGGGTCTACTAGCAGGGGGCTCTGTGGGTGTTGTGGCGAATGTCAGGATGTGAAGGGAGGGGGGGTGTACTGCCAGGGGACTGCCTGGGTGTTGTGGCAGAGGTCAGGGAGGTGAGGGGATGGGGTGTACTGGCAGGGGGCTGCCTTGGTGTTGTGTCAGATGTCAGGAGGTGAAGGGAGGGGATGTACTGGCAGGGGCCTGCCTGGGTATTGTGGCTGAGGTCAGTGGGTGTGGTAAGGGGGTTGTACACTCGGGGGCAGCCTGGGATAGTGGGTGGAGGTGAGTGGGGGTGGTCAGAGGTGGCAGGACTTGAGGGGGATGCCTGGGGGTTGTGGCAGAGGTCAGTGAGGTGTGGGGTGGGGTGTGTACTGGCGGGTGCTGCCTGGGGGTTGTGGCAAAGGTCAGGGGGAGGGGGTGTACTGGCAGGGGGATGCCTGGGTGTTGTGGTGGAGGTCAGTGGAGTGAGGGGAGCGTGGTGTACTGGCAGGGGGCTGCCTAGGTGTTGTGGTAGAGGTCAGGGGGTGAGGGGAGGGTGCGTACTGGCAGGGGGCTGCCTGAGGTTTGTGGCAGAGGTCAGGGGGTGAGCGGAGGGGGATGACTGGCAGGGGGCTGTCTGGGGTTGTTGCAGATATCAGGGGGTTTAGGGAGGGGTTGTACTGGCAGGGGTCTGCCTGGGTGTGTGGCAGAGTTCAGGGTGTGAAAGGAGGGAGGTGTACTGGCAGGGAGCTTCCTGAGTGTTGTGGCAGAGGCCAGTGGCATGAGAGGAGGAGGGTGTACTGGCAGGGGACTGCCTGGGGCTGTTGCAGATGTCAAGGGGTGAGGGGAGAGGGGTGTACTGGCAGGGGTCTGCCTGGGTGTTGTGGCTGAGGTCAGGGGTTTGTGCGGAGGGGTGGTGTGCTGGCAGGGGCCTGTCTGGGTGTTGTTGCAGAGGTCAGGATGGTGAGCTGAGTGAGTATACTGACAGGAGTCTGCCTGGGTGTTGTGGCAGAGGTCAGGGGGTAGGAGGAGGGGGTGTACTGGTAGGGGGCTACCTGGGTTTTGTGGTGGAAGTCAGGGGTTGTGGGGGAAGGGGGTGTACTGGCAGGGGGTTGTCTGGGTGTTGTGGCTGAATTCAGGGGTGTGTGGGGAGGGAGATGTACTGGCATGCCTGGGTGTTGTGGCTGAGGTCTGGGGTAGGTGGTGGGTAGTGTCAGAACTTGAGGGGTCTGCTATGACTTAGGGGTGTAGGCCAGCACTTTCAGTGCCTTGAAACAAGGGGTGACGGTCCACAGTTTCACTGGGGTGCTGCCTTAAATTGCGTGGGGATGGCACGCAATTTCGCTGGGGTGCTGCCTTGAGTTATGGGTTGATGGTCCACAGTTTTGCCGGGGTTCTGCCTCGCGCTGCGTGGGTGTGGCACGCAGTTTTGCCGGGGTGCTGTCTTGAGTTACGGGTTGAAGGTCTGCAGTGTCGCTGGTGTGCTGCCTTGAGTTGTGTGGGGATGGTACGCAGTTTCTCTGAGGGGGCAGCCTTGAGTTGCGTGGGGACGGCACGTAGTTTCACTGGGGTGCTGCCTTCAGTTACGTGTTGACCGCCCTCAGTTTGGCCAGGGTGCTGCCTTGTGTTGTAGAATGGGTGGGCCTTCCAAATGACTCTCTGATGTTTTGGACTTGGATACCTCAAGGGCATTCACCTACAGCTCTTTGAGGCCATTGCAATGGCACATGGGCACAATAATACGTAACATTGCATTACTATGTCACAAGTACATGATGTGGTCAAAGTTTAGCTCATGCTACATTATGAGGTCCTATTGATGTGCAACTGAGTGTGATGTACTAAGGAGTCCTGTAAGGAGCTACAGGCATGGATTCAGCAGCAGTGCTCCCAGTTGTCCAGGTTGGAGGAGGATATGTGGCTGGTGTACTTCATGTTGAAGGCACGCCAGAGGAGTTAAGGTAAGTTGTTGTTCAACATTGGACTGCAAGTGGTTTAATCTAGCAGGGGAAGCATGGGGTAGTGGGGGAGGTGAGTGGGTTGGTGGGAGATGGCAGGACTTGAGGGGGCAGCCTGGGTAGTGGGCGGAGGTCAGTGGGGGTGGGTGGGAGTTGGTAGGACTCAAGAGGGCAACCTGGGGTAGTGGGCAGAGGTCAGTCGGGGTAGTGGGTGGAGGGTAGATTAGCAGGGCCTGCCTTGGGTAGTAGGCAGAGGTGAGTGGGGGTGGTGGAAGGTGGAAGGTGGCAGGACTTGAGGGGCAGCCTGGGTTGTGGGCGGAGGTCAGATGGGGTAGTGGGAGGAGGGTAGACTAGCAGGGGACTTCCTTGGGGTTGTTTCAGAGGTCAGGGGGTGTTGAGAGGGGGGTGTACTGGCAGGGAACAGCCTGGCTGTTGTGGCAGAGGTCAGGGGGTTGTACAGGCAGGGGCTTCCAAGGTGTTGTGCCTGAGGTCAGGTGGTGCGGAGAGGGGTTGCACTAGCAGGGGGCTGTCTGTGTATTGTTGTGGAGGTCAAGAGGGTGAGGGGGGTGTACTGGCAGGGGGGCGCGTGGGTGTTGTGGCAGATATCAGGATGTGAAGGGAGTGGGGTGTACTGGCAGGGGACTGCCTGGGTGTTGTGGCAGAGGTCAGGGAGGTGAGGGGATGGGGGTGTACTGGCAGGGGGATGCCTGGGTATTGTGGCAGATGTCAGGGAGTGAAAGGAGGGGGTATACTGGCAGGGGCTGCAGGGTGATGTGACTGAGGTCAGTGGGTGTGGGAAGGGGGTGTACTGGTGGGGGCAGCCTGGGATAGTGGGTGGAGGTGAGTGGGTGTGGTCGGAGGTGGCAGGACTTAAGGGGGCTGCCTGGGGGTTGTGGCGGAGGTCAGGGAGGTGTGTGGTGGGGTGTGTACAGGCAGGGGGCTTCCTGGGGGTTGTGGCAGAGGTCAGGGGGAAGGGGGTGTGCTGGCAGGGGGTTTTCTGGGTGTTGTTGCTGAGGTCAGGGGTGTGTGGGGAGGGGGGTGTACTGGCAGGGGCCTGCCTGGGTGTTGTGGCGGAGGTCTGGGGTGGGTGGTGGGTCAGTGTCAGAACTTGAGGGGCCTGCTATCACTTAGGGGTGAAGGCCAGCACTTTCAGTGCCTTGAAACAAGGGATGACGGTCCACAGTTTCACTGTGGTGCTGCCTTAAGTTGCGTGGGGATGGCACACAATTTCTCTGGGGTGCTGCCTTGAGTTATGGGTTGATGGTCCGCAGTTTTGCTGGGGTGCTGCCTCGAGCTGCGTGGGTATGGCACACAATTTCACCGGGTTGCTGCCTTGAGTTATGGGTTGATGGTCTGCAGTTTTGCCGGGGTGCTGCCTCAAGCTGCGTGGGTATGGCATGCAGTTTTGCCAGGGTGCTGTCTTGAGTTACGGGTTGAAGCTCTGCAGTGTCGCTGGTGTGCTACCTTGAGTTGTGTGGGGACGGCACTTAGATTCACTGGGGTGCTTCCTTGAGTTACGGGTTGACCGTTCTCAGTTTCTCCAGGGTGCTGCCTTGTGTTGTAGAATGGGTGGGTATTGCATGTGACAAATATGTCTTGCATTCATTTAAAATGAAATACAATTTGAGATGAATACCACATGATTAGGTGAAGTAACACTTTTTAATGTTAATGCATTTTTATTAAAGACATCAAGCAGTACAAATAGAGCATAGTCCAGAGTAAAATAACAAAGCTCAACCATTTGTATAGCAATCCATCATGGTAACATAGATTGCTGATACCACAGGGGTGTCGGCAGTGTTCGCTGAGGCACACCGCAATAAACCTTACTCCTCCAAAGAAAAACAACACTTCTACCCACTAAATATTTCAAGAATGCCAGCAGCTTTCGCAGAGGCACACCACAACAAACAGTTGCTCTCGCAGTTGTCCTCCCTCTTCCCTATCGTCCTCCTCATCCCCCACGCCCTCCACCATACGGGACTTGCCCTTGCTGCTCAGATTTTTGCACCAGAGAGACGACGAATAACCAGATCATGCCATCCACATTGGACAAAGAAAATCAATGCTGCAGTCAAACTACTTTAAAGCATATGGTACGTATACCTTGCACCACGTCTGTGAACACAGGCCGCAGGCATGGCAAACCATCCATGCACCATAGAATGCAGCTATGGCTATGCCATTCCGGTCTAGCAGCGCACATAGCCGTGCATACTGAAACCATTAATGTACCTCAACACCTCTGCCACTAGAATACAGCGACTACCAACGAAAATAATATTCGGTATAGCTGGGCACACATCAAATCTTCAACAATAGCGCTATATCCTAAACCACCAACAGTGCCCACCCACATGCTTTACCTTTGGGCTGCTTACTGGAGCCTAGCTAACCACCTAAGTTTTAAGCCGGCAAAAATGCACACAAGCATCTCTTAATCTAAACTCTTAGAGCCTCCTACACATTGACTGTGGTCACCAAGGGCGTTCCAATTACAAAGCGCACTGAGGCCATACAAATGGGAAAAGAGCGCTATATAAACGGAACCTCCAGGATATTACGGTATGAAATGACATATTTTTCAGCATTAAATGGCACGTTTTGCGGCACAAATCTTTATTTATTGCAGCATTTTTGCAGGACATTTTTTTTTTATTTGAGGGTGTAAGATCGGCACATTGCAGGAAAGAGCCAGAGAGGGTGTCATTATTATGTATCTTTTGTATTAATTTAATAGGAAGAGTCCCAGATGTCTCAGGCTTGGCAGAACAGTGTTTGTTTTGGTTTAGTGTGCATGCCTATTTAACATTAACTAAATTGATCATTATCAGTTGTAATGCTGAACATATTACCCTTCTATGTTCTCCAATCCCCCAAACACCCAAACACATCTCTCACAACACACATCACACCAACTCTCCATCACAACTTGCATTCCTGAACCTCTCACTCTGTCATACACATACTCTACTGCTATGTCACAATGCCAAGTCACAATTTGCACTCCCCAGCCCCTGCACACTCTAAATCATGCTCCCAACTCAAACCTTATGCTCTCCAATTCCTCCCGCAGTATACAGTCCTTCATTCTTTTGTGCTGCTTCTGCATCTTGCATCCTTTCTCCCATTCTATCACACTCTTCCCTCATCCTTTTTCCCAATCTGCAGTGCACAGCCCCTTTCCCGCCAACTGCTTCCTCTCTGCTTTCTGACCCACTGCTCCCCCTGAGCACATGCTGACTCTACTTTCTGAATTCTCTGCTCGCTCTCAGATTTCTCGCCCACCCCCCCAGTGCTTCCTCTCTGCTCTCATGTGCACCACTTTCCCCTCTGACCCTCTGATTTCTTGCCTATCACTTCACATCTCACCCATCACTCCCCCTCTCCTTTCCTTCTCATAGTGTGCCCTTTTTCCTATTTTCTGTAAATGTGGATTTTGGCCCACACCTTCAAAAAAAAATGTGCGCTGGCCAGCTGCTTTGAATGGAAGCGCTCTCCCGACAATGTTCTGCAGGCTCCCTGTGCATTTCACTGTGATGGGCCCTTCAGGGGCCTGCCACTGTAAAATGCAACACAAAAACACATTTCTATCCTCTTTTAGGAACAGAAATGCCTTTAAAATAAAGCAACCCCATACCCCATGCACAAAGGGTTGCCTACAATTTCTGCACATTTCAAAGTGCATCTTGCTAGGAAATTTGGTAAATGTTTTAAATTGGCAGAAACTCCCCCTTGTGCAAGGAGGTGAAAAAGGACATCTGAATGGGTGCGCATATAAAATGTGCCCATCCAGGTGTGTGGATTGGCCAGCTCTTTTTTTCGTGTAAGTGATGAGATGTGCTTGCGCATTTAATTTCTAGCATCAAAAAAGGTTTTCAGAACCTGGCCCCTTGAGTCTTTTTTTTTTATAAAAAAAGATTTTGCAGATCTTTTTGCAAAACTGCTATTTTCGCAGTATTTTGCGAGATTGCAAAATCGCTGTAAACTGGAGGATCTATATAAATAATTAATACAATACAAAACAATACAATGTAAGGTAAGAAGAATTAGGTTTGGACCCTGCATGAGTCAAAATGAAAAGAATAAGACTTGCCTTGGGGGGGGGGGGTGATCATATAATATACATTACAAACGAGAAGGTGAAGTAGTGGGAGGTGAAGGTGGAAAGATTTGATGAGGTTACTGTTTTAAACCACACTAGAGATATCATATTTAATAATATAGTCCTTTGACGTTAGGAAATCAGAGAACATTCTCCATTTCATTTAATTTCTGTGATGTAATAATGCGGTTGAAGCAATAAATCCCTCAATTCTATGTATGTTGCATATGGAATTCCCCCATATTTTATGGTTAATCTGGTCAAATTTCTTCCAATTAATCGTGATAACTTGAACAGCAATCAAAATGAAAAGATCAAATTGATGTGGATGTGTCTAAATGATGTTGAAAAAGAGTACTTCCCTCATATAACATCTTAAAATGAAAAGGTTAACCTACGTTAAAGATACATTTTATGATGCGCCATACATTTTAAAAATATGTTTCAAAATGCTTACATTCCATGACCATATGTTTGTAAGATCCGTCAGTAAAATGACAATTCCAACGTTTGTTATCTAGGGAAATCTTACACTTAAATAGCATAGTAGGGGTAATAAAAGCTCTGTGACGAAAAAAGAAAAGGGTTTGGGTTAGAATGGCCGACATCATTGTATTTGAGAGTTTTTTCCAAAATGATGGCCAACCGTAATATTATAGAATTATAGAACAGTCTTGTTGCCATTCTTGCTGTGTTTTCCATTGGTTATTTTCCATTTCAACCTTGCTGAAAACTGGCCATTGTACATATGATTCTGTCTAGATGTACATGGTACACCTGAAGATTCCATTAGGGGTTGCAGGTTTTCTATAGGGGCATCTACTAAAAGAGAATATTGGTGATATAAGGACTTAGGGGTGAAACGTTTATCTCTAAATTCATTAAAAGTCAGCGGGATACCTTGATTAAAAAGTTAATAAACATATTTAATTCCTTTAAGTAACCAGTTCTTTCAAAAAGTGACTCTTCGATTAATCCATATAAGATTGTTGAACCATATGAATAGTGATATGCATTTGGAGGGATTAGTAGAGGTGAAATACATTCTAATCTGTTTGGCTGTAAATTGAAAATGTTTACATTTAATATATCTATTCTTTGTATCAAATACATAACAATCAGATAGAGACAAAGGCCAAACCATACTACTATCCAGACAAACCCATGTAAATATATAGCTTGACAAAACCAACTATGTGCTTGCTTTAAAATAAAGGCAGAATGATATTTAATAAAATCTGAGAAACCTACTCCTCCACAAATGACTTTTCCTTTAAGTCTACTAAGGGAAATCCTATGTTTTTTCTTACCCCACACAAATTTGGCAAGCCATGAATCAACATCTTTAAAGAATTTCCTGGGAATTGAGATCGAGAGTATAAATAAGTATGTACAAAATGATTGGGGAAATCATCATTTTAATGGATTGAAGATGAGCCCACCAAGATAAGTATAATGGAGACCATGAATCAACAATGTTTTTAATTTTGGTTAATACAATATTGGTATTTTCCTTAATTATATCTTTAACTGATGCAAACATTTGCAATCCTAGATATTTGATCTTCTTAGGGCACCATCTCATACCATACGGTTAAACCAGATGTTTGGTACAATGAATATTTAGGGGGTAGAATTTCTGATTTATCCATGTTCAATTTGTAACCTGATGCTAATGAAAAGCAGGATACAATATATAGCAAATTCTTGAAACTTATTTCAGGATTTTAATGAAATAGAATAATATAATCTGCATAGACTGCCAATTTAACATGTAATTTACCAAAGGTTATTCCTTGGAAACAAGGATGTAGTCTGATAGTTTCTAAAAATGGTTCCAGAGCTAAAAATAAATAACAAAGGGGAAAGAGGACATCCCTGTCATGTACCTCTGCCTAAAGGAAACTATTGAGACATCTGACCATAAAAATAGAGATTTTGGAGTAGGTGTAAAGAACTCTTATCATGGATATGAAGGTTTCATGAAGACCATGCTATTGTAGCCTGCCAGACAAGTAGTCCCATTCCACTCTATCAAACACTTTTTTCAGCATCCAAGGAAATAGCTGCATAGGGATCATTTGAGAGGTTTGCAACATTCAAGACATCTAAAAAAAAGTTCTAATGCTGGATGCTGAGGGTCTTCCTTTGACATACCATACCTTGTCTTGTTTGGGCAAAAAAAGGATAAGTCTATTTGCTAGGATTTTGCCAAAAATGCTACTGTCAGTATTGGTTAGGGAGATTGGTCTATAGCTATGTGGTAATTTCGGATACATATTAGGTTTAGGAAATGCTAAAAGCATGGCTTCAGTAAAGGTGCCTTCTGATGTTGAGTTTGAAACAAAGTGAAAGAAAAGTTCATATAGTCGAGGGTGAGTAATGATTTAAAATGAGCATAGAAGTTGATAGAGAATCCATCCTCCCGGGTGCTTTACAATTTTTAAGTTTCTGTATAGCTTTAATGATTTCATTTTGCTTTATGGGTCAGTTAAGTGAGTCAACATTAATAGTCGGGTATTTTTGACCATAACACATTTTGTAGGAAGGCAACCATATTTGGATTATTGGGTGTAGAATCCGAGGAGTATAATTGATGATACAATTTACTGAATACATTAATAATATCTTTAGCTGTGAATTTCTATTATCATTAGAATACTTTATTGCTGTAATTTTACTTCTTTGCTTTTTTATTTTAAGATAAGCTAAATATTTATTTTATTAGAGAATTGGTAAATATTTTATTCATATTTTAGTAGATTATTACAAGAGTATTCTGAGGTAAATTTACTATTTTTAATTCTTAGCTGTAATATTTTATGATAGGTTTCCTGAGAAGGGTTGGAAATATATTGTTTTTCAAGGAGTTTTTATTTTCTTAATATCTCCTCAGATTCTTGTTTCATGTCTTTCCTTTTTTGGCAACAAACACAATTATCTCTCCTATAAAGTACTGCTTTATAACAATCCCAATTGTTAGGAATCGAAGTATCTTCAGCTTTATTAGTATCAAAATAATTATTATGGGCATTTATTTGCATTTTCCATCCTTTAGTAAGGCCGAATTGAATCTCAATCTATTTGATTTGAAAACAGGATTGATGTTATTTGGTTTAAAATGGACTGGGCCATGATCAGATAAGGATATACAATCTATATTAGAGTCTATTATGTTAGCAGTTGGAGAGTTAGCCAGGAAAACATCAATTCTGGAAAATGAATCATGAGGAATGGAGTGAGAGGTTAATTACTTGTCCGATGGATGGTGTAAGCATCATGCATCTGCCAGCCTTAATTCGGAAATAAACTCTAAGAAATTGATTGTGGGACTTTGAGTTTAAAAAAAACATTTTTGACTTTCTGTCTAGGAATGGGTCTACTATTTCATTGCAATCTACACATACAATAAGGTTTTGAATATTTGAGTGAAGCAAACATTCTTTGAGTTGTTTCCAAAAGATAGGATCTGAGATATTAGGGTCATAAGCATTTAGAATTAAGTAATACATAGAGTTGGAGAGAAGGTTTTCAAGGACCCATCTGCCTATGTTATCAGATTCTGAACTAATAATCTTGCAAACAAAATTTGTATTTCTCAAAGTAACAATATAATTTTTCTTACCCTGAGCTGCACTAGTGAACACCTTTCCCACCCAGAGCTTTTTTAAGTTTTGCAGCTTCTAGAGTTGAGAGGTTAGTTTCCTGAATGCAAGCAATTGCAGGTTTAGTTCTGTTGAGATAAGAAAGTTATTTTTGTCATTTGATGGGATTATGAAGGCCTTCAACATTACATGATGATATATTTATAGACATGAGACCTCAAGAGTAAACACTATTAGCTTCAAATAATGAAATAATTCAGTATTGGGAGAGTATGAAAATATGGAATTCATTGCAATTTTGATAAAACAGTTAATTGTTCTGAATGTTACAGTACCCTTGGGGGAAAAAATAAAAGGCTATACAGATACATTAGGAACGAGGGTTGACAAACGACAAAATGAACATGAGTAAAAGTAGATTATAGCACTTAATATAACACAACAGTATGGCTAGCAGGAAACATTCAAAACATTTCATGTTGGAGAGAAACGTTCAGAAATTAGGGCGGGGTGCCCAGTGAGACTAGGCTATCCAAGGCAACACTCCCGCACAATTATGCTTGAATAGTTCAAGATTGATTTATTCAACAGGCTTTATGGTGCAATATTTGATGAAGGACCAGCAGTATCCATTTCATCTACTCTTTGAGATTGTATGAATTGTCTTAGATCTGCAGGATTATCAAAAGAAGTCGTATGGCCTTTAAGGATTACTTTTAATGATACAGGGGGAACCGAGCCATATCTGGCATTGATTTGCAGTAACACTTTCTAATACACTGTAATTTTACCTCCACCAAAACAGTAAAGGTAAACAAAGGTTTTCCCCACACTTCAGAAAACATTTTGTCCTGCACATGAAGGGATGTCCTAGTGCATCACCGTCACTTGCTTGACAAAGGAGGTGAGCCTGCACCTGTGACACCCTTTGTGGCATTCTGACACCCTTTGTGAATGAAGATGTACAAGTCCCATAATTGTCATCATTGACCCTTCAATGTACTGTTTCTTTATTCCATGGGATAGCAGCATTGTGAACCACTACCATCCTGTATGCATTGCCATACCTTGTGTTGTGATGGAACTTAATTTCCATCATTTTCTATGTTCATGAGTTAAAGTTATGAAATGCACTCACTAACATTTTTACTACATGCCATATTTTAAAAAATACTAGGGGCCTGATTTACAAAAATGTTTTCAATGTACTTTCCTATGTTAAAACAGTCTTGTAAATCAGGCCCTATATGTCCAGGTTTCTTTCACCAACCTGGTAATGTTAAAGCCATACTGGTACCTAAGATTATCACACACACTAACAGTGAAAATGGTCTCCAAGATGTCTAAGGAAGATACAAAGGCACTCCATTGAGACTCCTAGGGCCTGGTTTACAAAGCTATTTTCAAAGGGACACCCCAGAGATAAATGCCTTTGTAAATCAGGGCCTTGGTCTTTGCTTGCGCCTTGAAAAGAGCAAAACAAAATCCTTAAATATGTTCTTATTGCAGAGAGAATTTTTCTGCAGGTATTTCCCTGGTACAGACTGGCATGAACACATAACAGTGGAAAGTCAAAGGGACACATGCTGTATTGTGACTGCTTAGATAGCTTAATTAGTTGCTGTCCCTCATGCTGTGATCTGTGTGTAATCTATGGACTTGAATCTTAGTACAGTATCTCAATGGGTACCTGGCACAGAGATATTTGCGTAAACTAAGAGCCACTGGCAGAAACTGTGGTGGGACCTACTCATACTTTCATCATTCCAACTTTTCAAAAATGTGTTTCAGATCGTTTGGTAATGTTGACTCTTACTATTGATAGCATGCTGCAGGGTAATGGCAACACTTGGTAAATAACAGAGCATGCTAGTAATACAAGCAGAATAACTATCTCTTCCCATTTAGCATAGAACAATGACATTGGGACGTTGGCAGTAATGCAATATAGACGGCTGCACACAAGCCAATTCTAAATACACAAGACTAGGCTATAAGAAAAGGAGAAGGTGGACCCTGTCCGGCTACTAAAAGGCCAATGGTGATGATGCAGTGATGTCCACAGGCCACAGTGATCTGTTAATAGCTAGCAGTGCAGGGCATGTCAGACCGTTGTCTAGGAAATGCCAGTCAGGCTGGAATACAATATATTAACTATTTGGTTGGTGCCCTGTGTATGTCTGTAAAGCTGGCGCACCAATTTCCATTTTACAGGCTCATCTATAAAATGTGGGGATGGGTGAGTGACATGGCAGATAGATATCTCTAAAGGGCAGTTAGGTCATTGGCAGAGTTCGCCACATGAAAGAAATGTGTCTGAAAGAATTTTAGAGCTGGGGAGGAGTCAATCATATGGCCGGTGTGTGTAAAACTCTTCTACGGTGATATATTCCTTTATAATGTACATGTCTGATCTAAACTACATAGTTTAATATTGCACAGTTTTACACCACTTTGGTACTCATTTTACTGACTTCAGGATCTAGAACCCTATGTAAAGAACGACAAAATCCATACGACGCTTTATGTCAAGCCAACTGCAGGGAACACAATTCTACATGCTGAAAGCAATCATCCGCAACACATCGTTAGAAACATTCCCTATGGCAAGATGCTCGGAATAGAAAGAAACTGTACTGAATATCATGAATATGAGAAACATGTTCAAGTTTCAATGGCAAAATTTCAAACTAGAGGTTACAACTCGAGGTTCCTACATAAAACATATGCAAAAACAGCTAAAATATCAAGAGAGGAACTTCTAGTCAGCAACAAAGCTACAAATGATACCTTTAAAATGAGATGCATTACTACTTCTTCATCCAACACCAAAGAAATACAAAATATCTTTTAAAAAAATTGGCATATCCTTAAATTGGACTCAGATATCTCAGGATATCTTGACGATCAAGTGAATATTACATTGCGCAAAGCTCAAAACCTTGAAGACATCCTGAATCACTCACACTTCACTACAAAAATGTCATTCAGTGGATTATCTCAGTTATGGGACTCTAAACCCCTCAGAGGCAACTACAAATGTGGCAAATGTATACGTTGCTTTTCTCAGACAATGGGAAAACAAATATCTCTCTACCAAATGGAAACATGTACAAAATAAAAAATGTTATCAACTGTAACAAAATCAGTGGTTTATGCCATTGTATGCATCTGTAACACATTGTATGTAGGCAGCACAACAAGGAAACTTAAAACCAGAATTCAAGAACACTTCAGAGCCATCACCAGAAAAGACATACGATATACATTAGGATACCATAACCTAACTGAACACAAAGGAGAAGTCAAGGCTAACATCAAATTCTTTGTTGGAATAGAAAGAATTTCAAAACCACCAAGAGGAGGCAATCTAAAAAGTAATACTGTGATCCAGAGAAGCCTACTGGATTTTCACTCTGAACACCTGCCATACTGGTCTCAACATTGACGCAGAGATGATCCAACTACTTTAAACACAATTTTTAAAAAAGGTGTTCGGACATTTTCTTTAACGCACGGATGAAGTGGTGATTGTATTATTTGTATACCCATACATCTAGTGTTTTCTGTGTTATAACAATGTTTGCAGAAATATGAATTTCTTTTTTCCTATTATGTCAATTTTATTTCCCTTGAAAACCAGGACTGTAAGTCACATGTAATCATACCTAGATTGATTAACTCCGTTTCAGAACGAACACTATGGAAATTTAGTGTTTCCCAATCCAAAATGGCATACTCAAGGTCCCGTGGTTACCAAGTACATGTGACCGCGAGATGTCAATATTTAGAATTAATAAGGTAAATAGTTTAGAAACTATGCTGTGGTTTAAAATACAATAGTCATATCTCCAAAAAGTACCAATCAAATTGGATATAGGAAATACACAGATTTATCTTCAGCACACACTGTTGTCCATATTGTCCCCAATTCAAAATGGCCGACTCACGATCATGTGATCATGTAGCACACGTGACCGCAAACCCGCATTTAGGACAACATAATACACTATCGGACAAACAGCACGCAGGTTATCACGCCGAGACTCCACTCTCTTTAACAACAACAAGAATCAACTTGAAGGAAAGCAGAATTTCAAGCCATATTATGGTTCCGCTTACTTAGTTTGACCAAAAATATTGCTACAAATTACGTGAGATACAGAATCTAAGAATTCTTTTTTTATTTAGACATACTTACCAATTGGCCAAAGGCAACCTCCTCATCAGCTAATTCAAAGTGAAAAACCCTAGAAAACAATGTGCTACCAAACTAGGCAAAACTTTTGACAAGTACAACATTTTAATAATGTACACGTGCCAGTCCTAGTTTCAATGGGAAATTTAAAGCTGTGTTAAGTTAAAACATTTGTAATATGTAGCTATCGAAGATAGGAATAACAAAGTCCATTATTGTTTTAAAAAATATCATCCTTCTGTTTTTCTTATAGTTGGTTAGTATGATAAAGCCAAAGGAAAGGCTTTTTCCCTCCTGAAGATCTGTCAGCCATCTAATGACAGTGAAACATGTGTCGAGGGTATATTTTCAGTTGCTGAATTGGATTAAAACATCTTCAAACCAACAACAAGTGTTTTGACTATTCTTCAGTTTAGTGAATGAACAATTGGAGTATTTAACTTTCAATTCAATGAAAAATGAAAAGGGGCGCAGAGTAAATGTTTCCATTCCCTAGTTATTGACACTATCAACACTCTGATCAACCTCAGAATAAGGAAACAACGTGCAGCCCCACGGGTAGCAGACCATTCTAAAATACTAACTTTCTAAAATATAGAGAATTCGCCACAGGTTGTGTTAAGGCTGACCCTTCCTCTTAATACACTGGCTTCACAAGGATGAAATGAAGACTTGTCATGTGACTAACCCACTTTCGACCAACGGAGGTCCAGGTCTTGTGAGACATCTGAGAATTACAGACTTCCACTGTTCTTTCTTGGTTTCCATAGAAGGATGAAAGGCGATTCACTGCATCCACACCAACTCATGCCCTACAGGTTACACAAAGGTCCCTGCAGCGGATGCACCAGATTCTTCGCATTTTCTAGCTATCTCACTGTCGCATGGTGCAGGACCATCATAAGCACTTTCCATCGAACCAAACAAATTAAGGGATTCATAATATCTGGTCTCACCCCCCTTTTCATGATCACAACCCGAAGATTGATATGCTTAATCGCAACAATCAACATAAACATGGGTACTCACTTTTAGTCCCCTTTCCTTATAATTTTTGCAGCAAGCAGAATGATCAACAAGTAGCATTTCAATGCCAACATAAGCAGTCCGCGACCAGAGCACTTGTGTTATAGCACAGGCACAGGACAATAATCAATAGCAGACAATAAGAAGGTATACTGGCCATCTTATAATGTAGAACCCAGATCATATGAAAAGGTGCTCATAATCCAAAATAAATGCCTCAAAGAATGCAAAAGTGTTCAGGCATGGATGGAGGAGACCAATTGGAAGCAAGGCGAAAGTTACACATACAGTAGCGTAGATAGTGGATGCAGATTAGAAGCTACCAGGGAGGTGTCTGTATGCAGATGGGCTAAGATTAGATGAGGGCCATGGTTTTCAAGTGGTGGATGCTTTTTTGAAGATCATACCATGAGAATGAAATCACTCTAAATGACGCCAATTCAACTCTTTAATTTACACAATTTACCACTTTCCTTTCCAGTTCTTATCATTAACTAAAATAACCCCATTTTAGAGAAGTGACTTGGAAAGTGCACACATAACCGAACATGACAATTTTTTAAAACAAAATGTTATAGAAGCGTGTTATGCAATATGGGAATGATTCTAGCTTCCTTGTCTCCATCATCATGGATAGTGAATAGGTGCCAGAATACTAATTGATGTGCTCTTAAAAGATTTCATCTGGTTTTCTCTTTTGGATTTTAAAGCTTTAAATATGTTAAAAACACAGGCTTGTGAAATTGTTACTTATAATCTTGCAGAAAACCTTTAAATTGTACAAAAAAAAGCAAACCGTTTTTTGTGTCAAATGAGTAGACCTTAAAAAATGCTTGCCAGAGGCCTGCGATATCTGGTCCGCTCTCTTCACTCTAAAACACCTTCCGCTCAAATGACCTGCAGAAAATAACAGAGTATTGCCAGTGAAATAAGATGATGTATTAAGGATTGCTGTATCGTCTGCTCTGAACGTCAGGATACAAGCATGATTCCTTTGACTGCACAGTCTTTAATTTAGATACCTAAACACCTCTCCTGACGACACTTGATGTTCATCATTGGAGGAGGCTGCAGTTTTTTCAGTAAACCAGATGCTATGATAATGTTTATAGCAACCACTATCTGGTGCAGGTGGATTACTTATAATGTTACCCGTTGTTACAAAAGAAAGTGCATATACATGCAGGTTTATCAACTTCAGATATAGCAATGTCTGAGTCGACCTTGCTGGAATTTGGTATTGTAATCTTGTGAGCAGAATGTACTTGTCAACAACGGATAGCTAATAGGTTTAGCTTCTCAGCAGCATCCCATAAAATATCCTGACGTTTGGTATTTAAGTTAGGTCAACAATGGGAAAATACTTCTTTAGATAGGTCAGCCTTGTGGGGCCCCCCTCCCAGGTGGGGGCCCAGGGCAAGTGCCCCTTTTGCCCTCCCATAAAAACGTCTTCAGCATGGTGTACATTTGTACAACAGACCTTGCTGTACTGTAGAGCAAACATTCCACTGTGAGTTTACCTGGCAACCTTTGAGATCCACACTATAATCATTGCCTCTCATGCTGAATACGCATGACATTCAGAGATTACCATTGCACATTTATTTTGGACATTTTCACGAAGAATTGTGGTATAGCACACATTTCTAAAAACGCCCAACATTCACTCTCCACAATCCTATCACCTTTTCCACCGCACAGAGTTACACAATTCCAAATCTGGGGGCATCAAATTATTTTCAATTGTCGATGAATTTTTGTAAAAAGTACATTTTGTGGTTTTCTAGGACATGGCTGTCAGTGGGAATGGGAAGAGTCTGGTATCTTCCTCTTAAGTGCTGCCCGGAAAACTATCCTTTTGGCGCAATTACAATAACAAAAACACCTGTGTTCCAAAGAACAATCAATGTGTCTGGAGAACTGACTTCCAAGTCCAACGGAAAGATACAAAAAGTAGAAATATATGGTTGACTGAAAAGAGGGTTTATTGTGCTATCTCAGCTGAGGAGCATTCACAGGCACACAGCGTTCCATTTCCTGATGGAAAACCGGGTCGTCCGCCCTGCATCCTGCACCCTTATTTGTTTTGCTGTGGGCATTTCTGCCTTCAAAGTTATCCGTGCAACGCCTTTTTACTAAGAGCCAACCTGAACCCCAGGACCTATTGATATACTTTGTCTAGGAAATTATACCTATGAGAGATTCGGACAATAAACTACTTTTTTAAAACTTTGCCCATCCCTATATAGGTGCACGTCTGCACAAATAAAATGGCATATCATGGCCCCGGCCTTAACTGCTCAAATGGATTCATTGCTTTGGGCCTGATTTACAAAGAATGTTTTAAAATGGGAAAGTCCCATTGAAAACATTTTTGTAAATAACGCCCTTAGTTTCTCCAGGAGATGTATCATGGCTCAGCGATGTCTACGCCAAGGGAAGAATGATGTCCAGAGCTCAAGAAGAGTCCAGGTGTTTACTTGCTTCTAATCTGACAGCAAAACATTGGGCCTCATTACGAGGTTGGCGGTAAGGGGTTAACGACGCCGGTAAGGATGCCGGTGCAGTTAACCCCTTACTGCCGCATTAGGAGGTCCCTTAGTGGGTCCCGCTAAGGCCGGCTGGTAAAACCAGCCGTCCTTAGCAGGAGCCGCTAAAGGACCATGGAGCTAACAACGGGCCCGTTATTAACGGGCCCGTTGTTAGCTCCCTCTCCATTCCCATTGAGCCCTATGGGGGCTCGAATGGGGATGGGTTCCCTGAAAGGGGACTTACTGAGTCCTCCAAGGTTGGAATGACCCGGTAAGACCCCATTCAGGGAACCCGGACCCGAGTTTGGAGGCAGACATGCCGCAAATAGCGGCATGGCTATCTCCAAACTCGTAATGACCCCATTGACTTTCTTCTGTTATCGTGTCCTGAGGGCTAAGGAGCCAAACCTTCATACAGTGATCATTTTCTTTCCTGGGTTGTGTCTGCTACCCCCAGGTGCCTCACTGCAGCTGCTTAGGCGCCACCACTGGCTACCATAACTGACTGACTACTTCCCAGCAATGGCATTACCAAAAGTGGGAACTCACCAACCGCCCTCTTCTGGACAGGGCAGCCTGTAGCCGAGCCAGGGAGGTGCATCATGTGTTGCCGAGACCCTCGAAGCCGGGTAAATGGCAGCAGTGAGCGGTGTAAATCCCAGTAACCTAACACAACATAACATAACATAACATAACATAACAGCGTGGAAGGGTCCACCCCTTCCTGTACCCATGTTCTCTCCAGAATCAAATGCACCCAGCTACTCCTTGCATCAAAGCCAGCTTAAAAAAAAAATAATACATGGTCCTTTCATCAATTGCTTTAGTTACTCGCCGTATTGAAGAACACGTTCAATAACATCTTATACTGTTCAACATACTGCAATTATCCAAATTTTTTAATTAATTTGCCTCATATCAAACTTGTTATTTCATTAACAATTTATACCACCAAATAGCCACCATTTAGTTAATTATTGCAACTGTTGTGGTCTATTCTCGACTAGAACTATTACAAATGTATATTTATAAACTTTAAAAAAAAAACATTCGGATCGTCCCTGTCCGTGGGAGCAGGTCTAGATAGATGTATGCTTATGCTGACTGTTGAATGCAGTTCGATGATAGTAGTTACATTTCATCCATCTACGATCTATATCACATGTCCATTATATGTTTATACAATAATCTTACATTCACTTATCAAATAAGTGCACAAGTAGTAAGGTCTGTGAAGATGAAATAATATTTCTGTTAGGCGGAAACCTGTGCAGCTCCCTCTGGGACCACTGCAAAAGATTTAGGACTACAGGTGTTGCGATGAACCCACTTGGTAGCAGTCTGTACCACACAGATTCAATTGGTAGCTGTGGCTGAGCAGTCAGACTTCTCTCAAGAAAAGTTGGTCAGTATAGGGAGCATACAAGATAGGGTAATTCTTCGCAGCAAAACGAGTAAACACGCAACCAGGCTTTAGTATAAAGGTAGCAAGTTATTTATTAATAACAGAACATCTACGGAAAGTACTAAAGCGAACCACGGCAAACAAATCAAAATACAATTACTCTGCAGAATGGAATAAAGCTCAATCCCCCGAAACACAATATCGACAACTCCAGGTTTTACGGCACCACTTATTTTCAGACAGAGGTGTATACCTCGACCCAGATGACACTCGAATATTTAGTGAGGAAGGGAGAGAAGAGATAGGCAGGTAATGAAGTCAACACGGTTCGTACTGAAGCAGGTAAAAATGCAAGGCAAGAAGGCATTAATCACACTAGACCCTACAGTTCGGTGGCCAGGCCCACTCGGTGAGAGGTAAGGCACGATGTCCTGGAAAGTCTCTATGGGTGATGCGTTCAAGTCTCAGTTAGCAGTTTGGTTAGCGACAGGTTGAACCAGTTCAGAACAAAGAGTGAATAAAGCTTGGAGGCAACCCAACGGAACGGAGAGGAATCAGATACCTCACACGAACCGATCGATAAGGGAAGCCAGGCGGTTACGGTACCTTGTTGTGGAAGACCACTCCAGCGGGGGCAGTTGTTCCTGGTGGTGGATGCACGACGGGTCTTGGCCAAGAGAAGAGATGCTCTCGTCGTCGAAGAGAAGATGTCCGGTGCACCACCAGGGAAGAAACCAGCCGCGGAGGGCTTCGTCACAAGGCACCACCTTTCGATCACGATGCCGGAGTAGTGGCTATCCGGTTGCCGGGTGCTCTGCACGGGCAATTCGACCACTGCGTCCAGGGCGATCAAAAAGCACTAAGAAGAAGAAGACTGGTTGTTCCCACCAGCCAGGGAAAGAGCCTCTCCGGCAGGGAGATCTCTTCTGTCGTCGGGAGATTGTGAGACGGTTCCGCAGGGCTTCACCGGAGGTGTCGTCGTGCAGGTCGGCTCAGCGTTACCCTCGTCGGATCCTTTAGGTCCAGTGGCGACGTTCTGAAGATCCAGTCCCAAAAGCCCTGCTTTTATGCAGACGTCCCCCATTCATTCAGCCTAGCTTGTCAATCAATACATGCTAAGTGGTGAGCGGGAAGGCTCACCACCTGGGCCAATCACTCCAGAGTGCGACCTGAGTTGGCAAGGCAACTCGGTCCAGGGTGCCTAAACCCCCTCCCACACCCCTGAGGTAACCCAGACAGAATGGCGCCACTTTGGAGGGTCTCTGTCCAGAGGCCCGCCAAAAGTGGAACAAAGGGCTCAACCTTTGGTTTAGGAGTCACAGAGAAAAACACAGACGCCATTTTACAACCCGAGTTCTGGCAGAAAATACCACTCGATAAACCTATTTAAGATAAGTAGATCGGTGGTACGTTGGAGATTAACGAAAAACAGTATCAATCTTCAACAATGGGACGGATCCCATGGGGTTATTCTCGGGGTCGAACATAACAAGTAGTTTCCACTGCCACCAGCCAAAACTCGACGAGGAGGGACGGGACAGTGCCCCCTCGAGTAACAGATCCAGGAGTAATCGAATTACCCCTACTAGCACGTCCACAATAAGATGGTTGGTACTAGTTCTGTTAGCAAATTTAGGTCTAGTAAAGCCAATGGTGACTTTACATGCCCGGGGAGACGGTAGTCAGTCCCCGGGTATGGAGTCTATGGTGGGGGGACCAGCTAGGGTGCCCCCGTGTCACGACACGTAGGGTGCAGAGTGACACACATAGAAAAACTTATGAGACCCTATGGAGTAAAAGACCCCATAGCCCATCGAACACATTGACAACTCAAAGGAATCACACACAGACATGTCCAAGAGTGAGAGGAAAAGGGTCACACTCTTGGCAGGATGGAAAAAACAAACTCCAGAAATCCAGCAAAGCTGCTGGGGGACTCACTAGGTTAGGAAATTCAGCCTAAACAGAGAATTCTCCCTAACACTCGCCCCCCCCAGACTAAGGGACAGGAGGATTTAATCCACTCCTGGATGAATCTCATACCTCTAGTCGATGATATACATCCTAGAGAGACCATCAGCATTTTGGTGGTGACACCCTGACCTGTGCTCAATGGTGAAATCGAACCCTTGCAGGCAGATCGACCATCTCAGTAGTTTCGGGTTTTCCCCTTTCATTTGCATTAACCATCTCAAGGGTTGGTGGTCAGTCTGAATAACAAAAGTAGAACCATACAAGTACGGCCTAAACTTCTTCAGAGCCCACACGATAGCAAAGCATTCTCTTTCGATTGTTGCCCACCTTGTTTCCGGATCCTTCAGCTTGCGGCTGATGTAGCAAACGGGGTGCTCCCTACCTTTCCCATCCAGTTGACTGAGTACGGCACCTATCCCTACATTGGAAGCGTCTGTCTGCACAATGAAGTGTTGGCGGTAATCAGGAGCTCTGAGTACTGGGGCTTGGCAAAGAGCCTTTTTCAGGTTTTCAAAAGCCTGATTGCACTCCTCGTTCCATTTAACCTTTTTAGGGAATTTGGGCGAGGAGATGACATTCAGTGGAGAAGCTATGGTCCCATAGTTCTCTATGAAATTCCTGTAATACCCGGTGAGGCCTAGGAAGGCTCTCACCTGAGTCTGAGTAGTCGGTGTTGTCCAATTTTGCACAGCTTCAATCTTACTGAGCAAAGGCCTTATTTCTCCACCGCCTACCTCATGCCCAAGGTAGACTACCTTACTCTGTCCAATTTGGCATTTACTCACCTTTATGGTCAGATTGGCTCGTCCAAGAGCCTGCAAAACATCTCTCAGGTGGGTTACATGTTCGTCCCAGGAATTGCTGAACACTGCTATGTCATCCAAGTATGCCATGCAGAAGTCCTCCATCCCGGTTAGAACCTGGTTTACCATCCGTTGAAACGTAGCAGGTGCATTTTTTAGTCCGAAAGGCATTACCGTAAACTGGTATAACCCAACGGGGGTAGAAAATGCAGTTTTCTCCTTGGCATGGTTGGTCAGGGCTATTTGCCAATAGCCTGACGTCAAGTCAAATGTGCTGAGGAACTTGGCGGCGCCAAGTTTATCCACCAACTCATCTGTCCTTGGCAAAGGGTGGGCATCAGTCGTGGTGACTGCGTTAAGAGCTCTATAATCCACGCAGAATCTAAGTTCTTTAGATCCGGCCTTTGGTACTAACACAACTGGGCTAGACCATGGACTAGTAGAGGGCTCTATTACCCCGAGATCAAGCATCTTGCTGACCTCGCCTTTGATGTGGGTTCTTACGTTTTCTGACATGCGATATCCTCTGCTTTTGACAGGCAGACAGTCACCAGTGAGTATCTCGTGCTGGCCCCAAGGGGTCAAGCCTGGTGAGAGCGAGAACAGAGAGGCAAACTGATTCAACATAGACTTGCACTCTTCTTGTTGCTCGGGTGTCAGATTGGAGGAGAGATTTACTCCTTCAATTTTTTCATCTAAAGGTAAGCCTCTGAGGAGATCCGGAAGAGCTTCACTCTCTTCTTCTTCCTCGGCCGATGCTAGAAGCAACGCTCCTACATCAGGTCGTGAGACATACGCTTTAAGTCGGTTGGTGTGAAAGACTGTCGGAGCCTCCTTGGGGTTGCCCAAGTCCACCAGATAGTTAACCTCGCCGAGCTTACCCACTACTCGGTAGGGTCCCATCCATTTATCTTGCAAGGCCCTCTGCCTTGTGGGGATCATAACAAGAACAAGCTGGTTTTGAGCGAACTCAACCATGTTAGCCTTTTGATCGTGCCAGTGCTTGACCAATGCTTGTCCAGCTTTCAAGTTATCGCTTGCTTCTGTCATCAGGTGCGACATTCTCCTCCGGAGACCTATCACGTAGTCAGTCACTCTGACTGGCTTGGGGGAAGGAGCACTCTCCAACCCCTCCTTAATCAGGGCCAATGGACCTCTGACGGGATGACCATAGAGCAGTTCGAAGGGAGAGTAGCCTACTCCCTCCTGAGGTTCACTATAGAAGAGGCCATCTTCCCAGTGTAACCTATGTTTCTCTATAAGCAAAAAGAAGGCATGGCAATAGAAGGTCCCACTTACGTTTAAGGGGTTCTTCTAGAGCACCTATCATGCTCTTCATGGTTCGGTTGAACCGTTCTACCAACCCATTGGTTTGTGGGTGGTAAGCCGTTGAGAACTTGTAAGTTACCCCGCAGGTTTTCCACATGGCTTTCATGTAGTGGGACATAAAATTTGACCCCCTGTCAGAGATAACTTCCTTAGGAAATCCGACCCTAGTAAAAATACCAAGGAGGGCCTTAGCCACAGCCGGAGCTGTAACAGTCCTCATAGGAATTGCCTCAGGATACCTAGTAGCATGGTCTACTACAACAAGTATAAACCTGTTGCCTGAGGAGGTTGGAGGATCAAGGGGACCAACAATATCAATCCCTACTCTCTCAAATGGGACTCCCACAACGGGAAGAGGCACTAACGGTGCCACATTCTTGGATCCAACCTTACCAGAGATCTGGCAGGTATGGCAGCTTCTGCAGTGTTTTTCTACTTCGGCCCCCATCTTTGGCCAATAGAAGTAGAGCGAGAGCCTTTCCTTAGTCTTCTTGAAACTCAAGTGACCAGCCAAAGGAATCTCGTGGGCTAACTGCAAGAACTGTGGTCTGTTCTCTTGGGGTACTACAAGGCGTTTGTAGTCTCCAGGTGCAGACTCGGTCGGTTCACTATAGAAGAGGCCATCTTCCCAGTGTAACCTATGTTTCCCAGGCTCTTGCCCTTCAGCCTGAGTTTCTGCCTGACGGCGAAGACCTTCCAGAGTTGGACATTCTCTCTGTCCCTTACTGAAGTCCGCCCTGCTGGGTCCACCTTCTGCCAGTAACGACTGCAGCTCAGGATGGTCAACAGGATCCAGATCTCCAATGAGTTCTTGGCCTTCCATTAGCTCTTCTTCAGAGTCTAATTCTACCATACAGGGTTGTACTTCCCCCTCAGCCTCAGCTGGAGGTGGAGTTACGGGTGTGACGTTGGACAACCGCGGGGAAGTCCGTGTCGGCTGCATTGGAATGTGGGCTGTTGGTTTCGGTTTAGAAGTTTTAGGTTTCCCTTTTACTTCTGTGTTCCTAGAGACAGCGGCCGCCATTTCCAATGGAGCAGGAGTGATTTCTTTCTTCATCATCTCCCCGAGAGTTCCGCGCAGGGTCCTCTCTCTTGCAGGTCTGGTTAGCTCCTGTAACCGTTTACTAGGAGGTCTGGGAGTATGCGATACAACTCCGAGAGTTTTCAAATCGTTACCCAACAGTACGCGTCCTGGTACCTCACTCTGTATGCTGACAGGTATCTTTACAGTCATGTCGTTACACTGGATGAGAACTGGTAATTGGGGAAGCATCTGCACAGGCCCTCCAGCTAACTTGGTGAGGCGTTTGGGTGCCTTAGCAACATCCTCAGCCTGAAAAAACGATTTATCCACCACAGTTATGCTGGCCCCAGTGTCCCTAATGGCAGGCGTCTCCTGACCATTCACCTGGACACTGTCCTTATAATACTCTTTAGTATTATCGGGGATAGAATTATAGACATCTAAATTCTGTTGTTCCCACAACCCCAAAGATACTAAAGAAACGCTGGCTGAGACTCCAATGGGTTCGTCAGCTAGCTGTAGAAAGTTTCCACTTGCCATTTGGACTTCCTCCTCTGGAGCGAAGGCTAAGGAGACAAGCTGGACCCCTGAAGGTTTACCCTTACATCTGGGATCTCCTTTCACGTGATCAGTCGAGCCACAAACAAAGCATTTCCCGAATGCTTTCTGGAATGGTGGCTTGTTCTGACCTCCTTCCGGTTTGGCACCAGAAGACATACTATTCTGCTGTGGTTTTCCCGGTGGCTTACCCTTCTGGTTTTGTTTGGGGCCCTCTTTGGAATGTGAGTTATTCGAATTCTCCTTTGAGTCTTTTTTAGGCTGTTTTCCCTCGTCCTTTTTCTGAGTTGCCCCAGAATCCTTGTGAGTAGCCCTGTTGGCAACCCACAAGTCAGCAGCCTTAGCTAGCGTCCGGGAATCTAATTCCTTCGAATCAGCCAAGTGCTGTCTGAGCTCGGGAGAACAGGCATCATAAATCGACTCCAACATAAAAAGATTTCGCATACCCTTGTAAGTGTTAACTTTGTAACCCTTAATCCATCCCTCTAAGTTTTTCAACCCTTCACTCACCCAGGTAGCCCAAAGGGTACCATCATGCTTTTTGAGGGTTCTAAACCTCTTAAGATACTGGGAAGGGGTCTTCCCGAATCTAGCTATCAATGCTAGTTTCACACTTTCGTAATCCGTCTTATCCACCTCCCCCAATTCCATTACCACATCAGTCGCAACAGGAGGAAGCCTAGAGAACAACCAGGGAAGCAACGCATTCCCGGTGATGTCCTGGAGCCCATGATTGTATTCAAACAGTTTCAACCAATCCAACACATCCAATCTCGGTTCGTACATACCCACTAATTCCTTCGGCATCCGGGGTCTTTTGGGACTGGAGCTCCTAGAGGAACCAGAGGAGAGAGAAGCATTTTCCATAGACAACTTTTTCATTTGTAACTCATGATTAAGCTCTATTTCCCTGAGTCTTAACTCAGCTTGTTTCTGCTCAGCCTGGGCATTCATTCGTCTGAACTCGAGCTCTTGGTTTCATTCAGCTTGAGCCAAGAACCGTTTATATTCTAATTCGAGCTTCATTTTTTCAAGTTCAAAATAAGCAGAATTACTCGTGGGACCTGGTATTGGCCCCGTAGGCACAGTTGGTAAGGCAGGTAGAGGAACAGGTGAGACAGTTTCGTTAGCCTCGCCGTCCTCGTCAGCCTCTTCATCGCTATCATCAGAATTACGATTCAGATCAACACCATTACTGTTATCTACAGTTGCTGGAGAGTTTGGTTCCTCTGAACCAGTACCCAGACTTTGGTTCGCCAGCAATCTCTCTATCAGTTCTAACTTCTTGCCTTTTACAGGAAGATTCTCTTGTCTACAGAGAGCTCGCAGACTCTCAGTATTTTTATCTGACAAAGACTCTTGGCTGTAAATTTCCATCGTAGATTTGTTTTTTGAAAGTTGCTTTTGTAACGTTTTGTGGTTAGTCGTCCTACAGCGTCGAAAAACACTCTAAACTGTATACTCGATACTAATCCCACCGCTGCCACCAGTGTTAGGTGGAAACCTGTGCAGCTCCCTCTGGGACCACTGCAAAAGATTTAGGACTACAGGTGTTGCGATGAACCCACTTGGTAGCAGTCTGTACCACACAGATTCAATTGGTAGCTGTGGCTGAGCAGTCAGACTTCTCTCAAGAAAAGTTGGTCAGTATAGGGAGCATACAAGATAGGGTAATTCTTCGCAGCAAAACGAGTAAACACGCAACCAGGCTTTAGTATAAAGGTAGCAAGTTATTTATTAATAACAGAACATCTACGGAAAGTACTAAAGCGAACCACGGCAAACAAATCAAAATACAATTACTCTGCAGAATGGAATAAAGCTCAATCCCCCGAAACACAATATCGACAACTCCAGGTTTTACGGCACCACTTATTTTCAGACAGAGGTGTATACCTCGACCCAGATGACACTCGAATATTTAGTGAGGAAGGGAGAGAAGAGATAGGCATGTAATGAAGTCAACACGGTTCGTACTGAAGCAGGTAAAAATGCAAGGCAAGAAGGCATTAATCACACTAGACCCTACAGTTCGGTGGCCAGGCCCACTCGGTGAGAGGTAAGGCACGATGTCCTGGAAAGTCTCTATGGGTGATGCGTTCAAGTCTCAGTTAGCAGTTTGGTTAGCGACAGGTTGAACCAGTTCAGAACAAAGAGTGAATAAAGCTTGGAGGCAACCCAACGGAACGGAGAGGAATCAGATACCTCACACGAACCGATCGATAAGGGAAGCCAGGCGGTTACGGTACCTTGTTGTGGAAGACCACTCCAGCGGGGGCAGTTGTTCCTGGTGGTGGATGCACGACGGGTCTTGGCCAAGAGAAGAGATGCTCTCGTCGTCGAAGAGAAGATGTCCGGTGCACCACCAGGGAAGAAACCAGCCGCGGAGGGCTTCGTCACAAGGCACCACCTTTCGATCACGATGCCGGAGTAGTGGCTATCCGGTTGCCGGGTGCTCTGCACGGGCAATTCGACCACTGCGTCCAGGGCGATCAAAAAGCACTAAGAAGAAGAAGACTGGTTGTTCCCACCAGCCAGGGAAAGAGCCTCTCCGGCAGGGAGATCTCTTCTGTCGTCGGGAGATTGTGAGACGGTTCCGCAGGGCTTCACCGGAGGTGTCGTCGTGCAGGTCGGCTCAGCGTTACCCTCGTCGGATCCTTTAGGTCCAGTGGCGACGTTCTGAAGATCCAGTCGCAAAAGCCCTGCTTTTATGCAGACGTCCCCCATTCATTCAGCCTAGCTTGTCAATCAATACATGCTAAGTGGTGAGCGGGAAGGCTCACCACCTGGGCCAATCACTCCAGAGTGCGACCTGAGTTGGCAAGGCAACTCGGTCCAGGGTGCCTAAACCCCCTCCCACACCCCTGAGGTAACCCAGACAGAATGGCGCCACTTTGGAGGGTCTCTGTCCAGAGGCCCGCCAAAAGTGGAACAAAGGGCTCAACCTTTGGTTTAGGAGTCACAGAGAAAAACACAGACGCCATTTTACAACCCGAGTTCTGGCAGAAAATACCACTCGATAAACCTATTTAAGATAAGTAGATCGGTGGTACGTTGGAGATTAACGAAAAACAGTATCAATCTTCAACAATGGGACGGATCCCATGGGGTTATGCTCGGGGTCGAACATAACAAGTAGTTTCCACTGCCACCAGCCAAAACTCGACGAGGAGGGACGGGACAGTGCCCCCTCGAGTAACAGATCCAGGAGTAATCGAATTACCCCTACTAGCACGTCCACAATAAGATGGTTGGTACTAGTTCTGTTAGCAAATTTAGGTCTAGTAAAGCCAATGGTGACTTTACATGCCCGGGGAGACGGTAGTCAGTCCCCGGGTATGGAGTCTATGGTGGGGGGACCAGCTAGGGTGCCCCCGTGTCACGACACGTAGGGTGCGGAGTGACACACATAGAAAAACTTATGAGACCCTATGGAGTAAAAGACCCCATAGCCCATCGAACACATTGACAACTCAAAGGAATCACACACAGACATGTCCAAGAGTGAGAGGAAAAGGGTCACACTCTTGGCAGGATGGAAAAAACAAACTCCAGAAATCCAGCAAAGCTGCTGGGGGACTCACTAGGTTAGGAAATTCAGCCTAAACAGAGAATTCTCCCTAACAATTTCCACTAGATGGAACCATAGCCTTATTTTTGGTTATGTGAATAGTACATGAAAGAAACATTTACTAACGTTACTGTATATGTGCATTTTTTTCCAGTTTTCATCCCGTAGAAACGCACAGAAAACCCCCTTTGAATGGAGTACATACGGTATTCATTCTAGCAGTTTGATTTTAGTGTGCTTTCCCATTAATCAGATTTAAGTCCCAAAAGTGGCCTGCAGACGTGTCTGATGATCTCAGAGTTTTTTTTGAAACAGCACTGTTCTGATATTGAATCTGAACACTTTTACTTTGAATGGTGTAAATGCTCTTTAATGTCATAATTTCAAACTTGCTCTCTTTTCTATTCGTATACTTATCTCCCATCTGCATTCAGTTATCGACACAATTTACATTATTTCATAATGTGTAGTAGATCTGAGAGTGGCCATAATTTTTCTGAGCATTCGTGCATGTATATTTCACATACTATACACAAGAAAAAAGAAAATGAATACATTAAAATAAAATAAAGTATAATATGTATTACAATTGTTTCATTAGTACTGATCCAAATCCAATTTTCCATGCTGCACCTCTCTGATGATGTGCAATGAGGCGTGTCTTGGGCTGCTTGTAATCTCCTCTGGTACGGCCTGTGCTAGAGATATTCATGCATCAACAATCAATGCAGGGAATTCTTTCCTTCCCCAATCAAACACGCCTCACCTAAATTCCTTTTATTTTCAATCTAGTCCTGTCTGTGATTCATATAAAACCTCATAGATCCATCACCGTTTAGCAATAGGTAAGCCAAGAGCCAGGCCAGTGTATGAAAAGAATATATATTTATTAATGAATAGGAAAATTATTATTTGTACAACATCACAAATCATGCTACCTCACTCCGTGGCCCAAATGCTTTCCTTTCTTAGCAATTGTCATTTCACACAAATTGAAAACACCAGGTGGATTAGGATAACATAGATCGCTGACGCTTAGGCCCACCATCTACTTTGCATCTTGATAAAAACCAGAAACGTAAAAGAGGTAAAATAGCAGGGAAAACAATCAGGAGCTGCTAAAGGACCATGGAGCTAACAACGGGCCCGTTATTAACGGGCCCGTTGTTAGCTCCCTTTCCATTCCCATTGAGCCCTATGGGGGCTCGAATGGGGATGGGTTCCCTGAAAGGGGACTTACTGAGTCCTCCAAGGTTGGAATGACCCGGTAAGACCCCATTCAGGGAACCCGGACCCGAGTTTGGAGGCAGACATGCAGCAAATAGCGGCATGGCTACCTCCAAACTCGTAATGACCCCATTGACTTTCTTCTGTTATAGTGTCCTGAGGGCTAAGGAGCCAAACCTTCATACAGTGATCATTTTCTTTCCTGGGTTGTGTCTGCTCAACCCAGGTGCCTCACTGCAGCTGCTTAGGCGCCACCACTGGCCACCATAACTGACTGAATACTTCCCAGCAATGGCATTACCAAAAGTGGGAACTCACCAACCGCCCTCTTCCTGGACAGGGCAGCCTGTAGCCGAGCCAGGGACGGGCATCATGTGTTGCCGAGACCCTCGAAGCCGGGTAAATGGCAGCAGTGAGCGGTGTAAATCCCAGTAACCTAACACAACATAACACAACATAACATAACATAACATAACAGCGTGGAAGGGTCCACCCCTTCCTGTACCCATGTTCTCTCCAGAATCAAATGCGCCCAGCTACTCCTTGCATCAAAGCCAGCTTAAAAAAAAAAATACATGGTCCTTTCATCAATTGCTTTAGTTACTCGCCGTATTGAAGAACACGTTCATTAACATCTTATACTGTTCAACATACTGCAATTATCCAAATTTTTTATTAATTTGCCTCATATCAAACTTGTTATTTCATTAACAATTTATACCACCAAATAGCCACCATTTAGTTAATTATTGCAACTGTTGTGGTCTATTCTCGACTAGAACTATTACAAATGTATATTTATATACTTTAAAAAAAAAACATTCGGATCGTCCCTGTCCGTGGGAGCAGGTCTAGATAGATGTATGCTTATGCTGACTGTTGAATGCAGTTCGATGATAGTAGTTACATTTCATCCATCTACGATCTATATCACATCTCCATTATATGTTTATACAATAATCTTACATTCACTTATCAAATAAGTGCACAAGTAGTAAGGTCTGTGAAGATGAAATAATATTTCCACTAGATGGAACCATAGCCTTATTTTTGGTTATGTGAATAGTACATGAAAGAGACATTTACTAACGTTACTGTATATGTGCATATTTTTCCAGTTTTCATCCCGTAGAAACGCACAGAAAACCCCCTTTGAATGGAGTACATACGGTATTCATTCTAGCAGTTTGATTTTAGTGTGCTTTCTCATTAATCAGATGTAAGTCCCAAAAGTGGCCTGCAGACGTGTCTGATGATCTCAGAGTTTTTTTGAAACAGCACTGTTCTGATATTGAATATGAACACTTTTACTTTGAATGGTGTAAATGCTCTTTAATGTCATAATTTCAAACCTGCTCTCTTTTCTATTCGTATACTTATTTCCCATCTGCATTCAGTTATCGACACAATTTACATTATTTCATAATGTGTAGTAGATCTGAGAGTGGCCATAATTTTTCTGAGCATTCGTGCATGTATATTTCACATACTATACACAAGAAAAAAGAAAATGAATACATTAAAATAAAATAAAGTATAATATGTATTACAATTGTTTCATTAGTACTGATCCAAATCCAATTTTCCATGCTGCACCTCTCTGATGATGTGCAATGAGGCGTGTCTTGGGCTGCTTGTAATCTCCTCTGGTACGGCCTGTGCTAGAGATATTCATGCATCAACAATCAATGCAGGGAATTCTTTCCTTCCCCAATCAAACACGCCTCACCTAAATTCCTTTTATTTTCAATCTAGTCCTGTCTGTGATTCATATAAAACCTCATAGATCCATCACCGTTTAGCAATAGGTAAGCCAAGAGCCAGGCCAGTGTATGAAAAGAATATATATTTATTAATGAATAGGAAAATTATTATTTATACAACATCACAAATCATGCTACCTCACTCCGTGGCCCAAATGCTTTCCTTTCTTAGCAATTGCAATTGTCATTTCACACAAATTGAAAACACCAGTTGGATTAGGATAACATAGATCGCTGACGCTTAGCCCCACCATCTACTTTGCATCTTGATAAAAACCAGAAACATAAAAGAGGTAAAATAGCAGGGAAAACAATCAGAAGAAGAAGACACAGGGGTAGGAACAAGATTGCAGAGAAGGCCACAAAGGAAAAAGAAAACCTAGTAATGATTCATTCAGAACTAGACCCCTCCACAAGTCTGCTATCGGCCCTTAATAAAGGATTGTCATTCAGCTAATCCAATAGTATGGACTATATACAAACTAACATAGACTTTTAAAAATGTTGCAGATCCCTCAAATTAAAGCAGTATTTTGAGACTGCAATCAAACCTATTAAATCAAAAACACCAAAACCAATACCATCAGAACTAATGGTGGATATAGCATAAAATTCAATAACTTTAATTAATTTAGAAGCTATAGATGAAGATTACAACATGGAACGTTTTGTATGGGAAAAAGACATAGATACGTACAATATTACGGAAAGCCATTTAAAACCTAAATCGAAATTTGTGCCTCAAATGGCAGAAGAGTTTGCCTCAGACTTGTTCAACAAGGCAGTCGTTCAAGATTTTAGGCAGATCTATCTATCCTCACCACCGAAAACCAAAAATCATAATTTAAAATTTGAGGAACGGCAAGCCCTAAAAGAACTGAGACAAAATAAAGATATTGTCATCAAGAGTGCAGACAAGGGAGGCAAAATTGTCTTCATGACAGATGTAAACAAACAACTAAATAACACTCTGTGCTGCCAAAAATTGGACTCGAATTCTCTCTCATCAATCCTGACAAAATGGAACATAATAAGCAAAACTGGCATACATTAGGATGGTTGAATGATGATGAATACAGTTACATGAACATCAAATATCCCAGAATGGCTACTATTTATTTCTTACCAAAAATACACAAAGGTTTCCAACAATTTCAGTCTTGTAGACCAATCATAAATGGGGTAAGCTCTATAACGGAAAGGATTTCAGAGTATATTGACATCTATCTTAATCCCTTGGTACAAACTCTATCATCCTATCTAAAGGACACCAAACATGTCATTCAGCAGATCGAAGCAATCCAATGGATCCCTAATTACAAATGAGTGACAATGGACATCACGTCACTCTACACTGCCATACATCATGATACAGGTGTAAACATAGTAGAATATTTCTTTAAAACCAAATCAGTCTCATATTTTGATTACAACAAAATTCTATTGGAAATGCTAAAATGTACTCTTCACAATAAAATCTTAATTTTCAACAATCAAACATATTCTTTATGGGCAATTTTGAAACAGAACACTGTTGGAGACACACAGCATTTACAGAAAAAGACAACATAATATTTTGGGGACGTTATATAGATGACATACTATTAATTTAGAATGGACCGCTTAAGTCACTGAAAAATGACTTACATTACCTCAATGAAAATGACTACAATATAGTACTAACAATGGATAACAGTACCAACAAAATACATTTTCTGGATCTGGAAATCTATATACATGAAGTTGAAAAACAGACTACAATGTACCAAAACGAATCAGCTGGTAATAGCATTTTACATGCTATGAGCAATCACCCAATGCATACAACAAACAATATTCTATATGGAGAACTTCTGTAGATTAAAAGGAATTGTAGTATGGAAATGATCTTGGCCAACCATTTACAGACAAGTATAGACAATTTCAAGACAGGAGGTTACGCAAAAACAACTTTAAAAACAGCCATGCAAAAAGCAGCAACCAAAGACAGGGCAGAACCTCTGGTGGATAAATCCAAATAGAAGGAACAGACATCATCAAGACTACGAGTCCTACCTACTTATAGTTCTGAGCATTATCATCTACAAAAAATCCTATGAAAAAATTGGCACATTTAGAAATTGGACACTAAAATAGCAAAAGATTTGGGAGACAGAACCATTATCACTTATAGAAAAGCAAATACATTGGAAGCAAGTCTAAGTTCAAGTTTTCTGGACCAGAAAGGGAACAGCAAGGAACATTACAATCACACTGGCAGATGTCAGAAATACATGGCAATTACAAATGCGGGAAATGTAAGTTATGTCGAAACATGATGGACAAAACACACACAATTACACTCGCCACAGTAAAAACGCAAACAAAGGTTTCATAAACTGTGACACCAAATATGTGGTCTATCGGATCCAATGTCACTGCAAGAAATGGTGCATTGGGAGCACAAAAAGGAGGCTGAAAATTTGAATTCTAGAACATCTAAGGGCAATCCAAAATGCAGACCATGGCCATCCATTGCTAAGAAGTAGACCCAGGAGTTAACCTACCAGCAACCTAAATTCATGAGGATTACAACAGTCAAAACATCCAAAAGAGGAGGAAATCAAGAACTCAAACTCATACAGGAAGAAGCTAAATGGATCTTATGTATGGACAGCTGTACGCAAGGTTTAAATCAGGAACATGATCTTTGGTCCTTCCTTTAATAACAATATTTTTAGGAGGCCAAGAAGAAATCAATGTAAAAGAACGATAGTGGAAGATCAAAAGATTAATTGCCTGATTAATGAATATACTCTATGCTGAGCAACATAATTATGGAAAGGACATTAAACAAAGGTCTGATACATACGACAAGAGAAATCAATGCAATTATATACATGCTGTGGGTCAAACAGCCCTCTCTGAGTACCAATGGTTATCATTAATACAAAGATGGTTTTGTACTCTATTTTCTTTGAATTTTCTTTTCATATTCTTATAATGTTAATTTTTCTTACAATGTCTTCAATGACATTCTGCAACCCTTTCTGAAACTTCCTGCAGAATTTTGGCACAAATCGTTTAATTTTCACATTTGGAACAAATTCCCCCCAAAATATCTTCAACTGGGTCACCAATCAATTGAATTTAGCATTTGTTACGATTTCAGAAGTCATGGAAACACATCAAAATCAATGAAATCACGTCTATAAACAAATACAGCAAATAACGCAATGACATCATCATGCTTCACGTGAACCTGATGATGTCATGAATCAACATATAAACAAAGCAGCCATTTAGAATTGTGGGAAAGCCGCAAGACACAAACTCTGGACTTGCATATCCAGATGTTCTTTTGAAACCCCATGATTGTGGTAAGATTTACAAGTGAAAATTGTCCAAGACCCTTCCCACAAACTGATTTTTGATGTCCTTTGGCCCAAATACATGGACAATCCTTGCCTGCCTACCGCATGAGTTATATTTAACTTCCAGATACATTTACAGATGAATACACCAATGTAGGAGAGTCATTGCTTTAATTATGATAAATGTACCAATGCAACATTGATTGTACTACTATGACCAGAAACCTCCACAAATGCATACACAATCCTGTGTTTAAACTCATCTGTGCCAAAGCCTAATTATATTTTCAATAGAGCATCATCATGATGAGTTTCCAGTCCAGTAGAGAGGCAGCTAGAAAGAAACAGGCCAATTCATTATTTAATGAAACTCTTACAACTAGCAAAACCAAAAACTGGGCCGTAGCAGCTACACAAAATAATAATGAAATTTCCTTACTCAAAGAATTTTTGAATCTTCAAAGGAAGGAAGTGAGTAAGTGGTGGGAGGAGCACTCCCTACAGAACTACATCGATGTAGGGAGAATCCCACAATTTATTATTAAGTATTGATTAAGGATTGCTGTATCGTCTGCTCTGAACGTCAGGATACAAGCATGATTCCTTTGACTGCACAGTCTTTAATTTAGATACCTAAACACCTCTCCTGACGACACTTGATGTTCATCATTGGAGGAGGCTGCAGTTTTTTCAGTAAACCAGATGCTATGATAATGTTTATAGCAACCACTATCTGGTGCAGGTGGATTACTTATAATGTTACCCGTTGTTACAAAAGAAAGTGCATATACATGCAGGTTTATCAACTTCAGATATAGCAATGTCTGAGTCGACCTTGCTGGAATTTGGTATTGTAATCTTGTGAGCAGAATGTACTTGTCAACAACGGATAGCTAATAGGTTTAGCTTCTCAGCAGCATCCCATAAAATATCCTGACGTTTGGTATTTAAGTTAGGTCAACAATGGGAAAATACTTCTTTAGATAGGTCAGCCTTGTGGGGCCCCCCTCCCAGGTGGGGGCCCAGGGCAAGTGCCCCTTTTGCCCTCCCATAAAAACGTCTTCGGCATGGTGTACATTTGTACAACAGACCTTGCTGTACTGTAGAGCAAACATTCCACTGTGAGTTTACCTGGCAACCTTTGAGATCCACATTATAATCATTGCCTCTCATGCTGAATACGCATGACATTCAGAAATTACCATTGCACATTTATTTTGGACATTTTCACGAAGAATTGTGGTATAGCACACATTTCTAAAAACGCCCAACATTCACTCTCCACAATCCTATCACCTTTTCCACCGCACAGAGTTACACAATTCCAAATCTGGGGGCATCAAATTATTTTCAATTGTCGATGAATTTTTGTAAAAAGTACATTTCGTGGTTTTCTAGGACATGGCTGTCAGTGGGAATGGGAAGAGTCTGGTATCTTCCTCTTAAGTGCTGCCCGGAAAACTATCCTTTTGGTGCAATTACAATAACAAAAACACCTGTGTTCCAAAGAACAATCAATGTGTCTGGAGAACTGACTTCCAAGTCCAACGGAAAGATACAAAAAGTAGAAATATATGGCTGACTGAAAAGAGGGTTTATTGTGCTATCTCAGCTGAGGAGCATTCACAGGCACACATCGTTCCATTTCCTGATGGAAAACCGGGTCGTCCGCCCTGCATCCTGCACCCTTATTTGTTTTGCTGTGGGCATTCCTGCCTTCAAAGTTATCCGTGCAACGCCTTTTTACTAAGAGCCAACCTGAACCCCAGGACCTATTGATATACTTTGTCTAGGAAATTATACCTATGAGAGATTCGGACAATAAACTACTCTTTTAAAACTTTGCCCATCCCTATATAGGTGCACGTCTGCACAAATAAAATGGCATATCATGGCCCCGGCCTTAACTGCTCAAATGGATTCATTGCTTTGGGCCTGATTTACAAAGAATGTTTTAAATTGGGAAAGTCCCATTGAAAACATTTTTGTAAATAACGCCCTTAGTTTCTCCAGGAGATGTATCATGGCTCAGCGATGTCTACGCCAAGGGAAGAATGATGTCCAGAGCTCAAGTAGAGTCCAGGTGTTTACTTGCTTCTAATCTGACAGCAAAACATTGGGCCTCATTACGAGGTTGGCGGTAAGGGGTTAACGACGCCGGTAAGGATGCCGGTGCAGTTAACCCCTTACTGCCGCATTAGGAGGTCCCTTAGCGGGTCCCGCTAAGGACGGCTGGTAAAACCAGCCGTCCTTAGCAGGAGCTGCTAAAGGACCATGGAGCTAACAACGGGCCCGTTATTAACGGGCCCGTTGTTAGCTCCCTCTCCATTCCCATTGAGCCCTATGGGGGCTCGAATGGGGATGGGTTCCCTGAAAGGGGACTTACTGAGTCCTCCAAGGTTGGAATGACCCGGTAAGACCCCATTCAGGGAACCCGGACCCGAGTTTGGAGGCAGACATGCAGCAAATAGCGGCATGGCTACTTCCAAACTCGTAATGACCCCATTGACTTTCTTCTGTTATAGTGTCCTGAGGGCTAAGGAGCCAAACCTTCATACAGTTATCATTTTCTTTCCTGGGTTGTGTCTGCTCAACCCAGGTGCCTCACTGCAGCTGCTTAGGCGCCACTACTGGCCACCATAACTGACTGAATACTTCCCAGCAATGGCATTACCAAAAGTGGGAACTCACCAACCGCCCTCTTCCTGGACAGGGCAGCCTGTAGCCGAGCCAGGGACGGGCATCATGTGTTGCCGAGACCCTCGAAGCCGGGTAAATGGCAGCAGTGAGCGGTGTAAATCCCAGTAACCTAACACAACATAACACAACATAACATAACATAACATAACAGCGTGGAAGGGTCCACCCCTTCCTGTACCCATGTTCTCTCCAGAATCAAATGCGCCCAGCTACTCCTTGCATCAAAGCCAGCTTAAAAAAAAAATAATACATGGTCCTTTCATCAATTGCTTTAGTTACTCGCCGTATTGAAGAACACGTTCATTAACATCTTATACTGTTCAACATACTGCAATTATCCAAATTTTTTATTAATTTGCCTCATATCAAACTTGTTATTTCATTAACAATTTATACCACCAAATAGCCACCATTTAGTTAATTATTGCAACTGTTGTGGTCTATTCTCGACTAGAACTATTACAAATGTATATTTATATACTTTAAAAAAAAAAACATTCGGATCGTCCCTGTCCGTGGGAGCAGGTCTAGATAGATGTATGCTTATGCTGACTGTTGAATGCAGTTCGATGATAGTAGTTACATTTCATCCATCTACGATCTATATCACATCTCCATTATATGTTTATACAATAATCTTACATTCACTTATCAAATAAGTGCACAAGTAGTAAGGTCTGTGAAGATGAAATAATATTTCCACTAGATGGAACCATAGCCTTATTTTTGGTTATGTGAATAGTACATGAAAGAGACATTTACTAACGTTACTGTATATGTGCATATTTTTCCAGTTTTCATCCCGTAGAAACGCACAGAAAACCCCCTTTGAATGGAGTACATACGGTATTCATTCTAGCAGTTTGATTTTAGTGTGCTTTCTCATTAATCAGATGTAAGTCCCAAAAGTGGCCTGCAGACGTGTCTGATGATCTCAGAGTTTTTTTGAAACAGCACTGTTCTGATATTGAATATGAACACTTTTACTTTGAATGGTGTAAATGCTCTTTAATGTCATAATTTCAAACTTGCTCTCTTTTCTATTCGTATACTTATTTCCCATCTGCATTCAGTTATCGACACAATTTACATTATTTCATAATGTGTAGTAGATCTGAGAGTGGCCATAATTTTTCTGAGCATTCGTGCATGTATATTTCACATACTATACACAAGAAAAAAGAAAATGAATACATTAAAATAAAATAAAGTATAATATGTATTACAATTGTTTCATTAGTACTGATCCAAATCCAATTTTCCATGCTGCACCTCTCTGATGATGTGCAATGAGGCGTGTCTTGGGCTGCTTGTAATCTCCTCTGGTACGGCCTGTGCTAGAGATATTCATGCATCAACAATCAATGCAGGGAATTCTTTCCTTCCCCAATCAAACACGCCTCACCTAAATTCCTTTTATTTTCAATCTAGTCCTGTCTGTGATTCATATAAAACCTCATAGATCCATCACCGTTTAGCAATAGGTAAGCCAAGAGCCAGGCCAGTGTATGAAAAGAATATATATTTATTAATGAATAGGAAAATTATTATTTGTACAACATCACAAATCATGCTACCTCACTCCGTGGCCCAAATGCTTTCCTTTCTTAGCAATTGTCATTTCACACAAATTGAAAACACCAGGTGGATTAGGATAACATAGATCGCTGACGCTTAGCCCCACCATCTACTTTGCATCTTGATAAAAACCAGAAACGTAAAAGAGGTAAAATAGCAGGGAAAACAATCAGAAGAAGAAGACACAGGGGTAGGAACATGATTGCAGAGAAGGCCACAAAGGAAAAAGAAAACCTAGTAATGATTCATTCAGAACTAGACCCCTCCACAAGTCTGCTATCGGCCCTTAATAAAGGATTGTCATTCAGCTAATCCAATAGTATGGACTATATACAAACTAACATAGACTTTTAAAAATGTTGCAGATCCCTCAAATTAAAGCAGTATTTTGAGACTGCAATCAAACCTATTAAATCAAAAACACCAAAACCAATACCATCAGAACTAATGGTGGATATAGCATAAAAATCAATAACTTTAATTAATTTAGAAGCCATAGATGAAGATTACAACATGGAACGCTTTGTATGGGAAAAAGACATAGATACGTACAATATTACGGAAAGCCATTTAAAACCTAAATCGAAATTTGTCCCTCAATTGACAGAAGAGATTGCCTCAGACTTGTTCAACAAGGCAGTCGTTCAAGATTTTAGGCAGATCTATCTATCCTCACCACTGAAAACCAAAAATCATAATTTAAAATTTGAGGAACGGCAAGCCCTAAAAGAACTGAGACAAAATAAAGATATTGTCATCAAGAGTGCAGACAAGGGAGGCAAAATTGTCTTCATGACAGATGCAAACAAACAACTAAATAACACTCTGTGCTGCCAAAAATTGGACTCAAATTCTCTCTCACCAATCCTGACAAAATGGAACATAATAAGCAAAACTGGCATACATTAGGATGGTTGAATGATGATGAATACAGTTACATGAACATCAAATATCCCAGAATGGCTACTATTTATTTCTTACCAAAAATACACAAAGGTTTCCAACAATTTCAGTCTTGTAGACCAATCATAAATGGGGTAAGCTCTATAACGGAAAGGATTTCAGAGTATATTGACATCTATCTTAATCCCTTGGTACAAACTCTATCATCCTGTCTAAAGGACACCAAACATGTCATTCAGCAGATCGAAGCAATCCAATGGATCCCTAATTACAAATGAGCGACAATGGACATCACGTCACTCTACACTGCCATACATCATGATACAGGTGTAAAAACAGCAGAATATTTCTTTAAAACCAAATCAGTCTCATATTTTGATCACAACAAAATTCTATTGGAAATGCTAAAATGTACTCTTCACAATAAAATCTTAATTTTCAACAATCAAACATATTCTTTATGTGCAATTTTGAAACAGAACACTGTTGGAGACACACAGCATTTACAGAAAAAGACAACATAATATTTTGGGGACGTTATATAGATGACATACTATTAATTTAGAATGGACCGCTTAAGTCACTGAAAAATGACTTACATTACCTCAATGAAAATGACTACAATATAGTACTAACAATGGATAACAGTACCAACAAAATACATTTTCTGGATCTGGAAATCTATATACATGAAGATGAAACACAGACTACAATGTACCAAAACGAATCAGCTGGTAATAGCATTTTACATGCTATGAGCAATCACCCAATGCATACAACAAACGATATTCTATATGGAGAACTTCTGTAGATTAAAAGGAATTGTAGTATGGAAATGATCTTGGCCAACCATTTACAGACAAGTATAGACAATTTCAAGACAGGAGGTTACGCAAAAACAACTTTAAAAACAGCCATGCAAAAAGCAGCAACCAAAGACAGGGCAGAACCTCTGGTGGATAAATCCAAATAGAAGGAACAGACAACATCAAGACTACGAGTCCTACCTACTTATAGTTCTGAGCATTATCATCTACAAAACATCCTATGAAAAAATTGGCATTTTTAGAAATTGGACACTAAAATAGCAAAAGATTTGGGAGACAGAACCATTATCACTTATAGAAAAGCAAATACATTGGAAGCAAGTCTAAGTCCAAGTTTTCTGGACCAGAAATGGAACAGCAAGGAACATTACAATCACACTGGCAGATGTCAGAAATACATGGCAATTACAAATGCGGGAAATGTAAGTTATGTCGAAACATGATGGACAAAACACACACAATTACACTCGCCACAGTAAAAACTCAAACAAAGGTTTCATAAACTGTGACACCAAATATGTGGTCTATCGGATCCAATGTCACTGCAAGAAATGGTGCATTGGGAGCACAAAAAGGAAGCTGAAAATTTGAATTCTAGAACATATAAGGGCAATCCAAAATGCAGACCATGGCCATCCATTGCTAAGAAGTAGACCCAGGAGTAACCTACCAGCAACCTAAATTCATGGGGATTACAACAGTCAAAACATCCACAAGAGGAGGAAATCAAGAACTTAAACTCATACAGGAAGAAGCTAAATGGATCTTATGTATGGACAGCTGTACGCAAGGTTTAAATCAGGAACATGATCTTTGGTCCTTCCTTTAATAACAATATTTTTAGGAGGCCAAGAAGAAATCAATGTAAAAGAACGATAGTGGAAGATCAAAAGATTAATTGCCTGATTAATGAATATACTCTATGCTGAGCAACATAATTATGGAAAGGACATCAAACAAAGGTCTGATACATACGACAAGAGAAATCAATGCAATTATATACATGCTGTGGGTCAAACAGCCCTCTCTGAGTACCAATGATTATCATTAATACAAAGATGGTTTTGTACTCTATTTTCTTTGAATTTTCTTTTCATATTCTTATAATGTTAATTTTTCTTACAATGTCTTCAATGACATTCTGCAACCCTTTCTGAAACTTCCTGCAGCATTTTGGCACATATCGTTTAATTTTCACATTTGGAACAAATTCCCCCAAAAATATCTTCAACTGGGTCACCAATCAATTGAATTTAGCATTTGTTACGATTTCAGAAGTCATGGAAACACATCAAAATCAATGAAATCACGTCTATAAACAAATACAGCAAATAACGCAATGACATCATCATGCTTCACGTGAACCTGATGATGTCATGAATCAACATATAAACAAAGCAGCCATTTAGAATTGTGGGAAAGCCGCAAGACACAAACTCTGGACTTGCATATCCAGATTTTCTTTTGAAACCCCATGATTGTGGTAAGATTTACAAGTGAAAATTGTCCAAGACCCTTCCCACAAACTGATTTTTGATGTCCTTTGGCCCAAATACATGGACAATCCTTGCCTGCCTACCGCATGAGTTATATTTAACTTCCAGATACATTTACAGATGAACACACCAATGTAGGAGAGTCATTGCTTTAATTATGATAAATGTACCAATGCAACATTGATTGTACTATTACGACCAGAAACCTCCACAAATGCATACACAATCCTGTGTTTAAACTCATCTGTGCCAGAGCCTAATTATATTTTCAATGGAGCATCATCATGATGAGTTTCCAGTCCAGTAGAGAGGCAGCTAGAAAGAAACAGGCCAATTCATTATTTAATGAAACTCTTGCAACTAGCAAAACCAAAAACTGTGCCGTAGCAGCTACACAAAATAATAATGAAATTTCCTTACTCAAAGAATTTTAGAATCTTCAAAGGAAGGAAGTGAGTAAGTGGTGGGAGGAGCACTCCCTACAGAACTACATCGATGTAGGGAGAATCCCACAAGGGCTCAGGGTCCTTACTATTCCATCATTCGAAGAAGAAGACCCTGATATGCAGCGGGAATGGGGCAATAAAACCAATTACTGCTCTAACACCTTTCTGAGATTATTGACTAAGTATGCTGGAGGTGATCAAAGCAAGATCCTTCTGAAAAAATTGCTGAACTTGAAAAAATAATTAACAGGTGCTAGCGAGTGAGGAGGGAAAGAAAATGAAAACCAACATGGACATAAGCTTCAAGAGCTACGAGAAGGAAATCAAGTTAAGAAAGCAGTATACATTCTTGCGAGATAAAGAAAACTATGAGAACAGGCGGGTGGACACATTTTCCTGCAGATTTGATCATCTGAGCAAACAAACTAAAAGCAGATTGACTACATCAATCAGCAGCATTGAGAGCATGTTGACTGAGGCTCTGTCGACCTCTGAATCAGATGTCACAGGTAGTGAGAACGAGGAACCCTGTGTACGTTTACATATTTTAGACAAATACGTGTGCTCTGCCAAGATGGCAGTGCCAACAAACAAACATGAGGAAATCACACACGAGGGCAGGGGATAGGAGGAAGAAAAACATGAGGAGTGGGCAAAGGGGCAGGAAATGCAATACACAGGATCTCAGGGAGGATTCCGCACTCTGGGAAATAGATGACTCAACCTTGGAAATGAACAACAAATTAAAGATGGTAAATGTATCTGACCACATTCTCACTGATGACCAGAATAAAGTACTCAGCTTGGGATTGAATTTCTGCCCCACTGCACAATACGATTATGTAAAAACCCACATAAAGAAGTTATTTGCAACTAACTGTGCACCAAACCATAATCTCCTGCCCCTGAAGGCAGGACAGATATTACCATTGGGGAACTTAATACTTTATCAACTTTGCTACAATTGGAGAAAGGATGTGATGTGGGCACCAAAGATGAACCTATTGACTTTGAAGAACTTGGTATCAATGTTGAACAGACTCTTAGGCCCACAATATACTTTGCATCTACTTTGATAAAAACCAAAAACGGAAAAGAGGTAAACGATCAGGGAAAACAATCAGAAGAAGACGGCACAGGGGTAAGAACAGGTTCGTAGGGAATGCCACAAAGGAACACGAAATCCTAGTAATGAATAAATCAGAACTAGACACTTCCACAAGTCTGCTATCGGCTCTTAATAAAGGGTTGTCATTCAGCACATCTAATAGCATTGACGATATACAAACTAACATAGACATTTAAACATTTTGCAGATGCCTAAAATTAATAAAGTATTTTGAGACTGCAATCAACCCTATTAAATCAAAAACACCAAAACCAATACCATCAGAACTAATGGTAAATATAGCAGAACAATCAATAACTTTACTTAATTTAGAAGGTATAGATAAAGATTACAACATGGAACATTTTGTATGGGAACAAGACATAGATACGTACAATATAATGGAAAGCCATTTAAAACCTAAATCGAAATTTGTGCCACAGTTGGCAGACAACAATGCCTTAGACTTGTTCAACAAGGCAGTCGTTCAAGATTTAAGGCAGATCTATCTATCCTCACCACCAAAAATCATAATTTAAGATTTGAGGAACGGCAAGCCCTAAAAGAACTGAGACAATTGTCGTCAAGAGTGCAGACAAGGGAGGCAAAATTGTCCTTATGAACAAAAAGGAATATATTTCCGAGGCAAACAAACAACTAAATAACACTACCAGAAACTGGACTCAAATCCTCTCTCATCTTCCTGACAAACTGGAACACACTAATTAAGAACCAAGGACGTCATTTAGGGGTCGCCAGAGGTCGCAATTGGGACCTCTCAGGTCTCCCTTGTGACCTCTGTGGTCTCCCTTGTGACCTCTAATAAAATATGCAAGCTCCTAGGCTGTGGCCAGCACCCTGTGGCTCTTTACTTCTGGAGTGGCTGGCTTTCTTGTTCAGGCCCCTTAAAAAGAAATAAGTAAAATAAGAACAGGAGTGCCACAAGTCTAACACTTTCAGCCGGAAAGAATAGGAATACCAAATAATGTGTCTTTCTAGAATTCTATACAATAATTGCTAGAGTCATTAAAGGTTTATTTCAGGCACACTTCAGGGGCCTCAACTCAGCCTTTCATCCTTCTGAGGTCAATAAATGAATACCAACACAGGTTGGGTGATATTGGGTGTATATTTTTTTGATGTAAAGCGCTTAAGCTTCAGTGCTATATAATAACACATCATTATCATTTGGTCATGGACGTCTGCTTGCATTCACAGTAATTTGGTAATATGGGTCTATACACACTGATCTTAACGATACATATGGCGATCCATTCTTGTATGAAATGAACATCACATTATAGTGATATAGTAACCATATTTTCCGTAGTGTACAATGCTGTGTGATGCCACTTCCTGTTTTGTCAATGGTTGAAAGGTCCTGTTCCATCGCTTCCCGCAATATCACTTCAGGGTGGGTCACTTCCTGTGATGTCATCAGGGGGTCAAGGGTCATGTGATGTCACTTCCGCTACCCCAGGCATTTTGGTGAAATGACGTCCCTGGTTAGAACTGGCATACATTGGGATGGTTGAATGATGATGAATACAGTTACATGAACATCAAATATACATATTGCAGCAATGCATGGGAATCATAAATGAAGGAAATGTAAAGTATGTCCAAACATGATGGACAAAACACATCAATTACACTCCCCACAGGAAAAACTCGAACAATCAATGGTTTTATAACCTGTGACACCAAATACCTGGTCTATGGGATCCAGGTTCACTGCAAGAAATTGTACATTGGGAGCACAAAAAGGAAGCTGAAAATTAGAATTCTAGAACATCTAAGGGCAATCCATTGCCAAGAAGTACACCCAGAAGTAACCAAACAGCAACTTAAATTTGCGGGGATTACAACCATCAAAACATCCAAAAGAGGAGGCAATAGAGAACTCAAACTCAGACAGAAAGCAGCTAAATGGATCTGATATATGGACAGCTGTACCCAAGGTTTACATCCGAAAAATTAACTCTGGTTCTTCCTTAAATAACAATATATTTAGGAGGTCAAGAAATCAATGTAAAAGAACGATAGTGGAAGATCAAAAGCTTAATTGTCTTATTAATGAATATACCCTATGTTGAGCAACATAACCATGAAAAGAACATGAAGAAAATCTTAGGGCCTCATTACACGGTAGGCGGTAAGGGTTCACCAGTACCGGTATTCTACCTGTACCGGTAAACCCTTACCGCCTTACTACGAGGTCCCTTTGCGGGTTGGGGAATTTAACGCCTGCATTTAGCAGGCGTTAAAAACCAACCCGCAAAGGGACCAGTGGAGCTAATTACGGTACCGCAATTTGCGGTACCGTAATTAGCGCCTTCCCCATTCCCTTAGAGCCCTATGGGGCAAAAATGGGAATGGGGAAGGGCAATGGTGGAAGGGGGAATTACCGCCCCGTCAACCTTGGAATGGGGCGGTAATTCCCCTTTCCTCCAAGGCGGTACCGGTAAATTACCGGCATGAACCATGGCGCGGCGCTAATAGCGTCATGGTTTACCGCCTACCGTGTAATGAGGCCCTTAGTCTGATACATACAACAAGAGAAATCAATGCAATTATATACATGCTGTGTGACAAACAGCTCTCTCTGAGTACCAATGGTTATCATTAACACAAAGATGGTTTTGTACTCTATTGTTTTTGAATTTTCCTTTCATATCCTTATAATGTTATTTTGTCTTAAGATGTCTTAAATGAAATGATACAGCCTTTTCTGGAACCTTCTGCAGCATTTTGGCACACATCGTTTAATTTGAACATTTGGAACAAATTCCCCCCAAAATATCTTCAAATGGGCCACTGATCAATTGAATTTAGCATTTGGTATGATTTCAGAAGTCATGGAAACACATAAAGATCTGTGAAATCACGTCTATAAACAAACACGGCAAATAACGCAATGATGTCATCACACTGCAGGAGTTATCTTTAACTTCCAGAGACATTTACAGATGAATACTCCAAATTAGGAGATTCCTTGCTGTCATCATGATAAAAGTACCAAAGTGTTAGGATTTGGTTTCAGCAAAGGTTACACAAAACAAAAGTGTATACTTTTAAGTATGATGCAACATTCAATTTGACTATGTCATTAGTCATCAGTTCCTGTTGAAAAAAGCAATCATTTTTTTTAGAAAAGAATACGAATTCAATGTCTGACTGACACATCAAGGTGTACATGAACAACGAGATTCATTCTGATCCATAAACATACACATACACATACACATACATACACATACACATTGTGGCATAGCAACGCAGAGTTGGCCCTTGTGGAATACTGTGACATGAGCACACAGTTTTGGATACGCTGTGCAGATAAATGTCCAACTGCTGCTCAGGTTGCACACAATAAGACGGCTATTTCCATGTGAAGCAAGGAAAATGGGTGAAGAAAGCCCTAACCCAACGCAGATCTGAACATCGGAGGGTGGAAAGGAAAACACTGCCTGGGTGAGTACCATCCCTGCCCTAATTTCTAACGTGCTGCAGCTGAAATCTCAGAGAATTCTGAACGATTTAACAACTTGTTTCTGCATCGGAAATGCAACAGTGATTGAACTACTACGACCAGAAGCCTCCACAAATGAATACATGATCCTGTGTTTAAACTCATCTGGGCCAGAGCCCAATTATCAGGCCAATTCATGGAATTAATGTGCGCTGAAAATTTCGGCGCAAGCGTGCGAAAACGTGCAATTCGCAGTGAAAGAGCGAAAATCGCAGTGCAAGTGCAAAAATCGCAGGGAAACCAGCGCACATCGATTCATGGAAGTCCGTGCGTGAGAAAAATATTGGATGTTCGCTGAAAAAGTGTGCAGCGCACGCCGGCGCACAGGTCATCTAACGGCGTGCGCCACGGCCACAGCGAAATCGCACATAGCGCGGCACACATAACAAAAGTAGGCGGAACACGGGGCGTGACATGCGGAATGGGGAACAACTCGTGAAAATATGGGCATCACGGGGGAAGTACAGGAGGCAAGTGCGCGGAACGCTCACACGCTCGCCTACAACATGTATTCATGGAATCGAATAGGGCAAACCAGCGCACGGGCAAAGACACGCACAGGTCCATACACGTCCGCCACACAGAAGCAGGCGGTATCGTTCCTGCGCATGAAAAAAATGTGCGCCAAAATGTGCGCTAACAAAAAGCACGTATACACAGCTCTGATGAAAGTCCCATACTGTGGCCCTCTAGGACAAATGACGTGCAAAGGGGTACGCGACAAACACGGACACCCGCTGTGTGAATAATAGCGTGTGCGTGTATTTCGTGGGTTCGTGTGAAGTTTTACACGCGATTGACCTGGGTATGTGTATTTCTGGGGTGCGTGAGAAGTTTTACATCCGATTGTCCTGGGTACATGTATTTCAGGGGTGCGCGAGAAGTTTTACACGCGATTGGCCTGGGTACGTGTATTTCAGGGGTGCGGGAGAAGTTTTACACACGATTGGCCTGGGTACGTGTATTTCAGGGGTGCGCGAGAAGTTTTACACGCGATTGTCCTGGGTACGTGTATTTCAGGGGTGCGCGAGAAGTTTTACACGTGATTGGCCTGGGTATGTGTATTTCAGGTGTGCGCGCGAAGATTTACACGCGATTGGCCTGGGCATGTGTATTTCAGGGGTGCGCGAGAAGTTTTACACGCGATTGGCCTGGGTACGTGTATTTCAGGGGTGCGCGAGAAGTTTCACACGCAATTGGCCTGGGTACGTGAATTTCAGGGGGGCGCGAGACATTTCACACACGATTGTCCTGGGTACGTGTATTTCAGGGGTGCGCAAGAATTTTTACACGCGATTGGCCTGGGTGAGCGGGTACGTGTATTTCAGGTGCTCGTGGGTGGTTTTACACGCGATCGGGCCTGGGGGAGCGGGCTACGTGTATTTCAGGGGTGCGCAGGTGTTTTCACACGCGATCGGGCCTGGGGGAGCGGGGTACGTGTATTTCAGGGGCTCGCGGGTGGTTTTATATGCGATCAGGCCTGGGGGAGCAGGGTACCACTCACCGTCTGCCTTGCGTGTAGAAGAACGCGTAGCCAACACCCACCCGCTGTGAAGTAATAGCGTGTGAACACCAACGCCTGCAAAACACACGCACCGCACCCCACGAAAAGCACGTACAGAGCAATGGAAATCCACGTGGGATCTTCAAGCCCTGCCAGGGCAACGCCCGTGCGCGATACATCACAGACGCGCTTACGCGCTAAGGGCCTTTGGTCCAATGGAATTGCGTATGCATGCTGACGCACTTAGGGCCTTTCCTCGAATTACACGCTGACGTGCAGAATTTTCACGTGCCAAATCACTCCGTATCAAGCTGGCCACACGTAAGCACACGGAAGACCACGCTCCTGCCCAGAAGGCCGAATTACTGCCCCCCAGAGCCCCGAGCAGCCTCCCACGAGCCATCTGCTGCTGCTGCCTGCCTGCCTGCCTGCTGCCACCGTGCCCTGCCATTTGGTGCCTGCACATCAGCCATCTGCAGGGGTCCAGTTGCTGTGTCCACCCCTGCTGGAACAGAAGACTCCTAACTGGGATACCATCGCTCAACAGCCCAGCCCCAGGACCCAGTTGCCCACCCACGCCTGCCTCAGGGGTCGGCATGTCAGGGCAAACACCATCCGAGACCACTAGCGACCCCCAGCCGGAGGGGCAGAGGGCCACCAGCTTCAGTCAGAAGGAAGTTGGTGTCCTGGTGGAGCTTGTCCTGGGGCATTATGATGCCCTTTTCGGATCATCACGCGCCGACAAGGAAGGATGGGACAGGATCTGGGACGACTTTGTGGTTGCCATCTACGCGGAGGGGGTGGCAACCCGCAACATCAAGCAAGTCAAGAAGCGCTGGGAGGACTTGAGGTCCAGGACCCTCATGCAGGCCCGGCGCCTCGTGGGGGGGGCGGGGCCGCATGAGTACCATCCAGATGAGGGTCCTGGAACGCGTACGCCCAGCGCTCCATGCCCAGATCTGTCAGAGGCAGACCCGTCTGGAGTCGAGCGGTAAGTGGCCAAGCATTGCTGTGTGAGACAGGGCATGTTGCAGTGTGCTGGTTGTCTGATACTTGCCTGTATGTGTGACATAGGCCATGTACGCATGTGTGTGTGCAGGGACATCATGGTCATGCATGTGAGACCAGTAATGTGTGAAGCACACGGTTGGTATATGTGTTTAAATGCAACATGGGGAGCCCTATGCGGAATGGACACATGAGAGCATGCCAGTCTCTGTTTCTGGACATGGGTGGGGGTGAGGGATGGGTGCTGATGTCATGTACATGTATGGTGTCCATGTCTGTGTGTCTGACCTGCGTGTCTGTGACTTGTGAATGCCACGGATGCATGACACATGTCTGTGAAAATGTTCAAAATCACTGATGCAGCCTAGTTATCCTTGCATCCACTTTGTCTGGGGTGTACGAGTCCAGATGGATGAAAGTACGGTGAAGTGTGTGCATGTGATAGGCATGACCCATGATGCATGTGAGTTCCAAAACAACATTGTATGTTTAAAGAGTCCCTTGGACATGTTTGCTAATGTCCATAGCATGCGCCATGCCTGTTACTGCATGTGTTTTGCCTGCACTGAACCATGTGTTGTGGAAGGACATGATGGAAGTGATCTTTGACAGTGCCACTCATCTGCTATTGCTTCCTGTCTAGGGGGCCATTGTACAGTACCCTGATGCTTGTGTTCTATGTCTCCCTCTACACAGCGCAAAGTGAAGAAGAGGGCGGAGATGGTGCTGTGGAGCAAAGCGGCGGGGATGCCCCCACGGCTGCAGCGGAAGGGGTGGGTGAGCCCCCACAGGGGCTTGCAACGGCGGAAGACGGGGTGGAGCCATCCAGGTTGGTGGTTTCCACAGAGGAGGAGGAGGCCGCTACTGAGCCGCACATGGGGCCTGGTGGGGGCATCCCTGCTGGTGCAAGTGGTGCAGTCCAGGGGCAGGGGCAGGAGGCAGCACAGGTCGCCGTGGAGGGCCTGTGCATGTCACTGTCCCTGACACTGTGACTGCACCACCATGCACCAGCAGGGATGCCCCATCCCAGGCCCGTCCGCAGGTAGGTGGGATGTCCATTTCATCTGACCCACACTCTACCTGCGGACGAGGGGACCCCTGGCCATATGGAGAAGGTCCTGATTGGTGTCGCGTTGCGCACGGGCGTCATTCGTGATGACGTGCATGCTTCCCGGGGGAGCACGCACGTCATCACGAAGAGCACCGTGCCAACGTGGCCCAGTTGGGAGCGGCCGTGGTTGGGGGTTTCGTACATGTATTGGCCACTCTGGCGACCCTCTCCTCCTCTGTGGAGGGTATGCGCCAGTCGTTCTCCATGCCGTCTTCCGGCCCAGATGCCACCAGGGCCCCCTGTGGACCTGCCCCGACCAACGCAGCCAACTCGGTGGGGATCCCATCCCTGCCACAGTCGGGAGTCGGAGGTCCAGCAGGGGTGGACACACCAGCAACTGGACCCCAGCAGATGGAGGATGTGACGGCATAATCGGGCAGGGCACGTGCACGACGGCGTCGGTGGATTCCATCAGCCTGGATGCCGTTGTGCTGGCACAGGCAGTTGCGTCGGAGGCAGCGGCAGGCTCGACGTGGGAGGCATCATGGCTCGGGTCCATCAACATCAGGGGGGCAGCCATCGGCCAGAGGGCAGGAGAACCCTGGAATGGGAGTGTCTTCCGTGTGGGAGCGGTTGGGCCAGCAGATAGGTGCGGAGCGGCAGCGGGCAGATGAGGAACGGTTCACAATGGTCAAGGCGGAGAACTCCATGCGGAGGGCGCTGAGGTGGGCTGAGTGCCTCGAGGGTATTCGCAGGGAGTTGGAGCTGGACACTGCATTATCCCTGCAAGACCTCGGGGCCAGGGAACATGCCCGCCTCCAATCCATTGAACAGTAGTTCGATGATGCCCTGGCCCATGACATCAACCAGTGAGCCGTCGGACTAGCCCGCTGCCCTTGTAAATAGTTATGTAGTTATTGTTAGGTTTTCTTTGCTTTTTTATTTATTTTGGACCTTTTGGACAATGGACCACATTTTTTTATATAGTTTTTTATTAGGTAGTATTTTTAGATAGGTTTCATTTCTTCAGATGGGATCATGGACCCTGGATTGTTTATCTGTATATAGTTGACTGTTGGATTATAGTTTTTTTTTTGGATTTACCCATGGAGCAATGGTTTTCGGTTTTGTTTTTCCCTTGGATTTACTTTTTTGGACTGTGACTTTGGACACCTTTCCTTTGGATTATGATTTGGGGTTTTTCATTATTTTTACGAACATGCTGCTTTTGGCTTTTAATTCCCATTGTCGTTTGTTTATTTTTAATTCCATTTATGTTGCTTTTAATTCATCAAATTTCAATGTGTAGTATCATCTCATTGGTTTCATGCATATCATGATATGGGTTTTGACATTCACTTACACCCATTGTGTGTATGTGAGGGACATGTGTTCATTTACATACTTGCCATTGGGGTTGTATCATGTAATTGGCATTTCAAAGTGGGTGGATGCAATACTTGGGTGGGTGTTTGGCATGTGGAGGCTGCCCATAAGGGCCAGGGATCTAGATTGTGATGACGTGTTGGCTGGGGGACATGTGTCAGGGCCTGCGGGCAGGTGCCCCGCACAGCTGGGGGGTGGGGGTGCAGGGGGACATGAGTGGGGGCCTGCTGGCAGGTGCCCCGCAATGCTGGGGGTTGGGGGTGAAAGGGGGACATGAGTGGGGGCCTGCTGGCAGCTACCCCACACTGCTGGCGGGTGGGGGTGCAGGGGGACATGAGTGGGACATGAGTGGGGGCCTGCTGGCAGGTGGCCCACACTGCTGGGTTGTGGGGGTGCAGGGGGATATGAGTGGGGGCCTGCTGGCAGGTGCCTCGCAATGCTGGGGGTTGGGGGTGCAGGGGGACATGAGTGGGACATGAGTGGGGGCCTGCTGGCAGGTGCCCCGCAATGCTGGGGGGTGGGGGTGCAGGGGGACATGAGTGGGACATGAGTGGGGGCCTGCGGGCAGGTGACCTGCACTGCTGGGGAGTAGGGGTGCAGGGGGACATGAGTGGGACATGATTGGGGGCCTGCAGGCAGGTGCCGTGCACTGCTGGGGAGTGGGGGTACAGGGGGACATGAGTGGGACATGACTGGGGGCCTGCTGGCAGGTGCCCCGCACTGCTGGGGGGTGGGGGTGCAAGGGGGCATGAGTTGGTGATCAGTAGTGCAAGGAGACATGTGCCTTGCTGGGGGGCATGCCCATGTTGGGTGGGCTGCCTGCGGGACATGACATGGGGTGCAGGGTAGTCCCCTGTGGTGTGGGCTGCCTGTAGGGGCCATGGAGTGTGTACAGGGAACACCTGGGAGGACCCACACTGCCAAATCACGTGTAGGACTCCCCGGCACCCCCAAAATACACGTACCCTGCTGAAATTGCGTCATAACTTCCCGCATACCCCAGGAATACACGTACCCTGCTGAAATTGCATGTGAAACTTCCCGCGCACCCCCGAAATACACGTACTCTGCTGAAATCGCGTGTGAAACTTCCCGCGCACCCCAGTAATACACGTACCCTGCTGAAATTGCGTGTGAAACTTCCCGCGCACCACAGTAATACACGAAACCCGCTCGCACAGGGCCAGTCGCGTGTGAAACTTCCCGCGATCCCCAGTGATACACGTTCCCCGCTTGCCGTGCTGGTACAGGGTTAGCGCAGCCCTTTGCGCTGGATTGGGGATTTTGATGGCTTTTCCCTGCGCGAGGGGCGTTCTTGGGGGAGTAACTGGCGCTGCTGCAGGGTCGCTGCGCCACTGTGCGCCACGGCTGGTTTTGGTAGCTGGAATCCATGAATACGCTGTGCGCGGAAATGGATTTTAGCGCACGCGGCTGGCGCAGTCTATCACACGGGAACACTGTGCGCCAGCCGCGTGCGCCACTTTTGTGTGAATTTCTATGAATTACCCCCTATATTTTGAATAGACAGTCATCATGACGAGTTCCCAGGCCAGTAGAAAGAACCAGACCAACTCACTAATTAATGAAACTCTTAAGACCAGCAAAACGAAAATCGGCACCGTAGCAGCTAGAAAAAATATTTCCTCAAAAAATATTAGAAAATTCAAACAAAGGAAGTGGGCCTCATTACACGGTAGGCGGTAGTCATGGCGCCATTAGCGCCATGGCTACCTCCTACTGCCGTCGGAGTCTGGGTTCGCGGAATAGGGACTTACCGGTCTATTCCGACCTTTGCGGGACCGGTAAGTCCCCATTCCGGGAACCATTCCCCATTCCCATTTGAGCCCCCATAGGGCTCAATGGGAATGGGGAAGGAGCTAATAACGGTACCGCAATTTGCCGTACCGTTATTAGCTCTGAGGTCCCTCAGCGAGAACCGTCCATAACGCCTGGGCAGACCACACGTTAAGGACGGGACCCGCTGAGGGACCTTGTAGTAGGGCGGTAGGGGATTACCGGCACCAGTGCCCTTACTGGTGCCGGTAATACCCTACCGCCTACCGTGTAATGAGGCCCAGTGAGTAAGTGGTGGAACGAGCGCTCCCTACAGAACTGAATTGATGTATGGTGAAGCCCACAGTGGCTCAGGATCCTTACTATTCCATCATTCGAACAAGACCCTGATATGCTGTGAGAAGGAGGCAATCCAACCAATGGCTGCTCTAACACTTGAAAATGATGACTAACATAGACATTGGGCCTCAGTACGATTTTGGCTGTAGCCATGCCGCTATTGATGGCATGGCTGCTGCCAAAATCGGGTCCGGGTTCCTAGAATGAGGAATTACTGTGCCATTCCGAGTTCGGAGGGCCCGGTAATTCCTCCCTCTGGGAACCCGGACCTGGGCCTTCCCCATTCCCATTTCAGCTACCATAGGGCTGAATGGGAATGTGAGAGGGAGCAAACAACGGGCCGATTACGAGCAGCCCGTTGTTTGCTCCCTCTTCCCCTCGTGGGACCCGCTCTGCACATCTGGTGAAACCTGACGTGCAGACCGAGTCCCGCGAGGGGACCTCGTAATCAGGCGGTACGGGGTTGACGGCGCCGGCACCTTTACCGGTGCCGTTAACCCCTTACCGCTGACTTGTAATGAGGCCCATAAGCTTCAAGAGCTATAAGGATGAATTCAAGTTAAGAAAGCAACATTCATTCTTGAGAGATAAAGAAGACTACGAGAACGGACGGCTGTACACATTTGCCAGTAGATTTGATCGACTACATCAATCAGCAGCAATGAGAGCACATTGATTGAGACTCCATCAATCTCTGAATCAGTTGTCATAGGTAGTGACAACGAGGAGCCCTGTGTACGTTTAACTTTTTTAGACGAAATGCGTCTGCTCTGCCAAGATGGCAGCACCAACAAACAAACGTGAGGAAATCACACACAAGGGTAGAGGAGAGGAGGAAGAAAAAAATGATTAGGGGCAGAGGGCAGGAAATGCAATAAACACTATCTCAGCGATGTTGTTGAGCTCTGGGAAATAGATAACTCAACCTTGGAAACGAACAACAAATGGAATGTGGTAAATTTATCTGACCACATTCTCAATGATGACCAGTACAAAGTACTCAGTTTCGGATTGATTTTCTGCCCCACTGCACAATACGATTATGTACAAACCCACATAGACTTTGACTGATTCATACGAAAAATACGGCTCAAGAAGTTCTTTGTAACTAATTTGTACACCACCTCCAGACTCAAGCCCCTGAAGGCAGCACAGGTATTACCACTGGGTAACTTAATACTTCATCAACTTTGCTACAATTGGAGAAAGGATGTAATGTGAACACCAACGATCAACCTATCAACTTTGAAGAACTTGCTATCAATGATGAATGGAAAAAGAAAAGCACTTTAAAACTGAAATCTAGATTTAATTCTGCAGTCACATCAGGGAGCAATATTGAAGCATTCCAAGCGCTTTTCATTGAAGATCTCAAAACAATGAAGAAGAGGAACAAGACACAGCTGAGGTACAATATGTCTCAAAGCAGTAGAACTGTGCTCTGGGGTTTACACCATTTGTGTAACTACAATATTAAACCATTGGATAAGGGACAAAATATAGTATTCATGAACAATTGTGACTATATTCAGGAAGCATATAAACATCTGAATGACATCAAATGCTATGAAAGGCTTATTTCAAATCCCATCTGAGAATTGGAACAAAGGTGAAGACATTTCTAACAGAATGGGAGACCAAAGGTATCCTGGAAGAAGAATATTGCAAATTCCTCTTCAACCCAAATTCCATCTTTCCTACCATTTATTTTCTCCCTAAACTCCATAAGAGCATTGCCAAACCACTGGGGAGACCAATAGTGACATTGGTCAGTTCACTTCTGGAGAATATGTCTAAATACATTGATGACGTTCTTTTTCCCTTTGTATTTTCGCTACTCTCTTACCTCAGAGACACCAAAGATTTTCTTTCAAGAATTGACAAACTACCCTGGGAACCCAACTATATTTTTAGACAACTGCAAGGAACAGTCATGGGCACTACATTTGCCCCACCCAAGCTAATCTAACTATGGGGGTACTGGGAGAAATGTATTGTATGGGTCGAACAGATCAAAGCATAAACAGAAAACATTGCATTGTGGCTTTGTTACATCGACCATCTGTTTATCATCTGGAAAGGGACGGAACAAGGGTTGATTTTGTTAGATTACTGAATGACAACACCCACAATCTCAGGTTTACTGAAAATCACAGCCAGAACTCCATAGTATTTCTAGATGTTAATGTGAGGATAATTAAGCAACATCTTGTCAGCAGACTTCACAGAAAACCTACCCGATCCAATACCCCCCTCATGCTATGAGTGGATATCCCAAAAATCTAATATGGAGTATTCCCTATGATGAGTTCATCAGATTATGCAGGAACTGTTCTACTGTGCAGATGTATGACAAGGAACATAAAACCACAGCATGGGGCTTCCAACAACAGGAATATCTGTCATGGCCCCCCAGTCAAGGGCACACATGCCCATCCAACCCAAGGAAGGGATTCCCTTGGGAAAACCCAATATGCCTTATGGGAGGTATTTAGGAGCCACGCGAGCATTGTCTTGGCACCTCTGGGGTGCCAGGCTCATGGGGAAGGCCAAACTATGCGGAACACTGGGTCTGTCAGCCCACCAGAACCACTATACATGTGTTTTGTGCACTGGGCGTGGCAGGGTGTGCCCATCAGCATCTCATGTCGGGAGGGGCAGGGTGTGCCCAGCCAGACTGCCTGTGGGCATGGCTACAGCCTAGGCTATTTAAGCACCGCCTCTGCTCGAGTCCGTGATTCGTGTTACTTTGCCTTGCAACGTGACACTCACCGCGATTCAGTCTACAGATATCATTCTGTCTACCTGAGAAATCAAGAAGCCTGCAATTGCTTACCTTGAAGACGCACAGCTGTCCTTGTCGACACGAGCGGAGAAACCTGGAAACCTGCAAGCCTGCAATTACTCACCCGCGAATCCATCACCACGCCACGCCCGCTACGCTGGGAAAGAAGAGAAGAGGAAGGTTAGCACAGCACCTTCAAAAGCACGCGCAATACCAAGTTCGCTCACGCTCATATCAAAAGCTTCACTTACCTGTTGCTCGTATCGCTGCATACCAAGGCATGGACATCTGCATACGGGGACCCATTACCACTCATCACAGTCACCTCAGCACATTGCGCTGTGCTTCAGAGCTGCATCAACACCTGAAAAAGGGAAAGAGACAAGGTGAGCAGGGGGACAATAATCACCATTAACGAGCAACGCTAAAACAGATGCGAAACACAAAAAAAGGCACAAAATACTCACCGGACCAAAAATACTTACCGGACTGCCACAAAAGTGGAAAAGTCACACTTAAGGACAACGCTGCAGCTGGCGTGGGTCAGTTCTCACTAGGAACCAGTGAAGTAACTGGTTTCCTGAAGATTAGTGCCCATGCGAGAACAGCAGGACGGAGAGCCCATCATTGAAAAACAACAGGTGCTCCACCCAGATTGCCCATTCCCAAGGGGTACAAACTGAACGGATCGGGAGGAGAGTATAAAACCATCCTAGAACTGTCAACACTCAATTTACCTTTCTGTCCACATAGAAGCAGACCCGGGGAGGTTGTTCAGGACCATCCTAGTCTGGGAACCAGAGGGAGGTTGTCCATCACTCAGAAGCACAGGACCAGTAGCAGCTTATGCCTCCGCAGAGATCAGGTGAGCATAACAATATCCTAGGAGGGTCATCACATGTGCTTATATCAAAGCCTGTCTGTGCGATAGACATAGGGCCTCATTACGAGTTTGGCGGTAGCCGTGCCCTTACTAAGGGCACGGCTACCGCCAAACTCGCTACCGGCACTGGCTCCCGCGAATGGGCCATAATCGGCCCATTACGAGTTGAAGGAGGTGGTAATGGCCCATTCGCGGGTGCTGGTGTGGGCAGGCTCCCGATCACCATTCTGCCCCATTGGGCAGAATGGGGGCGGGGAGCATGGTTGCACCAGCACCGTTTATAACGGTGCCGGTGCAATCACGAGTTCTGCTCGCGGGTGCCGCTCTGCACGCCTGGTCTGACCAGGCGTGCAGAGCGGCACCCGTGAGCAGAACTCGTAATGTGGCGGTATGGTAACAACAGCGCCAGTAGCACTACCGGCACCGTTGTTGCCTTACCGCCACATTTGTAATGAGGCCCATAGTCTACTATCAGGACACACCAAAGATAGGACTGGCAATACAGATAAGGACAACACACACCTGATTTTAACTTTTGGCATACAAGCACAATCCATTTGACATGTTCTAAAAAAGCACTGGAGAATTCTTATGGTTGACAATGATTTATCCAGCACACTTAACGAAAATCCAGACATACATTTTTATAAATTGCTTTATAATATGACACTCGCTGCAGTAGTACATTGTGAGATATTGGGCACACTCCGGTGTCATTCTGCATTTACCATCTGGACCCAGTGCAGACCCAGTACACTGCCTATTGATGCGGCACTATGGTAAATGCCTACATTACTTACAATCACATCTAGGACACATTTGGTATCTAGATTGTTATTTCATTCCATCCAACAGTATGCTTAGGCGCTGACCGTCTTCACCTTTCAGTATAACTCGACTTACCTGAAGGCACGGACAGTATACAATTCCAAACACGTACTGGGGTGTGATTACCATAGGGAAATATGGGCAGGGAACGCACAATGTGGGATAGCACAACTTGTTTGACATTCTCCCAAACCATTGGGAATCAGTGCTAAACCCAGACAAGACCTTTTTACCTATGCAAATTGGCTTGCACAATTTTCACTCCACACTAGTCTGTTGTCTATCTCTCTCTGTTGTCTTTATTTGTATATTTAATTCTGTTGCATGAATGGGCAGACTATGTGAACAAGAAATGGGAGTGTTGCGAAATGCGTCATGTGGATTTCGGCAGGATAGATCAGTGGGAACGTGCTCGCCCTGGAAGCAAGATGACACAGAGCAACACAGGTTTGATCCCCGGGTCCGCGCTTAGAAACCTCTGGGTCTTAAGCGTGTTATAAATAACCTAGCATATCCTGCTGTCAAACCTTTTGGCTTTCATTTTTGGGAATCTCACCGTGATGTTTTAAACTTATTTCACAAATAAAAAGACAATTTCAACTGATGGACTCTGGCAAATGATGGAAAACAGTCTTCTGGGAGTGAAACTCGAAGGCTGGTGTTCAAACCAGTAAGGAGGAAATATATTCAAATTTATTTTGTAATGTTTTCTTTAACACTTCTTTTAGATAACTAAGACCTCCTGAAAATCTGCCAAAAAAATGGTGGAGAAACACATGTAGAGGCATCTAATTTGCAATCTCAATGGAAAAGGGCATTTAATTTGGCATCTCAATGGAAACTATGTGAGATGAAACATTTTTGAGTGGAATTACCAGTTAAAATTGACACTGGATCATAAACTTAGCATTACACTTTACCACAAATCTAATTCAAATAACATACAATATGTTCCTATTGGCAAGAACAGTTTCACACATGCAGCGCTCTATATTTATTTTCTTCTTGCACGCTTGGAAATGCTAGCAGTGTTGGAGCACAATAGACTTGTAAAAGCAGACAACTAAATAAACATATATATATATATATGTATATATATATATATATATATATATATATATATATATATATATATATATATATATATATATATATAATATGAGAAAAACACACAAGCCCCTGCGCGGTTGTAACACTGCAAAAAACCACCCAGTGGGCATGCGTAGAAAATACTCCAGCACACAAGACCTAGCTATTTAAAATATCACATTTATTGTTGCTTAATACAGCACATTACAAAAACAGAGGTGAAATAATTTGCCCCTGTGACAGCCGTAAGGTTGAACAAAACACTCACCCCACGGGTGGAAGAAAGTCACGCGTTCCGCCTGAATGCTCAGGCTTCCTCAGACCTGTAAAATCCAAATGCGGCATGCTCATCATAGAGTTTAAAAAGAAAAACAGTTACAGAGCGTCCCCACTCGTGTCACATCACGTGCAAAAAAACAGTCATGTGATCGCTACGTGTAAACATAGTGAAATCTGTCAAATACAATTACCTACATATTGGAATGGTCAAAAACCTATAAATAAGGTATATATGATGGCAAAATGCATAAATGTTATGCACAAGGAAATCACTTAACACATTTATTAGCTCAGCAAAACACATATCATAATTCAAATGTGTGGACAACCATCATATTATTGAAAAGCTCATGTTTGTAAGAACACATAAAAGTTCAGCATCTATGTTCAAGCCTTTCGCTTTCAAGGTGTCGAACTTACATATGAGTGTCGCTTCTAATTGCCTCAATTTCAATTCTCGGTTGCCAAATCTTTTATTTGGTGGTATATGGGCCTACCCCGTAAAGGATAGAGATTTCACATCGCCATTATGCTTTTCTTGAAAGTGGCTAGTGAGAGGGTATGTTAGATCTCCATTTTTGATGGCTCTGTAATGTTGGAAAATCTGCATCTTTAAAGGACCTATTGTCGAGCCTATATAATAAAGGCTACAAGCACATGTGATCACATATACTACATATTTCGTGGTACAAGAAATTCTATCTTTGTATTTCCAGCATTGGCCATTCACACTCTGAAAAGGGACCTTAGACACATGATTGCACAATTTACAGTGGGCACATTTATAGACACCAGTTCTTCTACTCTGAATCATTCCTATGTTTTCAGCTGATTTGGTAATTACCATACTGGGGGACAGCATGGTTTTGAGCGTGGGAGCCTTACGATAAGTGACCTGAGGGAAGTCATCCAGCACTAGCTTAAGATGAGGGTCAGTGAGCAGAAAACCGTCCAATGTTTGTTAATTATCATTTTGATTTCTTTAGCTTGATGGTTAAATCCTGTGATTAACCTGATTTTTTTATCTTTCACTTTCATTTTTCTAGACAACAAGGATTCTCTAGAGGGTATTTTTGCTTTCATGAAACTTTTGGAAATAACATCCTTTTCATATCCTCGTTTTATGAATCTCTGACTGATTTTTTTGGCTTCACTCATGTAGTCATTGCTATTACTGCAGGCTCTTTTCCCTCTAAAAAATTCTCCATAGGGAATGGAGTCTATTAGGGCTCTTGGGTGATGACTTTTGGCGTGGAGAGTTGAATTGGAACTGGCGGGTTTCCTGTATAATTTGGATGTCAGCTTATCTTTCTCTACCTGGAATTCCACATCTAGAAATACCAGATTATATTTGCTGATAACCGTTGTTAGTTCCAAATTAAATGTTTTGTCATTGAGTATATTCACGTATTCCTTAAGCTCCAACTCGGTCCCATCCCAAATAATAAACAAATCGTCGATAAATCAATACCAAATTTTTATATGTTGGGTCCAATGTTCCAATTCTTCTGTCCACGCCTGATTTGTCTCCCACCATCCCATGTATATGCTGGCGTAAGTTGGGGCCATACACGACCCCATTGCTGTCCCACATATTTGCTTGAAAAACTGATTATCATGGAGGAAATAGTTATGTTCAAGACAAAATTGCAACATATTCAATAGCATCTTATTATGTTGGCGGTAGCTGATCGATCTACTTTCCAGAAACGATTGGCATGCCTTCATGCCTGCTGTGTGCTGTATCGAGGTATACAAAGGTACTACATCTGATGGCGATCAAAAAGTAGGTCTAAAAAAATTAGTGATATCTATGTCCGCTCCGCGGACACACTTCCCTGTTCGCTCCACGGGCAGGACACCGATTGGCTAATCGGCTCACGTCATGTCCACAGACACGCAACGTGTCCGCCGATTGGCTGGAGTGAGGCGTGATGTGCATCAGATTGTTCTGATGCGCCTGTCATCTTGGATCTGCCAACAGCACGGTGGCTAACAGAGGCGACAGGCAGTTTTGGGGAGTGTTTTGGTGTGGAAGAGTGCTTGAGGAGGATTGGGGAGTAAGAGATGGGTCAAATACTGTATTTGTTTAGGTGGCAGGTGCTACTGATGTATTCGCCATGCCCGTGCTGTCCGGGATGTTCGTAATTAGTGAAAATGAGGGGTGTCCTAAGGATAGTATTCCCGTCCGCGCTGTCCGCAGGCAAGTTGAAACTGTTCTAAGGACACGCGCAGTGTCAGCGGACATAAAAATTGACCATATGCCGCAGTTAAAATGTTTGATTGTATGGGTGTGATATGCTGCAGTGGTTGTGGGCAGGGCCTAGAGTCTTGGGTGCATGGCTGAAGGCCATGCACCCAAGACTGAAGTGATATGCACTGAAGTTGTAAGCCAACATGGGTGGCTTATAACTTTGCTCTCCCTGGATGAATTCTCACGAAACTTTGCAGAAAGTGTGATATAGGTGGGCCCATATAGACAGTTAAAATGTTTGATTCTATGGGTGTGATCTATGGGTGTGATATGCTGTGGTGGTTGTGGCCAGGGCCTAGAGTCTTGGGTGCATAGCCGCAGGCCGTAGGCCATACACTCAAGACTCTAGGCCCTGGCCACAACCACCGCCGCATATCACACCCATAGATCACACCCATAGAATCGAATATCTATCAAATATTTGCAGATCTGCAGTTTCTGTACTGTTTGATTTGTATAAGTTGTATGTGAAGTTTTGGCTACGTCATGTCATTAAGATTTTAGAGTTTGGTAACAAGCACTGTAGTATAACATATCAATGGAAGTGAACATTTTGTATTGTGGTGTATGGTTAGATGTTTGCTTCAATGGTTCTGTCATGCAGCAGTATTTATCCGTTCTATTAGAATATACTTACTGTTTGATTTTTTGAGATTGGATATATTTGGGTAACTGGAGCACATATTCTTTTTCAATTTCTGTGATAAACGAAAATAGCATGATAGTGTATGCATTATATAAAGACTTATTACATTGCATAATACACATTTCAGTTTTTTTCGACCCTCATATTTAGTAGTTTACAAACCAGTGTACTGTGCAATTTGCTCAGTTCTGTGTTTGTTTTTCAAATCTTTGGGTCTGTGAGAAAAAAAATCGATGTTGGATTAAAACATGTTTTTAATGTTATGCTACAGTCTGTTTGTTTGTTTGTTTTCAGTGTTCACTTGTTTCTGGCTGATGTTCTATCTGTTGGCTTCTTGCAGATTTTTGGAGCAGTGGTATTTATTTATCTGTTTGGTTGTTATAGAATCTTGGGCATATTCTAACTGTCTATTTTTTGTTATAATTTAGTGGTATTGATTTATCTGTTTGGTTGGTTTGGTTGTTGCAAAATCTTGGGGCAGTTAGATACCTTTTGGCGTATTCTACCTGTTTATTTCTTGTTAGAATTTAGTGGTATTGATTTATCTGTTTGGTTGTTATAGAATCTTGGGGCAGTTAGATACCTGTTGGCGTATTGTAACAGTTTATAGTTTTTTAATTGAAGTTTTGTTAATGTTTAAGTACAGATTAGTTATGAAATTTTGGTTTTAAGAAGATTATATAAGCGTTTGTAAGATTTGCTGGTAATCTCTGCTTTAGAGTAATGGTACTATCATTTTTTATATATGCAGTGTAGTGACCTGCATTGGTTGTGGCTCCTGCGTGGCAGATTATATCTATTGTTGTGAAGGTTTTCTTACCAAGTGATACTTGACCATGTGTGAATCCAGTCAACTTTCAGTTGTTTTTGGTACCATCTGCATTGTAACATATAAGCATTAGTATTACGTATTTACTATGGGCCTCATTACAACCCAGGCGCTGGACCATGGTGCTATTAGCACCATGGTCCATGCCGGTCTCCGGCATGGTGGATGGCGGAATTACCGCCCCGATCACACGGTTGGCGGGGGCGGTAATTCCCCATTTGCCCTTCCCCATTCGCATTTTGCCCCATAGGGCATAATGGAGATGGGGAAGGCGCTAATTACGGCACCGTAAATTACGGTTTCTGTAATTAGCTCCAAGGTCCCTTAGCGGGTTGGATTTTAACGCCTGCAAAAAGCAGGCGTTAAAGCCTCCAACCCGCTAAGGGACCTTGTAATCAGGCGCTAATGGTTTAACAGCGCCAACGCTCTTTACGGCGCCATTAAACCATTAGCGCCAGGGTCGTAACGAGGCCCTATGTGTTTGTAATAGTAAGGTGGAGCGATTATCTGAATTGCAGGTAGTACATAATCTACCATGGTTTGCATTTTGTACAAGTTGCTGAAATGGAGCGGATTCACAATTAGGTATGGATACATACACGAAGCGCTCATTAGGGATTTGTTCCTGTGTCTCATTGTTGCAGAGAGTGCATGTATGTTTCCACATGTATGAAATCTGGAAGATTTCATTTATAGGCATGTTTTTGTTTTCCAGTACTTGTAGTAAGTACATTAGAAATTCTTGTGGATCTTCCTGTGAGTTTATAGTGAATTTCACCATTCCAGCACAGTAGTCCAATTCTTGTCTTATTCCATGAACGCTATACGTGTTGTCAGGATTGTTTGTTGCGTTTCCATGAAGTACTAACATTTGCAAATACAATTGGTCTGTACTGTGTAAGTAAATGTTGTCAACAATTGGTGGCAATTGAAATAGAATATTCATTGCTACATTTGCGTAGCAGCTTACACCAGTTATATTTGAAAATTTGAATGGACCAGATAGTTCTGTGTCCAAGTCATTTTTTTGGAGTGTGTGTTGCTTCTTTGAAGAAATACCTGAGTTACTTTGAGTAATAGGTTCTTCTTTGGTTGTGCTAATTGATGAAGTATTAGCTTCTTTTACTCTCTTTGGAGGATGTGCAGTCAGATCCTGTTGCATTTCTGTTTGAATTGGTTTTCTTTTACAACGTTTTCCTTTTTGTGAAACAGGATATGTTTTTAGATGGGGGTGTATAGTGAACGTAGTCTATTGTATTCTAAAATGCAAGGAATATCAGCGTTTATTTTACTTGCATCAAAGTTGATTAGAAATAGACCGTCAAGTGTACGTAAGCGTGGTAGTGCTACGTAGCTCATGCCTTCTTTAAAGACTGTGTTACCAATATATAGCAATGCTTTGTCTAAGGTTTGACCTTGTGATTTATGAATGGTGACTGCGTATGCTAGAGTTAGAGAAAATTGTTCTCTGCGTACATACATGTCTTTGAAGAGAAGGAATTGAGCTGTTGAGCGCTCTATCCTTTTTACTTCTGAAAGTTTGTCAAAGAGAATATTGACAAACTGAATGTTGTTGTCACGTGGGTAAGTTTGAAAGCCAACAACTGTACCCAGTGCTCCATTAACTAGTCCTTGCTCCACGTCAAGGTTATGTTTAAGCATTACTCTACAGTTTAAGGATAATTTTAATATTTTCTCCAAACCAGCTGTTTTGGAGTTAGAATTTTCTAAGGTATTTAGTCTTGTTGTGGCTTGTTGACACATGGGTAGTGCCATACCATGTACGTCCAAATTGTCTGTGGAGCAAATTTCAATTATTGGTTGCATTGTTTCATTGAATTTGGAACAGCTGGCAAGAGTTGGCATTAATGACATGCAATTGACATTTTTGTGCGCTAATTGTTCCATAATATCAGTAGGACATGAGTTATGGCCATAAAGTGCATGGATGTGCCGGGTTTTTAATATTGATTGTGCTTCTTGAGATAGTACACCAACTCTAATACTTTTTAAAATGTTGGCGTAAGTGAGGTCTGCAGATTGGCGCATGTTTTCTGTTAATTCTCTGTATTGGAAATGTTGCCAAAGGTTGACATTTCCTATGCTGCCAACAGTTTTACGGCAGAGTTTGTGTCCTAAGGTTTTTAAAAAATAGGTTCACCTTTCACTGGTGTCAATTTAAGATCTCCGAAAACAATAATGTGTTTTCCTCCAAAGAGCTCTTCGTAGTTTGTTTTAAGTACTTCTTGCAATCTGAGGTAAATCAAAGCCAACATTAGGTTGGAGACCATGCTCACTTCATCCATTAGTAGCATTTTCATTTGTTTTAACACTCTGCATAGTTCCATTGCAGCTTCTGTAGAAAGTTTGTAATATTATAATTTGTTTTGAAGTTCTACTGGAAGGAGTAGTGATCGGTGTAAAGTGACACCGCTTATGTTGTAGGCAGATAAACCTATAGGGGCAGTTACAACAGCTGACAGTTTGTTGTTTGGCAATTGTTGAAGGAACTTGCTGATGATTTTGATTAAGAATGTTTTGCCTGAACCAGCTTCACCACTGACGTATAGTAGTATAGTTTGTAATTTTAGCAGGTACATTCTTTATTTTCATGTTGTACTCCATGTGCAATTTCTTTTCTTACTTCTTGAATAATGGTGCGCTGTTCTTTGTTCAGTTTTAATTGTAGTACAGTTAAGTCTTCTGTATCTTCTTCATAGTGACACATGGTGTTCTCTACTTCTGTCATAGCTAATTCTGCCTCATTTGCTATTAGTGGCTGTCTCAGTGGTTCTTGACTTCCTGTTACAGAAGGTTGACTACTGTCGGGAGTGTCCTTATCTAGTTGGGCCTGGAGTTCTTCTTCGTGTTGCTGTTCATTGTGCAACATTGCTTTGTACTGCGTAAAGTTTATATCGGTGATAGTGCTTTCATTTGCTTTGAAAGCGTCTTCATAGGAGTCATAGTTTTCTAGTATCTCTTCTTCTTTTCTCCATGGTTTAAAAGGTTGTAGCAGGGACATGTAATATAGTTCTTTCTGTTGAGGAGTTTTTAATGACAATTTGATATGATTAATTAAGCTTTGTTTGGTAAGTTTCAGTTAGCTGGCTTCACAATCTGTCACTCTATATCTACCTTTTTTTTATCGGGTTTTATATTATTTTTTATGTGAAGTTTTGTGCTATGTGGTATAGACACATGGGCCTCATTACGAGGTAGGAGGTAGCCATGGTGCTATTAGCACAATGGCTACCCCATTACCGCATTTCGGGTCCGGGTTCTCGAAATAGGGATATACCGGGTCATTCCAACCTTGGAGGACCCGGTAAGTCCCCATTCCGAGAACCATTCCCCATTCCCATTCAAGCTCCATTGAAAGGGGCCCCTAGGGGTCCCTCGTGCAATGGAAACAAGGCAATAAACATACACGAAAAGATGCGCCAGACACGAGGTTCAAATTCCCAATGCTAGGGTTTATTGCAAGCAAAAGATAGTATCAATTGGCCAATTCTGATCTCACGCCCCGCGACGTGAGTTTCCTAGATCTTGAGGGACACAAGAGAGCGAATTACGTACATCAGTTACATATATACAAAATGCATATCGTACAATCAGCAAAGTCATGTTCAACACCCCTCTTTACTAAGTTCCTTTGAACTCGGGATGACGATGGACATATCCGACGAGTATGACGATTATAATGCTTTCGATGTCTATTCTAGTAACAATGTGCAATTAGAAAGTGCGGAGGCATCTTCTAGAACACGGTGGTTCTGTTCTTGGAAGCAAGCTGTACACGGGGGAAGAGCCACATTCCAAGCTTTGCTATCTATGAGGTACTGTTCGTGTCCTGGGAGCAGACACGTTCTAAAGAGTTTTGCGAAGGGGGGCCGTAAGAAAAGCATAATTCAAGCCTTTAACTGTATTATTCTAACATATTCTACCATCGTACGAGACTGGCTGGCAGCTGTGAAGTGATTAAATGCCCTGCAGCTTCCTCCCAAGGCTACAGAGAGGGAGCGTGGGCATTCCTCTCTGGGCTACTCATGAGGAGTTTCAGCAAACTCTTCAGTCCCGCGACCTTGTCCTTTCACATTCAGACAACAATGTTAACAGTTTGAGCAGAGTAAGCAGAATCCACAAGAATTGCAAGCTGCATGTCAAGACTTGATGGTCGTGTAGCCGATGGAACCTCTGTCCCCAAGTACCACTCGGGCAAACAGAAGAATAACTGCTCCGAGCGGTCTTTGAGGCCACAGGTGGTGATCTTCGTCAGCCGCAACAAGGAATGCCTGTAGATGCCGGAAGGTGCCCCCGATGACCGCTGTAAGGAAAACACGTGATTAGGACAATACACGGAACCCCAGATTTGCATGTGACTGTATAATAAGTCTGGAATATGTCTTACCCTTAAGAGTTGGTCAAGACTTAATAAAGATGTGACGAAATGTGTCAGAAGCAGCCAGCAAGGATGACAAGATTGATGAAATCACCACCTGACGTAGAAGCCAGAAAACTTAGATCAATCAGAGTAGTCCAAGAACATAGTTCATGACAAAGGATAATCCGATAGCAATCCAGGGACAGAAATATGGTCGAATCCAGTAGAGGCAAAGTTCCAAACCACGGTACCGAGAGGGAAAAAGCCAAATCAGAGTCCAGTCCAATCCGAGGTCAATAGTAGCACACTTAGTCCGTAATCCGTAACACGCCCAACAGGATCAGCTGTGAAGCGTTGAAGGAAGTCAGCGCGTCCCTTTTGAACGCTGACTGGTGATCACATGACTCCGTCAACCGTCACGTGATCGAGCGTGTTGAGGAGGAGCTCTCAGTTGCCGGCAACGAAGACGTTGTAGAATGCCCGTGGCACGTCTCCATGGCAACTGCCACCGATTGAATGGAAACCAGTGTTGAGATGGCAAAACTCTGCGTCGTTGACCTTGTCCCATTCCTTGCTGGCAAGTCTTCAGGGGAGAGTGTGTTTTGTGAGGTGTGTTCAAAATACGTCGGGGCGTGACAGAACCCCCCCTCAAAGGCCCACGACCCCGTGGGCTGGAAGGGTTTTCCCGATGGAACCTAGACACCAATAACGGGGCATGGACATCAGAGGACGGGACCCAGGACCTCTCCTCAGGACCATAACCCAACCAGTCCACCAAGTACTGTAACTTTCCCCTAACCATCCGGGATCCCAGAATAGAGCTCACTTCATAATCCTCCTGGGAAACCACAGGGACAGGGCCAGGGGCAGAAGAAATGCGTGTATCATCAGTACAAGGTTTAAGGAGAGATGTGTGAAAAACAGGGTGTAGCTTCCAAGAAGTGGGGACGGCTAGTCTATAGACCACCGGGTTCAGAACTTTAGAAACTTTATACGGGCCGACAAAACGGGGCAGCAGTTTACGACAACCCGGTATGTGGAGATGCCGTGTAGACAACCAAACCCGGTCGCCTGGTTTATATGACGGGGCCTCTTTTCTTTTTTTGTTAGCGGCAGAACTCATAGATGCCTGAGCCTCCTGGAGATGGACAAGGGTTTGTGCATGAATGGATGCGAGATCTCTGACACAATCATTTGCCGCAGGGGTACTGATACCCGATACAGGGACATTGACAGGTTTCAAGTCAGGAAAGGGCAAAGTACGAGGATGTTGGCCATAGAGCGAAAAAAACGGAGAAAACCCTGTGGCCGAAAGCAGGGCGTTGTTATAAGCAAATTCCGCAAAATGAAGAGAGTCTAACCAGGTGTTCTGGAATTGCAAAGTTAAGCACCTCAAATACTGCTCCAGGACCTGGTTAACTCTCTCAGTTTGCCCGTCGCTTTCTGGATGATAAGCCGATGAAAAACGAGCATCTATACCTAGCAGTTTGGTAAGGGCCAACCAGAAACGTGAGGTGAATTGGGATCCCCTGTCTGATACAATGACATTCGGTAACCCGAACAGACAGAAAACAGATTAAAAAAACATACAAGCTAATGAGGGAGCAGTAGGAATGCCTTTACATGGTAGAAAACGGGCCATTTTTGTATATGAGTCTACAACCACCCAAATCGTGTCATAGCCTTGTATTCGTGGTAAATCAGTTATCAGGTCCATGGATACTGTATGCCATGGTTTCGGGGGTATGGGCAATGGATGCAACAACCCTAGTGGACGACCCTTCCGGGTCTTGCATTGAGCACATATAGAACAGGTGTTAACGTACGTCTCCACATCTCGTCGCATCGATGGCCACCAACACCAGCGTTTCAACAAGTCTAGAGTACGTCGCTGACCTGGATGACCATTGATTGGAGCATTGTGTGACCATTCTAAGGCTTGGTTACGAGAGTCACTGGTAGGGAGGAACAATTTTCCTTGAACGAAAGGCAACCCATCCTGCATAACGGTATCCCAATCATCCAATACTTGAGGATGTTGTATAACCCATTGGCGTATGGCCTTTAACATAGGAGGAGATGGAGTACAGGTACAAACAACATGGCCTTTACCTAACAGAGTTTCAGGATATGAAGGGAGAGGTATTCCCCCAGGTGAACGGGACAAAGCATCAGCTTTACCATGAGACAAACCCGGTCTGTGTTTGACGATGAAATCGTATGCAGCAAAAAAGAGGTGCCAACGAACTTGCCTACTATTGGCACATTTCAAAGACGCTAGATCCTGTAAATTTTTATGGTCTGTGTAGACGATAGTCTGATGTCTTGCTCCCAAAAGATGGTGTCTCCATATCAACAATGCGTCTCTAATGGCCAATAGTTCCTTTACAGTGACCGTATAATGAATTTCAGTCGGTGTGAACTTCCTGGAATGATAGGCCACCGGGTGTAATGCTCCGGTAGTAGGACAAGGCTGGGATAGGACGGCCCCTAAAGCAAAAGAAGAAGCATCTGCTTCTACTATATACGGAAGCTCTGGGTCTGGATGCTGCAGAACTGGGGCTGTGGTGAACGAGGTTTTAAGGGAGTCAAAAGCTGTTTGATGTGCATCAGTCCAGAGAAATGGTACCGAAGGACTGGTCAGTGCAGTTAATGGTGCGACCATGGAGGAAAAATTCGCAATGAATCTTCGATAAAAATTTGCGAACCCTAGGAAGGATTGCAGTTGTTTCAAATTAACAGGTACTGGCCAATTTGTGATAGCCTGAACTTTGGATTGATTCATTGTTAGTCCCCCCGGTGAAATATGGAAACCCAGAAATTCAACTTCAGCTGTATGAAACAGAAATTTCTCAGGTTTAGCGTAAAGTGAATTCCTCTTAAGTCTAGTGAGTACTTCTCTAACATGAATGACATGTTCAGCTAATGTTTGAGAAAATATCAATATGTCGTCCAAATACGCTACGACATAAACATCCAGAATATCACTAAATATGTCATTTACCAGCCGTTGGAAAATGGCAGGGGCATTACAAAGGCCAAAAGGCATCACCAGGTATTCATATAATCCTTGGCGAGAGCAAAAGGCAGTCTTCCACTCATCCCCTGGTCGCATACGAACCAAATTGTATGCTCCCCGGAGGTCCAGCTTAGTATAGATGGAGGCATTGGTTAACTTGTCTAACAGGGTAGAGATGAGTGGAATAGGATAACGGTTCTTAATGGTAATTGCATTCAGGCGTCTATAATCTACACAGGGACGGAGATCGCCTTCTTTTTTAGGAACAAAGAAAATGGGACTGGCAACGGGTGATGAGGAAGGCCTGACGTGTCCTAACTGTAGTGCATGGTGTATATATTCTTTAAGGGACGTTTCTTCAGATGGTGATAATGAATATATGCGTCCCTTGGGAAGCGATGCCCCATCGATTAGTTCAATAGAACAATCATACGGTCTGTGAGGAGGCAGTATCTCAGCTGATGTTTTATCAAATACCGAATGAAAATCATGGTATTCTGAGGGTACTCCTGACAATGTGGCACCCACTGTATGAGCTGTTTCAGATGTACCGTTCTCCCCATCAGGGGCTAAATGTAGGGCCCCAAGTGCTCTCGCAGGATTGTTTGCTTCATCTTCCGATAGACAAAAATGTTGGTAAATGTCCGATTCAAAAGAAACCTGTCCCGTACCCCAGTCTATGAGGGGATTATGTTTTTTCAACCAGGGGAGCCCTAGGATTATTCCAAACTGTGGTGTGGATATCAAATCAAAAGACAATTGTTCTTTATGGTTTCCCTGAATAACCACGTCCATCTGGACAGTCTGTTGTTTAATTGGACCAGAAGTGAGAGAGGAACCGTCCACTGATTGGACTGGCTCGGGATGTGCCTTGGTCACTAATGGAAGATTCAATGTTTTGGCCAAAGGTATATCAATAAAACAACCAGTGGCCCCTGAATCAATAACTATATGTACTGTGTGTGAACACTCCCTTTCAGGATGAAGAACTGCTTGAACGACCACTGGTCTTATTGGGCCGAAAGTAGGAACCCTGGGGTTGTGAATCAAGCTCGTCTTGTCCCCCATATTCAAGGACGAGCTTTCTGAAAACCCGAGGACTTGTTTTTTGGGCGTCTTGGGCATTCTTTGACGAAATGACCACTGAGTCCACAGTAGAAACATGCATTGTCGGTTCTCCGACGCTCCCTTTCGGTCTGAGTAATGGGACTTCGTAGACCACCTATTTGCATGGGTTCACTTGTACCATCCAGTGGGGAGGGCAAGGATTTACCTGAGAAGCCAGATTCCGCCCTACGTTCAGTCTTTCGAGCGTCTACCTGAAGAACTAAGTCTACTAGCTCAGGATATGCATCGGGAAGGGAAGGTATTACAGAAAGGGCGTCCTTTATAGTGTTACACAGGCCTTTGTAAAATACCACAGCTTTCTTATTTTCGGGCCATAAAGTCTCAGCTGATAATTGGTTAAAGCGTGTGATGTATTCTATTAAGGTTTGTCTGCCCTGGGATAATTCTAAAAGCTCCAGATCCCGAGACTGGGCTTTGTACCTGGTGTCAAAAACTTTGGCCAATTCACTCACCAAAAGATCAAAATCATAAAGGGCTGGATGGTTGTTCTCAAGAAAAGGATTAGCCCAGGTAGCTGCAACCCCGGTCAAATGGGATAACAAAAAAGCTGCTTTTGTGGTGGAATCATGGAACACCAGTGGTCGGCAAAGAAAATGAAGTTTACACTGATTAATGAAAGTGCGATATTTTCTAGGATCACCCTGAAATTTCTCAGGAGGTGCCAATGGAAACTGTGTAGGTAACACCACAGGAGTAGGTGGGGTAGGAGGTATAGAGGGAACTGGTGGTGGTGTTGCCTGATCCCCAAATTCAGCATCTGCCGGTAGAGGGTTGCGGGTACTTTGGATATTATCTAGACGATGATGTATCGCGGTAGTAGCAGCCGCTACTTCGGTTCTAAGGGATGCAACAGCTTGCATTAGAGCAGCCACAGGGTCCCCGGCAGTAGGTTCCATCGTCTGAACGACCAGAAAAATGGCTTCACAGTCTGTCAAGACTTGATGGTCGTGTAGCCGATGGAACCTCTGTCCCCAAGTACCACTCGGGCAAACAGAAAAATAACTGCTCCGAGCGGTCTTTGAGGCCACAGGTGGTGATCTTCGTCAGCCGCAACAAGGAATGCCTGTAGATGCCGGAAGGTGCCCCCGATGACCGCTGTAAGGAAAACACGTGATTAGGACAATACACGGAACCCCAGATTTGCATGTGACTGTATAATAAGTCTGGAATAGGTCTTACCCTTAAGAGTTGGTCAGGACTTAATAAAGATGTGACGAAATGTGTCAGAAGCAGCCAGCAAGGATGACAAGATTGATGAAATCACCACCTGACGTAGAAGCCAGAAAACGTAGATCAATCAGAGTAGTCCAAGAACATAGTTCATGACAAAGGATAATCCGATAGCAATCCAGGGACAGAAATATGGTCGAATCCAGTAGAGGCAAAGTTCCAAACCATGGTACCGAGAGGGAAAAAGCCAAATCAGAGTCCAGTCCAATCCGAGGTCAATAGTAGCACACTTAGTCCGTAATCCGTAACACGCCCAACAGGATCAGCTGTGAAGCGTTGAAGGCAGTCAGCGCGTCCCTTTTGAACGCTGACTGGTGATCACATGACTCCGTCAACCGTCACGTGATCGAGCGTGTTGAGGAGGAGCTCTCAGTTGCCAGCAACGAAGACGTTGTAGAATGCCCGTGGCACGTCTCCATGGCAACTGCCACCGATTGAATGGAAACCAGTGTTGAGATGGCAAAACTCTGCGTCGTTGACCTTGTCCCATTCCTTGCTGGCAAGTCTTCAGGGGAGAGTGTGTTTTGTGAGGTGTGTTCAAAATACGTCGGGGCGTGACACTGCAAAGCAGTTTTTAGACAGAAAGCAATGAGCAATGGTTAACAAGCAAAATGGCGATTCTTGCTACATTTAAAATGGCCGCCCGTCGGTCAAGTATAGCAGTCTATATTTCTATAATTCGGTGCATAAGACGGTTGGCCCACGGCCATCAAGTTACGTTCATCATCCAAATGAAGGGTATTCATTTTTTCAGATTGACACCATAGGGCTCAAAGGGAATGGGGATGAAGCTAATAAGTGGGCCCGTTATTAGCTCCTTGGTCCCTTAGCGGCTCCCGCTAAGGGCGCCTGGTAAAACCAGGCGCCCATAGCGGGACACGCTAAGGGACCTCAGAATAGGGCGGTAAGGGTTTACTGGCACCGGTCTCCTTATCGGTGCCCGTTAACCCTACCGCCCACCTCATAATGAGGCCCATAGACAAGTGGTACTCCTGTTAGGGTAGTATGTGTCTAGTAAGTTTTTCAAAATGTCTTGGCTGTTGGGATCATTTTTGGCTATTGTTTCTATGCCCTCATATGATTTGAGAACTCTTTTTCTAGATTTAGCAGGACCAAGACTTAGCCATACTATATTTTCAGATTTTCCATGTAAAGCAGTACCAGTTAAACGATCTGTAGCTTCATAGGAGCCATATGCTCTATGAGAGAGCATTTTTATGTCTAAGCTGTACAATGTCTGATATAGTGTTTTGTCTGATGATAGGTCATTCCAGAGGTCTTGAAGCCCTGTTTTTTCTGCTTTTGTTAAGTTGGCTGTAACATATTGTGCAACTGCAGTGGATGTGTCTGCAATGTACGGCACATCTATGTTTGCATTCCATAAGAGGGCAATGATTGCATTGAAATCATTGATACATTTTGATTCTTCTGTTCTTTTTATGTAATACGTGTTCTTAGGTGATTTACCTTTAACACTGTGGGCCTCATCATGAGTCTGGCGGTAACCCTTAAATGCAGCGGTAGCGCTATTACCGCCGCATTTAAGGCTCCGTCAGATCATGGCTTTGGCGGATTTCCCCTAGCTCTGAGCTGGGGGGAAATCCGCAGCAGCAAAATTGACAATTTTTGGTGCGATTACGGCCAGCGGGAAATCCGCCGGCGGTAATAGTGTGAATTTTCCCCATTGGGCCCAATGGGGAATGAGGAGTTCCCGAATGGGCCCAATGGGGAATGGGCAATAACCCTTCCGCCAAACCCGTGATCCGGTGCTAATAGCGCTGGGGGTTTGGCGGTTGGGCTATTAGCTCCGGCGCTAATAGCTCCGGCGTTACCGCCCAACTCGTGATGAGGCTATATGTCTAACTGAAGACATGAAGTTGTTCACTTCACCTGTTTCTGTAACTGGTCTAGGGAAACCAAAGCAGCATTTGGTGTAGTATTTCCCTTGGTTTTTGTATTTGCGACAACAATATTTGCCACATTTTTGTCTTTGAAATTGTACAATTTGTGCATGAAGATCACTATTTGTTGCTTTCGATGGAATTTCACAAGTGTCATATTTTTCGATAAACTGTAAAACAGTGGAATCACTGTCTTGACCAAATTTAGGAGCATCTTTAATCCATAAAAGCATGTGGAAATGTGGTGCTCCTCTGTCTTGGTATTCTTTTCTCCAAAAGAAGTGTTGCACTTCTCCGAGGGGAGGAACAGTTTTATTACAAATAAAGTGTAGCATAGCAATGAAACGATGATGGAAATATCTTGAAACATTAACAGGATCTAGAGAGCAAATTTCTCCAGGTGTTAGTATATCTATGTTTGTTTTGCTTTTGTTTGATATGCGTAGGAAATCATGTAAATCTTCCCATGCATATACTCCACAACTTAATGTAACAAATCAAGTGGGTGGGCCAAGGTTTCTTATCATACAACGTACATCTCTGTGACATCGGAACCAGTACTCTTTTGTACCACGCATATTTGCTAAAAGATTTGTAAAGCTTGATTGTAAAACCTCATCTTTTCCTTGCACTTTTTGTATTAATAGCCTAGCTGACATATTTTGAAAGTGGGTTCCTGATTTCAATATGTGTGCAACTCCGTAACATAGGGCCTCATTATGAGGTTGGAGGTAGCCATGGTGCTATTAGCACCATGGCTACCCCCTTACCTCATTCCGGGTCCGGGTTCTCGAAATAGGGTCTTACCGGGTCATTCCAACCTTGGAGGACCCGGTAAGTCCCCATTCCGAGAACCATTCCCCATTCCCATTCGAGCCCCCATAGGGCTCAATGGGAATGGGGATGGAGCTAATAACGGGCCAGCTAATAGTGGGCCCGTTATTAGCTCCCTGGTCCCTTAGCGGGGAGGGAGGTAATTTTGCTGTTTTTGGTTGAAGGCGTATTATTGCTTGAAATGGGTGTACTGTTTGAATTATGATGCTCTGATATAAATTGAGTTGTTGTAGGGGTTTTGGTAGTGGGAATAATTCCAAGTTATTTGTGATAGCACGTGAAGGAGTTTGGTTGCTGTGAAGTTTTGTAGTGCAGTAACTGCAAAGTATTAAGGGGTCACTTATTTCGTATTTGTTTTCTGCTATACGGTACAGAGCTAATTCAAACCATTTGGAATCTTCATTGTCTTCTATTTTGTATGTTACATCTATAGTTTTTGTGTTACTTTTATAAAAAGTTCTGCGGCAACAACACACACACATGGTTTGGTACTTCAGCTGATGTACTTTTAAATTTGAGTATTTCTTTTTTGTATGTGTGTAGTAGAAGGTTGCTATGTGCAGAATTATTGCAAGTCTGTTGTAAAGCTATTGCATTTTGTAAGTGGCTTTCACTTCCAAAATATTTTCTCTGGATATGGTCGATTTCTTCGAGTAGGTCTTTAGGTCTAACATATAGAAAAGTGTTATTTAAATTGGCTAAGGCTAAAGCAGGACTTTTAGCATAGTACAGTTTATAGACTAGGTGTCTTATAGTTGAATGATATGTTGATATCATTTTGATATGATGGAAGGTGCATTTGCAAATAGGTCCTGAAATGCAGGTTAATGAATGTCCTTGTATTCCTGTGTATTTGCGCACTGGACAGGTATCCATATTTTACAGCACTTTCATTTTGATTTTGTCTTTGCTTTTCACATACTGATTGAGGAAAGATTTTAAAGATTTTTTGGGAATGTTTCACATTGACATGCATGGCCATTTGTATACTGGACACTCTGGTTCAGTCGAATGGAGAGGTAATTCTGAGTCTGGGGATATTTTTGTATGCAGTATTTCTTGTTCCATTATGGTATACATTTTTTCATAATCTCTTACACTGCTATGGATGGCAATTGTGTATGTTTGGTTTTGTTTGTATGCTTCTTCATTAAAATATGGTTCTGTGCTCATGGTGTGACTCCATTCACCTCCACAGATATTTAAGAAGTTATTTTTGTTCATTTATTGAGAGGTTTTTTAATGTAATTTAGTAGTTAGATTTTTTAGTGCTTTCATTCTGTTTACCACTAAAATGAATAACTTTCTTTTGAGAAGGAATGCACTGTCTATTAAAGTTTCTAAGATTAATTTTCTACGGTAGGTTTGAAGGATTGTGCAAGATTTGTCTCCAGTTTTTATAAGATTCTGAAGGACTTTGTGGCAGAACATTTTTGCTAAAATACCTTTTTTGGTATGGTTACTTGCTAGTATATAAGATTTATAGGAGCAGTTTTAGCAGTAGTGGTAGCCGAATTCTTGTTAAGCATTTTTTGTTTTGTTTTACATTTTGATAGAGGAGGCAAAGTTTCTGTTGTTTTGTTTCGCTAAATTACTGTATTAGCTGTTTTGTTTGAACGTTTTTTACAAACTCTGGTAGAGATGGATGGTTATTTTGCACACTTTTATTTTCATTTGCTCTCTTTCTGCGTTGCTTTCTACGAACTTGCTTTTTGGTAGGCACTCTTTGGGGTCTGTTGAAAATAAAAAAGAAGGTGTGGGTTGGGCCGTTCTGCAATGTATGTGTGCTGCGTGCTTGAGTGTCTAAATATGATGGGAAAGATGTATGTGGTGGTGTGTGATTGTGCATTGGGCAGTTACAATTAGTTGAGAAGGCTATTCTTCTATTTGTGTGTTACTAAACTGCAGTTCAGATGAGAGTAGAAAGTGAGCCAGTGGTGAGGAGAAGCATTAATAGTAAATAGTAAATAGTAAATTAACGGTATAAAATTAAAACAGTTCTTTGTTTTGTAGTACTAACATTCTAAGGGTAGAATATGTTATTTGTGTTCCAAAAAAAACGAGGATTTGTGTGCCATTCTGCCTGCTAATCTTTGTTTAATAAATGGGGATTTGTGGGCAGAATGGTTCAGAAATCGCTGTTTTTTTTGGTGCGCAAATTACATGAATGAAGCATACAGTGTGTTTGAGGAACAGTAAGAATATTAAGGTAGCATTGTACTTACTCTTTTTTGTGCAATGAGCAGGTCTCTTCGGATATGTTGTTTGCAGTTCAGATGCTGCTGATTTTCAGGAGAGTGGTCCTCACTGCAATTGTAAAAGAAAGAATTTAGTAATTTTGTGTGTTTATAGCACTGATGTTAATGTAGACGTTTATTTTTATGTTTTTGTGGTAGTATTCTTGTTTGATATCTGAACATAATGTATGCATGCATTTCATTTGACTATGTGCAGCGTTTATATTTTATTTACAATATGTTAGTTCAACATGCTTTGCAAATTAGTAGAATTTTAAGTGCATGAAATTCACTTGGGTTTTTAAAAGTGTGTTGTAGATAGCAGACAGATTTGGCAGTGACAGTTGATTATAGTAGATGGGAAACATTTCAATGAGTTCATTTTATAGATAGACATGCCATCAATCGGGAGCGCCTGAGAGGGAGATTTCACCACAGCAATCGGGAACATTTATTTTTCTCATAGGATTAAATTTGGATTAACATTAATTTAGGTGGGTGACAGTAAAAAATAGTGCGATTTTTCAATGAAAAATCAGGAGTCTCGCGCTTAAATCGGGGGGATTGGCATGTATGTATAGGCTATGCAGGTTTAGTGGCATTACTCTGTTTATATGGATTCATAACACTTGTACATGTACTGTGAATACAATATGTATACCTGTAGTTTGTATTCATGCATGTGGATATGAATGCAGCTGTAAGTAGAAATCTTGGAGACTTGTAGAGTAATTTTTGTAGTAGGTGCTTTCCAATGATATGAGACTTGTATTCAGAGTGATCAACAGTACAAGTGCGGAACTCTCATGATGGAGTTAGATGTAGAGGTCTTGGATGTGATTGGTGGATGGTTGTGTGACTGCTTAGCTGTATCCAATGAGGGAATGGCACTGAGAGTGATATGGAAAGGGTAGAAGGGCTGGCTAAGAGTTATGTGCCGCGGGGACACCGCGGCTGTCCACGGGTAGGGCGTGCCACATCCGCGGTGTTCCACAAAATCCAGTTTGTAAAGGGGACTGAAGGGATCAGCCAATCAGATGTTGACGTTGTGGATTTGGGAAGGAAGAGAGTGTGTGTAATGAAGATGGTAGAGGTGGAGAAAGTCAGGGTGTTGTTGCTCGGAGATATGTTTGTCCATGGTTTACAGCACTATGCTCAATGCAGGTATGTGGCAAACAATTTCTATGTTAAAGGAGTGGAGGTGGTGTGGAGCGCTGTGCCTGATTGCAATGTAGAGGGAATTCTGCAAGTTTGTGAAGATATGCGCAGGATGAACAGTCCCCATCTGGTAGTTTTGCACTATGGTGCTTTCCATTTGGGCTACGTCAGTGCCCCTACTTTGTTGGCAGATTTGGAACAGTTGGTTCAAGCAGTAATGAACATCCTTCCAAATGCGACAGTAATTTTTTCTGGATTACAACCTAGGGCAATATGGGACAATAGTTCTGTTTTTTTGTCCTCAGCAAAACATTGCTCGGTGTGCAATCAATCGAGGCATGTGTGCTTTCATGCTTAGAGCTTGTATGTTTTTCTGTAATAATGAGAATATTGATTTGCGTAATGCCGTTTATTTTGAAGAAGATAGCATTTCTTTATCTTTTTTGGTAAATGCCATGCTGTTTTGGAATGTAAGGGTTGCTTTGGAGAAGGTTATGTGAAGATTTTAGTTGTAAAGTAAGAAGAAACAAAACCCCAAAAAATACAAAATAACAGGTGTCTGTCAGGCACCTGCAAAAAAAAAAGGGGAAATGGGGCACACTATTTAAATGTACATTCACCACGCTCAGATTTTCGATATGTCCGCGGACATGGCGGTAGTCTGCGGACAGCCCATATTACATACAGGGATTTTGGGGTGGAGAGGCATGCAAAGGAGAATGAGCGGAGGTACGGATTGGTCCGTAAAGTTTACTGGGTGTGTTGTGTAAGGAGAGATTTTGTCAGAACGTCTTTTTCTTGAGAAGAGAACAGATAGCTATGGCTGTGTGTTTCCGAAAACAGATTATCTGGATTTTGGGAGACTCATGGATACATTGGTTGGAGGTGCATGCAGAACGCTGAGGAGTAGCTGTAGATCTTGGATTTCCACATGTGGAAGTGAACTGGCATGGAGTGCGTGGATGAAGTGGCTGGACTTGGTACCTCCCTGTGCTACTTTAGAGACAGAGCATCATCCAGACATAATTTAACAGTTTAGGAGATGTGTCTGGAATTTCTTTGTAATTTGCAATGAAAGAAGGACTTGAGAAGGTCATGGACATGTTTCCAAATTCCCAAGTAATTTTTTCTCGTATTGCACAAAGGCAAATGTGGCTGCGTTCTTCTTTATTTGGTCCACAAATGGAGAAAGCGACACGCAATATCAATAAGGCTGTTTGTGCCTTTCTAAGAGATGTTGGCATGTCCTCTTTTCACAATGAAAACATTATGTTTCCTAGAACATACATTTTTCGCAGCGATGGAGTCCATCCTATGCTGGCAATCAGATTTTTCTGAGAAATGAGCAAAATGCATTGCAACCTTTTTTGGAATTATAGTTATCTATTTTGCAGTAGATGTGGACTATTTCAAGTTTTTCAAACACACAAAAACACCACCAAAAGGCTCTTTTCAGAGCCACCACTTCCTACCAGAGAAAAGTGCATTGGGTTTGCTAGGACAGCACCCTAAAATGTTATATATCCTAGGACTATCTGCAGACTTCCAAAAAATGCACAGGGCCCTGCACTGTTGTTTGCCACTTCTATTTTTAAACTGAGAAAGGCAGCTCTGAAAAGAGCCTTTTTTTGGGATTTTTGTTGTTTTATATAGGAGGGGATAGGAGGGTAAGGAAGGGCCACCAACCACAGGGATAAGAAAGGGCAGGTGGAGAGAGGAAGATGTAGGGTGGGCCTTACTTAGGTAGGCAGCAGGTCTTCTGGTGCTCTGTGACCGTAGTCTCGAAAGCACTTTGACGACTCTCCCCCCTGCAGAGTACTGCATCGCAGTACATACACCATATTGTGCCCCTCAAAAGTTAAGGGTCAACATCATTGCAAATGGCCTGTGAAGCAGCTGGAGAGATGCACTCTCCCACAGGAGTGTCTCCTGTGGTGAGAGGAGTAGAAACGGAGGATGCTGTAAAGGAACTCAACCTACTACATTCATCACAAGGTACAACCTTGCGAATGTCCACACTGTGGAACGACGTTAGGTGTTGCTTCATGGATGTTGTACCAAAGCTGTACGAACCATGTCTCCCATGACTCAGCACCATTTTGCACTGGTTGCAGGTGACCTTGTTCGCACGTGCTTTTGGTATGTTACCATGAACAGTAAACAACTGCCACACCCAAGACTCCCAGCGAGTGCTGGTAGTAGGGAGTTCCTCGACCTCATTCTCTTCATCCTCTTCATCCTTGTTCTCTACATCCTCATGCGTGTTCCCCTCTGCAGGCCCTTGGGGAGGTGGTGGTGGTGGAGGGTTTGGGGGTGTTCTGAAGCAGCAGATGTAGCAACAGCAGCCATGGATGCCATCAGGGTTGATGAGATAATCTCAGCAAGAGCAGCAAAGGCAGCAAAAGTCAATCTGCAAAGCCAGAAGTAGAATGAAGATTAGCTCTGGGGTGTGGCCTTTTATAGGGGTGGAGGGGTGCGCTTCGCAAACAGATCGAACACCTACAAAGGTTCAAAAAGTGACAAAAAGTATGTGGAAAGCCCGGGTCATTGTCTGGGACATGTGCAATTTTTACTGTTAAATAATTTGGATTGTCTGAATAAGTTCTTTTAAAATGTTGGGGAACCAGACAGTGTCCGCTCAGTGTGGGTGCGGTCACATGATGACATCAGGAACACGTCCGTGAAGGGAACAGGTGTCCGCAGGACACCAAATGCACTGGAACGGTCATGCGCATGTGCGCAGGTGCTCTAAGGACAGTGTTCGGGTCCTCAAACAAATTAAAAGTGCGACACAAGTGAGACGGACAGTTACAGTCAGGCGTGATGTTCGCAGGACTTACAGGTGTGGTGCGCATGTGTGTAGATGTTCTGCAGACTGTACAGACATGTATGGTGTCCTTAGGACACCTCCATTTTGTTTGACTACGCACATCCCGGACACCGCGCATGTTCTTAGGACAGTTTCAACTTGGCTGCGGATGGTACGGACAGGTATAGTGTCCTTAGGATTCCTCCATTTTGTTCACTTATGGACAACTCGGACACCAGGTGTGTTCTAAGAACAGTTCCATCTTGGTTGCAAATGGTACGGAAAGGTTTAGTGTCCTTAGGACACCCCATTTTGTTCAGTTATGGACATCCCGGACACCGGGTGTGTTCTAGGAACAGTTTCATCTTGGATGCGAAGGGTACGGACAGGTGTAGTGTCCTTAGGACATCCCCATTTTGATAATTACGGACAGCCTGGACAGGCGCGCTATCCGCGGACATTCTAACTGCTGTTTAAAAACAAATAAGACACAAAGAATTGAATTAAAAGACACATAATATTTTTTTTATTATATACAGATACACAATTTATGAAAGAGAGGGGGAAGCAGAAACTGATACAAATACAGGGGAATTAGGGGTTTGGAGAGGATGGACGGGAAGGGATGAAGGGATGGAAGTCTCATCAAAACGTTTTTCTTGGGGTTGAGGGTTTGGGGATAGTTGACTGGGACATGGAGAGGGGGAACAGGTACATGTGGGACAATGGTATTTAATTTTTTCTTTTATGTGGTCCTCCACTAACTGTTTCAAAACATTGAAATTTTCCTTGAGCGTGTCCATTTTCTGTCCATCCGTTGCAGAGTCTTTTACAATGTGTCTTTTGGTGTATTATTTTCAATGTTTGTATGGTCTGTTAAAAATAAATATATATATATATATATGTTAAGTACACATAAAGTAATGGTTATTAATTTGGTTATATAGAGAAGTGTCTACCATTATTATCACTGTCTTCAGACATTTCCTCACGTGGAAAATTCTCCTCAAGCCATTCCAAAGTACTGCACATTTCTGTGTGAAAAACAAAAATATATTAATTGTAGTGTACCTAATACAAAAAGTTTAGAAATATATAAGAAAAATGAAGTTTACTTACTAGTTTCTGGTAAGTTGTATTCGTACTGTTGTGCAGGTCTACTGTTGCTTTTAGCTCTGCAGTTTCTGTGAGGTAATTATGTTGAAGGAATATCTTTTTTGTTTTGGTGTATTCCATTTTAGTACATATGATATTTAAATGGATGGTTGATGTGTTAGAAATATAGGTTTCACTGTTTATTTATTATTACATATAATGTGTTTATGTGCTGCTTTTTGAACTTGTGCAGTGTTTATATGGTATGATAGAACCATTTAAGATTCCCCCTGAGTGTTTGGGTAGTGTTGATATCGTCCGCGACCGTTCGCGGACATACGCACAGTCCGCAGACATCAAAATCACTAGCTAGGGTTCAGTATGTTCTATGTTACATGTATATAAAGTAAGGGAATCCTAGTAAACATCTATCAAATTCACACTATGAAAATGTATATTCAGTAAAAAAACTTTGTTAAAGGGACGTTATGGTTAAGTTGCGCTACTAAAAACCTATGAAATTCTGTTAAAAAACTTTGCTAAAGAGACCTGGTTCCAAGTAAAACCGGAAAACCCCTTAAATTCGCCAGTTATGATAAGCTAAGCAACCATAACCCGTGCCACCACCGTGCACTGCTAAAACTAACACCCAGGACATCAAAGATGTCAAATCAAGTAACTGATAAGGCACTGGACACGTCAGTGCAGCTAACTGTGTTTTACCCACATGCAGTGCAGTGTCCATTCTCCTTCATAGGAGTTTACTACAGTTTATGAGGAAATGTAGAGGCCCCTACAAAATTGTTAGAGAATATATGTTGAGTCGACACAAGCTATCACATAATATTTGCAATAAAAGTAGACATATGGCCTCATCAATCAACAAATCCTACTGTAAAGTGCTTACTTTAAAGTACTTTAAAGTAAGGCACATACTAATAGATGAGATGACAGTACTAGCAAAGAAAATATGGAAACTATTATGAATCCAGATTCTTGGGACTAATGCTAAGCAAGTCCACAGAGGGTTTTAGGATAGTGATTAACAATGCACAAGAGAAGAGAAACAAACTTTGGAGCAAATGGATGGGGGTTTGGGAATAAATCATAACCACTGACATAGTGCTGAGCATCCTTCCAGACCATCATTTTTCAGAACCCCATGCCATTACAGACAGGGTGGAACCACCGGAAAATATGGCATGGGCCCACTAGCAAAGGGGGCATTCCAGGTGTAGGCTAGTTTAAGCCCCACGACAAAAGGAAACTGCATTTGGTTGACTGAGGCCTAAAAGTGCAGGGCATTGAACACATTTTTGACTGGCAGAGCAAAGGCCAGCAATTCCTTTTCAAACTGCAAAACATGAAAACACTGTTTCCGTTGATACAACAGGGAGACCATGGATATGTGGGCCTTCTGCAGCCTGAAGCCAGGAACATGGAAAATGAAACTGCATTGCAGAAGTAAATTTAAAGGCACATATTAAGGAAAAGGTTAACTTTGTAAAAGCAGAAACTGTTCCCATGGCAAGGTATGCATTTTGTGGCTTAGAATTATGAACACATGGAAAACTAGTCTCCATTGCTAGAGTAATGATATGATATGATATGATATGGCATTTATAACATATACATAAGTGTTTCTATGTAAATATATATCAGGATGTAAAGATGAACATTGATGGCATGATGCAGTAGCAATTTACATATGGCTCGAGTCCAATTTTTAAAGTAGGCCACATGTGTAAAAGGAATTCCAACATTCAAAAACACCAGTTTTCTGTGCATGAAGAAAGGCTGTGCCAGCCCAAAATGACATTTCTCATGCACTAATCACATTCCCCCTATCAGAGGCAAGGCTAAAATCTCTGCTCAGCTCTCAATCTGACATTCAATATCTTTGAAGCCACAACAGTGACCAGAAAGGAATTTAAAGGGTTGATGTGCTGGACAACTGTGCAAATAAAGGTAGCCCTTAATGGGTTGAATTCTGAATAATCTTTTAAAATTAATTAATTAAATATAGTATCATATCAATTCCAAATTTGCGGTCTCTGCTCTGAGATAATGATAGCAGACCTGTCCCTGAAGGATTTGTCATGAGCATGGGGGTGGGGCTGTCCTTTCTGCTCTTAAAGTTAAGCAACAGATGACCCATTAGATCTTTGAGAAAGATTGTAAATTACTTTTATTACAAAAACTGTGTCAACAAAGTAAGCAGTTATCCAAATCACATGTAAAGATTGTTGTATCAGTCTGTGGCTAATATTACACATTTCACTGATTGCCATAGGTTTAGAGGAACGATCATATTTTGTTCATTTTCTGATGTTAGACGGAAACCTGTGCAGTTCCCTCTGGGACCACTGCAAAAGATTTAGGACTACAGTTGTTTGGCAGTAAACCCACTTGGTAGCAGTCTGTACCACACAGATTCACTGTTGGTAGCTGTGGCTGAGCAGTCAGACTTCTCTCAAGAAGAGTTAAGCAGTATGTGGAGTATACAAGATAGGGCAATTCTTCAAGTAAGACAAGCAAACACGCAACGAGACTCAGTGTAAAGATATTAAGGTATTTATTTATAACGGAACATCTATGAAAAACACTATGGCACTATCGCGGCAAACACTTCAATCACAATTACTCTATGAAGAAGAAATGATCAATCCCCCTAACAATATTTCGACAAGTCTAGGTTCTACCAGCATCACTTATTTGCAGACAGAGGTGTATGCCTCAACCTAGATGGCACTCTAATATTAGTTAGGACGGGAGAGAAAAATAAGCAGGTTACGAAATCAACACAGTTCAATACTTCACGGGAAAAATGCAAGGCAAGAAGGCAAGAACCACAATAGATCATAAAGTTCAGAGGCTAGCCCACTCGGAGAGAGGCAAGGCGATATGTCCCAAACAGTCTCTAGTGGAAATGCGTTTAGAGTCTTTGTAGCATATTGTTATCGGCAGATTGAACCAGTTTGGAACAATACGTGAGAAAACTTGGAGGCGACCCAACGGAAAGGAGAGGATTGAGACACCTCACTCGAACCGATCAACAGGGAAGCCAGGAAGAGACACGGTACCTTGTTTGTGGAGAGACAGCTCCGGCGGGGGCAGTTGTTCCTGGTGGTGGATGCACGTCGGGTCTTTGCCAAGAGTAGAGATGATCTCGTCGTCGAAGAAAAGTGAAGTCCGGTGCACCACCAGGGAAGAGACCAGCCACGGAGTGCTCCGTCACAAGGCACCACCTTTTGGTCGCGGTACAGGGGTAGTGGCTATCCAGTTGCCGAGGTGCTCTGCACGGGCAATTCGACCACTGCGTCCTGAGGCGAAGAAAAAGCAAAGGGGACTGGTTGTTCCCACCAGTCAGGGGAAGAGACTCTCCGGCGGGGAGATCTCCTCTGTCGTCGGGAAGTGGTGAGTCGGTTCCGCAGGGCTCCACCGGAGGTGTCGTCGTGCAGGTCGGCTCAGCGTTACCCTCGTCGGATTCTTAGGTCCTGTGGCGACTTCTGAAGATCCAGTCCCAAAAGCCCTGCTTTTATGCAGAAAACCCCCATTCATTCAGCCTAGCTGTCAATCAACACTCGCTAAGTGGTGAGCGGGGAGGCTCACCACTTGGGCCAATCACACTAGAGTGCGACCGGAGTTGGTAAGGCAACTCGGTCCAGGGTGCCTAAACCCCCTCCCACACCCCTGTGGTAACCCAGGCAGAATGGCACCACTTTGGAGGGTCTCTGTACAGAGGCCCGCCAAAAGTGGAACAAAGGGCTCAACCTTTGGTTTAGGAGTCACAGAGACGAACACAGACGCCATTTTAAAAACCGAGTTCTGGCAGAAAATACCATCCAATAAACTTATTTAAGATAAGTAGACCGGTGGTACGTTAGAGATTAACGAGGAAAAGTATCAATCTCCAACAATGGGACGAATCCCATAGGGTTATGTTCGGGGCCGAACATAACAAGTAGTTTCCACTGCCACCAGCCAAAATTAGACGAGGGGGGACGGGCCAGTGCCCCCTCGAGTAACAGACCTAGGAGTAATCGAATTACCCCTACTAGCACGTCCACAATAAGATGGTTTGTACTAGTTCTGTTAGTAAATTTAGATTTAGTAAAGCCAATGGTGACTTTACATGCCCGGGGAGACAGTAGTCAGTCCCCGGGTATGGAGTCTATGGTGGAGGTCCGCTAGGACGCCCCAGTGTTACGGCACGTAGGGTGCGGTGTAACACACATAGAAAAACATATGAGACCCTATGGAGTAAAAGACCCCATAGCCCATAGAACACATGGACATTCAAAGGAATTACACACATTCATCTCCAAGAGTGGGAGGAAAAGAGTATCACTCTTGACAGGATGGAAAAAAACAAACTCCAGAAATCCAGCAAAGCTGCTGGGGGACTCACTAGGTTAGGAAATTCAGCCTAAACAGAGAATTCTCCATAACAGTGACGTTCAACCTACGCTTTACCAACACCATCCTACGTGGCAAACTTTGAAAACTTAGTGGCAAATGTGATTGCGTCTAAGGAACTAAGTGTACACTCTATACTATTATGGGACAATGAATGAAAGTGATAGGCTTCTTAACTTCAGGTGGGACAACTAAACCGTCCCCTCAAAATGGACACTATGAACGTCACTAAATACACAACGTCCCATTGGCTACACAAACTATACGATCCCTAACTAACTGGTGGTTGGCACTCTAACCTTTGTCAGTACTTTTCCATCTACGTATAGCAGCATGCAGATTGGACCTCTCGGGAGCCGGTGAGCTTGTCTAAAACAGAGTTTCCCACCAATTAGCATATCTATCTACCATCACCTCAGTGGTCTGCTGGCAATTAAGACTTTGAACTTGTCCTTGGGAGTGTTCTTAAATCGGGAGAATTCAGGGGAGTGAAAGCACGCTCTGCTCTTGTGCGTAGGTGTGACCATCTCATCCGTCCAACTTCGTCTCTCCACATGACTGTAGACCATGATTTTGAGCTTCTCGTGTACTAAAATGCTATTTTCTAATAGACCTCTGACGTCTTCATTGTTTGGTTCATGCCTTCTGAACAGGAGTTTTGTTCTTTCACACGATTTGTATCCAATGAATGCTGGCTCCAGCCTGATAAGACCTAGGGGGTCATTTCGAGTTTGGATGTAAGTAACTGTCCTTACCGGCATGGAACAAATACTGTGTCAGTGTAGTCAGGAGCCCGCTAATAGAGGGCTATTATGACTTTGCGGGCACAAGCTTTGCGCCATGCTGGTAAGGGCATCAACGCCATGCTGTAAAAGGCCCGAAAAAGGCCCTTAGCGGCATCATGTAAAGCGCAGATTGCACTACCGGCATGAACCAATGCGGCATTAGCGGTCATAATAATAACGGTCACTGTAAATAAGCGGAACCGGAAGTAGCGTCATCGCACAGGAACGGGAAGGAGCACGACGGCCATCTTTAAAAACACAATCCATTGCGATCCTCAGCAGCCAAGACATGTATGATACTGCTGTTGGTGAAAAATCATACTCTACCATACCACAATGCCTAAGGCCATGAAGAAGGGCGCCTCCCGCCAGCGCAAGGAGCGCTTCAATGAAGATGAGCTGGCCATGCTAGCTGAGACCCTGCAAGAACATGCTGACTTCATGTTTGCCCAGAGCATGAAGAGGGAGGCCATTATACGCAAGAAGGAGATCTGGGCACTTGTGGCGCAGAAAGTAAGCGCGGTCGGTAACACCCCCTGCACTATCAAGGACTGCAGGAAGCGGTGGGATGACTTGAAGCTGCGAGTCTGCAACGTACTCTCTGCCAACAGGAGCCATGCAATGTCAACAGGAGGAGGAGCAAGCTACCCCATAAAGCTGTCCCGGTGGGAGGACCTTTGTGCTAGCCTGAATGGCATGGAATCAAGAGAAGGTGTTGGAAACATGGAGTGTGGTGCTACGTGATCAGCGGACGGAGGTGAGTGTCCTAAGAAAGCACTGTAATGCAGAGTCTGATGATAGTTCACCGATATGTCTGTCTAAAGAGGCAAGCCATGGCCCAATACGCACACATTCCCAGCAAAGTTGTGGTACGCAGCACAGACACATGCAGATGCCTGCAGCAAGGCAATACCATACTGTACACAAACTACACTAAGATGTCAATGGCATGAGTCACACTGCATGCAGGCCCCAAGAATAATGCATGTCACATACCATACGTCTGCCCCAACATGAGTGACCACTAACGGATGTCTATATTACCCACCCATGTAGCAAGCTATGTGATCTTCCAAACTCAACTGCCTATTACCCTCTAATGTGTAGATGAGCAATTATACAAATGTATGCATGATGCTTCTCAAACCATCACTCATGCCGTCCCTCTCTTCGACCCCCTCAGGCTCTGACCATGGCAGCGAGGCATGGGACTCACCCCCACAGCCAACCACATCCCGGAAGAGGGCCCGGGATGAGGCCAACAGGCCTTCCATCTCAAAGGCCCAACCCAAGGCCCACCATGCACCACCACGGAGAGCCCCTACAGATGCCACGGCCAAGGGCAGTCAAGATGGAAGCTGCACACCTGTCCCACTGCCACAGGACACAGCTGATGCTCCACACTTAGCTGAGTCCAGCTCAGTCGGGGAGGTGGCAGCCACAGCACCCCTGGCTTAGGAGGAGGGGCAGGAAGAGGTGTGGGTGCCTGTGGAGGACGAATCCTCAGAACAGCCCTGCACACCAAGTCCTGCACCATCCCCCCAGATCACAGCCTGGGGGGGAGTATGACCAAGGGGCCATGAGCCCCATAGTGGCGCCCATCCAAGTCCACCATGACACCCAAGCACCCTCCACCTCTACAGGTGTACTGGCAGGGCTGCAGCGTCATGAGGATCTGACTGCCCTTGTGCGTCAGTTCATGGAGGACAATGCCCAGGCAAGGCAGGAGTGGCAGGAAAACATTGCCTCTCTGGGCAAGACAATTACTGACAACACCGCCTCCTTGGGCAACATTTTTGCAGACAATACTAGCCGACTGTGTGAGGAGGTATCTGCCCTGCGGCAGGTCCTCAGCCGCATCGACGATGCCATGGAGGCAGAACGTCCGGCACCGTAGTTTGAGCAGGCGGCCATACCATCATCATCAAGCTCAACCCAGACCAGCCCACTCTGCAGGTCATCGCACACCCGGCACTGGCCAGATATGCCGCCACTAGGTCCAGGGAGTGCTAAAAAAGTAGACTGGCCAGCCTGATGAAGGCATTAGAAACTTGTTGGGACATGTGTGTGGGATTTGTGGGGGAAGGTGAGGGGGGTGAGGGTGTGGGGGAGTTGTGGGGTGAGGGGTGTGAGGGTGGTGGAGGGTTTGTGCACTTTTGTTTACATTGTATATTTCAATACACCTGTTGTGTTAAAAGCAAAACTTGAGTGGACATTCATCATTGCGAATGTGTCATTTATTCATATACAGTGCATAATGGACATGTACCCCCACACCCCGTGCCCTCTGTTCAACTATCATGTCACTTATCACCCTCTGCAGCCATGTGTGTCAGAAGTAATGTGCAATCACTGACTGACGCAAGGCACATCCCTCATGTGCATCGGCATCGCGATGATGTGCAGCCAGTTCTTCTTCATCCCCTTTGTCATCACCAGGTGGTTGCAGTTCAATATCAGGGGGCAGGGGGACGTTGCGTTGGACATGTTGTGCAGCATGACACATGCCATGATGATCTTCGCCACCTTCTCATGCCTGTAGAGGAGTGCCCCACCCGACGGGCTAAGGCAGCGAAACCATGTCTTCAACAGGCCAAAGGTCTGCTCAATGACCACACGGGTATGGGTGCGGGATCGATAGTAGTCCTACTCATGCCTTTTCTGTGGGTTATCGGACAGGGGTGAGGAGCAACGGCATCAAGGGATAGCCACTGTCACCTGCATGGGAGGCAAAAAAAGGTATATGTCAGTCGATTGATGATGGACAGATGTACTAGTAGTACTAGTCACACATGCCGGCCGATTATCGTTGGTCACATGCGCATGTGTCACGATGCCCACTCCCGGGGAGCCGGCTCAGGCCCTGCTTCCCCGAAAGCGGACATCAAGGCCCCGGGGAAGGTCCCAGCAACCCCTTATAGGGGCCCTTTGGACAGCGTCCTGGCGCCTATGGCACCAGGCTCATAGAAAACGTCAGTCCTGGCTCCATAGGCGCCAGGCTCATTATGAAAGTGTTTGGGTGCACTTACCTGATGCAGACCATGCTGCAGAACCCCAGCCTCCTTGAGGCCTGAAAGGAACTACTTTACCTGTGGGACTCATTTACCACCCGGGCGTGGTCGGGGAAGGATACATACCTGATTGGAGGAAGGACACATTCTAGGAACTTCTTCCAAGGCTATTTAAACCACACCCGATCAGCCTCACCGTGTCTGCTCCTGCATCTTGACTTCTGCCACACCTGCCAGCATCCTGAATCACCTGCAAAGGAAGGGAACAAGAGAACAGAAGAAGGAAAAGGCCTCACCTGCTAAATCTGCATCCCAGAGACATTTCGCCGACAATCCTGAAAAGGAAGACATTTATTTTTAAAAGCACATCGCATCATTCGCTGCAGCGTCGCATTCTACTCACCTTTACAGGGCGCCTCCATGTTGTGCCGCGACCATCCGGATTCGCAGTCGCGCCCCCGCGCCTAGGGAGAAAAAGACAAGAACAAAGGTGAGAGGAAGAAGGGAAAAGGGAAGCTAAAACTCCATGTCAAGACTTACCTGTTGGGTCATTCCCTTTTCATTTCGGGTCCGCGCCGCATCCAGGCATTTTCGGACCCCGGCCCCTAAGGGGAAAAAGACATCAGCGTTAATGAGTGAATGAAAAGACATTACCAAAACACTCATTAAAGACTTACCTGATTTCCACAAGGATTTCACCGCTCACCTCGGGTCGGTGCCTGTTCCCCGGCATTCCGTACCCCGGCCCCTATGGGGAAAAAGACACTAGCATTAGAACATTAATGCATGGACACAAGGGGAACCACTTATAGAAAACTTACCTGGAAGCCAAGCAAGTTTTGTTCTCACGCATCCGAAAATCCAGTAATGTAACTGGATTCCAATGCGCCCCTGCATCAGAAGCAGGATGGAGAGCTCGTCCTTCCAGACCCTAAGGTGAGACGCTACGGGGAAGCACAGAAGGGTTTTGAGGAGGGTGAGAGGGGTAAGTGGGAGGCCGATTGTATTACCCTGCAGACAATTAACCCCATATTCTCACCTACAGAAGGAAACTTCTGCGAGTCAGACAAGCCAGATCTGGGGCCCGGTCCAGTCCGTCTTCCGAACCCTGCGCATCACCTTAGACGAGGACATAGCAGCGCGAACCAGGCCAGCGCCCCCGTGGGAGTCAGGTGAGCGTTACAGCATGTCCCTGATTGTATGCATGCCATTTTTAGGCCCTCAATGTGTCCTGTGCTATGAAATAATGGTGTGGGTTGCATCTTCAAGATGATACACGGTGTGCTCTGCTGTCTTGTGGCTCATGCATTGTGTATGCATACAGTTGTGTCTGTGTCAATTTAGGGATGTGTTGTGTTCTGTAGGATTTTCTGATTGGGAGCGTTGGCAGTAGGCTCTGCAATATTAGGCATTCAGCGCTGATTTTTCCCATGATGACATGCACCATTCCTGTGGTTGTGGCGGCCCTGTGACAGACAGTGGATTCCCTTGGTGGTTCAATCCAATGCTCTCCCATGGATGCTTGTCCTGTGTGGTGATTTGCAGGAGACAGCAACATAGTGCATATACCCTGCATGTTGCTGGATGGTGTTACGGAGGGTGAGGTCCGCTGATGAGTGGTGCACATGTTGTGGGATGTGGGGTGGTTTACTGTTAATCATGTTGTGGTAGGTGTTGACCTTACTTAATTTCTATGGGATTTGGGTGTCATGTTCTTTTTGGGACACAGTGTTTAGCGATGTGCACGTCGTGCTATCACATCAACTTTGACACCATGGTGGTGTGTGCATCTCTCCCCCATTTCACTCCCATGTGCCTGTCATGCAACTTACCAAGCAGCCAGGCACATCGTACAGCATGTCGCTCCGAGAGGCGTGGTAGCGTGCGGTTGCGCAGGACCATAGAGTCATGAGTTGATCCGGATATCGGGCACAACAATGTGTGATAATCTTACTGGTGTTGCATGCCATCTGCACTTTGATGGAGTGGTATTGCTTTCGGTTGTGGTACTCCACCTCCATGGAATGCGGGACCACCAACTCCACGTGGGTGCAGACGAAGGCACCTACACAATTTGGCATGCCTGCCAGTGCATGGAAAGCAACTTTTGTTTCATAAATCTCCTGGGGAGTCCATGGTAGGGATATGTAGTCCCTTGTGTGCTTGAGGAGGGCATCCAGCACTTGGTTAGAATGCGTGACAATAAGGGTTGTGATAAGCCATGCATGTACCCCACTGTGTGCTGTTAAGTGCCTGTGGCAGGGAAGTGGATCACCAACTCCACTTTCAGTGGAGGGGGGATAGCGGTGCATATTTCAATGAGGCTGATAATGTCGTCATGTATCATGTCCACGATGGTGGTGATGGTGTCCCGGTCCAGACGGTACAGGGTGTGGATCTGCTCCGGGGTTAGGTTGAAAGGAATGGCTCTGATGTGAGGGATTGGGGGATGCCTGCATGGTGCCCCTGGCTGCACTGGTGGGGCATGCTGGGCCTGTCTCACCCTCCTTCTCCTCCTGTGTCTCCTCTGTGGTGCCTGCAGTTGCTGTTGTTGTTCTTGCTGGTGTTGCAATGCAAGCATGTCCTCCAGCTCTTGTATTGCTAGTACTATTGGATTCATCTTGGTGTGGGAAGGGGTGTGGTGTGTGGGTGTGCTCCTTTTGCACTTGCCCAGACTCCATTGCCTCCACCTGTGCTGATTGTGTGCATCTGTGGCAGTTGGGAACACTGCACATGGCATTTTATGGTTGGCTCAAGATGCCGGTATTACCGCCATGCCGGTATGCTCTATTTGCACCTTCAGGATGCCGGTATTTGCTTGTCCGCCTGACTTGTAATTTCCTCTCAATTGCTGCATGCCAGTATTGCTGGTATGGTGGGCCATGTGCCCGTGCCCATGCCGCTATTAGAGGCACCGTTATGTACGGTGCTGCTAATAGCAAGTTGGCAGGTCGGAATAGCCCGGAGCAGTAAGCGATGCCGGTAATTCTTTTCCGGCATCGTTTTTTCCCTTACCTCCAACCTCGTAATGACCCCCCTTGACTTTCTTGGCTTGGCTTTATGGCTCATCCAACCTCGCCGTTCTGAGATTCACTTTAAATTAATTTGTTTTCTTTACTGCGACACACTGAAAATGAGACTTCCTTTTTCAGTCCAATTCTGCTAAAACACATAGTGGAAACATCCATCTTTTATTTGTTATGCATATATGTATATGTTGGCACAATCCGCAACTTATTCACTACTTAGCTAGCCTCAGGAATACTTCACCTGCTTGTGTTTCGCTGCATATGAACACGTGTAAAACAACTTGATATCTTCATCGTTTTCATGGCATAAGCTTCTTCACCTTGATCCCAAGATGTCACTTATCATTGATTCTCTCTTGATGCCTCATAGAATATCTTAATTCTCTTGTATCTGCCTCTCTTCTATGTACGCCAGCTCGATTCTGCATGACATCGCCATTCATCTTGGCCATCCATTTGCTCTGCTTCTACTGGGATTTCATTCAAATGGCCATCATATCATCTGGTATGCAAGTATGGTTTCCTCAGTGGGAACCTTGCCTCCAGGATTCTCTTTGATACCTGTATCCTTAATGGTACTGCACGCGTCTCACACTCTGGCTCCCAACATATTGGCAATATGGATGAAGTGGTTGAGGTGGGGGTTCTTGGGTGCGCCTCTACACTCCCCCCTCTGGGCGATTTATCAAGCACTCTACCATCATCCTTCCCTTCTAGACATCCTTGTCTGAAGAAATGCTTCTTTGGGATCCATATCTTTATGACACCCTTCAGGAATCCTGCTGATTTCACATGCTCATCTTTGTTCCAAGTCATGATCATGCACTGTGCACTTGGACTACAGTAGATCCATCTTCCCACATACTTCTTATGATTCTTTGGATACAAGAATTTCATTGCCTCAGGTGCATGGATACTGGCCTTCACAAAGTCTCTGATTTCTTCATTCGTCAAGTCTTTGGCCTTCCATCCTGATTCAACATCGATCATGATTTTCATCCCTATTGCTTTCTTTTCTGTCTTCTTACATTGTGTAGTTATGATCTTGATTACACAGAATCCAATTCAATCAGGGCTTCAAGGCACTTGAACATGTCTGCCATCCATTGTGGAACCCAAGAAAAGAGTGCGCCAAACCAACTGTTTTCAGCAATGTCCCCTACTTAGTCTACCATCTGGACATGTAGCTTTGTCAACATCCCTATGGCCTCCGTCAAGGTTCCATTTTTGTCATCATGAGAAGGTATGAATGTGCAACATGATTCTCCGATTTTGGCACAAACACCTCCATCCATGGATGTGATCATGTCTAGGACATATCTGTTCTGGAGAGTCATCAGTCGGATGGCTCTCAGCTCCTCTTTGATAGCATTGAAATCTTTTATGGTTGTATTGATCGTTTGCAGCAATTCCCATCTGGTAATCTGCAGCCATTTGGTATTTGCTCCAACCTGGACACTCGGCATGAAGATCAGCCTGAAGACTGACGCTGTCTGACTAAACAGTCTATGCTCATAGGGAATTGCATAAAAAGCTTCTATTGACTTTGCTGAGAAATAGTTCTCTCTCTATACTCGATTCAAAGGTTCAGCAGATCTCTTCTTCCTTAAGTGTGCATCTGCTTTTGGAAATTCACCAATCTCAAGGTCACTTTTCGGAATCACCAACGCTGGCACATGAACATTCACCAGTGAACATTGTCCACCCCAATTTGCTGTTAGCTTCATATATGCCCTGTTTCCACACGCCAAATAGTGATCCATGATTACTGCTGTTCCAAATTTCATTCCTGGTACATCAAAGATACAACTACAATTCTGGTTCTCTCCATCTTTCTGTGTGCCATTATTTCTGAAACACAATTTTACACTTTCCAAGTGCAGTATCTGCAAGGGTCCTCCTCTGTCTTCGACCCAGGTCAGTAGCTTAGCAAGTCTCGGCCATAGTGGTTTGCATCTATTCTGCACTATGTCAATGGCTGGTTTATAGCAACCAATGACTACCCAGGCTCTGCAGATAACCACTCCTTCTTTCCAGCCATCTGGAGCTAGCACTGATCCCCAAATTTGCATCTGGCATCTGTTTTTCCATCTACTTACTTCTTCTGCAGATTTTCCTGGACTCTCGAGTTTCTTGTTTACTTCCCATCTGATTCCAGCTCCTTTTACTCCAGGCTTCTCATATCTGATCACATGATTCTTGGTGTGACCTCTGTTTCTTGTCTTTGTGTCTTGGACATAGTCATCTTCATCTGGATCTGTCCATTCGGTAGCCAATTTGAGATAGGCATCTTGGCCCATGAACTGGCCTCTGGTCAGGTAGAGTGCTATGTGTTATAGAATATGTGCTGCCTGGACATCTATTTCAATAGCTATGAAGATTTTAGACTCCCTGATGCTATATGGCAGTCCTTCTTCCAACTTCCTTCATGTGCTGATACCATATGTTGTTCCCTAAATGTGCTGTGCTATCCAGGTAATCATTCAACTCTTGATCATTCTCCCTTACACTTCTCCTAGATCTCATTCTTCTCTTATGAGTTTCTATTATCATCTCATGGAGTATGTCAGCATAATTCCTCCTTACTGGACCAATTACAGAAACATTAGTCAGTGGACTTGTGTAGGAGGAAATTCCAAAAGCTTCATTCTATCAACATAGCCTTTAGGCATTAAAATGTCTTGCATAATCTCTATACATGATTTTCTTCTAAAAGGTAACCCTAGCTTATTAATTAATGGGCCAGGTGCTCTTGTGTGTATCTCTAAAGTAGGAACAATCACATAAGGTCTCGGCTGCCTTGTAGTTGCCACGTGTGTACCTTCCTTCTGTTCAGGAAGATTCACAGGAGTTCTTGCTCCATTTACAGCTATATAAGACGTATGCACTGTGAGTGAAAGCAGTATCACTATAAACAAAAGGCAAGCCTAAATCACGCAAATATACATAATTTTAGGGCAATGGCTTTTGATGCATTGTGGACGTCTCTCAGGATCTGGCATAATGATATTGCTACTAATGCTGCCCCTTTTTTCTATATTAAGGAAGGAAAAACTATTTTTTAATCGGGCAACACTATGCACTATTTCAGGAAGCTGCTGAAACGGTTCTGTAACTCTCCTCGATCAGCAGACTGCTTACTGGATGATGAACATGAATTCCCAATGAATGCCACGAATTAGCCTCTCACCAGATGACATGTTGATTTTCTTTCGGCATGAAACAAGAGTTCTTTTTCCCAATGGATCTCAGATCTGTCCCTCGAAAGAAAAGTCTCATTCGGTTCTCAATGTTCTTTCAGAGTACCTGTTCATTGGGTTAGAATGTCTCTCAAGTTTTCATTGAGCAGTACATTATTCCCTGGGTCTTTTAGGAAAGTTCTAACATCGGTCTGTCTTTCAAAAAGATGCAGGCATTCTTCAATCAGGTAATAAAAGACTAAACTGACCATTCTGTGTGCATTATCCGGTGATAGGGGCATTTGCGTTTTCCCCACTGAACTCAGGAAGCCAGAGAATCTGCTCAACAAATGCTGTGAGCAATCTCCTTATAATCTGACCATTTTTAGGATCTTGCAGGAACACATGAACGCTAGTAGATCTCCCTACAAGTACAGGGTTTGCAAGCAGTATAAACACAAAAACCGCCAGAACGATCCTTGAAACGCTGCCATTAGGCACTACCATACTGCATCCAAACAGGAACCCAGTGAGAAATGAATCTGGATATTGCTCTCTTTTCCAATTGTCAAAAATAAACTCCAGATCTGGCATATCTTTTCTTTTCAATCAAGGCTTAAGCATGCCTCATTCCAAAGTCACCAAACTCCTGTGGCTCAAGAGTGCAATAACTTCCCTTAACTCCTTTTTAATGACTAAAAAGAGTGTCCCAAGCTAAGCCACAGTGCAATGAATTCTTTATCTTTGTTCAGCAGGTTCTGCGTCCTTCTTCTTCACAATAGATCTAGTGTGCACATGCTGTGGTTCTTCTCCAATGCCTGCTTCCGATGGGTGTGGGTGCATGGCTGGTTCTCCGGCATAGATCTTCACGTCACCTAGAAAAGTTCAAGCACGTCTGCCTTGCACCTTGACTGCAGATGCTGTGATGTCCTCTACAATGAAAGGGCTGTTGAAGGGAGGTTCGTGCCACTTTTGAGTATGATTGAGTATTAGGACTGCATCTCTGGGGAATAGTTTTTGGAAGACCAAGTTCTGTAATTCCACTTGTTGAAGCATCTCCTTCTGTGTTCTGCACTGCCCCACACCCTTTTCGCTTGAGCTGATCTGAAATGACAGAGATACTTGAAGTCATACAAATAAGATAATCATGTAACTCCTTTCCTAACAGTTCTGCAGTACACTGGGCATCACTTCTAACCCTAGCCGGAGGTGTGAGAGGTGTTCTCATTCACACGGAAGTTGAGAGGCCAATTGATGTTCCCGCGGGCCCTTGTACGCACTTACAGCAACACCAGTTTGTTTCTACAGTCCCAATTGGACCCTCACACGCAGCCCACCCTCGATGTACCAGCACTTCTGGCCTACCATCTCTGAATTATCCAGTGTGTAGGCCTACAGCTGACTTGACCTAATCTGGGATTTTGTCCTCGATTTATCTGATGATTTGGACCTTCAGATGTTTTGCCCTGTGCAACTCCTTCCGATCACATAGGATTTCTCATGTGTACAATCCCCTTGTCCTGATGAAGGCCGACCACTTGACAGCTAAACAAGAATGGCTTTAAGGCCAAAACACAGTTGGGTTGACCTTTTTTGCTGTGTCACAGTATTTCACCACCATACAGACTAGTTCAGTGACCTTTACACTTTGTACCACAATTGCACTGTCATTGCTCATGTCATCCCACACAAGGGACCATAGAGAATGTAAATGCTGTTAATTCTGACCCAAATAATGTATTTGGGACACGTATCTATGTACTATGTTATGTACGTTCTATGTATTTTATCGAGTTTCCTATGTTTTTTCCTCATGTATACACAACAAATGCTTCTCATGTATTTAAATTATAATCTAAAGTAGCAGTCATCGTCACTATTGTTCTGCTTACTGACTGTCAGGAGTTAGTGTTTCTTTTTGTGTGGGTTCCCATGACCTTGCTCATTTGTTTTTTATGAATGTTTTTATGAATGTTTATCTACCTGGATAGAGCAGGGCCGTAACCAGGTCCCTTTGTCCAAAAAAAAAATAAAAGAAATACTAATTCCCTCGCTGCCACTGTTTTGTGCATGGTAAAATGGTTATCTGACCCTGGTTGATTTCTCAAGACGTACAATGCCAGTGGTAGGCAATGCAACTATCCTGTTTTCAATGTAAGCTTCAATTTGGCTATTCTTTCTTTAAGGAAGCTGTTGAGTCCCTCCCAGACAGTTTGCTTGTGGGTGATAAGCCGATGAAAACTTGTGCTTTATGCCAAGCAACAAGCTTATTTGCTCAATGACATTGTTAACAACATGAGGGCCATTATCTGATCTTAATACTTCACATATTCCCCATCTGGGAAACACTTCTCATACTATACATTTGGTTGCACCGGTGGAGTTTGTGTGACTAAACGGTCCTGCCTCAATCCACCTCGAGAAAGGACATACCACTACAATCAAATATCTGTATCCATTCCATACTTGCAGCATGTCAACATAGTCGATATGAAAATGCTGAAAGGGGCCACTAGACATAGGAATAACTCCCCTGATCTTGCGCAATGTGTGCCCAGCAGTAAACTTTTGACAAACAATACAGTTTACTACATAGAACGCAACATGCTCTACCAAATTTGGAATAACCAATCCTCTGGAATAGGTGCAGAGAGGCTCCGTCTAGTTGTGTGCCGTTAGGCAGAATCATTTGCTGTACCCTTTGGGAACACCACACACAATTAAGACTACAAGTGCAAGTACAAATTCACCTTTGGTACAAGCCCATACTACACAGTAAAGTTGTAGAGATGGCTGAGCAGCCAGACTTATCTCAAGAGTAAAGTGAGCAGTATCAATAGTTACACAAAGGACAGCAATTACCATGGTTCAAACAAACACTGACTCAAGGTTTCTGAGTAAAATAATATACATTTATTTACACATCAGTTGTAAAACAATTCACTAAGTAAAGCAGCAGAAAAATCACACTCTTAATATACTACACAACACAACACCCAATGAGTTAAGTTCAAAATGAAGTGTGAGCAAAATGGCACTCCAGCAATTTAAAGGGGAGGGAAAGACAAGATTATACAAAATTAAGCAGCACCAATAAGTAAGTAGGCAGGGCAATCTAGAAAATGCTTGCTACAATGAGGATTCAAATCAATAGGCCTGGGCCAATGTTAAAGGTTCAGAGATTTTGCAGAGGATCACACAGTTCAGAGTAGTTTGCAGTTAAGTCTTTGCCAAGAGTTTGAAACGAAGTTGGTCGAAGGAGAAGTTATTGAAAAGAGTAGAGAAGGACAATCCCTCGGATTGGTGAAATATTTCAAACACTTTCCCCGCGGTCGGACGGAACGAACAACCGGGTTAGAACAGTTCCTTAAATGAAGAAGAAGGCTGTAGCTGAGGCATAGGTTCCTGGCAGGACCTGCAGGCTCACGGTTATTGAAGTGACTGTCGGACTGACATGAAGTAGGAAGACTGGAGGGTCCTGCCCTGCACAGGGCAGAAACCAGCAGCAGAGCAAAGCAACGAATGGAAGGTACGCTCCTTAAAACCCAAACTGACTGCAGTCCTCCTGGCTATCCAGTTCACTGCAGCTGTGCACAGCAAATTTGACCAGGGGAGGGAGGCCTTGCTTGGTATTTGACAAACTGGTTGGTCCCACAAGCTCAAGGGAAGAAGATTCCTTGCAGATCTTCTCTGTCGTCGAAGTTTGGAGATTCAGACCACCGGGAGGTTCAGTCATGGTAGTGGTCCTCTTCTTTCTGCTTCTCTTCGGTTCTCTCGATCCAGTAGCAACTCTGCCTTCCTAGTCCCAAAGACCTGCTTTTTATGCAGTTTTCCCCCATTCACACAACCTGGCTGTCAATCACCCAGCAGGGTGGCTGTCCTGGGAGGACAGCCACCTAGCCAATCAAACCAGAGTATGACTTGGGTTTCCAAGGGAACCCTGTGCAGGGGGCCCTCCCTCACATCCTGTCCCCCCAAACTCTCAGGTGCCTAAGGAGGGCTTATGTGCAGAAGCCCCCCAAAGGACGGCGAACAAAGGAACCAAACCTGATTTGGCACGCAGAGTAAAACACATGAAATACCTTTACAAAAAGAAATGGCGAATAAACACAGCCAGAACCAAATAAAAGTAAATGGGGTCCAGCGGATTTAAGTTCGAGGCTAAAAAGAAAGATTAAAACAGTACCAGGGCTATTTAAATAGACCGTGGTAGGAAAGATATAGTAGATACCACTGCCAACAGCCAAATCTTAAAGACGGAAACAAAATAATGTTCCATGAGAGACAGACAAAAAGGGATAACTATTAACCCATTCCAGTACTCTATGTTAGATAGTTTGTACTGGGTCTGTGAATTTAAAAAGACTAATAAAGTCAATGGCAACTTTAAATGTTCTGAGAGACAGTAGTCAGTCCCATAATACAGATTTTAAAGTGGGAAGTCTGAAAAAGACAACCCTGTGTCACTGCACTAAGGGTTCTGTGTAACGCCCAGTAAAAAGATGATACCTATGGATACCTGTGAAGCTTCACAGTCTATGAACACAAACATGTTAAACACACACAGCAAAACACATGTAAGAGTGGGAAAAAAGGCTCACACTATTAGCAGGTGAAAATAATAAAACCTAGAAATCCAGCAAAGCTGCTGAGGGACTCAGTAGGTAAGGGAAATGAGCAGTTCTGCAGAATTCTCCCTAACACTCACCCCACCAGACTAAGGGACAGGAGGATTTAATACACTCCTTGATGAATCTCTTAACTCTCATTGGTTATAAACATCCTAGAGAGACCATCATCATTTTGTTGGTGACATCCTGACCTGTGCTCAATGGTGAAATCAAACCCTTGCAGGTAGATTGACCGTCTTAGAAGTTTTGTGTTCTCTCCGTTCATTTGCATTAACCATCTCAAGGGTTGGTGGTCTGTCTGAATCGCAAAAGTAGATCCATACAAGTATGGTCTAAACTTCTTCAGAGACCACACAATGGCAAAACTCTCATGCTCTATGGTTGCTCACCTTGTTTCTGGTTCCTTCAGTTTCCTACTGATGAAGCAAATGGGGTGCTCCCTACCTTTCTCATCCAGTTGTCTAAGGACTGCACCTATACCTGTATTTGATGCATCTTTCTGCACAATGAACGGTTGGTGGTAATCAGGAGCTCTTAGGACTGGAGCTTGACAAAGGGCTTTCTCCAGGTTTTCAAAGGCTTGAGTGCACTCCTCATTCCATCTAACCTTTTTAGGGAATTTTGGAGAGGAGACTACATTCAAAGGAGAAGCTATGGACCCATAGTTCTCAATGAAATTCCTGTAGTACCCAGTGAGACCTAGGAAAGCTCTCACTTGGGTTTGAGTAGTAGAGGTGGCCCAGTTTTGTATAGCTTGCACTTTGCTAGGCCTTATGGCCTTATTTCACCTCCTCCTACCTCATGCCCAAGGTAGACCACTTTGCTCTGACCGATTTGACATTTGCTTGCCTTTATGGTCAGATGGGCCTGCTCAAGAGCCTGCAAAACATATCCTAGGTGATCAACATGTTCTTTCCAAGTAGGGCTGAACACTGCAATGTCATCCAAGTATGCCATGCAGAAGTCCTCCATCCCATTCAGAACTTGATTGACCATCCTTTGGAATGTAGCAGGTGCATTCTTAAATCCAAAAGGCATAACCTTAAACTGGTAGAGGACTGCTGGGGTTGAAAATGCAGCTTTCTCCTTGGCATGGACTGTCAGGGCTATTTGCCAAAAACCTGAAGTCCGATCAAATGTACTGAGGTACTTGGCTGCACCAAGTTTGTCCACCAGTTCATCTGTTCTTGGTAAAGGATGGGCATCAATCTTAGTGACTGCATTTAGAGCTCTATAGTCCACACAGAATATCAACTCCTTGGATCTTGCCTTTGGTACTAGAACAACTGTACTAAACCATAGTCACGGCTCGCTCCCTTCGCTCCCGTTCCCGTCACTTGGGGGCATGTTTTGGGGTTTATTCCCTACTGGACATTTCCTCCGAACCTTATGCTACAGTGCTGTGATGAATTGGGAGCGCTAAAACCTTATTTTCCAAGTTACTTCCCTTCCGGATCCATTCCAGGTGTTTGGCAGCCAGCATGCTACTTTAATCTAATGACTATGCTTCCCAGAATGCCTGGCTCACTGCTTCACCTCCTCCCTTGCATGACAAGGTTGGGTGGAGGATAGGAAACACCTGTGGCTGCAGGTGCAGCAGGCGGCACACCTGAGGGTTGTGCTCGTTAAGCAGCTTTAAAAGCCTCAGTTTACTTCAGTCCAGCGCTGGTCATTGTTGCAGTGTTCCTGTTGTGACTGGTCCCTTGTTCCTGGTTCCTAGCTTTTGTGCCTTGTTCCTAGTTCCTGTTTCTTGTTCCTCTGCCCTGGATTTCGAATTTATGTGCTTAATTGATTTCTGCTTTCTGGATTTCCCTTTCTGTCTTCCTCTGTCTGCAGGCAGCCTTTCTCTGTGCTCTACCCTTTGATGCAGCCCAATTTGCCTGTGTTCTGTTTCTTTGATGCTGTCCTTTGCTACTGAAAAACTTAATGCATTAGTATTTATCTTTTATAGATTTAGCTTCCTGCCTTTTCTCCTTGGATGGGTGGGAAAGGTTTCCTTTTGTGATATCATTTTCCCTGCTCCTGATCCTTACCTTCTATTGGGATCCATTCCATGTTTTCCTTTGCACTTCTGCATTTATTTCCCATTGATTACTAGGTGTGGGGTGCAGTTGTAACTAGCCCCGGTGTGAATGCCTTTTGTTTTCCTCTCTATTCTATCATCACATTTCCTACTTGTCCCTTGACTTGGGTCTTATGTATTTAGTTATACTCCACCCATTGCTGTTATAGCATTCTGGGTCCCAGTTTGATCAACTGGGTTTGTGGGTTTACTGACATTCAAGTGGTCTTTCCGGTCCTCGTGAGTACTGTTTCTAAGTTCCTTATTCAGTATCATCCAGAGTGTCAGCTCACAGATCCTGTCCTTGCTTGCCCTCTTTGCGGGCTTAGCGCTGTCAGTATCTGTAATAGCATAGTGGGTAAGGAGTTTGCCGACTTTCCTTTCAGTCATAAGGAGGTTCTAAGTGCTTACCCCACATCCCTTTTCATATATTGGTATTATTGTTTCACTCTATTTGCACTCCTGGGTTTTAGTATACACAAGTCTTGGGTATTGTATGCACGTTGTTAGATTCAAAGTTGTTCACTGTGCGATTCTGTGCACATTTCCCTTGACACATTCATTGCCTTCCTCCTTTCTTAACAACCATGGACTTGTAGAGGGCTCTATAACCCAGAGATCAAGCATCTTGTTTACCTCTCCTTTGATGTGGGATCTCTCATGTCCTGACATTCTGTAACCTCTGCTTTTCGCAGGTAAACAGTCACCAATGAGAATATCATGCTGGCCCCAAGGGGTCAAGCCTGGTGAAAGTGAAAACAGGGAGGCAAACTGATTCAACAGAAACTTGCACTCATCCTGCTGTTCAGATATCAGATTAGAAGAGAGATTAACTCCTTCTATCTTCTCATCTAAAGGTTGGCCTCTGAGTAGGTCAGGTAGAGGTTCACTCTCCTCCTCCTCCTCTTGAGCTGAAGCTAGAAGCAAAGCTCCCACTTCTGGTCTCGAGACATATACCTACAAATCATTGGTGTGAAAGACTCTGAGATCCTCCTTAGGTCTGCCTAAATCCACCAGATAGTTCACCTCTCCAAGTTTGCCCACAACCTTGAAGGGTCCTATCCATTTGTCCTGCAAGGCGCTCTGTCTTGTTGGCACCATAACTAGTACAAGCTGGTCTTAAGTAAACTCAACCATGTTGGCCTTCTGGTCATGCCAATGTTTGACCGAGCCTGACCTGCTTTCAAGTTATCACTTGCTTCTGCCATCATGATGTGACATTCTCCTCAGGAGACCTATCACATAGTCAGTCACTCTGACTGGCTTGGGGGAAGGAACACTCTCCAACCCCTCCTTAATCAGGGCCAATGGACCTCTGACTGGATGGCCATAGAGAAGTTCAAAGGGACTGTAACCAACTCCCTCCTGAGGGACTTCTCTATAAGCAAAGAGAAGGCATGGCAGTAAAAGGTACAGCAGAAGACCAAGTGGAAAGCAAGGTCACACAGCCGCTCACAAAAGCACCCCAGCAGGGTGTGTAGGTAGTTGAATCTATTCGAAGTTGCTTTCAAAAGTAAAAAGTAAAAATTATTTTTAATAGAAAATAATGATAGTCTTGAGATTCAATTGTTTTCCAAAGTTGGTTTATCCACCGAGAATTTGAATAAGAAAATTATATACATATCATGCGATGAAAAGTCACTAATAAATCCTTAGTGAGGAGGAAACCGCCATATATGTTTTTTTCAATCAGACCATAAAAATTGCCAATGCATTTCGGAATAATATTTCCTTCATCAGGGCAGGTCTATAAGCAATATACATACAATGAATCGATAGTACATAATCAAACCAAACAGTAATGACATATAATATAATCAACATACCATATTGTTGTGATTGTGGAGGTACGTAGATGGTAAACAAGGAAAAAAGAAAAAAGAAGAAAAAAGGGTAATGAGGCCCTGTTGGATGTAGATAAAGACCATTAAACAATATGTAAAGTGAATGCAGCGAGTATTCACGGAAAGCATTTTACCTGAGGCGGGTTGTGAGCACAGTATGGCGTAAGTGGCTTAAAGAAGCCTTCGAGTGTTCAGACTGTCTACAAGGAGTCAGCGTTGAAGCACAGCCTCCTGGAAATGGTCTGGAATCAAAAAGGTGTATATAGTTGCAAAGACGGGTCTGATCCGTATATAGAGACAAAATTCTAGCAGTAATGCAAACTTACCCTACGAGTCGCAAGGAACAGGCGTTCTCCTGTGACCGGCTCGCGTACATCTGAGGCTATTGCATCAAAGCATCGCCAAGGCAACGCTTCCTTTTAAAGACACGTGACTGCGAAGCTTCCGCGAGGAGCGCGCGGTCAAAGTAAAGACACTGCAATCAGGCCAGTGGGCTTGAATTGCAATGATCCACATATTTAACATACCTCATCTCTACCCAGGCGGAATTGTGGTCACTAAAAAATCTAAAATCTAAAAAAAGTCGTACTGTAATGAAAATAGAAAAAATACTGTGATAAAGCGGCATCATATGGAAAAGGGGACCTAGTGCAAGATCCAAACCATGTAGAATATATGGATCGGTATGTATGGTTCTGAAGCTGCCGGTACGAACACTATCGACTGGTAATATATTCTTAAGTGGTCTCCCTCTCCCAGCGGTGAGGGTCCTAAAATAGCTACATTGCGAATAAACTCAAACTAATGTATCATTATTGCGAAATCTACGCATCTGCATGTAATCAACCCTGCTGGTGGTGGTGACATCCTAAGATGGCACCTTGCGTCCCAGACAATCTGTCCGGGAGGTCCATCATGGTTCCATTGTTGCAATGCAATTATACATTAATGCCATGTTCATGGTAATACTTAGGGTCAGGACGTATGTCCAAGAGATACAACAAAGTTCCATTGCTTGGATACAGTTACACATCGTAGTAATCATTCACAAATATAGTGTGAAGAGCAGTGTCATCCTGGTTCATAAAGGGGATTACTCTTCGGGTACAAGGATAATCGTACAGTACAGTTACTAACATTCAGGCATGACATACAGGAAATAGTGCCAACAGTCCAGAACGTATTGAACAAATGTTAGGATCATAAAAAACAGTGATAGTTGATCTCTTCATTGATGCCATTGGGGGTCAAGCTACTCAGCTTGTCGATCCAGAATGCCTCTCTGCGGTTCAGATGTTGGTTCAAGTCTTCATGGGGACTGTTCTTCGTAAGTGTCTCTAAAATCACGGATCTCATCTGGGTCAGGTTGTGTCCATTGTCAACCCAATGTCGGGCTACAGCTGAGTTCATGTTTGCATTGCGGATGCATGACCGATGTTCATTCCACCTAGTTTTAGCCATTCTGGTGGATTGACCTACGTATAACTTGCCACATGGGCATTTGATATCATAGATGGTATTTACACTGTCACAAGTGCCGTATGTTTTTAGTAGAATCTTTTTCCCTGTTCTGGGATGGTTGATTATATTCCCCTTGATTACTGAGTTGCAGTTAATGCAATGTAGACAAGGGAATGTTCCAGTCCTTTGAGTTATAGGCTTCCTGGCAGTAGAAGGTCCCTGTAACGCTCACCTGATTCCCGCAGAGGCGCCGGTCTTGACTGGGTGAATGCCGTATCTTCAAAGGTGATGTGTAACACACGGTTGGCTCTTTGGGCTGGACCTCTGTGCACTGTATGTCTGACTCGAACAGTAAGATATCTGCAGATAGAAAATATGGGATTAATGAACTGGGGTTATTGGGTGCCTCTCTCCTCTTCCCTTTCTCTTCTCCTGTAGAACCCCAAAGGTTAACACCCTCGCCTTAGGTAAGTGAACGCCAAGCTCTCCATCTGCCTCGGGGCAGGGTGCCGTAACCAGTTTCTTCACTGGATAAAGGTGCAGGCCTCTTGACCTCAGAGGACTGCTGTCCGTCGTTAACTGCACGAACGGTAAGTTCTGGGCACTTCAAATGTCTTAAAAGTCTTTTGTAATGATATCTCTTGTTTTGCAGGGTTCCGGCGATGGCGGATGGCGGGCTGATGAGAGTTGAGGATCGAATCCGCGTGAGGAATAGAAGCGCCTGGAAGCACGTAAGTAAGCGCTTGTAGCCTGCTTCACGATGCGCACTAACTGTCCCCTTTTATCTTGCAGGTACAAGTTCGGAGCTTTAGAGAAGCTGAAGGGTGCTGGAATACCCACTGGATTCGGCGTGGGAAGGAGTAATGGCACGTGAGTAATAAAGTTGCCCAATGTCTTTAAACGCACCTTCTTTTGTCTTCCAGATGCGGGATGCAGCGCCGAAGGCCTCCGGAGCGTGCGAAGAGCTGGTAAGCTTTTGTCTTTCAGATGCCGGAATGCAGTGCGAAGACCTCCGGAGCATGCGAAGAGTAGGTAAGCCTTTGTCTTTCAGATGCCGGAATGCAGCGCGAGGTGTTGGTGACAGCCGATGAACCAGGTAAGAGATGCGCTGCCACTGAAGACCGTAGTGCTAACCTGTTCTTTCTTTGTCTTTACAGGTGCTGCTGAAGACTGGATTCCAGGATGGTAAGACTTTGTTCCCTTAGGCCCAGGATCAGAAGCAGAAGACACGATGAGCGTTCTGCTGCAGAGAATGCAGAATAACGCAAAGCAAGATTCATCCATCGGGTGTGGTTTAAATAGCCTCCTGTAGTGCTTAGGTCGCTCCTTCCACAGCCACGCCTAAGAAAAGAGTTCCTGCTTTCCAGAAGAGTTCCAGTGTTCTGAACCTAGGGAGTGGCTCCTGCCCCACCCAACAGGAAAAGTAGTCCCAAACAGAAGAGGATCAGGGGTTCAACTGGCAGGTAAGTAAGCAGCATGGTCTGCTGCAGGTAAGTCCACCCAAGCATTATGAGCCCGGCGCTTCCAGCGCTGGGACTGGGCATCTTTATGAGCCTGGTGCAACTGGTGCCAGGACAGGGTCCAAAAGGTCCCAATTGGGACTGGCTGGCACTCGGAACCGGGGTTATGGGTCTGCTTCCAAGGGAGTCGGGCAAGTCCTGATCTTTTGGAAGCAGAGATCATGACAGCACCCCCTCTCAAGGCCCCTCCCAAACCGGGCTTCTCTGGGGGTTTGGGCTTGTTAGGAAATGTTCGATGAAATCTTTTGATTAGACGAGGCGCCTGGACATATTCTGCAGGTTCCCAGGATCTTTCTTGGGGACCGTAGCCTTTCCAGTCAATCAGGTAAAATAGTTTACATTTGGAGATCTTGGAATCCAGGATGCTTTTGACTTCAAACTCGAGTTCTCCATCAACTAGAATAGGTTTTGGAGATGTAGTTAGTCGGGTTTGAGGTTGCACGGGTTTTAATAGAGAGACGTGGAAGACCGGATGTATCTTCATGTGAGGGGGCAAGTCCAACTTGACCGCTACTGGATTTACTATGGTAGTGATGGAATAGGGACCAAGGTATCTTGGGTTGAATGCGCGTGGTCCTTTTAGAGGTAGATATTTGGTGGATAACCAGACTTGATCTCCTACTTGATACTGGGGGGCTTCCTTCCGATGTTGGTCTGCTCCTTTCTTGTATTGTTCTTTAGCCCTTTGAAGGTGAGAAACAGCTTCCTTAAAGGCTTGGGTGATTGTAGAATGCAGGTGGTCTACTGCTGGTGTTCCAAGATCTTGGAGTGGATCCAACTCCGAGGTTCGAGGGTGACTACCGTATAAAAGAAAAAACGGGGTCTTCCCAGTTCCCGAGTGGACAGAGTTATTGTAGGCATATTCGGCTATCCAAAGGATATCTTTCCAAGTTTTTTCAGTTTGTTGTAGCATGCAGCGCAAATACTGTTCCAGAGTTTGATTGGTCCTCTCGGTTTGTCCGTTGGTTTGAGGGTGGTGGCTGGTCGAAAGTCTCACATCAATTTGAGCCGACCGACAGCAACTTTGCCAAAAATGAGAAATAAATTGACTACCTCGATCCGTAATTAGAACTGAAGGAAAACCGTGCAGTCGGACGATGTTTTCGAGAAATTCTCGGGCCAGAGTTGCTGCTGTTGGTAAGCCTTTGAGTGGACTGAAATGCGCCATCTTGGAGAATAGGTCCACGATTACTAGGATCGTATTGTATCCGGAGCATGGAGGTAGATCGGTGATGAAGTCCATAGAAAGCATATGCCAAGGGCGAGGCGGGATGTCAATAGGGCGTAAGAGGCCGGCTGGTTTTTCCTTTTGACTCTTGTTTTGGGTGCATACTCCACAGGACATTATAAAGTCTCTGATATCTTTTTTCCAAGACGGCCACCAGAAGTAGCGCTTGATCTTTTCCGAGGTCTTGGTCACACCGGGATGACCTTCCATTAAAGAATCGTGATAACAAGAGATTACCTTTTTCTGTAAATCTGTGCTGGGCAGGTATAACCGTTCTTGGAAATATAATAGGTTGTCCTTCACCGTAAAGTCCTTTCCCTGCAGATGCCAATTCTGTATGTCTGCTGGAGTTACCAGTAGCCTGGCTTTATCCTTAACTTCCTCTATGGATTGTGTGGCGATTACACCTAGAATTCTTTGTTCGGGAATGATAGGTACAGGTTTAGGATTGATCAAATGTTCTTCCACTCCCATCCGAGAAAGGGCATCAGCTTTACCGTTTTTTGTACCAGGTCGATAGGTAATTATGAAGTCAAACTCGGCAAAGAATAGTGCCCAACGGAGTTGCCTAGAGGATTGAGCTTTTGCGGTTTTCAAATATTGCAGGTTTTGGTGATCTGTAATCACAGTAACAGTGTGTCGGGCCCCCAGAATATAATGCCGCCAAGCCTTAAAGGTGGACTTGATAGCTAGAAGTTCCTTATCAGTAATAGTGTAATTGATTTCAGGAGGCGAGAATTTGCGGGACCAAAATGCCACGGGATGTAACTGATTGGTTACTGGGTCCTTTTGTGATAGAACTGCCCCCATGGCAAGGCTCGAAGCATCAGTTTCAACGATCTAGGGGAGTTCTGGGCAAGGATGTTTTAAGATCGGTGCAGAGATAAATCTAGTCTTCAAATTCTGGAAAGCTTGTTCCGCCTCGGTAGACCATTCAAAACGTTTGTTTTTCTTTAACAAGGCGGTGATGGGCTGGACTATTCGAGAGAATTCGGGGATAAACCTGCGGTAAAAGTTAGCGAAGCCTAACATGCTTTGAACACCTTTTACGGAGGATGGCGATGGCCATTTGAGAATTGCATCGACCTTCTTTGAATCCATACGCACTCCGCTAGGTGATAATATGAATCCCAAGAATTCAACTTCAGTCACGTTGAAAACACATTTTTCCAACTTAGCGAAAAGTTTGTGTTGACGCAATCTCTCGAGGACCATTTTCACGTGTTTCCGATGTTCAGTTTCCGATGAAGAATAAACGAGGATGTCGTCAATGTAAACAACAACACACATATCTATGAGCTCTCTGAGGACATCGTTCATAAAATATTGAAAGGCGGCCGGGGCATTGCAAAGTCCGAAGGGCATGACCTGATATTCAAATAGACCATACTTGGTACGGCAGGCTGTCTTCCATTCATCGCCCTCTTTTACTCGTACCAAGTGGTAGGCTACTCTAAGATCCAGCTTTGTATAGATGTATGCTTTTCTGACTTGGTCCAGGAGTTCAGGGATCAAAGGTAACGGATATCTATTCTTAACGGTGATCTGGTTCAGGGCGCGATAATCTATACAAGTTCTAAGGTCCCCTTCTTTTTTTGGAACGAAGAACAAAGCTGAGGAAGCAGGGGACTTGGAAGGACGAATAAACCCATTCGCTAGGTATTGATCCAGGTATTGTCAGAGGTGAAGATTCTCAGGCTCGGTGAGGGCATAAATTCTACTACAAGGAGGAGTAGATCCAGGTATCAGGTCTATCTGGCAGTCATAAGACCTATGAGGAGGTAGAGAGTTAGCCTGATCCTTCCGGAAAACATCTTGGAATTCTAGGTATTCAGGAGGTAACTGAGGAGCCTCCGAGGAAATTGCTGCCAGTGCAACACCAGGTCGAGGGTGACAAGTAGAGACACATTCTGGAAACTGAACCGTTCTTGCTCGCCAATCGATCTGAGGATTGTGCTTCTCTAACCAAGGAATTCCTAGAATAATCTGGAACTGGGGGGCCTTGATCACATCGAACACGATCTTCTCATGGTGTCCATCTTGACTTTACTAGCGTCACTTCTTGGGTGGTATGCGTTACTGGTCCGGAGGCTATCTCCGTACCATCCACCGTAGTAATGACGTCCTTTACAGCCTTTGGACAAAGAGTCAGATTCATCCTCAAAACCATTTCATGATCCACATAATTGCCGATGGCACCGCTGTCGACGTAAGCTTCAATCGCATGTAATCGATCCGGATGTTCAGGGCTAATGAGGACCATAGGTATCACGAAATGCGAGGTCCCGGAACTGGTTTTAACGCTCGGCAAGAGGACCTCTATTCTTGTCGGGCGAGGTCGTTTCCCTGCTCAGAGTTTGTGACCCTGGTAACTGCAGCTCCTACTGCCTTCTTGGCTGGTTTCACCGGACAGTCTCGAAGAAAGTGCCCCGAGTTTCCGCAATAGAGGCATAATTGCAGCTGTTTTCTCCTTTCCCGCTCCTTTTGTGTTAGTGGTCCTTTCGGGCCCCCTATTTGCATGGGTTCCCCAGAGTCTACTCCTTTGGTAGGAGTTGGTGGTTTGGAAAATACTCGAGCATCAAACTTGGAACGATCGGCCTTCCTGTTCTGCAGTCTGTGGTCAATTTGAACGACTAAGTCAATATAGTCCGAACAGTCTTGCGGGGATTCACTACTTGGGCAAACACATCTTTGAGCTCTCCACGTAGACCTCTATAAAACAGCGTAATCCTTTTGTCCTCAGGCCATCGAGTTTCCACAATCAGTCTGTTGAAAGACGCAATATAAGCCAAAAGGTCTTGATTACCCTGTCGCAATGAAAGGAGCTCATTGTCCAAGGCCTGCCCCTGTGAATGTCTTGCAAACAGTTTTTCCATACTGAGCTGAAAAGCTCAAAAATCATGGAGAACCGGATCATCTTGATTAACTAGAGGGATCGACCAGTCTGCCGCATTGCCACTAAGGTACGAAAGCACAAAAGCTACCTTATCTTGATCAGTTGGAAAGGCTGCTGGCCGGCATAAGAAGTGCAACCGGCACTGATTAATAAATACTGCAAACCTCTTTGGGTCACCAGAAAATCGTTCGGGTGGAGCCAGAGGTACATTCCCAGGTAGGTTGATCTGCACTGGGTTCGTAGAGGATGTTGAAGGAAGATTTGCCCCTGATGCGGGTAACGGAGTTTGTCCGGCTTGTGACTGTAGCAATTGTCTAGCGAGATCGTCTGTTCGCTCCTTGGAAATAATCAGTTCCCTTCTTAGAGCATTCATTTCCTGACGGGCTGCATGCACTCTGCTCTTAGTTCCCCAAGTAACTGGGCTAGCTGGTCGGTATCCGAGGTTTCCATAGCGCCTGGGTGGGAGTTTTGAGATTGGCTTTGCGTTCTGTAACGCTCACCTTATTCCCGCAGAGGCGCCGGTCTTGACTGGGTGAATGCCGTATCTTCAAAGGTGAAAGGTACACGGTTGGCTCTTTGGGCTGGACCTCTGTGCACTGTATGTCTGACTCGAAGAGTAAGATGTCTGCAGATAGAAAATATGGGATTAATGAACTGGGGTTATTGGGTGCCTCTCTCCTCTTCCCTTTCTCTTCTCCTGTAGAACCCCAAAGGTTAACACCCTCACCTTAGGTAAGTGAACGCCGAGCTCTCCATCTGCCTCGGGGCAGGGTGTCGTAACCAGTTTCTTCACTGGATAAAGGTGCAGGCCTCTTGACCTCAGAGGACTGCTGTCCGTCGTTAACTGCACGAACGGTAAATTCTGGGCACTTCAAATGTCTTAAAAGTCTTTTGTAATGATATCTCTTGTTTTGCAGGGTTCCGGCGATGGCGGATGGCGGGCTGATGAGAGTTGAGGATCGAACCCGCGTGAGGAATAGAAGCGCCTGGAAGCACGTAAGTAAGCACTTGTAGCCTGCTTCACGATGCGCACTAACTGTCCCCTTTTATCTTGCAGGTACAAGTTCGGAGCTTTAGAGAAGCTGAAGGGTGCTGAAATACCCACTGGATTCGGCGTGGGAAGGAGTAATGGCACGTGAGTAATAAAGTTGCCCAATGTCTTTAAACGCACCTTCTTTTGTCTTTCAGATGCGGGATGCAGCGCCGAAGGCCTCCGGAGCGTGCGAAGAGCTGGTAAGCTTTTGTCTTTCAGATGCCGGAATGCAGTGCGAAGACCTCCGGAGCATGCAAAGAGTAGGTAAGCCTTTGTCTTTCAGATGCCGGAATGCAGCGCGAGGCGTTGGTGACAGCCGATGAACCAGGTAAGAGATGCGCTGCCACTGAAGACCGTAGTGCTAACCTGTTCTTTCTTTGTCTTTACAGGTGCTGCTGAAGACTGGATTCCAGGATGGTAAGCCTTTGTTCCCTTAGGCCCAGGATCAGAAGCAGAAGACACGATGAGCGTTCTGCTGCAGAGAATGCAGAATAACGCAAAGCAAGATTCATCCATCGGGTGTGGTTTAAATAGCCTCCTGTAGTGCTTAGGTGTCTCCTTCCACAGCCACACCTAAGAAAAGAGTTCCTGCTTTCCAGAAGAGTTCCAGTGTTCTGAACCTAGGGAGTGGCTCCTGCCCCACCCAACAGGAAAAGTAGTCCCAAACAGAAGAGGATCAGGGGTTCAAATGGCAGGTAAGTAAGCAGCATGGTCTGCTGCAGGTAAATCCACCCAAGCATTATGAGCCTGGCGCTTCCAGCGCTGGGACTGGGCATCTTTATGAGCCTGGTGCCACTGGCGCCAGGACAGGGTCCAAAAGGTCCCAATTGGGACTGGCTGGCACTCAGAACCGGGGTTATGGGTCTGCTTCCAAGGGAGTCGGGCAAGTCCTGATCTTTTGGAAGCAGAGATCATGACAGTCCCACTTTCTTTTAAGGGGTTCTCCTAAAGCACCTATCATGCTCTTCATAGTACGATTAAACCTCTCTACCAGTCCATTTGTCTGTGGATGGTAGGCTGTAGAGAACTTGTAAGTGACAGCACAGTTTTCCCACATGGCCTGCATGTAGTGGGACATAAAATTGGATCCCCTGTCGGATATCACTTCTTTAGGAAACCCTACTCTGGTAAAAATACCAAGTAGAGCCTTAGCCACAGCCTGTGCCATAACATTTCTCATAGGTATTGGTTCAGGCTACCTAGTGGCATGCTCTACTACAACCAGGATAAACCTGTTTCTTGAAGATGTGGGAGGGTAAAGGGGACGAACAACGTTGATGCCCACCCTCTCAAAAGGAACTCCCACCACTGGGAGATGCACCAAGGGTGCCACATTCTTGGTTCCACTCTTGCCAGAGGTTTGGCAAGTGTGACAGCTCCTACAGAATTTGTCAACTTCTGAACCCATCTTAGGCCAGTAGAAGTATAAAGAAAGTCTTTCCTTGGTCTTTTTGAAACTCAAACGACCAGCCAAAGGTATCTCATGGGCCAACTGTAGAAACTGGAGTCTGTTTTCTAGGGGCACTACAAGTCTTTTGCAGTCCCCAGGGATAGACTCAGTTGGTTCACTGTAGAAGAGGCTACCTTCCCAGTGCAACCTATGCTTCCCAGGCTCTTGCCCATCGAGCTGAGAAGCTGCCTGTAGGCGAAGACCTTCAAGAGTAGGACACTCTCTTTGTCCTCTGCTGAAGTCTGTCCTGTTGGGTCCACCTTCTGCCAGTAAAGACTGCAGCTCAGGATGGTCAACCGGATCCAGATATCCAACTAGATTTATGTCTTCTTCAAGATCTGACTCTTCAGAAGCTTGCTCAACCACACAGGATTGGACCTCACCCTCAGCCAAAGCAGGTGGAGGAGTCACAGGTGTGACTTTGGACAATCTTGGGGATGTCCTGGTTGGAAGCACAGGAGTGCTGTCTGCTTTCTTCTTGGAGGTCTTGGGTTCCCCTTTGCCTCGTTCTTTCCTGAAATAGCAGTGAGCAACTCCTGTGGACTGGGGGTGATAGTTTCCTCTATCAATTCCCCTGGAGAGCCTCTCAAGGTCCTCTCCCTTGCAGGCCTTGTGAGCTCGTGTTTCCTTTTACTGGGAGGCCTGGGGGTACTAGAGACAACTCCAAGAGTTTTCAGGTCATTACCCAGCAGGATTCTCCCAGGCACTTCACTCTGCACACTAACAGGTATTTTGACAGTCATTACACTGGATGAGAACTGGTAACTGGGGAAGTATTTGCACACAGCCTCCAGCTAACTTGGTTAGGCATTTGGGTGCCTTAGCAACATCCTCGACCTTGAAAAATGATTCATCAACCACAGTTATGCTGGCTCAAGTGTCTCTGATGGCAAGGGTCTCCTGGCCATTCCCAAGAACACTATCTTTATGGTACTCTTTAGTATTATCTGGGATGGAATTATAGACATCTAAATTATGTTGCTCCCACAAACCTAGGGACACTAAAGAAACACTAGATGAGACTCTCATCAGTTCATCAGCCAGTAGGTGAAAGTTTCCACTTACCATAGATACTTCTTCCTCTGGGGAGATGGCTAAGGAGACAGTGTGGATGCCTGAAGGTTTACCCTTACATCTGGAATCCCCTTTAACATGGTCAGTTGACCCACAAACATAACATTTTCCAAATGTTTGATGAATGGGGGCTTGTTCTGACCTCCATCTGGTTTGGTCCAGATGGTACACTAGCCTGATTTGGTTTCCCTTGTGGTTTACCCTTATTTTGCTGTTTGGGGCCCTCTTTCAGATTGGAGGTATTAGAAGTCTGCTTGTTATCTTTCTTTGGCTGCTTTCCCTCATCCTTCTTCTGAGTTGTCCCAGAATCCTTTTGTGTAGCCCTGTTGGCAAACCACAAGTCAGCAGCCTTAGCTAGCTTCTTTGGATCTATTTCCTTAGAATCAGCCAAGTGCTGTCTGAGCTCAGGAGAGCAGGCATCATAAATTGACTCGAACATAACCAGATTTCTCATACCGTCATAAGTGTTTACTCAGTAATCCTTAACCCAAACATCTAAGCTTTTCAACCATTCACATACCCAGGTAGCCCAAGGATTACCATCATGCTTTTTGAGGGTCCTAAACCTCTTAAGGTACTTGGAAGGGGTCTTCCCAAATCTAGCAATTAAAGCTAGATTCACACACTCATAATCCATCCTATCCACCTCCCCCAACTCCATCACAACATCAGATGCAACAGTGGGTAGCCTAGAGAAGAGCCAAGGAAGAAACTGATTCCCTGTAATGTCTTAAATCCCATGGTTATATTCAAACATTGCCAACCAATCCAAAATATCAAGCTTAGCCTCATACATACCAACAATTTCTTTAGGCATACAGGGTCTCTTAGGGCTGGAAGACCTAGAAGATTCTGGGAGAGAAGCATTTTCAATACACAATTTCTTCATTTCTAATGCATGATTCAACTCCATTTCTCTGAGCTTAAGTTCCTGATGATTTTGTTCAGTTTGAGCATTAATACTTTTGAATTCCAATTCAAGCCTCATCTTTTCTAGAGCAATGAATTCAGGACTGAGTGTAAGACCTAATGGGGTCACAGTGGACAAAGGTTGAGGTTGCTGAGCAGGTAGAGGAGCAGTATGGCCTACATTATGAGACACATCCACCTCATCTAACTCATCCATAATAACTGACACATTATCATCCTCATCATTTTCCACATTTGCTGGAGGGGCAGCTTATTCAGACCCACTCCCCAGACTTTGTTTCTCTAACAACCTTTCAATGAATTCTGACTTTTTGCCTTTAACAGAGAGATTCCTTTCTCTACACAGATTTTTCAGATAATCAACAGTGTAACTAAGGAGGGTCTCCTTACTGTAGCTTTCCATATCAGACATGATTAAACTTTGCTTTTCAGTGATGTTTAGCCTAGTGGTTAGTTGATCCAAGGTAATAGCAGCACGATAAGTGGAATCACTGTTAAGGATTTCAATCAGGCAATACACACGGGTCTCAGCCTAGCATGCAATGTGCAAATGAAATACTTATTTATTGTGTATATAGGTTCAATATTCTGAGTGATATACCGCTCATATCGCACCCTTCTCAAAATACCCCACAGGTCACACTGGACCAGGAATCAGGCTGGATGGTAAAGGAAAATATTTATTTATTATTTAAAATTCAAATCAAACGTGTTAATATATGGGGCAGCAATCACCAATGTGTGAAAATTCAAATCAGAAAATAAGTAAGGCAACTGAATTCACTTTTGAGCAGCACAGAAGATAAAACACAAGGAAAAGAACAGTTTTGGCTTGTGAAAAGATAGTGTTTAAGTTAAGGCTTCCCCCTACAATTCTTAATTAAATGAGCAGTTCTACACAGATATCAGTAAGCAGCAGGTATTCAGGAATGAAAAACAGAATACAGGGTTTGTATATAATCTTCCCTCCCCAAAAAAGATAGAAATACGTTTTTGGGAATTTTACACTTTTAAAATGACAGTTGAAAATGGCTGTATGAAACAATGAAAAGTGTGGAAATACCCTTATATTGATATAATTCCTATGGGAGAAATACTGAAGAGGTTCTAATAAACATAAGCTACAATATGAGCAACAGTACACACGTCATATCAGAATGAAAGTTGAGAAATACTTTGAATGGGAAAAGACATGTGTACAACTTTTGCAAAAATGCGAATTCCCGCCTAATTTTTGTTATGTGATTTTTAATAGAAACGGGCCAAATATACTGTTTCGTTTAATTGTGGATGTAGCTACAGGTCTTAGGTTTAACTCAGAGTTGAAATTAATTCTCTAGCTAGAATATTAAAGAAGTTATGCAAGTTTGAATGAGAGGCGTTTTTGAAAATAAAGGCACGGAAATTATAACAGAAATCAGTTTTTCAAATGAGAACTATGCTCCAAACTAGAGTATTCAGACTGGTTACCAGTTTTAAACACAGTAAGCTCCAGAGCGGTCCACAGAAACCAACCCCAGCACCTCCGTGTCCGCCTTGGAGGACTCAGTCGGACTACCCATTCGAGAATTTTAAGGTTTTGGGATTTTCACAAGACAAAAGGATTTTAAAGAAATTATCACTATTATAAGTTCTTAAGTTAAAAAGAGGATGGGTTGAGATTGGGGTAGGACAAGGCAAATCTACTATGGGTTACTATGATTCCTGTTTATACTTACAGTCCACTGTAATTAAAATTGGACCATCAGGTTCTGGTCATCACGGATCGGGTCTACAGTCAGCAGGGCACTTCGGGTGGGATAGTCAGCTGGGTGGTTCAGGTCAATTGGACTGCACCTCAGATTGGAATGGATTGGCCCTTCTGGTCACTGGACACTGTAGATTAGCGGGATGGCGAGTTTCAGCAGGCAAGCATGAATGGTAGCAAGCCAGACTGGATCAAAATGATTTCCCTTAAGTTTGGGATGGTTCAGGATTTGGGCCTAGCTGAAAAGAGTTCAGCAAATGCTGAGGCCTGGGTTTTGCAAAGTAGTCTGGAATCAGGACAAGATGAAAAGTTCTGGAACAGGATGATGAAGTCAGGAAAGAGCATCACACGGAAATCATGATGTAGTCTGGAATCAGTGTGTCTGTGTGTTGTGAGTTTCCCATATTTATCATGCCAAGTGACATCACTCAGTTTATGGTAGGGGCAGAATTACAACCCACACCCACATGGCTGTGATTGGTCAAAGGTGCTTGCCTTCTTCTGGTTGGAAGACAGAAAGAGCTTTCATATTTATGATGTACCTTGGGAACACTCACAGTGATTTGGGCCACAATTTAACTTTCCCACAAATAAACATTTCTATTATTATGCCCGCTAATAAAATCAGACACAAACATTACATATTTTGTGGGTTACATTTAGATCCAACTCCTACGTCAGTGAGAGCTCGCTTTGTCTTTCTGTGGAATGTTGTTAATTTTAATCACAAGGATTTGGCCAAACAATTCCTAATTCAGTACATATCTGTGCAATCACCCCTAGAACATGGGTATACAATATTAGCTTTGCAGCATTAATAGTCTTGGCGCAATTAGTGTTTCTTCATAACTTTTGTGCCTTATGCAGTACCAGGTTCAATCATGTCTTCAAAGAAAGAGCATAACATTAGATGTACAACCACCACTTTTTAGATTTATCCTCCTTCATGTGTCAAAGTTAAAGGTATTTAAAGCTTAATTACAAATTGGCATTTGACCCCCAAAAATCCTTAGTTTTTTTTACTTTTCTTTCAATTGTCAACAGCTGCCAAAATCCTTTGATCAGGGTGGGGATCCTCCTTCTTGAGAGGGATGTTTCCTGCCCCTCCCCTGTAGGGATGAGTGTCAAACCTGCCATTGTCTTTACTTGAGCCACAGACGAAAGTCTGATGAGGTCCTTTGTTCTGAGTATGCAAAACCTCCCTTCAGCAATTAGTCCTTCCTGCCAGTAGTTAGGTGTTAACCATTCCCAGGCAGAGGCTGTCAGCTCAGAATTAAATATTTAATTAACTCAAGAACGGGTTTTGACTTTAAGTTACCTACATCTTTCATTAAAACATAGAAATGAACACAGCTTGTAGGTAGATTTTGTCATTTGAAGAATTAGGCCTTTCACAAAAACATGCTTTTAAACAGGCGATTTTGCACTTTCTTCAAGGAAAAAGCACCTTAAAGCTAGTCCTTTTAAACCAATTTTCTTATGCAGCACACCCACATTTAATTCAGCATTATTTCTGTCCTTGAGTGCAGAGATTTGTCTGCAGTCTGGATGTATGTATCCAGCCTTTGCTTGGAGTTCTCTCTGGACAGCTGAAACATGTCACATGTTGCCATTTTTAGCCACATTTTTCCTGTGGAACTGAAAACAATGTTGCTGGGCTGCCTTTTTCATGAAATACATTTCTTAGCTGCTGTCAGTCAGTGAGGCCCGGCTCCTCTGAGCCCCTCAATCCAACACTGGATGATTTGTAACCCTTTTACTCTCAAGGATTCACTGGAAATTAATGGATGTAGCACCAAAACAGCACTTTGAAGGTTGCAAAGCTGCATTTTAAAAGGCATTTTTGGTTTTTAGCCCCATTCTGCGGCCTTGCTTCATGGTAAATGTAACAGCACCCACTGGCATTCTCCTGCAGTGAGAATTCTGTTTCCCCCCCACTTTGACTGTGTGTGGCAGGGGTGTGCAGCCTCTTGAGATTGTGATCCATACGCAGTTTCTCAGATTTTTGCGCCACAGGGGTTAGCACATCCATTTTTGCCTGTTTCTTTTCCCATTTGTAAATTGATGCAGTGGGGCATATCGGAATGGGACAAATTATCCCACATCACTATACTTTATCGTCACCACTGTACACCAGTGTTAGGCAGAATCATGTGCTGTACCCTTTGGAAACACCACACACAATTAAGTCTACAAGTGCAAGTACAAATTCATCTTTGGTACAAGCCCATACTACACAGTAAAGTGGTAGAGATGGGTGAGCAGCCAGACTTATCTCAAGAGTAAAGTGAGCAGTATCAATAGTTACACAAAGGACAGCAATTACTATGGTTCAAACAAACAATGACTCAAGGTTTTTGAGTAAAAGAATATACATTTATTTACATATCAGTTGTAAAGCAATTCAAGTAAAACAGCAGAAAAATAACACTCCTAATATACTACACAACACCCAATGAATTCTGGACAGGTTAAGCTCAAATGAAGTGTAAGCAAAATGGCACTCCAGCAATTTAAAAGGGAGGGAAAGACAAGGTTATACAAAATTAAGCAGCACCAATAAGTAAGTAGGCAAGGCAATCTAGAAAAGGCTTGCTACAATGAGGTTTCAAATTAATAGGTCTGGACCAATGTCAATGGTTCAGAGTCTTTGCAGAGGATCACACAGTTCAGAGTAGTTCACGGTTAAGTCTTTTCCAAGAGTTCAAAACGAAGTTGGTCAAAGGAAAAGTTATTTAAAAGAGTAGAGAAAGACCTCGGATTGGTGAAATATTTCAAACACTTTCACCGCGGTCGGATGGAACGAACAACCGGGTTAGAACAGTACCTTTAATGAAGAAGAAGGATGTAGATGAGGTAGAAGTTCCTGGCAGGTCTTGCAGGCTCACAGTTATGGAAGCAACTGTCTTACTGACACAAAATAGGAAGACTGAGGGTCCTTCACTGCCCAGGGAAGAAACAAGCAGCAGAGCAAAGCAACAAATAAAAGGTGTGCTCCTTAAAACCCAAACAGGGTCCGGTCCTCCTGGCTATCCGGTTCACTGCAGCTGTGCACAGCAAATTCGACCAGGGGAGGGAAGGCTTGCTTGGTGTTTGGTGAACTGGTGGTCCCACCAGCTCAAGGGAAGAAGATTCCTTGCAGATCTTCTCTGTTGTCGATGTTTGGAGATTCAGACCCGCAGCAGGGCTTCATCAGGAGGTTCAGTCGTGGTAGTGGTCCTCTTCTTTCAGCTTCTCTTCGGTTCTCTCGATCCAGTGGCGACAATGCCAGAGACCTGCTTTTTATGCAGTTTGCCCCCATTCACACAGCCTGGCTGACCTGGCAGGACAGCCACCTAGCCAATCAAACCAGAGTGCGACTTGGGTTTCTAAGGGAACCCTGTGCAGGGGGCCTAAAACCCCTCCCTCACATCTGGTCCCGAGACTCTCAGGCGCCTAAGGAGGGCTTCTGTGCAGAAGCCCGCCAAAGGAATGCGAACAAAGGAACCAAACCTGGTTTGGCACGCAGAGTAAAACAAGAGAAAGACCTTTACAAAAAGAAATGGTGAATAAACCCAGCCGAAACCAAATAAAAGTAAATGGGGTCCAGCGGATTTAAGTTCGATGCTACCAAGATAGCCTAAAACAGTACCAAGGCTATTTAAATGGACCGTGGTAGGAAAAATATGATAGATACCACTGCCATAAACCAAATCTTAAAGAAAGGGGAACGAAATAATGTTCCATGAGAGACAGACAAAAGGGGATAACTATTAACCCTTTCCAGTACTATATGTAAGATAGTTTATACTGGGTCTGTGAATTTAAAAAGACTATTAAAGTCAATGGCAACGTTAAATGTTCTGAGAGACAGTAGTCAGTCCCAGAATATGGAGTTTAAAGTGAGAAGTCTGAAAAAGACAACCCTGTGTCACTGCACTAAGGATGCTGTGTAGCACACAGTAAAAAGATGATGCCTATGGAGTAGGTGAAGCTCCACAGTCTATGAAAAGAAAAATGTTAAACACACACAGCAAAACACATGTAAGAGTGGGAAAAAAGGCTCACACTCTTACCAGGTGAAAAAAATAAATCCCAGAAATCCAGCAAAGCTGCTGAGGGACTCAGTAGGTAAGAGAAATTAGCCATTCTGGAGAATTCTTCCTAACATGTGCACAGGGTAGTGCAGCTGGTCCAACAGAACCCTTGATCATGCTACAGGCATCACTGGTTTTCCAGTACTGTCTTGTTACCACATTGCTTCATATGCGCTTAACCCTTTAAGTGCCATGGGTATTTCCCTCCAGTGCCAAGGCCTTTTTTGGTGATCTCAGTATGTGGCCATTCAATGGCTTGTAACGTTTTTATTACATGAGATATCTCAGCCAAATTTGGCTCCTTTTTTTCCCACATGTAGCCGGTCGAAACGCCACCCAGGAATCCTAGGTTGCTGTAGGGGGGTGAGAGAAAATAACCAAAAAGGGCGAAAAGTTTGTGTTTTTTCAAAAAATACGAATATAATGATGTACAAAGAAGCATGTGTTTTTTTTTCCTTGTAAGAGCTAGGAACAAATGGTTAAATGTGCTGAATTCCCAATTTCCTGGCTTTCAAGAACAGGATTAGTGGAAACGAAAAAAACATTATATTGATGTGGTTATCAACCATTTTGTGAGAGGTAGGCAATTTTGGCCATTTTTGTCAATTGGACATGCATGGACGGAATGGAAGAAAACGGTAGGAAAGCCGAATTGGAGGACAGAAAGGCATATATTTTTGAAAAGTAGACAAAATTCAAGTTCAGAAAGGGGTGATTTGCGTAGATTGGGCAACAACTAGATAGGGGAAAATGCCATAGATTGGGGAAAAAGCAGGAAAATGACCAAAAAAAAGGTATGTTTTGGACATGGTAGGCTTGGCACAGCAATGGCTTCTATGAATTTTGAGAAAAGCAATGCTCCGCTACATACCCCCGACTCTTGCAGTTAGGAAAGCACACAAAACAAGCAATACCACAAGCCAAACACTGAGCCATGGTACACAGGAGTTTTATGCTCATGTCCTGAGCAGACGCACTTAGCATGTGTAAATCGGGAAAACCAATGTGGTGAGGAACGGCAAGCATACATTTTTTGAAAGAGCACAGGCAGACCGTTTCAAGGGTTGGTGACTTGTGCAGGTTACAAAAGTGTATGGTGCCTAAAGCAGCGACTAAATGTAGGTCACATTTGGGAAATGAAAGGGTTGTGTGACAAAGGGCACCAGCAAACGGGTCAAAACGTTATGAAAATGACACAAACACAACAAATATTATACCTTCCTGCATTTCCACAGGTGTCGCAATGAAAATGGTACCTCACATGAGTGGGTGCACTGGAAAAACTCGAGTAGGGTGTCTGTACTTCCGCTCTCTATATGGTAGAGGAGAGGCACAGAGGACCCCAGCCAAGATTCTCTATTATTGGTAATGTAGTTGAGCAATCAAGGCCTAGCTTCTCAGGTGGTGATGCAGGCTGCTTCTTAAGTACAGTGTAATCCCCGAACCCCCACAAAGGAATGTCCACACACTGAATTACTGAAAACACAGTCTTTATATAATTAATATTCAAAGGTATGTACACTATCACAATAACACACTTTGTACTCGGAAAAATCAACATTGATAAATATATACACTTCTAAAGTGGTACCACCAATGTTATCGAATCTCATTAAAGTGCATCAACTGTACGGTTAAAATGTCACACAGATCAATAACGAGGAAACCAGCAATAGAGATAGGAAGGAACGTAAGATGGTTGAAACAGTAGGCAGAATGCTGGCCTATACCAATAGACACAGTTCTGTGTGGAGATCCCCCCACCTGGGCAACCTGTAAAATAATGATATATAGCACAGGCCCAGCCCATATATTGTTCAATAGCCTTATTTCCTCCTATTAAGGTTTTACCCCCAATGCACCTGGTGGAATAGAGTTCTTCGAAGACGCGTCGAAGGATCCTTCTTGAGCGACTCCCTTTAAAGCAGGAGCCACGGATCGTCGAGAGGCGTCAAAGATGGTGAACTTGTCATCGACGGCGGCGATGAGAAGTTCAAGGGTGCCGAGACCCCGATTTCGATCCAGGCGGTGCTCGTCAGCGACGTCCTGCGAGGATGAGGTGTGCGGGGCACCTCGGCGACGGATTGTTCAGGACCGCAAAGAGTTTCAGAAGAACTGTGGCCCAACAAGGGCGTCGAGTCGTCGAAGTCTTTGTGGCCTTCAGGTGGCGGGAAACTCACCGGCGGATTCTCCTCTGCGCATTGGTCGTCCTCGACTTTCTCCGGGGAGACAAAGCAGTCGACGTTGCGGACAAGGGAGTCCTTGGATTCAAAATGTTCTTAGGCAAAGGAGCGGGCGGCTCCGATCGTCGGCGGTACGGCGTCAAGTGGTCCCCACGGCTGGGCAACACAACTTCGATGGGCCTCCAGCGGTTACACAAACCTGCGAACCCTGGTCGACGGCAATAGACTTCGGCAGCGGCGAAATCCATGTGCTTTGCTTCGTTCTCCTTAGCGGTCCCGTCTCGGGTCGGCAGCCTTTCGAGGGTCTGACTTCCAGGGAGCTTCGGCGAAGGTTAGTGGTGCACGATGGTCCCTCGGAGCATGGGAAGAGGGCGCCTTACCAAGTCCTCTCTCGGATCTGTCCTTGACGAGTTTGTCAGCTTTCAGATCAGGTCGAAGCAAATGCAACAGCAAGTCTTATTCTTCCAGCTGGGCGTCGAGGATCAGAAGTTCCAGTTACTCTTCAAGTGTAGACACAGCTTCTGAACGCTTCTGAACAATATCCAGTGGTGAGAGGTCCCCAGATATACTATCTTGTCTCTCATCCACACTGCTGGGTCACTCTCAGCAGCCGATCATACAGAAGGGCATTCATGCAGTCAGTCAGCCAATCAGGCACACAGTGGATTCAGGCCATCCTCCTCCCTCTCAGACACTCACAACAAGGAATGTGGATTGGGACGAGTACCCAGCCATTCAACACTACACACTGCATTCAGGCCAGTTTTGGGCAGGGCTGTCTCAGTCTTTGTCTCTCATACCAGAAACCAGACAGCCACAACAAGAAGTGCCTATTGGTCACACACTCCATTCACCCAGGTCCCACCCACAGGGCGTACCCACAACATACAGTCACTGGGAAGGCTCAGGTCAGTCTGGACTGGACGACACAACAACACCATATATGGAACTTCCACCCAACAGCCAGTCAGGGGGAAGGGACAGAGTCAGGGCTTCCCAGGACTTTGGGAAAACAAGGTAATAGGTAATAGAAAGCAAGAGGCCACAGGGGCCATCTTGTTTTTCATCAGAATCAACTGATTCCAATGGCAGTGCCTGGGGATCTCAAAATGGAGGATACTCGGCACACCTGTCAAAGTCAGCATGGAGCTGCCACCAGCCCCTACCCTGCTCTGCGGGCCACCCACAGGTGCCCAAAAACATACACTAGGGGCACAGGGTTGTACCCCCACCCATGGGTGCCATAAGGGTATCCCACGGGTCTGTTCACCAAACCAAAAGAAAGAGAGCTGCACCGCCAGGATTCCCACATGAACTCCTGTGTGCAAAACACGACAGAACACACGATAAAAAGGCAGTAAAGGACAAGGATACGGAGGCCCTGTCCCTTCGATGCATTTCCAGCATCACAGTCACCCCCCCCCCAGACTGAGGTGGAGGGTGTATAATCTCCCACGGGATAGATACCCTCATCCAGACGGTCGACATACCTTCTGGAAAGGCCATCTGCATTATTGTGACTATTCCCTGGTCTGTGCTATATGGTGAAGTCTAGCCCTTGCAGACTAATGGACCACCTGAGCAGTTTTGGGTTTTCACCCTTCATCTGCATAAGCCACTTCAGGGGCTTATGATCTGTTTGGACTTTGAAGGTAGACCCCGTAAGGTAGGGCCTAAAACGCCTAAGGCTCCAAACTATATTGAAACACTCCTTCTCAACAGTAGCCCACCTAAGTTCTTTACCCTTAAGTTGACTACTGATGAAGATGATAGGATGTTCCCTCCCTTTGTCATCTAACTGGGCCAATACAGCTCCAATTCCGGTGTCGCAGGCATCCGTCTGGACGATAAAGGGTCGGCTGTAGTCAGGCGCACACAACACAGGTGCCCTACACAGACTTCTTTCAAGCCATCAAAGGCCCTCTTACAGTCTTCTGTCCAATTAACCTTCCTAGGTTGTTTGGGGGAAGTCAGAGCTGTCAGTGGTGCAGCTATGGTTCCATAGTCTGCCATGAAATTGCGATAATACCCAGTGAGGCCCAAAAAGGCTCTCACCTGGGTTTGAGTAGTAGGAGTCTCCCAGTCCTGTACATCCTGTACCTTACTGGGTAGAGGTTGGATTTGACCCCCTCCTACCTCATGACCAAGATATGTGACTTTACCCTAAGCTATCTGGCACTTGGTGGTCTTGATAGTGAGGTTAGCCCTTTTCAAGGCCTGCAACACCTCACCCAGATGTGTCAAATGCTCTTCCCAAGTGGAACTGTAGATGGCAATGTCATCTAAATAAGCCACACAAAAGGCTTCCAGCCCACTGAGAGCATGATTGACCAATCTCTGGAAGGTGGCAGGGGCATTCTTCAACCCAAAAGGCATGTCCCTAAACTGGTAGAGTCCCTCTGGTGTTGAGAATGCCGTCTTTTCCTTGGCATGGTCCGTCAGAGCTATTTGCCAATAGCCTGAGGTGAGGTCAAAGGTGCTCACAAATTTGGCAGCACCTATGGTGTCCACAAGCTCATCAGCCCGGGGCAATGGGTGCGCGTCAGTTTTGGTGACGGCATTGACTCCTCGGTAGTCCACACAGAACCTCCAATCCTTGGTACCTGCCTGGGAACTTGCCTTGCGAACAAGTACCACGGGACTGGACCAGGGACTTGTTGAGGGTTCAATAACACCCAGATCCAACATCTTGGCGACCTCAGCGTGGATGTGGTTCTTAACAGTGTCTGACATAAGGTAGCTCCTGCTTTTGACAGGCACGCTGTCACCAGTGTCAATCTCATGCTTGCACCACGGTGTAAGGCCTGGCGCCAGCGAAACCAGAGAGGCATACTGCTGGAGCAAAGTCTTGCAGGCCCTCTGCTGCTCTGTTGTCAAATCTGGAGAGAGATGCACTCCCTCCACGGAGCCATCCTGAGGGTTGCCATACAGCAAATCAGGAAGGGGCTCACTCTCATCCTCTTCTTGTTCTGAAGCTACCAAGAGACATGAGACTTCTGCTCGCCTGTGGAAAGGCTTGAGCTGATTAACATGGAATACCTGAGGGGCTACCCCTGGGACTCCCATGTCAACCAGATAATTGATCTCGCCTATCTTGGAGATTATCCTGAAGGGTCCAGTCCATTTATCCGCCAATGCCCGAGGCTTGGTAGGCTCCATCACGAGGACCTCCTGTCCCAATCCACTTGCGATGCTTTGAGGTCATGCCAGTATTTGTTCAATTCCTGGCTGGCCTTGAGAGTCGCTGTTGCCTGACCCATCATCTGCGTCATCCTCCGTCTGAGGCCTAACACATAGTCCCCCACTTGCTTGTCGGGACCTGGAGGGGTGGCTTCCAAACCTTCTCTGATCAAGGCAAGGGGCCCCCTCACGGGGTGTCCAAAGAGTAACTCAAAGGGGCTGAAACCCACACCCTCTTGAGGTACCTCTCTGTAAGCAAACAGCAGGCATGGCAGGAGGAGATCCATTTCCTCCTTAGGGGCTCTTCCAAAGCACCTATCATGCCCTTGAGAGTTTTATTAAATCCCTCAACCAGACCATTGGTCTGGGGATGGTAAGAGGTGGAGAACTTATGGGTTACCCCGTACTCTTTCCACATGGTCTTCATGCAACTAGACATGAAGTTGGATCCTCTGTCAGAGACAACTCCTTGGGGAATCCAACATGGGTGAAAATGCCCAGGAGAGCCCTGGCAACCACCTTGGCAGTTACAGTCCGAAGGGGTATAGCCTCACGGTACCTGATGGCATGATCTACCAAAACCAGGTTGAACCGATGTCCACCTGAAGTGGGAGGGTTCAGGGGACCGACAATGTCGATGCCGACCCTCTCAAATGGTGTGCCAACCACTGGCAATGGCTGCAGTGGGGCAATGACACTGCCTCCAGTCTTGCCAGACAACTGACAAGTTGGGAAGGTCCTGCAGTGGGACTCCACTTCTACTCCCATCTGGGGCCAGTAGGAATGGGCAGAGAGCCTCTCCTTAGTCTTCTTGGTACCAAGATGACCAACCAAGGGCACCTCATGTGCCAACTGCAGTAGGAAGGTCCTGTAAACGTGGGGTACCACCAACCTCTTGAGGACACCAGATTCAGGCTTAGTGGGCTCGCTAACAAGGAGATCACCCTCCCAATATATCCAGAATGTCCTAGGTACTTCTCCTTGTGTCTGGGACAGGGCCTGTTTCCTCAGACCCTCGAGAGAGTGGCACTCTCTCTGTCCTTTACAGAAGTCTGCCCGGGACGATCCCCCTTCAGCTAACAAGCATTGAAGATTGGGATGATCCTCCGGGTTGAGAACCTCTCCCAGAGGAGAGTCTTCTGGCTCTTCTTCCACAGGAGTTGAGATGGGTTTGACCACTGGACCCAGCCCGTCCAGAGCATGGATCCCAATGGGTGCTGTAGAAACAGCAGGAAGAGAAGGAGCTCCCTCCACAGAGGTGGCCTTCTTGTTCTTCCTTCGTCTTGCCTTAGGCCGCGCCTTTGGCTTGGGTACCTGACTCACAGCCAGACCTGGGGTCACCTGTGACCTAGTGACCGCAGCAGCAGCCATGGGAAGACCATCCGCGATCAATCCCAACTCTACTAGATAATTACCTAACAGAATGTTAGCAGGGACATTGTCCTGAACCAGGACAGGAAGCTTTGCCGTCTTGTCTCCAATTACGAGTGTGACTAAGGCTACATGCGATAATTTGGGAGGCCCACCAGCTAACCTGGTGGTTCTCAGAGGAGCACCTACATAGTCCTCTGGCTTGAGCAGGGTCCTGTCCACCACTGTCATGCTTGCCCTCTCAAACCAGTAGAAGGCTGGCCATTCAGGAGGTCACTTCTCAAAAATCTACGGGTGTTCTCTGGGATAGTCGCCAGTACTTCCGCGTACTGGTCCCAGGCCCCAAGGGACACTAAGGAAATCTCTACAGGAGCACCAACTGTGATCCCTGTAGAGGAGGGGAGGACAGTGGCCTCCACCTCAGACATGGGGTAAGGGTAGGTCAGGCTGACAACCTGTACTCCAAGTGTCTTACCTTTACACTTGGAGTCACCCCTCTTGTGATCTAGAGCCCCACAATCCCAACAAGTGCCGGGAGTGCGGGGTACGGTACTGGAACCACTGGGAGCCTGCTTTGCAGCAGGTGGACCACTACTCTTATTCCCACCCACAGATGACTTATCCCCACTAGATTTTTGGGTCTTAGGAGAGGAGGGTTTAGTTTTACCCGACTGTGACTGCTTTTGGGACTCCTCAGCTTTCTGAGTGGCCCCTTTTTCTTTGTCCTTGTCCTTCCCACTGGAGTTCTTAGGGGACACCCGGTGGGAACCCACTTGTCAGCCAGCCTAGCCAGCTTAAAGGGATCCAAAATGTTCTGGTCAGCACCATACTGACGCAGGTCCGGTGAACAGGCTTCAGAAAAATGCTCAAAAAACAACAGGTGGGACAATTCAACAAAAGTTTTCATCTTGTAACCATCAATCCACCCCATCATGCTCATGTGCGCAGCTCTCACCGAGTCAACCCAAGACACATTCTCTATTTTCTTAAAATCCCTGAACCTTTTAAGGTATTGGGTAGGTGTCTTGCCAAACTTGGCAATTAAAGCAGACTTCATACACTCATACTGACCCCTGTCTTCCACACTCAGCTTCAGAATACAGTCATACCCAGTCTGAGGCACTCTGCTTAACAAACACTTAGCCCAATCTCTTTTGTCAACATCATGAATTGCACAAATTATTTCAAACGCTTCAATCCATTGGAGGATATCAGAACCCTCCACAAACACACCAACCAAATCTTTCATAAACGTGGTGGCTGGGGACCTGCCACTCTCAACAGGTTTAGCTGAAGTCTCCACTCTAGCTTTCTCTAGCTGGATTCTTTGGTGCTCAGTGTCCCTATCTTTGAGTATCACTTGCTGTACCAACTCCTCTTTCTTCAACTCAGCTTCGGTTGTCAACTTTTTGTATTGAAAGGCTAACTGTTCCTGTTGTAGCTCCAATTTTAAAAGTTCAAACTTCAGGGCTTCCCCATGAAGAGCAGTTCTGGGGTTCGGAACAGAGGCAGCAGGAATGGTGGCATTCCCAGAAACAGATTCAGTAGAACCCCCAGGGGCAGAGTCCTCATTGGTTGCATTCCCCCCCTTATCAAGAGTTTCACCATCAGTCTGGTAGTCAACCAGGGCAGTTATCAGCTCAGCCCTAGACTTATCCATAAAGTCTAACTCCCTGGCTTCACAAGCACTCTGGAAAGCCTCTAAGCTCATCCTAGTCAATTTACCATTTGCAATAGACTCCATTGCTTGTAATGCAGTTATTTTGTACACAACCAAACCTTAATTTAATAAAGTGCAGATATTTTGTAAGTGGAACAGTTATACACTGATTCTTAAAACCATAAGCATCCCACTTCTGACAACAGTGTAAAGACTGGAGGGGGGTGTCTGTACTTCTGCTCTCTATATGGTAGAGGAGAGGCACAGAGGACCCCAGCCAAGATTCTCTATTATTGGTAACGTAGTCAAGCAATCAAGGCCTAGCTTCTCAGGAGGTGATGCAGGCTGGTTCTTAAGTACAGTGTAATCCCCCAACCCCCACAAAGGAATGTCTAAACACTGTATTACTGAAAACACAGTCTTTATATAATTAATATTCAAAGGTATGTACACTATCACAATATCGCACTTTGTACTCGAGAATCAACAATGATAAATATATACACTTCTAAAGTGGTTCCACCAATGTTATCGAATCTCATTAAATTGCATCAACTGTACCGTTAAAATGTCACACAGATCAATAATGAGGAAACCAGCAATAGAGATAGGAAGGAATGTAAGATGGTTGAAACAATAGGCAGAATGCTGGCCTATACCGATAGACACAGTTCTGTGTGGAGATCCCCCCACCTGGGCAACCTGTAAAATAAAGATATATAGCACAAGCCCAGTCCATATATTGTTCAATAGCCTTATTTCCTCCTATTAAGGTTTTACCCCCCCAATGTACCTTATGAAGTAGAGTTCTTCGAAGACGTGTCGACGGATCCTTCTTGAGTGACTCCCTTTAAAGCCGGAGCCACAGATCGTCGAGAGGCGTCGAAGATGGTGAACTTGTCGTCGACGGCGGCGATGAGAAGTTCAAGGGTGCCGAGACCCCGATGTCGATCCAGGCGATGCTCGTCAGCGACGCCCTGCGAGGATGAGGTGTGCGGGGCACCTCGGCGACGGATTGTTCAGGACCGCAATGAGTTTCAGAAGAACTGTGGCCCAACAAGGGCGTCGAGTCGTCGAAGTCTTTGTGGCCTTCAGTTGGCGGGAAACCCACCGGCGGATTCTCCTCGGCGCATTGGTCGTCCTCGACTTTCTCCGGCGGGACAAAGCGGCCGATGTTGCGGACAAGGGAGTCCTTGGATTCAAAATGTTCTTAGGCAAAGGAGCGGCGGCTCTGGTCATCGGCGGCATGGCGTCAAGTGGTCCCCACGGCTGGGCAACACAACTTCGAGTTGCACAAACCTGCGAACCCTGGTCGATTGCAATACACTTCGGCAGCTGCGACATCCGTGTGCTTCGCTTCATTCTCCTTAGCGGTCCCGTCTCGGGTCGGCAGCCTTTTCAGTGTCTGACTTCCAGGGAGCTTCGGCGAAGGTTAGCGGTGCTCGATGGTCCCTCGGAGCACAGGAAGAGGGCGCCTTACCAGGTCCAGATTGGCACACCAATGTGCCCCTCTGCACCAAGGCAAGTTTAGTAAACAAAGAAAATAATTCAAAATGCAAGGCTGCCCTTTAGCAGGGGCAGAGGGGCCCCATACACCACCAGGTAATTTTCTATTGTGAAGGGGGTGCACCTCTCCACCCCCACCCCAATTGGAGGGGTGGCCCATTTAATGTAGCCCTCCCCGGGGGCAGATAAGTTGGGGTGCAGTTCTGCACTCCTCCCTGGGCTCAAGCTTCCCTTCCTAGCAGCAGATATCTGGTCCCAGGGAGGGCTGCATGACATGGCACCCACTCCATTGCGGGTGGGGGAGACAGGGTCAACACCCCGTCCCATTAGAAAATTCACTGTCCATTTGGGGTGCCCCACAGCCACCCTAAAATGCGTTCCACCATTTTCAATTTTTTTCTTTGTTTACTAAACTTGCCTTGGCGCAGAGGGGCACATTGGTGTGCCAATATGGCCCCAGGGTGCCCAACCCTTACTGCCCCACCCACTGGGGGGCCAGTCCCACAATTTTTGATGGCCCTTTCCCCCCTCACCCCAAATGGGTTGCGGGGGCACCTCATGCAGGCCTCCCTGGACCTCCTACTGTGTAAGGAAAACCCCCCTTCATTTGGATGTGGGGAAGAGGGCCAACAACAATGTGTGGGACATTCCCCCCGGTGGGTGGGGCAGTAAGGTTTGGGCACCCTAGGGCCAGATTGGCACACCACTGTGTCCCTCTGCGCTAAGGCAGGTAAAGTAAACAAAGAAAAAAATTCAAAATGCCATGCTGCCCTTTAGCGGGGGTGGAGGGGCCCCCTACACCGCTGTGGAATTTTCTAATGTGAAGGGGGGTGTACCTCTCCACCCCCACCCCAATTGGAGGGGCATCCCATCTCATGTACCCCTCCCCAGGGGCAGATAAGGGGGGCTGTCCTGCACTCCTCCCTGGGCTCCGGCGTCCATACCTAAGAGCAGATATCTGGTCCTGGGGAGGGCTGCATGACATGGCACCCACTCCGTTGTGGGTGTGGGGGCAGGGGGTCAATGCCCCATCCCATTAAAAAATTCTCCATCCCTTTGGGGTGCCCCACCCCCCCTAAAAAGCGTTCCATCATTTTTACTTTTTTCCTTTGGTAACCCAACTCCCCTTGGTGCAGAAAGGCAAATTGGTGTGCCAATCTGGCCCCGGGATGCCCAAACCTTACACTGGGAGGCCTGTCTGACAATTTTTGGGGGCCCTCTCCCACCTCACCCCAAATGGATGGCGGGGGCACCTCATGCTGGCCTCCCTGGGCCTCCTGCAATCGGCTGCCTGAGGTACACCACCCTCCATTTGGGGTGGGGGGGGAGAGGGCCCCCAAAAATTGTGGGACCGGCCCCCCAGTGGGTGTGGCAGTAAGGTTTGGGCACCCCGGGGCCAGATTGGCACACCAATGTGCCCCTCTGCGCCAAAGCAAGTTTAGTAAACAAAGAAAATAATTCAAAATGGCAGGCTGCCCTTTAGCGGGGCAGAGGGGCCCCATACACCGCCAGGTAATTTTCTATTGTGAAGGGGTGTGCACCTCTCCACCCCCACCCCAATTGGAGGGGTGGCCCATCTAATGTAGACCTCCCCGGGGGCAGATAAGGTGGGGGGGCTGTCCTGCACTCCTCCCTGGGCTCAGGCATCCCTTCCTAGGAGCAGATATCTGGTCCTAGGGAGGGCTGCATGACATGGCACCCACTCCATTGCGGGTGGGGGAGACGGGGTCACCACCCCATCCCATTAGAAAATTCCCCGTCCCTTTGGGGTGCCCCATAGCCCCCCTAAAATGCGTTCCACCATTTTCAATTTTTTTCTTTGTTTACGAAAAATTTGCCATGGCGCAGAGGGGCACATTGGTGTGCCAATATGGCCCCAGGGTGCCCAACCCTTACTGCCCCACCCACTGGGGGGTCTGTCCCACAATTTTTGATGGACCTCTCCCTCCTCACCCCAAATGGGTGGTGGGGGCACCTCATGCAGGCCTCCCTGGACCTCCTACGAACGGCTGTGTGAGGTACACCCCCCCTCCATTTGGGTGTGGGGGAGAGGGCCACCAAGAATGTGTGGGACAGGCCCCCCGTTGGGTGGGGCAGTAAGGTTTGGGCACCCTGGGGCCAGATTGGCACACCAATGTGCCCCTCTGCGCCAAGGCAAGTTTTGTAAACAAAGAAAAAAATGGAAAATGGTACACTACACTTTAGAGCAGGCTGAGGGGCACCTTAAACCGCAGGTAATTTTCTAATGTAATGGGGAGTGACCCTCTACCCCCACACCAAATGCAGGGGGGCATCTCATTCAGCCCTCCCTGGGGGCAGATAAGAGGGGGCATCACATGCAGCCCTCCCTGGGGTCAGATTCCCTTTCCTAGGAGCAGATATCTGCCCCCAGGGAGGGCTACAAGGGGTGCCACATTTCCCCTTGGGGTGAGGGGGGGGAGGGCCACCCCCCCTCTCTGTAAGATATATTCCTGGTGGCTAGTGGCCCCCCACTCCCACCCAAAATTCCCTTTTGTTTATTTTATTTTTTTTGTTTTTTATGATCAGCCATCTGCCCCCAACGGGGGCCTTAACCTGCAGGCCCCATCCTTCGGGGGGCCTGCACACTTCTTCCTGGTGGCCTCCCCCTCACCCTCCAAATGGATGGAGGGCCACCTCATGTACTCCTGCCTGGGGGCATAAATCTGCCCCCAGGGAGGGCTACAAGGGGTGGCCCCCCTTTCCACTTGGTGTGGGATGAGGAGGGCCACCACCATTTCAGGGGCAAAAAAACCCCAGGCCCCAAAAACCCCCACTCCCCATCCCTGTTGCTTTCTGTTTTTTTCCCCCTTCCCTGGGGGCAGATGATCAGCCATCTGCCCTCGGGGTGTACACATATGTGCCCCCATGCTTTGGGGGCTGTGGGGGCAAGGGCTGCTTACTGCATTTCTGCCCACCCCACATTCAAAGACATCCCTGGTGTCTAGTGTCCATTGCTGCCCGCGCACCGAGTGCCCTGTGCCCGCTCGGCGGGCAGAAATGCTTTCACACAGTGTGTCCTTGAAAAAGGGATAATCTCCTATCGGGGCTCAAATGGGAATGGGGACGTACCCGGTCCGGGTCCCGTGAATGGGAATTTCCGAGCCCGCAAAGGTCAGAATGGCCCGGTAATTCCCATTTTTCGGGACCCGGACCCACACCCGAGTTTGGGGGCAGCCATATCGGAAACAATGGCATGGCTACCTCCAAACTCATAATGAGGCCCACTGTATTAACAGGTGTCTGCCTTGAATATAGTAACAGCACCGATATGTCACATTCTCCTATAGAGAGTAAATCTTTAGTAAAAGGAACTCTGCTTGTAGCTCCTGTGAAACCTTGAGTATTCATGGCATTTCCAGACTTTGAAAACGTTCCTTCTCATATACATGAGCGTGTTGCACCTGTGTCTTGTAAAATTGAAAAAAACTTGCCTCCTATATTGACGGCAACCCTTGGTTCCTCTTGAGGATTAGGCATCACAGATAGTACTGAACACATCAAGTCCCCCAGTGAGCTGTCCTATTGTGGCTACAGCCTCATCCCTGTACTTGTGAAAGGATTCCCTCCATCGACAGTGACACCCCTACCCCAGGGATCATTACCTGCCCTGTACTCGTACTTTGCTGTACCTGCATAGGTGAATGCTGCAACTGCCCTTGTGGCATACTCATTGTCGCCTGCTGTGTTTGTAAATCTTGCTGTATTCTCAGCGCTTGTGTCTGTTGTGCTGTTTGATTCTGGGCAAACCCATCTCCGCTCTGCTGGGAATATGCAGGTGGGGTTAAAGTCCCACCTCTTCAAAATTGATTATTCTGCACAAATCCTTGAATTCTACATGCGTGAAAAAGTTGCTCTGTCATGCCACACGTCCAACATACAGGTGGAGGCCTTTCCATTTCTCCTCCCAGCATGCCCTGATTGTTATTCTGGAAATTCTGAAACACACCTGGATTACTCTGAAAATGTCCCTGATTATTCTGAAATCCTCTTCCTCGAAAAACCTCCCCTTCCTCATGGTATAAACCAATTATTTTCTCGATTAAACTGCCTCTGGTTAATCATCTGCAGCATGTTTGTTACTTGCTGTGAGCTCAATCCATCCCCACTGGTGAGCATTGCCCCTTCAATGGCATACTTAGAGAGTTTATTCTGCAATAGCTGCTCCTCTTCGCTTTTCCTAGCATCATCTTTCTTGCGATTCTTTTCTTGCAAGAGTCTGCAATAATGCGCGATGGTTAGCTGTATCTCTGACCATGGTTTTGCCTCCATGCCCACCAATTCCTTGGCAACCCTTGGCACAGTATATGATAAAATACAGGTATAGAATTCCCCCAAGCCTCAAGTGTCTCCAAGGCCCACAGTTCTTGGAAATTCTGAATATAAACACGCAGATCCTCCCCTTCTTGCATCTTTTTTGTCATTATAACTCCCATATCTGACATGTCCAGATACAGCACTATAAGCGCTTTCCAAACTGCTGCTCTCCAATTATTAAACTGTGCTCCATCATTTCTCCAAGGATTGCAATCAGGAGACACTTAATGTCCCCTATAGCCAACATATTCCCTCCCATCATTTGATCAGCTAGCTCGTGTCCATTTCCCAGCGTCAGAAGTTAAACTTGGGAGTTTATACCTTAAATTAGCCTTGTCATTTGCGTCCAAGGTATATACTGCGGTCTGGCTCCTCATTTTTCTAGCAAAGGAAACTGTGAGACCCAAAACTCAACTTAATCTCTCATCATTTGCCTATCCAGAGTAGGAACAATAGTTCCACACCTTCTCTGGCAGCGACCTTAACCTGCTCACACACGGTGGCGAGTTCCCCCTCTGACCGTGGGACTGCCCTTTAGATAGTGGATTTGGCCACGTCAGTGACTGCCACACCCGTGACTTAGGTAAGTTCAATCCTGACCATTGACCTTCCTTATAAATTGCAAAACATCCCTCAAGACCACATGTATTATCTCCTTCCTCCCCACAGAATATTTCTCTGTCTTCGTCTGATATTTCCTGTGCCCAACTATTGTGATCTCCCTCCTCCTCGTCTCTTTCCAGAGTCACTCTATCCAAAGACAGCTCTCCATAGTTCTAAGCTTGTCTAGCTTTTTTCCAGTGTATGCATCATGCAACTATGTCATCATATGCTGCAAGACTACCCTCGATAGTGATCCCCCTTGTGGCCACGGCATGAACATTTTATCTGCGTTGCCCTTAACCCATTCTGCACTGCACTGTCTGAGTTTAGGTGCATGTTTTGGCAACTGTTTACACAGGTGCACAAGCAAAGTAATATCCTCCTTTTTTTGACATGTCAATCTTTGATCGTCAATACTCATCTTTACTCTTTGCAATTTTTTAAACAATACTTTTCAAGAAAAACAACATAATATGAGTGTGCACCAATCGTCGCAGGCTCCAATTCCTTTATATCATGTTTTTTACTTTAATCTGCTAAAAATATAATCAATTCAAGTTCTTCAAAAAAGACACGCTTAGTTCTTTAACTGTCACGTTTCTTCCTTTTCTGTTCTATCAGTCTTATTTATTGTATCGTCAACATTACACAATCACATAAAACAAAACAGACGGACAAACACTTTTGGCCGGCCACATAAATATGTCACAGTCTAAGATCTGTCTTGTCTTTTTCAAAAATACTCCCACAGAGTATAAACTGCCCTCTTCAGAGCCGAAGGTGCTGTTTCTTCTGACCGTTCTTTAAAACGCAGGTATATAAGCGGTATTCTCCCACATGAACTCTCTTCACAGTATCTCAATTGCTCCTCAGGCCAATTGCTTAATATTCAACCCCCATTATTCTCCAAGTTAATTTTACCCTAACCTCCCTCCATTACTCGTTTTCCCCCTTTTCACTTTTCTCATTAATTGCCCAAACACAGTTTTGACACCTCGCTCAGTTCTACTCACGATTCGGATATTCGTCTTCTGATTCTCGGGATCATCCGCCTTGTTATCGCCTCTTCAACTTTCTGTTCGTTCAGCTTTCTGTAGACACCAGGAGGAGAGTCCATAGAAACTGGGGGACCTGTTACACCCACGCTTCCAAGTATAAAAGTTTTTGATCTAAAACCACTATCTACAGGGAGCCTCACATCTTTTCAGACGAATGGCATAGGTTGTGCAATATTTCCGGGAACCTCAAAGCTTACTTTATCTCGATGGATATCTAACCATCTTCTCTCTGCTACCACATGAACTGGGTGATCTGCAGCCCCGTGAGGTGAATAGCAATACCCTTGAGATGGATGGGGATTCAGAGTTTATTCATAGATCAACAATTGAAATTACTCAGGTAGGTGGCAAAAAGGATTACTGTTTTAAAATTAATTACCTAAAACAGGGAGTACAACGGACATCATCTGACGTCGCATAGCAATATCTCTCTCAATGCATTTCAGTAAAAAAGTTATCTTATATAGCAAAAAATTGTCATCAGCGACATTCAATCTACATTTTACCAACGCCATCCTACGTGGCAAACTATGAAAACCTAGTAGCGAATGTGATTGGATCTAAGAAACTATCTAAGTGTACACTCTATACTAGTATGGGACAGTGAATGAAAGTGATAGGCTTCTTAACATCAGTTGGGGCGCCTAATCCCTCCCCTCAAAATGGCCACTATGAACGTCACTAAATACACAACGTTCCATTGGCTACACAAACTATAGGACCCCTAGTTACGTGGTCCCCTACAATTGGTTGGCACTCTAACCTTTGTCAGTACTTTTCCACCTACGTCTAGCAGCACACAGATTGGACCTCCAGGCGCTGGTGAGCTCGTCTAAAACAGAGTTTACCACCAATTAGCATATCCATCTATCATCACCTAAATGGTCTGATGGCAATTAATACTTTGAACTTGTCCTTGGGAGTGTTCCTAACTCTGGGAAATTCAGGGGAGAGAACGCAAGCTCTGCCCTCATGCGTAGGTGTGACAATCTCATCCGTCAAACTTCACCTGTCCACGTGACTGTAAACCATGATTTTGAGCTTCTCATGTATTAAAATGCTATTTTCTAATAGACCTCTGATGTCTTCATTGTTTGGTTCATGCCTTCTGAACAGGAGTTTTGTTCTTTCACACAATTTGTATCCAATTACTGCTCGCCCCAGCCTGATAAGACCTTGACTTTCTTGGCTTGGCTTCATGGCTCATCCAACCTCGCCTTTCTGAGATTCACATTTAATTAATTTGTTTTCTTTACTGCGACACCCTGAAAATGAGACCTTCCTTTTTCAGTCCAATTCTGCTATAACACATAGTGGAAACAGTCATATTTTATTAGTAATGCATATATGTATATGTTGGCGCATGCCGCAACATATTCACTACTTAGCTAGCCTCAAGAATACCTCGCCTGCTTGCGTTTCGCTGCATATGTACACGTGTAAAAAAACTTGATATTTTCATAATTTTCATGGCATAATCTTCTTCACCTTGATCCCAAGATGTCACTTATCCTTAATGCTGTCTTGATTCCTCATAGAATATCTTCATTCTCTTGTATCTGCATCTCTTATATGCAGCTCGATTCTGCATGACATCACCATTCATCTTGGCCATCCATTTGCTCTGCTTCTACTGGTATTTCATTCAAATGGCCATAATATTGTCTTGTATGCATATATGGTTTCCTCAGTGGGAACCTTGCCTCCAGGATTCTCTTTGATACCTATATTCTTAAGGGTACTGCATGTGTTTCACACTCGGGCTCCCAACATTTAGGCAATATGGATGAAGTGGTTGAAGTGGGGGTACTTGGCTGCTCCTGAACACTCCCCCCTCTGGGTGATTCATCAACCACTCTACCATCATCCTTCACTCCTAGACATCCTTGTCCGAAGAATTGCTTCTTTGGGATCCATATCTTATTGACACCCATCAGCCATCCTGCTGATTACACATGCTCATCTTTGTTCCAAGTCATGAACATGCACTGTTCACTTGTACTACAGTAGATCCATCCTCCCACATACTTCTTATGATTCTTTGGATACAAGAATTTAATTTCCTCAGGTGCATGGCTACTGGCATTCACAAAGTATCTGATTTCTTCATCCGTCAAGTCTTTGGCCTTCCATCCTGATTTAACATCGATCATGATTTTCATCACTATGGCTTTCTTTTCTGTCTTCTTACATTGTGTAATTATGATCTTGATTACACAGAATCCAAGCAACACCTATACAATCAGGGCTCCAAGGAACTTGAACATGTCTGCCATCCATAGTGGAACCCAAGAAAACAGTGCTCCAAACCAACTGTCATCAGCAATGTCCCCTACTTCGTCTACCATCTGGACATGTAGCTTTGTCAACATCCCCATAGCCTCCATCAAGGTTCCATTCTTGTCATCTTGAGAAGGTATGAATGTGCAATTTGATTCTCCGATTTTGGCACAAACACCTCCATCCATAGCTGTGATCATGTCTAGGACATATCTGTTCTGGAGAGTCATCAATCGTATGGCTCTCAGCTCCTCTTTGATAGCATTGAATCCTTTTATGGTTGTATTGATTGTTTGCTGCAATTCCCAGCTGGTAATCTGAAGTCATTTGGAATTCTCTCCAACCTGGACAATGAAGATCAGCCTGAAGACTGAAGCTGTCTCACTAAACAGTCTATGCCCAAAAGGAATTGAATCAAAAGCTTCTATTGACTTTGCCGAGAAATAGTTCTCTCTCTTTGCTCGATTCAAAAGTTCAGCAGATCCCTTCTTCCTTAAGTGTGCATCTGCTTTTGGAAGTTCACCAATCTTCAGGTCACTTTTCGGAATCACCAACTCTTGCACATGAATATTCACCAGTGAACATTGTCCTCCCCAATTTGCTGTTAGCTTCATATATGCCCTTGTTCCACAAGCCCAATAGTGCTCCATGATCACTGTTGTTCCAAATTTCATTCCTGGTACATCAAAGAAACCACCACAATTCTGGTTCTCTCCACCTTTTCTTGTGCCATTATTTCTAAAGCACAATTGTACACTTTCCAAAGGCACTATCTCCAAGGGTCCTCCTCTGTCTTTGACCCAGGTCAGTAGCTTAGCAAGTCTCGGCCATAGTGGTTTGCATCCATTCTGCACTTTGTCAATGGCTAGTTTATAGCAGCCAATGACCACCCAAGCTCTGCAGATAACCACCCCTTCTTTCCAGCCATCTGGAGATAGCACTGATCCCCAAATTTGATCGCCCATTTGAGATAGGCATCCCGGCCCATGAACTGGCCGCTGGTCAGGCAGAGTGCTATGTGTGATAGAATATGTGCTGTCTGGACAACTATTTCAATAGCTATGAAGATTTTAGACTTCCCCATGCTATAAGGCAGGAGTGCACATACAAACCATTCCTCCTCTGAAGTCCTTCTTCCAAATTCCTTCATATGCTGATACCATATGTTGTTCCATAAATGTGCTGTGCTATCCAGGTAATCATTCAACTCCTGATCATTCTCCCTTACACTTCTCCTAGGTCTCATTCTTCTCTTATGAGTTTCTATTATCATCTCATGGAGTATGTCATCATAATTGCTCCTTACTGGACTAATTCCAGAAGCATTTGTCAGTGGACTTGGTGATTTTACATGCACTACTTGTGTAGGAGAACATTTCAAAAGCTTCATTCTATCAACATAGCTTTTAAGCATCAAAATGTCTTTCATAATCTCTATATGTGATTTTCTTCTAAAAGGTAACTCTAGCCTATTAATTACAGGGCCAGGTGCTCTCGTGTGTATCTCTAAAGTAGGAACAATCGTATAAGGTCTCGGCTGCTTTGTAGTTGCCACGTTTGTACCTTCCTTCTGTTCTGGAAGATTCACATGAGTTCTTGCTCCATTTACATCTATATAAGACGTATGCACTGTGAGTGAAAGCAGTATCACTATAAACAAAATACAAGCATAAATCAAGCAAAGATATGTAATCTTACGGCAATGCTTTTTGATGCATCGTGGCTGTCTCTGAGGATCTGGCATCAGATATTACTACTAATGCTGCCCATTGTTCTTTTTTAAGGAGGGAAAAACAATTCTTCAATCAGGCAACACTATGCACTATTTCAGGAAGCTGCTGAAATGGTTCTGTAACTCTCCTCAATTAGCAGACTGCTTACTGGATGATGAACATGAATTCCCAAAGAATGCCATGAATTGGCCGCTCATCGGATGGCATGTTGATTTTCTTTCAGCATGAAACAAGAGTTCTTTTTCCAAATGGATCTCGGATCTGCCCCTCGAAGGAAAAGTCTCATTCGGTTCTTAATGTTCTTTCAGAGTACCTGTTCATTGGGTTAGAATGTCTCTCAAGTTTTCATTGAGCGCTGCATTATTTCTTGGGTCTCTGGAAAGTTCTGACATCGGTCTGTCTTCGAACAAGATGCAGGCATTCTTCAATCAGCTAATAAAAGACTAAACTGACCAATATGTGTGCATTATCTGCTGATAGGGGCATTTGCGTTTCCCCCAGTGAACTCAAGAAGCCGGAGAATCTGCTCAACAATTGCTATGAGCAATCTCCTTACAATCGGACCATTTTTAGGATCTTGCAGGAACACAAGAACTCTAGTAGTTCTCCCTACAAGTGCAGGGTATGCACGCAGTAGAAACACAAAAACTGCTAGAAAGATCCATGAAGCGCTGTCATTAGGCACCACCATACTTGCCTCCAAACAGGAACTCAGTGAGAAATGAATCTGGATATTGCTCTCTTTTCCAATTGTCGAAAATAAACTCCAGATCTAGCACATATTTTCTTTTCAATCAAGGCTTTAGCATACCTCAGTCCAAAGTCACCAAACTCCTGTGGCTCAAGAGTGCAATAATTTCTCTTAACCTCTTTTTAATGACTGAAAAGAGTGTTCCAAACAAAGCCACAGTCCAATTAATTATTTATCTTTGTTCAGCAGGTTCTGCATCCTTCTTCCTCAGCATAGATCTAGTCTGCACGTGCTGTTGTTCTTCCCCAATGCTTGCTTCCGATGGGTGTGGGTGCATGGCCGGTTCTCCGGCATAGATCTTTTCATCACCTAGAAAAGTTCAAGCACGTCTGCCTTGCACCTTGACTGCAGATGCCGTGACATCCTCTACAATGAAAGGGCCGTTGAAGCGAGGTTCATGGCACTTTCGAGTATGATTGTGCATTAGGATCACATCTCTGGGGAATATATTTTGGAAGACAAAGTTCTGTAATTCCACTTGTTGAAGCATCTCGTTCTGTGTTCTGTACTGCCCCACACCCTTTTCACTTGAGCTGATCGGAAATGACAGAGATACTTGAAGTCATACAAATAGGATAATCATGTAAATGGAGCGAGGTCTGGTTGTGGCTCTCCCTAATATTAGGAAAATGCATAATATGTTCATTCAATCAGTAATCCATTTGTTTAGTACAAATTAAGTTTAATGAGTTTGCAAGACAGCCGACATGTTTTTCGACCAACACCTCGTCATCCTCAAGGCTGTTTGTATAAGATTTCAAACAATATTAAATGAAATATAGGTTACATTGCCCAATGTCATAAATTATAAACATGCATTTTCAAATCATGTTTATAATTTAACCCTACTATACAACAGTCAGAAAACCAACCCTCAGAACAGTGCACACACAAGACCTGCAATGGTAGTGTCAAACCAGTAAGTAATTAGAGAATTACATATCCAATGATGGAAGAATGAGGAGGTTGCCAAACACAAGACAGGAAAGACAAGAACAAAGCATGATATTGCTAAATCGCACTCCAGTCCTAATTATTAATCAGAAAAACTAAGAAGTTGTGCCACGGAACCAGCAATCCAGGTGCAACACAACACTCCCAATTGTGAGTGACCAATTAAGGAAAGGCGAGAAAGTTCAATTGTGTGGATCAGAGAAAATGTTAATTAAAAATGCCATGCCACAGTAAAAAAAAGTAACCTACTATACAACAGTCAGAAAACCAACCCTCAGAACAGTGTGCACACAAGACCCGCATGCCCAATACACATTTGGGTCTTACCACTGCAACGAATAATTCTCTCTGTTAGGTCATCAAAAAGACGGGAAACTCTCCATAATTAATACGTAAGTCTATTAGTGCAAAAACAGTGCTATTTACTCCACTCATTAGATTGTTGCCATACCAAATGATTTGTGAATAGTAGTAAGTAACTCTGCTTGTTGAAAAACTCAATTCTTCAGAAGCGCCTCAGGCGTCAATCGCAATATAAAGTAACAACATGAAAGCATTCAAAAATGTCCCAATATGGCATGTCACCAGTTCAAATGAAAAATATGTCAATCTCATTGCATAGTATGTAATGAGTAATCAAAATCTTACCCAAATCCAAAATAATGATGCCATTCACGAGAAAATAATCAAGTGGGTGAAGTACCACATACAGAGGTCTGTGGTAATTAACCTTTCAGACAGAGTTTTGAGTAAATCTGAACATGTCTTACTGAATAAAGGATTGTTATTCGCACCTTCTTCTAAGACTAACTTTACTGATTTTCAAATTGATATCTTTAAATTCATATGTAAATATGGGGGGCCCGAGAGCCCCAAATGGGAAATGCTAAATGCTGCAGTGATTCTGTATAAATCTGCTTTCTCCTGGGGGAGTGCCGGAGACCCAAAGTGATAGCCACAGCAGGCAGAAACAAAACGCGGTTGTGTCTGAGCCGGAGGAGCCTGAGAAACTTGGAAAGAAAAACCGCAGCGTTTTCAAACACAACGTTGTATTTATGTTTGCGGTCGCTTCAAAAGCGACCGCAAACATAAATACAACGTTTTTAAAGCTGCAGTTTTATTTCTAAGTTTTCCGGGCTCCTCCAGCCCGGAAAACTTAGAAAAAAAAATGCAGCTAGTGCTTATTTTTTAAAAAAATAAATAGCGCTTACCGAGATTCAGCTGCAGCTTTCCTGCTCTGGTCTCCGGTCCCCGTCCTCCGAGTACAGCACCAATGAAGGAAAAGCCACCCAGCGGTAGCTTTTGTTTACTACAGCTGGCTGGCTTTTCCTTCATTAGTGCCGCAAAAGCAAAAGCCAGCACAGGCGGGCATCCATTTCACAAAATGGATGCGCCTATGTGCTTGCTTTTGCGAATTTTGAGCTTGAATAGCTCAAAATTTTACATAGGAAGTTTAAAAAAAAATGCTAGTATTTTTTTTTAATGTTGCCTATCTATTTTTTAAATACATTTTTTTGCTGGACTATCCCTTTAAGGTAAGTGGCAGGGAGTTTCAGTGTTGGGCAGCTTTCACCTGGAAGCTGTTGCCACCCGTTTTAGTTCGTTTGAACCTGGGAACTGAGAGCAAGTTGGCATTGGCGGTTCTGGTAGGTCGGTTAGGGGTGTATCTTTTTATTCTGTAGACTAAGTAGCGGGGGGCTGCATTGTTGAGGCATTTATCAATTAAGGAGGCTACTTTGAGCAGGATTTTGTCGGTGGTGGTGAGCCAATTATGGGCTCTCCTGGTGTTGGAAATGTGTTCTCTCTTGGGAATGCTATGCGCTGCTCTGAGAGCATGGTTTTGCAGACTCTGGATTTTATTTGTAACATATTTGTTGGCTCCTACATAAAGGGTGTTACAATAGTCCAGTTTTGATAGTATAAGGGCTCTGGCTAAGGTGATACAGCTCTGGGTGGAAAGGAAGGGTCTGGCTGCTCTTATTAGTTTACATGTGTGGGCTGTGGAGGAGGCCATGGAGATAACCTGTTTGCTGAAGGAAAGGGAGGAGTCTAGATAGATTGCTAGAGTTTTAACTCCCTTGGCTACCTTGATAGAGTTTCCATCTATGATGAAGCTAGTGTAGTTGTGATCCAGTTTGTTTAGGTTAGGGGTGGAACTGAGGATAATAAGTTTGGTTTTGTCATCATTCAGGCATAGATTGTGGGAGGCCATCCATGCCTGGATGATTAGGTACACCCGGTTCCCCAAGGCCAAATCCTTGTTGTAATCTCCCGTCAACGGGTTGAGGATCTGGGTATCATCGGCGTAATTAGTGCAGGTGATACCCAGACCATCAAGATCATCAAACAGGGGCTTGGTGAACACGTTGTACAATGTGGGGGAGACGCATGATCCCTGGGGAACCCCGCAAGTGATGGGGATAGGGTCAGCGGATGCTGAGGTAGAGAAGACACGCATAGACCTGTTGTTCAGGAAAGACTCAATCTAACCGATGGCTTCTTCAGAGAAATGGGCTGGCGAGTCTAGGTGGTTACAGAGAATTTTGTCATCTACTAAATCAAATGCTGCAGAGAGGTCAAGTAGAAGTAGTAGAGCAGTTTTCCTGTTATCTCTAAGGGTGTCAATTTGAGCTTTGAGATAGATGAGAACAGTCTCTGTCCCGTGCTGGGGTCTAAAGCCTGATTCCCGGATTCCCAGGAGATGGTTTAATTCAAGGTATTGTTGTATTTGTAGATACGCTGTCTTGTCTAATATTTTGAGCAGGAAGGGGATGGTGGTGATGGGTCTGTAGTTAGTGGGTATAGATGGGTCTAGGGAGGGTTTTTTAAGTAAAGGGAGAACCTAAGACTCTTTTAGATTGTTGGGGATGATGCCTGAAGAGAAGGAGTCATTTATGAGTTTGGTAATGAGTAGTGAGAGGTATCTTGCCCTATCTTTAATGATTTGTGATGGGCAGGGGTCGCCCTGGCAGTTTGAAGGTTTGAGGCTGAGGATAGATTGTTCCACTTCTAACGTAGAGACTTTGGAAAAGCTGAAGCGGGAAAGTGGGTTGGGTGTAGGGTTATGGGGTTTAGGGCGGGGGGAGTGTTGGTAGAGTTAGTAGAGTTAGGATTCTTTCTTGTTTTAATTTTGATTTGTAGGCCTGCGACTTTGTTGGAGAGGGCGGTTTGGACACTGGTGCACCATTGTTTATCTTTCACACATGTGTCCGGGACAGGGACATGTTTTGTTAAGGTTACTAGCAATCCTACTAAGAGGATTATGAATGAATTACAAGTCCTGATCAATGAATGGCATGTTAAAGGTTATCTCACAGATGATGAAAAAGTCTTTTTGAACATAAAACATCCCATAATGCCAACCTTGCATTTTTTGCCTAAAATACATAAGCCTTATACCACGCATCCAGAAGTGAGACCGATATTAAGCAGGATAGGGTGGGAAATTGAAGGCATTTCTAAATATCTAGATACCTAAATGTCCTCTTATATCAGGGGCACTAGAAGTGTATTGGAACACCTTTCCAAGATTGTGCGGCAGGATGATTTTCTTCTTGCAACCCTGGATGTGGTTGCTTTATATACCAATATTGATTATGATTTGGCCTTAAAAGCAGTGGACTATGCATTCAGGGATTCATCGGCTTCTTATGTCAAACATGTTGAAATGCTCCAAATGTTTTTGAAATTTACTTTGACCAACAATGCCTGTTTTTTTAACAACACATACCATCTCCAAACCAGAGGGGTAGCGATGGGGGCTAAGTTTGCGCCATCACTGGCAAATCTTTTTATGTAATTTTTTGCAGAAACTCATGTTTTGGGTAATGTCCCATTTTCTCAAAATGTACTTATCATCTGGCAGGGTACCTCGGACTCTTTTGATCAATTTCTTTCCTATGTAAATAACAATGTCTTCGGCATACAATTATCAGGACATTGTGATCCTTTTAGTGTCAATGTTCTTGATTTGCATATTATCATTAAGAACAAAAGAATTGAGACAAGTACTTTTCGTAAATCCACGGAGGTCAATTCCATTTTACATGCTAGGAGCTGCCACCTTAGATCAATTTGACAACATCCCATGTGGGGAATTTTATCAAGCGGGACACAATTGTAGTCTGCCACAGGACTTCAATCAAGAATGCTTGATGCTCAATTCGAGATGTTTGAATCGAGGCTATCAACCTAAGGTTATTCATGCAGCTATGCATAAATAAAGTAGCACGGATAGAGCCAGTTTGCTCACTACTACATCATCCAAAAAGGATAAGGACCAGAAGTTGAGCATTATTACCAAATATTCTATGGATACAAGTAGCCTATACAAATTAGTACTTAAGCATTGGCATATTCTTCTTTTGGATAAAGACCTTTCACCATTTTTGTCAGCTAAACCTAAATTTGTTTACACGACGGCTAGATCAATCAAAAATGTGGTCTGTCCATCACATTTGGATACTTCTAAACACATGTCATTAACTAACTCTAATTGGCTCACTCCATCCAAAGGCTTTCATAAATGTGGTGACTACACCATGTGCAAATTTGCACAAACAGATTGTTCAGTTTTCACTGATGCCTTTTGCATCAAATATGTGGTCTGTCCATCACATTTGGATACTTCTAAACACATGCCATTAACTAACTCTAATTGGCTCACTCCATCCAAAGGCTTTCATAAATGTGGTGACTACACCATGTGCAAATTTGCAGAACAAGATTGTTCAGTTTTCACTGATGCCTTTGGTTTGAAGATGACAATCAAGGACTTTGTCAATTGCAGATCCACTTATGTAGTGTATGCATTAATATGTGATTGTGGTTTGATCTATATTCGCAGTACAATTAGTCTTAACAGCCAGGACCAGCAGGTCCCACTAGCAGTACACTGGCAAATGAAGCACCGGTTAGAAAATAAGGCAGATATTAGATTCATAGGCTTGGAGAAGGCCAAATTGGGCAAGAGAGGTGGGGATTTGCAGTTACAACTCAGGAAATGGAGAGCAAAACCATTTGTTTTTTCCACTGCATAGAAAGAGGTCTGAACACAGATCATGAGATGTCTTTTTGAAATAATGATTTGTAACCACTTCAGTGATTCTTGATGTACACTGGGCACATGTTATTGTGAAGATGGAACAGTTTAATTTTATTTTCATCTTTCATTTTTGTATTTGATATTAACTATTTCTGTTGACTTGTGCCATGGTCAACTAACTAGGTGCACCCATCATCTCTGGAATACACATCTTCAGCCATCACCATTCGGTGTATTATGAATTACACATGCAGTTCCTTTCCATTTTAAATGGGATCCCCCCTCTTTTATTTTTTTACTGTTTACTATGTTTTTCTGCACTTTGGCAGTATGCTTTGCCATTTGTGAATCTGGACTCTAACTCGCACGTGAAATTCTGAGCAGTTATCTCTCAGGGACTCAAAACATATACGGCGCACAGAACGTGGCTTTCTTGTTTTCTCTTTGACGTATCCTGTGCTAAGATGCTGCTTGTTGCTAAGAGATAAGTAGCATTCTGTATCAGGTGATGTGTGATACGGCACAGATGGCACGTACACGCGCACAACGTCACACGCTAGCCTCATTTCCGGATAATGTTAAAATGCTTTAACTTCGTGAATCTGCCCATGAACTGGTGACTGGTCAATATTTGCCTCATGGAATTTCTTTCACCAGGTAATGACACATTTCTGAGAGTGCAATGTTCCGTATGTATATTAATGGCTTTGCCTAAGTTTGAGATCCTCTTGGGACGAGGGATTCCAAGCAGTTTGTTGATTTAGTTTTTCAGGGATTGATCCCCTTATCTGCAGGATTGTGGTACTTCACCCACTTTATTATTTTCTCATGAATGGCACATTATTTTGGATTTGGGTAAGATTTTGATTACTGATTACATACTATGCAATGAGATTGACATATTGTTCACATGAACTGGTGACATGCCTTATTGGGCCGTTTTTGAATGATTTCATGTTGTTACTTTAGATTGCGATTGACGCCTGAGGCGCTTCTGAAGAATTGATTTTTTTGACAAGAAGTTCCTTACTACTATTCAGACATCATTTGGTATGGCATCAGTCTAATGAGTGGAGTAAATAACACTGTTTTTACACTAATAGACTTACGTATTAATTATGGAGAGTTTCCCCTCTCTTTTATGACCTAACAGAGAGAAATATTCATTGCAGTGGTTGTCGAAATAGAAAGTATATCGTGCCTCGTATTGTAATAAATATATTTAATATTGGCCTATGCCAAGCTGCTCGAAGTCGCTTGCGAAAGAAATCTGTGTTGCAAGGTCCTGACCTTAAATCCATGTAGGTCGGCATTTTAGGTCAAACCGCCATTTTAGGATTCGTTGTGTAAAAGTCACCCTCTGAGCTAAAATGGTGGACGATGTCATTGCAGAATACAACATGGCCGTCTTGACCTCTGTACATAGCTAATGTGTAATCTGCCTGCAGGCCACTTGTTGGGGTCATGAACTGAGACCTTGTCCTTCGCTGACCTATGTGTAGAAGGATTACTCGTACAATTAAAACTAATCCACGAGCATATGTTGAGACAATGTATTCAAATACTGAACAAAGAACATCTGTTTAACTATGTATTAATGTTTAAGAAGGTCTGCATGGAAAACTTTAGAATACACAGCTATTGCATACGCTTGTTGATACATGTATTAAAAGCAAACCAGTTATATGCGGTTATTTGAGACTTGGCACGAACCCTAGATCGGTGATATATTAAAAGGAATATTATCCCGCAGTGGGGCTGGGCATCGCACACACAAAATGTATAAAAAGCAAATGCATTCTAATGTACAGCGTCTCTCACTGAACACACTGAACCACGCTGGAGTTCGTTGTGTTGTACTGAGGGCCGATAGCTATCTGATTTTGCACTGTTTTTGTAATTGAATTCAGTATAGAATAAAGTACTTTGTATGTTCCTTTGTAACCCGTGTTCGGTGTATTTCCTTTTGGGGGTACTCAGCCTCGATATTTTTTCTCTGTTTTCACAGTTGGCGCCCGAATAGGGACCCTCAAGATTGATGCCGGATTGTTGAAGGTTGACACACGCTATCGGACCGGGATCAGACGGTGTGACATAAAGGGGCCCCTGGATGAGACGCGACACCTCAGCAGTGCTGCACGACTCGATCCCTGGACGATTAGCTTGTTTTCTGAGACGGCATCTTGACGAGGGTCCACTTATCGAGGCGGGCAGATTTGCCAAAATCACCATACACGAGGTAAGATTAGTTAGGTAAGATTCTTAGAAGTACCGATCAGTCCTCCTTAGGTTTGGTCAGGTGAGTCGTGACCCAATTCTTAATTTAACCCTGACAATTTGAATTTTGGCGCATTGTATCTGCAGAGACAATTATTGACCAGCAAACCCCAAGAATTTGAGATATGCCTGGGAAATTGTCTATCTGCTTTAGGGCATTATTCCGCAGTGATAGACAATCACTGGAATTTAGCCGTACGGCACCACAGGAGGGGTCGCCGGCATGTACTATGTACTGTAAGTATGGCATTGGAAGTATAGTATTTAATGATATTTGGCACAGACAAATCAGACATGCCTCCGAACTTCAGTGGCCAATCAATGGTAGTTTTGAGATCCCTCGCATTGAATACTTGGAGTCAGTCTTGTTAAAGAAAAAGGCTAGACCTGCAGCATTTGATGTTTTGCAGAATTGGAAAAAAGAAGCGTTGCAACAACTTAAAGGTAGAGAGAAACATGCACGTCATCATAAAACGAACGCTGAAAAGGCATTATTATATGACCAAAACAAACAGTCTGAGGCGACTAAACATATGAATAGGGCTTTCTGACTTGGAATTCAGAAAATCTATCCTTCTAAAGATCTTCATAATTCTGATGAATTTATTGACAAAATATTAAATGAACGAAGGCCTGGTGCCTCTGCGTCACCTCTGTATGTTCCTCTTCCCACTGCTGTACTTCTTCCTGCTGTTATTCCTGCTCTTCCTGCTCAACCTGTTGTTCCTACTACTCCGGTTTTTGTCCCTCCACCTGCTTCCAAGTGGTCCTGAGACGCTTGTAATCGACCAAGGTACAGGAACAAAAGTTGTCACTCGTAATACTGTACCGCCGGAGAAGAAACGTGAGTTAATTGCATGGGCTAAGCATTGTATGGAGAAGGATGATCAAGCTAGTGTTTTTGCCACACTTTGTAATACGGGTAATTTTCCTGAGAAAAATGTTTTTATTGAAGGTTTAGGGATTCAGTTATGCATAATGTGGGGAAGATTAAAAAATGCGGATGTTCCGCAAGGGTTAAGGGATCTAAATACTCTAGCGCTTTCTTGGGACACTGTGGAGTAGGCAAATGAGCATGTTGAGAGGTTATTTGGGTATAGAAAGGAGTTAGAAAAGTTACAGAATGAGGATGATGAAGAGGAGAATATGTATGTATAGAAACGGTTCCTTCCGTGTCGTAAACCGTTATCGGAGGAAATGCGAATTTGTAAGAAAAACGCGATTAGATGGATTTCAGACATATCGATAACTCCAGTTGAGGTATATGACACATATAGTCAATATACGTTGGAAATGCAGAGGAAAGTGATACAGGTAATGATAGAATACCTGCAGGATGAATGTGTAAAAAGGAAGATTAGTTGTCCCACAGATTTATTGAGCATTTACAAGAGAGCTTTTTCGCTTGACACTTCTTCGACTGCTTTAGCGCTCGACTTGGCTCTGTTGCTTAGTAAGCGTTCGGAGTCCCCTATTTCTCAGTTGCCTATGAGAGAGGTTCTTCCAACATTTGTCCCGAAGGTTGAGGTTGAGGCCGATCCTGTAAATAATATAGTCGCTGTGAACATTCCTGCACATTATGTAGCACAGTTTGTTCATGTCCCGTTCTCAAGACAGGAAGTGAACACTATTAGGCAATCTATCCCCGATATTAGGAAAAATTCGACAGGGTTCTATAAAGAGTTGGAATCGTTTTGCAATCCTCAGTGTTCACCTTAGGTGACATTGATTTGTTGTTTCCTGGGCTCCTGCCCGTAGATTTATGGAAACAAGTGAGAACTATTGACGATGTACCCGTGTTGGCAGATACATGGGCGAATATAACCAGACTCGATGGGGAAAGGCCAGCTGGTGAAAGACCGCAGCACGTGATATTAACTCTGCCAGATAGAATCATTGCTAAATTAAAAACCATAATTCCCGAAAAGAGAATTATTTGGGACAAGCTTACGGCCTGTGTTCAAGGAAAGTCTGAAGGTGCTACCGAGTTCTTTAATCGGTTCGAACAGGTATTCTCGGATTTCAGTGGACAAGACTTAGGCACAGAGTATGGGAAAAGATTATTTGTGGACAAATTTGTACGTGGATTGCTGCCTGACATCCAGTGACAGATTATGTCTTCTGAGAGCGCTTGGCAAGTGAAATCACAATCAGAAGTACTGCACATGGCTCAGTACTATGAGAACCGTGTCAATAATGAAAAAGATAGGATTGAAAAACGGAAAGGCAATTTAAAAACTAAAGTGCTATTGCAGCAAATTGTTATGGGCCCCAGAGGGAGTAATTCTCAGGTTAGAGGTCAGTATGTCCCGCAGGGGAATGAGCCCTTGGGTCCTGTGAATATTATCCATTGTGCTTAGTGTCGTCGAGAGGGTCATTGGCGAGCACAATGCCCCGTCCTTTAACAAAGGTCAAATAATACATTTGGTAATATGGGTAGGCGATCCAGAGGACGCCCGGGCGTAGGGGGCCCTGGTAGAGGTCAGTTTACACAGGACAATCAGACTCCGAGTGCAGACACTAGGAATATATTTGATCATCCTTCCACTGCATATTTATCTGAAGGGCTTCCTTTTGATGATATTCTGTTTCGTTAGGATTGCCCGAAGCAGGGTTTGGAACCTACACCTATTCCCGTCAATCAGAATGGTCCCTACATTGAAATGGTGGTGGGAAATAGGAAACATCAGTTTTTGATAGACACTGGAGCACAGAAGTGTTCCATTGATCATTTGCGGGTTCCAAACATTCCACTGTCAGGGCAAACCAATGTTTCTGTAGGGTTTTCCGGTACACCAGTTGTTTGTCCGGTTTCTGTGCCGGTACCTATTTCTTTGGGTTCCTTTACGGACCAGTGTCCTTTTCTGTTGACTTCAGATTGCGGAGAGAACTTGATGGGGTTGAATTTGTTAAAAGAATTAAATGCAGTGATTCATTGTTCTTCTGATGGAGTGCGCTTGACGATTTCACCACAGCAATTTTCTGCCTCACAATTTTTGATTAGAGCTTTGCCTCCAGAATTCATTGATGTACCAGGGAGGTGGTGGGCTGTCGATGACAATGATGTCGGTGTTTTACAGATTGAGCCTGTTAAGATATTTTTGAAACATGGAATTGAGCTGCCACGCATTCCACAGTATAAGATTTCGGTTGAGGGCGAGCAAGCTTTGAAATGTATTGTTTCCGATTTTGTGCATCGCGGTGTGATTGAAGAAATTTCAGGAAGTTTGTGTAATAGTCTGATTTTACCCATGTACAAGAAAGGCGATAATGTAATTCCATTCCATTTTATAATTGATTTACGTGCCATTAATAAAGATGTGTCACCACAATTTCCAATTGTGCCTGATGTAACAACGATCCTAACTATGATTCCAGCTACAGCTACTTACTTTAGTGTTGTGGACTTAAAGAATGCGTTCTTTAGTATTCCTATACACAAAGATAGTAGATATTTGTTTGCGTTCACCTTAGGGGGACACTCGTTTACATTTACTCGTGCACCTCAAGGGTACACAGAGAGACCTAGTATTTATAGTAGGGCTTTGAAAGAACAGCTTGATACCCTTGAATTGCCCTCTACCTGTACTTTGCTCCAGTACGTTGACGATTTGCTTCTAGCTGCTGACTCTGAGAGTGCCTGTAAAAAGGGCACTGTGTTATTACTTATTCATCTAGCTAAGCATGGTCACAAAGCTTTGCTTACAAAATTTTAATATTGTTGTCAGGAGGTCGCCTATTTAGGCTATCTCCTGTCAAAGGAGGGAAGAAGATTGACACCTGAAAGAATAAAACACATTTCTGGCATGTCTGTCCCAAATACACCGAAGGAAGTTAGGGCCTTGATAGGTATGGCTTCTTACTGTAGGTTGTGGATCCCGAATGTCTCACTAGTGATCACACCGATGGTGGCTTTGACAAAGAAGAGCATTTCTTCGCCATTGCCATGGAACAGGGTACACCAGCAGTCGTTTGACTTGCTTAAGACTGCATTATGCTCTGCACCAGTTTTGGGCACACCAACCTATGAAAAGGCCTTTGTATTGTTTGTGCATGAATGCGATGGATGTGCTTTGGCTGTATTAACGCAGGAACATGGAGGGAAGAATAGGCCGTGCGGTTACTATTCTTCCGCCCTTGATCCTGTAGCATGCGCTTTGCCAAGATGTGTGCGCGCTGTTGCTGCTGGTGCTGCCGCGTCTGTAAAACAGAGTGAGAGAATGGTCCTAGGCCATGATCTAACCCTGATGGTGCCTCATTCTGTAGATGTTCGATTGAACCGAACTCAAACGCAACACCTCACTTCTGCACGGTTGACAAGATATGAATTGATCTTGTTTGCTCCTCACATTCAAATTAAGAGGTGTTGTGTCCTTAATCCGGCTGAACTTCTACCTTTTCCGCAAGATACTACTTGCGGCGATGAAGAGTCACATGATTGTTTGTATACGACCGAACAAGAAACAAAGGGCAGAATTCCTCCTTTGGATAATCCGCAAGGAGAGCTGTTTTGTGACGGCTCCTGCTTTAAACTTCCGGATGGTACATCCGCAGCCGCTTATGCAATCACTACATTAAGCACGGTTGTGGAAACTAAGAGAATTACGCATAATTCTGCGCAGGCCGCAGAGATTATAGCATTGACCCGAGCTTGTGAACTTTCCGAAGGGCTTGCAGTAATTATATATACTGATAATCAGTATGCCTTTGGGGTGGTTCACAACTTTGGGAGACTTTGGTCAGAAAGAGGGTTCCTAACTTCGCATGGCACCAAGATTCAACATGGCTCCCTAATAGTACAACTACTCTCAACGCTTGCGCTCCCTTCTCAGTTAACAGTTATGAAATGTGCAGCACATTGAAAGATTGTGGATGATATTGGAAAAGGGAATGCTTTCTCTGATCAGATAGCTAGACAAACTGCCACAGATCTCTTCACGGAGATGTATGTTTCAAGGGAGACCTGCCAATATCTGGAATCTTCCAAAATGCCGAAATTCAAAGAATGTTGAAAATGTACTACTTTCAGACTATTGTAGCCAATTGACTAAAAACCTGTATTTGATTTATCACCAGGTACGAGAAGCTTTACCTGTACGATATGAGGGCCCGGGCCACAGCATACGACCTGGGAGTTGGGTGCTCGTCAAATCATTTGAGCGCACCTCCTGTATCGCGCCTCGCGCCTCGCAGGAGTGGGCCATTGCAGGTCCTGTTGGTCACCCAGACAGCGGTGCGGGTAGCTGGACCAAAGAACTGGCTCCACGCGTCACACATCAAGAAACATCCTCGCCCTGTACCACACGCTACAGAAGAAACAGAACCCCTTGCTGATACTGCAACCAATGATCCCAAAGCAGTAAGCAGCATTGAGAGTGTGTCGGAAAATATCTCTTTGCCCGGGAGGCTTGGGGAAGCTGCCATTTTGTCTCCACACTCTCCACAAATTTTGTACCCGGAAACGGCTGTTTCAAATTCAGCCTCCTCACTTACCTCCGATGCGTTGCTTCCAGCAGGAAGTGACGGCATATTTTTTCCGGATCAATCAGTACCAGGAAAAGTACGATGCAACTTGCGACCACAAAGATAGACTTACGGCACGGTTTGGCTGTGCATTCGGAGGGGGAAAAGAGTCATCGAGGGCTTGCTTTTGCCCAAATTTGAGAAAAGGGGATTCTGTTGGCTACGGTTGTGGTAGGACTAAGAAATCACGCGACCGGGGGTTCGCCAGCAACGAACATTTGGGTTTCCATCTGAAGACTACAATGCCTGCTACCGCCGCCGCTCGTATTGGACTTGTAAATAAAGGGGTGACCAACCGGGACAATGGACAAAATGCCTGGGCCCCGAAAACGTATTGCTGTATTCTTGTAATGATATTTGGTTTTTTAATAGTCGCTGCCTTAGGATTGTGGTACCTCGAGGAAACTCACTCTTTAGAACTTTTGTTGCCTACTGAAAGTGCACCCATTGTTCCTACTCCCTTTGTACATTTGCACACTTTATCCCCTCAGGATTCCCAGCACAGACAAAGGTACCATAATAACACTCTACTACTTATAATGAATCCTACACATGGCATTTTTAATAAATCCAACTGCTGGGTCTGTTCACATTTACCACAACACGGGGAAAAGGGGCTAGGTTGCTATATTCATCCCTTACCATTGACAACTGCCTGCCATGCTTCTCTTAGAGCACTGTTCTTTGGCCGATGGAATGATAGCATCTCAGGGAACTTTGATGGCACCAATTTGAATAGTTTTGAGAAACGTGTTTTGACTCCCCTGGGATGCTCGCTTTTTGCAAATAGGAGTAAACTGAATGTTGCTTCTATTACGCCTTCTGACAAACTGTCTCGTCCTTTCCAGTCTTTGATTTCCTTTAAAATGGCTCTGATAGGCAATAAGGATTCCATGCCTCCTTCTTACACTGTTAACCATAGCCCTGATTCAGTTTCATTTTGCATACAGAGGAATGGAAGTCAGTCAATGGGAAAATGTTTAGGTTGTGCCAACGTTGCAAATTTGACTGGGGAGAACAGACCTTTGTATGTAGGCGAACCTATCTACATTCTCTGTGTTAATGTAGCATTCCCATGGTTGCCCAGGGATTGGCAGGGAACCTGTTATTTAGGGATCCTGTTACCTGGGGTGTTTATAGCTAGTACAAAAGAAGTTTTGAAGGCTCGTCCACGGCAGGATGAGAATGGTGATACCCCGGCACAAGTATTGGGGGATATAGCAAAATCAGTTGTGCCATTTTGGGGGTAGATAGCGAATTCAGAAGATATCAGAAAACTAGCGAGAGTACTGGAGAGAACCATCAACCGGACCACGGACATATTCTATAATATGACGTTAGAACAAAAGGCGATAAGATTATTAGTACTTCAAAATCGAATAGGATTAGATGTCATTCGAGCTGAGCGTGGTGGAGTATGAAAATTAGTGGGGTCCGCTTGCTGTGTTTTCGTACCAGATTCCTCCCTAACTATCTTCAAGGCAATACAGAATCTGCACGTCCTTAGTTCCGAAGTGCATGTTCCCGAGGGAAACTGGGATCTGAGCGCTTGGTTCTGGGACTTCTTGCGATCTTGGGTTTGGAAGGTACTTTCGGTCTTATTAATTATTTTTGGAATCCTGTTGTTTCTTTGTTGTTGTATTCAGTGCCTGCCTGGTATGTGTTCGATATTAGGGGGATGTTGCGCACAGGTGGTAGGTTCGATAGGACATAAAGTGTATGCCCCAGATAAGACTTCCAAAGAATACGTATTGAAGGATATTTTAGCAAAAGACCTAATGGCAATAGATATTTCTGATAGTGATTCAGGGTGCATGGACAATGATGCATGGAGTTATTTGCAAGAAGATCCAAAGTAGTTTTAGCACTTGGCATAGGCCAAAAGGAGGGTTTGTCGAAATATAAAGTATATCGTGCCTCCTATTGTAATAAATATATTTATTATTGGCCTACGCCAAGCTGCTCGAAAGTCACTTGCGAAAGAAATCTGTGTTGCAAGGTCCTGACCTTAAATCCATATAGGTCGCCATTTTAGGTAAAACCGCCATTTTAGGATTTGTTGTGTAAAAGTCACCCTGTGAGCTAAAATGGTGGACAATGTCATTGCAGAATACAACATGGCCGTCTTGACCTCTGTACATAGCTAATGTGTAATCTGCCTGCAGGCCACATGTTGGGGTCATGAACTGAGACCTTGTCCTTCGTTGACCTATGTGTAGAAGGATTACTCGTACAATGAAAACTAATCCACGAGCATATGTTGAGACGATGTATTCAAATACTGAACAAAGAACATCTGTTTAACTATATTATATTAATGTTTAAGAAGGCCTGCATGGAAAACTTTAGAATACACAACTATTGCATACGCTTGTTGATACATGTATTAAAGGCAAACCAGTTATATGCGCTTATTTGAGACTTGGCACGAACCCTAGATCGGTGATATATTAAAAGGAATATTAACCCGAAGTGGGGCTGGGCATCGCGCCCACAAAATATATAAAAAGCGAATGCATTCTAATGTACAGCGTCTCTCACTGAACACACTTAACCACGCTGGAGTTCATTGTGTTGTACTGAGGGCCGATAGCTATCTGATTTTGCACTGTTTTTGTAATTGAATTCAGTATAGAATAAAGTACTTTGTATGTTCCTTTGTAAACCGTGTTCGGTGTATTTCATTTTGGGGTACTCAGCCTCGATATTTTCTCTCTGTTTTCTCTGATCCACACAATTGAACTTTCTCTCCTTTCCTTAATTGGTCACTCACAACTGGGAGTGCTGGGTTGCACCTGGATTGCTGGTTCCGTGGCACAACTTCTTCGTTTTTCTGATTAGTAATTAGGACTGGTGTGCGATTTAGCAATATCATGCTTTGTTCTTGTCTTTCCCGTCTTGTGTTTGGCAACCTCCTCATTCTTCCATCATTGGGAATGTAATTCTCTAATTACTTACTGGTTTTACACTACCATTCAATTTTGAGAAACTGTTGGTCTGGTTCACCTGCTGCCACAACCACATACAACTTTCTTAACTGCTTTGTGGCACTTTAGCGCCTTCCAACCATGAGGATCGTACCCGTTTTCAAACTTTACATGTCCTTACCTAACAGTTCTGCAGTAGACTGGGCATCACTTCTAACCCTAGCCGGAGGTGTGAGAGGTGTTCTCATTCACATGTAAGACGAGAGGCTGATCAATGTTCCTGCGGGCCCCTGTACACACTTAGAGCAACACCAGTTTGTTTCTACAGTCCCATTTGGCCCCTCACACGCAGCCCACCCTCAATGTACCACCACTTCTGGCCTACCATCTCCGACTTATCCAGTGTATAGGCGTGCAGCTGACTTGACCTAATCTGGTATTTTGTCCTTGACTTATCTGATGATTTGGACCTTAAAATGTTTTTCCCCTGTGCAACTCCTTCCAGATTCCTCATGTGTACAATCCCCTCATCCTGATGAAGGCCAACCAATTGACAGCTACACAAGAATAACTTTGAGGCTGAAACACAGTTGTGTTGACCTTTTTTGCTGTGTTATAATATTTCATCACCATACAGTCTAGGTCAGTGACTTTTACATTTTGAACCACAAATGCAGTGTCATTGCACATGTCATTCCACACAAGGGACCATAGAGAATGTAAATGGTGTTAATTCTGACCCAAAGAATTTATTTGGGACATGTATCTATGTACTATGTTATGTACGTTCTATGTATTTTATCGAGTTTCCTATGTTTTTTCTCATGTATACACAATACATGCTTCTCATGTATTAAATTATAATCTAAAGTAGCAGTCATTGTCACTATTGTTTTGCTTACTGACTGTCAGGAGTTTGTGTTTCTTTTTGTGTGGGTTCCCATGACCTTGCTCAATTGTGTTTTATGAATGTTTACCTGCCTGGATAGAGCAGGGCCGTAACCAGGTGCCCTTTGTCTTAAAAAAAATCAATCACCTCCCTGTCATGATTTTGTGCGTGATAAGATGGTGGTCTGACCCTGGTTGATTTCTCAATGCGTACAATGCCAGTGGTAGGCAATGCAATCATCCTTTTGTCAATGTAAGCTTCAATTTGGCCATTCTTTCTTTAAGCAAGCTGTTGAGTCTCTCACAGACACCGTTCGTGTGCGGGTGATAAGCCGATGAAAACTTGTGCTTTATGCCAAGCAACAAGTTTATTTGCTGAAAGACTGTGTAAACACAATGAGGGCCATTATCTGATCTTATTACTTCACATATTCCCCACCTTGGAAACACTTCTCATACTAGAAATGTGCTGGACAGGTGGAGTCTGGGTGTGTACATGGCCCAGCATCAATCAACCTGGAGAAAGGACATACCACTACAATCATATATCTGTATCCATTACATACTTGCAGCATGTCGAAATAGTTGATATGCAAATGCTGTGCGGAATGTGTGCCCAGCAGTAAACTTTTGACAAACGATGCAGCTCACTACATAGATTGCACATGCTCTACCAAATTTGGAATGAACCAATCCTCTGCAATAGTTGCTGCAAGGCTCTCTCTAGTTGTGTGCGCAGGGTAGTGCAGCTGGTCCAATGGCACCCTTGATAAGGCTACAGGCATCACTGGTTTACCAGTACTGTCTTGTCACCACATTGCTTCAGAGGGGCTTAAAGAACACCCTCTCTGCGTCTTAAATCCTTCTCATCTTGGGGTGCTACCCCCTGAATCTCTATTAATTGAGTTCTAGACAGTTTGTTATAACATTCCGACACACTCATCATCACCACCATGCTTTCATTCACATTCAGTGTATCAAATGACATAATGTCATCCGAATATGCAACTCGTTTAGCTTCCTCGTCTGCTTTTTGATTTCCTTGTGAAATAAAATCTGCTCTTTTAGTGTGAGCTGCGCATTTGACGACAGCAATGGCTACTGGGAGTTGTTGTGCCTTAATGAGCCTGTCCAATAGGGCTACATGTTGCACTGGACTACCATCCGCTCGGAGGTAGCCCCTCCTTTTCCAGCGAACTAGCCCTGCGAGCACTGTCAACGTCATGTAGGCGGAGTCACTGTACTATGTTACTTCCTGGTTCATGTGATTCTCGAGCGCGACAACCAGCGCCACTAGTTCTGCAGCCTGTGCTGAAAAGTGAGATGGCAGCCTTGTGCTTACCAACACTTCAAATTCCCCATTGGCCCTGTGCTTCACCACAGCGGCACCTGTATATCTTTGTCCATTATGTTGATCGATTCTTGAAGAACCATATATAAAAAGAATCTCCCCAGCTACCAATGCATTCTCTTTTACTCTCGGAATCTCATCATGGAACTCTTCATGGTTCAAACAATCATGCGCATGCTCATCTTCTGCCAGTGGTTCAGCTACAAACATGGCAGAATTCACTATTCTGCATTGAACTATTTTAATAATTGGATTCTATATGACCACCTCATAAGCAAAAGCCCATTGAGAAGTCAACGTACCCTTTTTCTCCAAGATAGCAAATAATGCATGTTCAACAAATAACGTTGTGGAACACCCCATTGCTATGCTGACAGCCTTTTCAATGGCAAATGCAGTGGCAGTGAACGATTGTTCACAAGGAAAAGGACCCTTCATTACTGGGCCCAGAATCCCACTGTAATATGCAAAGGACTTGTACCCCAACGTGGTTCTCTGCGTGAGGACAGTTGTCATAACAGTACCGTCCATGTGCGAAAAGAAGAAGAATTCCTCAGCATAATTAGGAAACCATAGAATTGGAGCAGTATACATTGCTTTTTTCAGTTCATCAAATCTGTCTTCCATCTCCTCAGTCGAAACAATCTTTTCCTGAGTTGCCTGTGCTTTCTTCAGAGCTTGCAAAAAGGGCCTTATGTATGTGCTATAATCAAAGACTAATGCCCTCACATAGTTACAAAGCCCCACAAATCTCTGCATGGGCTTTATCTTCTGTGGCTTTACTGTTTTCAAAATAGCTTCAGCTCTTTCAGGAGTGACCTTCTTTCCTTCATGCAAGAATAATCATTAGCTGAACAGAATCACGTCTGCACTTTTCCTCTGTGGTGCTACAGATCAATATGTCATCTACATACTGTAACACAACACTTTCTAAATCAATATTGCTTAGGTCCATCTGCAGGACCCTATTGAAAATCGATGGAGACTCACAGTACCCTTGGGGTAAACGAGTACTTTTCAGGCGAGTCTGTCTGAATGTGAATGATGTCAGATCTTGCAAGCATTTATGCAATGGCATTGAGATAAATGCATTTTTCAAGTCAATCACAGTAAAATATGGTGCATCAACGGGTATATTACACAACATTGTTGCAGGATTAGGAACTAGAGGGAACTCAGCTTCTATAATTTGGTTAATTGTCCTCATATCTTGAATTAGTTTCCATGACCCCCCCTTTGCCCTTTTAGACAGGATAAACTGCAGTATTACACAGTGACTCTAATGTCACTAAGATGCCTTGTTACATCATAGCTAATATTGTCTTAAAAGTTCCTTAATCTGCCTCTCGAGACATGGGATACTGCTTTGCTCCATGTAAAATTGCTCCTGGTTTCAATTTAATCTTCACTTCTACAACCCCCTTTAGTAATCCTACATCATAGGGGCCTGTTGTCCATAATGAAGCTCGCACTTTCGCAATGTCTTCGTCAAAATACTCAGGACATTTCTGTGCTTGCATCATTTTCTGGGGAACCTCATGTTTAATTGCTCTCACCCAATAAGTAATACTGATTTCAAATATCACTTCATCATCAGATGGATGCTCTCCAAACATATCCTCATCAGTGACGTCAGTCAATCTGTAACCCTCGCCAATGGCAACCACTGTGCACCATCGGTGTGCAGTCATAATGTCGAAAAAATAATGTCCAATTACAAAAAAGTCGAAAACGTAATGTAAAAAAAAAAAAATGGAATGCTTTATTTTTTTTATTTACATGTTTTTTTTGGGTTCCGCATGTAAAAAAAAGGTAAAAAAAAAGAAGGGGGTTGGGAGGGGTGCCCCCCATTTCGAATAAAAAACGTAGTAAAAAAGAAAAAAGGCATTCACATTTTTTTTTTCGACATTATTCTTTTGACTTTATGACTTTCAACATTATTTAATTCGACTTTATGACTATAAACCTGCACCATCGTCTGCCGTCATAACCATTCCCATCAAGCAAGGCCATTTTTCATCACACTATGGCTGCTTATAATTCCAAAAGAAAGAATTGTCCTTCCTCTTCATCCATAGGCATCTTTGGCCTGAATAAGAGCTCATCAGGTATTCTCATAGTCCTGCCTACTAACCCTGGCAACCAGGTTAACAAAATGCATATACCATAGTGAAACACTTCTGGTTCTAATGACACTCCTCATATGGCCAAGTGTCCTGCAAATGCCATCATAAATTCACTGACATTTAAATAATGCGTTCCTGGTGTTGAACAAACTATACCTTCGTAAGTAAACAGAATTGTCATATTTAACGTAGTCATTAAATTGTGACCCAATGTATTAACAGGTGTCTCCCTTAAATATAGCAACAGCACCGACATATCACATTCTCGTATAGAGACTGGTACATCTTTAGTAAAAGGAACTCTGCTTGTAGCTCCTGTGAAACCTTGAGTATTCATGGCATTTCCAGACATTGAAAACTTTCCTTCTCGTATAAATGAGCGTGTTTCACCTGTGTCTTCTAAAAACAAAAAAAGACCTGCCTCCTATATTGACGCCAACCCTTGGTTACTCTTGAGGATTAGGCATCACAGATAGTACTGAACACATCAAGTCTCCCAGTGAGCTGTCCTATTGTGGCTAAAGCCTCATCCCTGTACCTGTGAAAGGATTCCCTCCATCGACAGTGAAACCCCAACCTTAGGAGTCATTACCTTCCCTGTACTCGTGCTTTGCTGTATCTGCATAGGTGAATGCTGCAACTGCCCTTGTGGCATACTCATTGTTGCCTGCAGTGTTTGTAAAGCTTGCTGTATTCTCAGCACTTGTGTATGTTGCACTGTTTGATTCTGGGCAAACCCATCTCCGCTCTGATGCGCATATGCAGGCGGGGTTAAAGTCCCCCCTCTTGAAAATTGATTATTCTGCACAAATCCTTGAATTCTACATGTGCGAAAAAGATTCCCTGGCATGCCAAACGTCCAACATACAGGTGGAGGCCTTTCCATTTGTCATCCCTGCATGCCCTGATTATTATTCTGGAAATTTTGAAACCCACCTGGATTACTCTGAAAATGTCCCTGATTATTCTGAAATCCTCTTCCTCGAAAACCTCCCCTTCCTCACGGTATAAACCCATCATTTCCTTGATCTTGATCAAACCGCCTCTGAATATTCATCTGCAGCATGTTTGTTGCTTGCTGTGAGCTCAACCCATCCCACTGGTCAGCATTTCGCCTTCAATGGCATACTTAGAGAGTTTTTTCTGCACTAGCTCGCCTCTTCGCTTTTCCTAGCATCGTCTTTCTTGCGATTCTTTTCTTGCAAGGGTCTGCAATAATGCGCGATGGTCAGCTGTATCTATGACCATGGTTTTGCCTCCATGCCCACCAATTTCTTGAGCTGCTTCTGCATGGGCTCTGGCAGCCCCAGGCACAGTATATGATAAAATACAGGTATAGGATTCCCTCTAGCCTCACATGGCTCCAAGGCCCACAGTTCTTCGAAATTCTGAATATAAACAAGCGGATCCTCCCCTTCTTGCATTTTTTTTGTTTTGTCATTATAACTCCCATATCTGACGTGTCCAGATACAGCACTCTAAGCACTTTCCAAACTGCTGCTCTGCAATTATTAAACGGTGCTCCATCATTTCTCTAAGGAATGCGATCAGGAGAGCCTTAATGTACCCTATAGCAAACATATTCCCTCCCATCATTTTTTCTAGCTCATGTATCCATTTCCCAGCACCCAAAGTTAAACCTGGGAGTTGACACCTTAAATTATCCTTGTCCATTTGCGGCCAAGGTATATACTACTGCTGTCTGGCTCCTCCCTTTTCGAGCAAAGGAGACTGTGAGATCCCAAACTCAACTTCATCTCTCATCATTTGCCTATACAGAGTAGGCACAATAGTTCCACACCTTCTTCTTCCTGACAGCGATCTTAACCTGCTCACATACAGTGGCGAGTCCCCCCTCTGACCATGGGACTGCCCTTTAGATAGTGGATTTGGCCATGTCAGTGACTCTGACACCCGTGACTTAGGTAAGTTCAAACCTGAACATCAAACTTTCTTATGCATTGCAAAACATCCCTCAAGACCACATACATTATCTCCCTCCTCCCATGGAAGATTTCTCTGTCTTCATCTGACATTTCCTGTGCCCAACTCATATGATCTCCCTCCTCGTTGTCTCTTTCCAGATTCAGTCTATCCAAAGACAGCTCTCTGGGCTCAAAACTACATGAAGCTCCTTTCATATCCTGATAAACCTTATCGATAGCATCTCCAATGCTTCTGAAATCAAACTCATTCTCTAGATTTATGCTAGACGGACCTGCTATTGGCTCCTGTTCTGGGACAAACTCTTACAATGATACTCCTGGATCAGGATGTTACCTCCTTCTCCATGTGATCAAGATCACATGCTCTCTAAATTATCTTTCATTCTAGCTCGTCATCAAACTCCCTTTGCTTTCTCGCTTCCTCTCGTATCCTGTTTAACTCCTTCTTTTTCATGTCTCTTCTTTCATTTGCCCTTTGTATTTCTTCATCTCTCTGCCTTTGCAGTCTCTTATCCCCTAATTTCTGTTTTTTCTCTTCCATTCTTTTATTTTCTAATCGCTCCTGTTCTTCAATTGCTCTCTGTCTTTTGTCATATTTTCTTTGCTCTTCTGCTCTTTCCGGTTTATTCAATTGTTCATCTTGATTAAATTGCTCCCGTCTTTGCCTATCCTTCCTTTTTGCCCTTTCATCTTTCAGTCTTTCTTCCCTTTCTTTATCTTTCTTATCCTGTTCGTCTCGATCTTCCCTTTGCCGTACATCCTTGATGCCTTTACCATCGAGTTTGAGCAAAATGTGACCACCCATCCATTTGTTCTTTATAAGTGCTAACTCATCAGCCTTATCTCTTTCTCCTTTCCACCTTTTTATTTTTCGTCATATTTCTAAAGATGTGCTCGATTGTTCACCTTTCTCTTTATTGTGTCTCTCTTTGTCCTTGGGTATCTTAGAGATTATGTCTTTCTCAGTGTTTTTCTCTGGGCTTTCTTCGCTGCTTTGCACAGGCGACTCATATGCCGGGTTACTATACCCTGCTGCTGCCTTAAGCTCCCTTAATGGATACAACCCATCATCTTTCTTGCTATCACCATTTTTTTTTTCAGGTGATGCTAGTGGAGCAGAAAGCTCCTCACTCCCCTCTCTGCATACATTAAGTATCCAGTCTTCATGAGGTGGATCTTCTCTCTCCTCCTGGTACATCTTCCAAAGTTCTAAGCGCGCTGGTTGCTTGTTTAGCTTTTCTCCCATATATGCAGCATGCAAATATGTCATCATATGCTGCAAGACTACCCTCGATAGTGATCACCTTGTGGCCAGGGCATGAACATTTTATCTGCGGTGCCCTTAACCCATTCTGCACTGTACTGCCTGAGCTTAAGTGCATGTTTTGGCAACTGTTTACACAGGTGCACAAATAATATCCTCCTTTTTTGACATGTCAATCTTTGATTGTCAATGCTCATCTTTACTCTTTGCAATTTTTTAAACAATACTTTTCAAGATAAACAACATAATATGAGTGTGCACCAATCGTCGCAGGCTCCAATTCCTTTATATCACGTTTTTTACTTGAATCTGCTAAAAATATAATCAATTCAATTTCTTCAAAAAAGACACGCATAGTTCTTCAACTCTTGTGCTTCTTCTACGTTCTATCAATCTTATTGATTGTGTCGTCAACATTACAAAATCACATAAAACAAGACAGACAAACACACTTGGCCGGCCAAATAAATCTCTCACATTCTTCTCACTAAGATCTGTCTTGCCTTTTTCAAAAATACTCCCACAGAGTGTAAACTGTTCTCTTCAGAACCGTCTTTAACCAAGACCGTTTTTAAGTCTACTATGAGACTTTAAGTGCTGTTTCTTCTGACCGTTCTTTAAAACGCAGGTACCTAAGGCATATCCTCCCTCGTGAACTCTCCTCACAGTATCTCAATTGCTCCTCAAATCAATTGCTTAATATTCAACCCCCATTATTCTCCAAGTTACTTTTACCCTAACCTCCCTCCATTACTAATTTTTCCCCTTTTCACTTTTCTCATTCATTGCCCATATACAGTTGTGCCACCTTGCTCAGTTCTACTCACGATTCGGATATTCGTCTTCCGACTCTCGGTATCGTCTGCCTTGGTTTTGCCTCTTCAACTTTCTGTTCGTTCAGCTTCCTGTAGACACCTGGAGGAGATTCCATAGACACCAGGGGACCCGTCACACCCACGCTTGCAAGCATAAACGTTTTTTTATCTAAAACCACTATCTACAGGGAGCCTCATGTTCTTTCAGACGAATGGAAGAGGTTGCGCGATATTTTGGGCAACTGCAAAGCTTAATTTATCTCGATGGATATCTAACCATCTTCTCTCTGCTACCATGTGAACTGGGTGATCTCCAGCCCTTTAAGATGAATAGCAATACCCTTGAGATGGATGGGGATGCAGAGTTTATTCATACATCAATAATCAAAATGACTCTGATAGTTGGCAAAAAGGATAACTGTTTTAAAATCAATTACCTAAAACAGGGAGTACAACGTACATCATCCGACGTCACATAGACATATCTCTCTCAATGCATTTCAGAATAAATGTATCTTATATAGCAAAAAATCGTCATAGGTAACATTCAATCTACGTTTTACGAACTTCATCCTACGTGGCAAACTACAAAAACCTAGTGGCAAATGTGATTGGGTCTCAGGAACTATGTAAGTGTACACTCTATACTAGTATGGGACAGTAAATGAAAGGCATGTTTTGGGGTTTATTCCCTACTGGACATTTCCTCCGAACCTTATGCTACAGTGCTGTGATGAATTGGGAGCGCTAAAACCTTATTTTCCAAGTTACTTCCCTTCCGGATCCATTCCAGGTGTTTGGCAGCCAGCATGCTACTTTAATCTAATGACTAGGCTTCCCAGAATGCCTGGCTCACTGCTTCACCTCCTCCCTTGCATGACAAGGTTGGGTGGAGGATAGGCAAGACCTGTGGCTGCAGGAGCAGCAGGCGGCACACCTGAGGGGTGTGCTCGTTAAGCAGCTTTAAAAGCCTCAGTTTACTTCAGTCCAGCTCTGGTCATTGTTGCAGTGTTCCTGTTGTGACTGGTCCCTTGTTCCTGGTTCCGAGCTTTTGTGCCTTGTTCCTAGTTCCTGTTTCTTGTTCCTCTGCCCTGGATTTCGAATTTATGTGCTTAATTGATTTCTGCTTTCTGGATTTCCCTTTCTGTCTTCCTTTGTCTGCAGGCAGCCTTTCTCTGTGCTCTACCCTTTGATGCAGTCCAATTTGCCTGTGTTCTGTTTCTTTGATGCTGTCCTTTGCTACTGAAAAACGTAATGCATTAGTCTTTCCCTTTTATAGATTTAGCTTCCTGCCTTTTCTCCTTGCATGGGTGGGAAAGGTTTCCTTTTGTGATATCATTTTCCCTGCTCCTGATCCTTACCTTCTATTGGGATCCATTCCATGTTTTCCTTTGCACTTCTGCTTTTATTTCCCATTGATTATTAGGTGTGGGGTGCAGTTGTAACTAGCCCCGGTGTGAATGCCTTTTGTTTTCCTCTCTATTCTATCATCACATTTCCTACTTGCCCCTTGACTTGGGTCTTATGTATTTAGTTATCCTCCACCCATTGCTGTTATAGCCTTCTGGGTCCCAGTTTGATCAACTGGGTTTGTGGGTTTACTGACATTCAAGTGGTCTTTCCGGTCCTTGTGAGTACTGTTTCCAAGTTCCTTATTCAGTATCATCCAGAGTGTCAGCTCACAGATCCTGTCCTTGCTTGCCCTCTTTGTGGGCTTAGCGCTGTCAGTATCTGTAATAGCATAGTGGGTAAGGAGTTTGCCGACTTTCCTTTCAGTCATAAGGAGGTTCTAAGTGATTACCCCACATCCCTTTTCATATATTGGTATTATTGTTTCACTCTATTTGCACTCCTGGGTTTTAGTATACACGAGTCTTGGGTATTGTATGCACGTTGTTAGATTCAAAGTTGTTCACTGTGCGATTCTGTGCACATTTCCCTTGACACATTCATTGCCTTCCTCCTTTCTTAACAACCATGGACTTGTAGAGGGCTCTATAACCCAGAGATCAAGCATCTTGTTTACCTCTCCTTTGATGTGGGATATCTCATGTTCTGACATTCTGTAACCTCTGCTTTTCGCAGGTAAACAGTCACCAATGAGAATATCATGCTGGCCCCAAGGGGTCAAGCCTGGTGAAAGTGAAAACAGGGAGGCAAACTGATTCAACAGAAACTTGCACTCATCCTGCTGTTCAGATATCAGATTAGAAGAGAGATTAACTCCTTCTATCTTCTCATCTAAAGGTTGGCCTCTGAGTAGGTCAGGTAGAGGTTCACTCTCCTCCTCCTCCTCTTGAGCTGAAGCTAGAAGCAAAGCTCCCACTTCTGGTCTCGAGACATATACCTACAAATCATTGGTGTGAAAGACTCTGAGATCCTCCTTAGGTCTGCCTAAGTCCACCAGATAGTTCACCTCTCCAAGTTTGCCCACAACCTTGAAGGGTCCTATCCATTTGTCCTGAAAGGCGCTCTGCCTTGTTGGCACCATAACTAGTACAAGCTGGTCTTAAGTAAACTCAACCATGTCAGCCTTCTGGTCATGCCAATGTTTGACCGAGCCTGACCTGCTTTCAAGTTATCACTTGCTTCTGCCATCATGATGTGACATTCTCCTCAGGAGACCTATCACATAGTCAGTCACTCTGACTGGCTTGGGGGAAGGAACACTCTCCAACCCCTCCTTAATCAGGGCCAATGGACCTCTGACTGGATGGCCATAGAGAAGTTCAAAGGGACTGTAACCAACTCCCTCCTGAGGGACTTCTCTATAAGCAAAGAGAAGGCATGGCAGTAGAAGGTACAGCAGAAGACCAAGTGGAAAGCAAGGTCACACAGCCGCTCACAAAAGCACCCCTGCAGGGTGTGTAGGTAGTTGAATCTATTCGAAGTTGCTTTCAAAAGTAAAAAGTAAAAATTATTTTTAATAGAAAATAATGATAGTCTTGAGATTCAATTGTTTTCCAAAGTTGGTTTATCCACCGAGAATTTGAATAAGAAAATTATATACATATCATGCGATGAAAAGTCACTAATAAATCCTTAGTGAGGAGGAAACCGCCATATATGTTTTTTTCAATCAGACCATAAAAATTGCCAATGCATTTCGGAATAATATTTCCTTCATCAGGGCAGGTCTATAAGCAATATACATACAATGAATCGATAGTACATAATCAAACCAAACAGTAATGACATATAATATAATCAACATACCATATTGTTGTGATTGTGGAGGTACGTAGATGGTAAACAAGGAAAAAAGAAAAAAGAGGAAAAAAGGGTAATGAGGCCCTGTTGGATGTAGATAAAGACCATTAAACAATATGTAAAGTGAATGCAGCGAGTATTCACGGAAAGCATTTTACCTGAGGCGGGTTGTGAGCACAGTATGGTGTAAGTGGCTTAAAGAAGCCTTTGAGGGTTCAGATTGTCTACAAGGAGTCAGCGTTGAAGCACAGCCTCCTGGAAATGGGCTGGAATCAAAAAGGTGTATATAGTTGCAAAGACGGGTCTGATCTGTATGTAGAAAATTCTAGCAGTAATGCAAACTTACCCTACGAGTCGCAAGGAACAGGCGTTCTCCTGTGACCGGCACGCGTACATCTGAGGCTATCGCATCAAAGCGTCGCCAAGGTAACGCTTCATTTTAAAGACACGTGACCGCGAAGCTTCCGCGAGGAGCGCGCGGTCAAAGTAAAGACACTGCAATCAGGCCAGTGGGCTTGAATTGCAATGATCCACATATTTAACATACCTCATCTCTACCCAGGCGGAATTGTGGTCACTAAAAAATCTGAAATCTAAAAAAAGTCGTACTGTAATGAAAATAGAAAAAATACTGTGATAAAGCGGCATCATATGGAAAAGGGGACCTAGTGCAAGATCCAAACCATGTAGAATATATGGATCGGTATGTGTGGTTCTGAAGCTGCCGGTACAAACACTATCGACTGGTAATATATTCTTAAGTGGTCTCCCTCTCCCAGCGGTGAGGGTCCTAAAATAGCTACATTGCGAATAAACTCAAACTAATGTATCATTATTGCGAAATCTACGCATCTGCATGTAATCAACCCTGCTGGTGGTGGTGACATCCTAAGATGGCACCTTGCGTCCCAGACAATCTGTCCGGGAGGTCCATCATGGTTCCATTGTTGCAATGCAATTATACATTAATGCCATGTTCATGGTAATACTTAGGGTCAGGACGTATGTCCAAGAGATACAACAAAGTTCCATTGCTTGGATACAGTTACACATCGTAGTAATCATTCACAAATATAGTGTGAAGAGCAGTGTCATCCTGGTTCATAAAGGGAATTACTCTTCGGGTACAAGGATAATCGTACAGTACAGTTACTAACATTCAGGCATGACATACAGGAAATAGTGCCAACAGTCCAGAACGTATTGAACAAATGTTAGGATCATAAAAAACAGTGATAGTTGATCACTTCATTGATGCCATTGGGGGTCAAGCTACTCAGCTTGTCGATCCAGAATGCCTCTGTGCGGTTCAGACGTTGGTTCAAGTCTTCATGCGGACTGTTCTTCGTAAGTGTCTCTAAAATCATGAATCTCATCTGGGTCAGATTGTGTCCATTGTCATCCCAATGTCGGGCTACAGCTGAGTTCATGTTTGCATTGCGGATGCATGACTGATGTTCATTCCACCTAGTTTTAGCCATTCTGGTGGATTGACCTACGTAGAACTTGCCACATGGGCATTTGATAACATAGATGGTATTTAAACTGTCACAAGTGCCGTATGTTTTTAGTAGAATCTTTTTCCCTGTTCTGGGATGGTTGATGATATTCCCCTTGATTACTGAGTTGCAGTTAATGCAATGTAGACAAGGGAATGTTCCAGTCCTTTGAGTTATAGGCTTCATGGCAGTAGAAGGTCCCACTTTCTTTTAAGGGGTTCTCCTAAAGCACGTATCATGCTCTTCATAGTACGATTAAACCTCTCTACCAGTCCATTTGTCTGTTGATGGTAGGCTGTAGAGAACTTGTAAGTGACAGCACAGTTTTCCCACATGGCCTGCATGTAGTGGGACATAAAATTGGATCCCCTGTCGGATATCACTTCTTTAGGAAACCATACTCTGGTAAAAATACCAAGTAGAGCCTTAGCCACAGCCTGTGCCGTAACAGTTCTCATAGGTATTGGTTCAGGCTACCTAGTGGCATGCTCCACTACAACCAGGATAAACCTGTTTCTTGAAGATGTGGGAGGGTAAAGGGGACGAACAATGTTGATGCCCACCCTCTCAAAAGGAACTTCCACCACTGGGAGATGCACCAAGGGTGCCACATTCTTGGTTCCACTCTTGCCAGAGGTTTGGCAAGTGTGACAGCTCCTACAGAATTTGTCAACTTCTGAACCCATCTTAGGCCAGTAGAAGTATAAAGAAAGCCTTTCCTTGGTCTTTTTGAAACTCAAACGACCAGCCAAAGGTATCTCATGGGCCAACTGTAGAAACTGGAGTCTGTTTTCTAGGGGCACTACAAGTCTTTTGCAGTCCCCAGGGATAGACTCAGTTGGTTCACTGTAGAAGAGGCTACCTTCCCAGTGCAACCTATGCTTCCCAGGCTCTTGCCCATCGAGCTGAGAAGCTGCCTGTAGGCGAAGACCTTCAAGAGTAGGACACTCTCTTTGTCCTCTGCTGAAGTCTGTCCTGTTGGGTCCACCTTCTGCCAGTAAAGACTGCAGCTCAGGATGGTCAACCGGATCCAGATATCCAACTAGATTTATGTCTTCTTCAAGATCTGACTCTTCAGAAGCTTGCTCAACCACACAGGATTGGACCTCACCCTCAGCCAAAGCAGGTGGAGGAGTCACAGGTGTGACTTTGGACAATCTTGGGGATGTCCTGGTTGGAAGCACAGGAGTGCTGTCTGCTTTCTTCTTGGAGGTCTTGGGTTTCCCCTTTGCCTCGTTCTTTCCTGAAATAGCAGTGAGCAACTCCTGTGGACTGGGGGTGATAGGTTCCTCTAACAATTCCCCTGGACAGCCTCTCAAGGTCCTCTCCCTAGCAGGCCTTGTGAGCTCTTGTTTCCTTTTACTGTGAGACCTGGGGGTACTAGACACAACTCCAAGAGTTTTCAGGTCATTACCCAGCAGGATTCTCCCAGGCACTTCACTCTGCACACTAACAGGTATTTTGACAGTCATATCATTACACTGGATGAGAACTGGTAACTGGGGAAGTATTTGCACACAGCCTCCAGCTAACTTGGTTAGGCATTTGGGCGCCTCAGCAACATCCTCGACCTTGAAAAATGATTCATCAACCACAGTTATGCTGGCTCAAGTGTCTCTGATGGCAAGGGTCTCCTGGCCATTCCCAACAACACTATCTTTATGATACTCTTTAGTATTATCTGGGATGGAATTATAGACATCTAAATTATGTTGCTCCCACAAACCCAGGGACACTAAAGAAACACTAGATGAGACTCTCATCGGTTCATCAGCCAGTAGGTGAAAGTTTCCACTTACCATAGATACTTCTTCCTCTGGGGAGATGGCTAAGGAGACAGTGTGGATGCCTGAAGGTTTACCCTTACATCTGGAATACCCTTTCACATGGTCAGTTGACCCATAAACATAACATTTCCCAAATGTTTGATGAATGGGGGCTTGTTCTGACCTCCATCTGGTTTGGTCCAGATGGTACACTAGCCTGATTTGGTTTCCCTTGTGGTTTACCCTTATTTTGCTGTTTGGGGCCCTCTTTCAGATTGGAGGTATTAGAAGTCTGCTTGTTATCTTTCTTTGGCTGCTTTCCCTCATCCTTCTTCTGAATTGCCCCAGAATCCTTTTGTGTAGCCCTGTTGGCAAACCACAAGTCAGCAGCCTTAGCTTACTTCTTTGGATCTATTTCCTTAGAATCAGCCAAGTGCTGTCTGAGCTCAGGAGAGCAGGCATCATAAATTGACTCCACATAACTAGATTTCTCATACCGTCATAAGTGTTTACTCAGTAATCCTTAACCCAAACATCTAAGCTTTTCAACCATTCACATACCCAGGTAGCCCAAGGATTACCATCATGCTTTTTGAGGGTCCTAAACCTCTTAAGGTACTGGGAAGGGGTCTTCCCAAATCTAGCAATTAAAGCTAGATTCACACACTCATAATCCATCCTATCCACCTCCCCCAACTCCATCACAACATCAGATGCAACAGTGGGTAGCCTAGAGAAGAGCCAAGGAAGAAACTGATTTCCTGTAATGTCTTAAATCCCATGGTTATATTCAAACATTGCCAACCAATCCAAAATATTAAGCTTAGCCTCATACATACCAACAATTTCTTTAGGCATACAGGGTCTCTTAGGACTGGAAGACGTAGAAGATTCTGGGAGAGAAGCATTTTCAATAGACAATTTCTTCATTTCTAATGCATGATTCAACTCCATTTCTCTGAGCTTAAGTTCTTGATGATTTTGTTCAGTTCAAGCATTAATACTTTTGAATTCCAATTCAAGCCTCATCTTTTCTAGAGCAATGAATTCAGGACTGAGTGTAAGACCTAGTAGCTTTCCATATCAGACATGATTAAACTTTGCTTTTCAGTGATGTTTAGCCTAGTGGTTAGTTGATCCAAGGTAATAGCAGCACGATAAGTGGAATCACTGTTAAGGATTTCAATCAGGCAATACACACGGGTCTCAGCCTAGCATGCAATGTGCAAATGAAATACTTATTTATTGTGTATATAGGTTCAATATTCTGAGTGATATACCGCTCATATCACACCCTTCTCAAAATACCCCACAGGTCACACTGGACCAGGAATCAGGCTGGTTGGTAAAGGAAAATATTTATTTATTATTTAAAATTCAAATCAAACGTGTTAATATATGGGGCAGCAATCACCAATGTGTGAAAATTCAAATCAGAAAATAAGTAAGGCAATTGAATTCACTTTTGAGCAGCACAGAAGATAAAACACAGGGAAAAGAACAGTTTTGGCTTGTGAAAAGATAGCGTTTAAGTTAAGACTTCCCCCTACAATTCTTAATTAAATGAGCAGTTCTACACAGATATCAGTAAGCAGCAGGTATTCAGGAATGAAAAACAGAATACAGGGTTTGTATATAATCTTCCCTCCCCAAAAAAGATAGAAATACGTTTTTGGGAATTTTACACTTTTAAAATGACAGTTGAAAATGGCTGTATGAAACAATGAAAAGTGTGGAAATATCCTTAAATTGATATAATTCCTATGGGAGAAATACTGAAGAGGTTCTAACAAACATAAGCTACAATATGAGCAACAGTACACACGTCATATCAGAATGAAAGTTGAGAAATACTTTGAATGGGAAAAGACATGTGTACAACTTTTGCAAAAATGCGACTTCCTGCCTCATTTTTGTTATGTGATTTTTAATAGTTTAATTGTGGATGTAGCTACAGGTCTTAGGTTTAACTCAGAGTTGAAATTAATTCTCTAGCTAGAATATTAAAGAAGTTATGCAAGTTTGAATGAGAGGCGTTTTTGAAAATAAAGGCGCGGAAATTAAAACAGAATGAGAACTATGCTCCAAACTAGAGTATTCAGACTGGTTACCAGTTTTAAACACAGTAAGCTCCAGAGCGGTCCGCAGAAACCAACCCCAGCACCTCCGTGTCCGCCTTGGAGGACTCAGTCGGATTACCCGTTCGAGAATTTTAAGGTTTTGGGATTTTCACAAGATAAAAAGGATTTTAAAGAGATTGGGGAAGGGTTGAGATTGGGGTAGGACAAGGCAAATCTACTATGGGTTACTATGATTCCTGTTTATACTTACAGTCCACTGTAACTAAAATTGGACCATCAGATTCTGATCATCACGGATCGGGTCTACAGTCAGCAGAGAACTTCGGGTGGGATGGTCAGCTGGGTGGTTCAGGTCAATTGGACTGCACCTCAGATTGGAATGGATTGGCCCTTCTGGTCACTGGACACTGCAGATTAGCGGGATGGCGAGTTTCAGCAGGCAAGCATGAATGGTAGCAAGCCAGACTGGATCAAAATGATTTCCCTTAAGTTTGGGATGGTTCAGGATTTGGGCTTAGCTGAAAAGAGTTCAGCAAATGCTGAGGCCTGGGTTTTGCAAAGTAGTCTGGAATCAGGACAAGATGAAAAGTTCTGGAACAGGATGACGAAGTCAGGAAAGAGCATCACACGGAAATCAGGATGTAGTCTGGAATCAGTGTGTCTGTGTGTTGTGAGTTTCCCATATTTATCATGCCAAGTGACATCACTCAGTTTATGGTAGGGGCAGAATTACAACCCACACCCACATGGCTGTGATTGGTCAAAGGCACTTGCCTTCTTCTGGTTGGAAGACAGAAAGAGCTTTCATATTTACGATGTACCTTGGGAACACCCACAGTGATTTGGGCCACAATTTAACTTTCCCACAAATACACATTTCTATTATTATGCCCGCTAATAAAATCAGACACAAACATTACATATTTTGTGGGTTACATTTAGATCCAACTCCTACGTCAGTGAGAGCTCGCTTTGTCTTTCTGTGGAATGTTGTTAATTTTAATCATAAAGATTTGGCCAAACAATTCCTAATTCAGTACATATCTGTGCAATCACCCCTAGAACATGGGTATACAATATTAGCTTTGCAGCATTAATAGTATTGGCGCAATTAGTGTTTCTTCATAACTTTTGTGCCTTATGCAGTACCAGGTTCAATCATGTCTTCAAAGAAAGAGCATAACATTAGATGTACAACCACCACTTTTTAGATTTATCCTCCTTCATGTGTCAAAGTTAAAGGTATTTAAAGCTTAATTACAAATTGATATTTGACCCCCAAAAATCCTTAGCAGTTTTTTTTTACTTTTCTTTCAATTGTCAACAGCTGCCAAAATCCTTTGATCAGGGTGGGGATCCTCCTTATTGAGAGGGAAGTTTCCTGCCCCTCCCCTGTAGGGATGAGTGTCAAACCTGCCGTTGTCTTTACTTGAGCCACAGACGAAAGTCTGATGAGGTCCTTTGTTCTGAGTATGCAAAACCTCCCTTCAGCAATTAGTCCTTCCTGCCCGTAGTTAGGTGTTAACCATTCCCAGGCAGAGGCTGTCAGCTCAGAATTAAATATTTAATTAACTCAAGAACGGGTTTTGACTTTAAGTTACCTACATCTTTCATTAAAACATAGAAATGAACACAGCTATAGGTAGATTTTGACATTTGAAGAATTAGGCCTTTCACAAAAACATGCTTTTAATCATGCGATTTTAAACCAATTTTCTTATGCAGCACACCCACATTTAATTCAGCATTATTTCTGTCCTTGAGTGCAGGGATGTGTCTGCAGTCTGGATGTATGTATCCAGCCTTTGCTTGGAGTTCTCTCTGGACAGCTGAAACATGTCACATGTTGCCATTTTTAGCCACATTTTTCCTGTGGAACTGAAAACAATGTTGCTGGGCTGCCTTTTTCATGAAATACATTTCTTAGCTGCTGTCAGTCAGTGAGGCCCGGCTCCTCTGAGCCCCTCAATCCAACACTGGATGATTTGTAACCCTTTTACTCTCAAGGATTCACTGGAAATTAATGGATGTAGCACCAAAACAGCACTTTGAAGGTTGCAAAGCTGCATTTTAAAAGGCATTTTTGGTTTTTAGCCCCATTCTGCAGCCTTGCTTCATGTTAAATGTAACAGCACCCACTGGCATTCTCCTGCAGTGAGAATTCTGTTTCCCCCCACTTTGACTGTGTGTGGCAGGGGTGTGCAGCCTCTTGAGATTGTGATCCATACGAAGTTTCTCAGATTTTTGCGCCACAGGGGTTAGCACATCCATTTTTGCCTGTTTCTTTTCCCATTTGTAAATTGATGCAGTGGGGCATATCGGAATGGGTCAAATTATCCCACATCACTATACTTTATCGTCACCATTGTACACCAGTGTTAGGCAGAATCATGTGCTGTACCCTTTGGAAACACCACACACAATTAAGTCTACAAGTGCAAGTACAAATTCATCTTTGGTACAAGCCCATACTACACAGTAAAGTGGTAGCAATGGGTGAGCAGCCAGACTTATCTCAAGAGTAAAGTGAGCAGTATCAATAGTTACACAAAGGACAGCAATTACTATGGTTCAAACAAACAATGACTCAAGGTTTCTGAGTAAAAGAATATACATTTATTTACATATCAGTTGTAAAGCAATTCAAGTAAAGCAGCAGAAAAATCACACTCCTAATATACTACACAACACCCAATGAATTCTGGACAGGTTAAGCTCAAATGAAGTGTGAGCAAAATGGCACTCCAGCAATTTAAAAGGGAGGGAAAGACAAGGTTATACAAAATTAAGCAGCACCAATAAGCAAGGAGGGAGGGCAATCTAGAAAAGGCTTGCTACAATGAGGTTTCAAATCAATAGGTCTGGACCAATGTCAATGGTTCAGAGTCTTTGCAGAGGATCACACAGTTCAGAGTAGTTCGCGGTTAAGTCTTTTCCAAGAGTTCAAAACGAAGTTGGTCAAAGGAAAAGTTATTTAAAAGAGTAGAGAAAGACCTCGGATTGGTGAAATATTTCAAACACTTTCACCGCGGTCGGATGGAACGAACAACCGGGTTAGAACAGTACCTTTAATGAAGAAGAAGGATGTAGCTGAGGTAGAAGTTCCTGGCAGGTCTTGCAGGCTCATAGTTATTGAAGCAACTGTCTTACTGACACAAAATAGGAAGACTGAGGGTCCTTCACTGCCTAGGGAAGAAACAAGCAGCAGAGCAAAGCAACGAATAAAAGGTGTGCTCCTTAAAACCCAAACAGGGTCCGGTCCTCCTGGCTATCCGGTTCACTGCAGCTGTGCACAGCAAATTCGACCAGGGGAGGGAGGCCTTGCTTGGTGTTTGGTGAACTGGTGGTCCCACCAGCTCAAGGGAAGAAGATTCCTTGCAGATCTACTCTGTTGTCGATGTTTGGAGATTCAGACCCGCAGCAGGGCTTCATCAGGAGGTTGTCGTGGTAGTGGTCCTCTTCTTTCAGCTTCTCTTCGGTTCTCTCGATCCAGTGGCGACAATGCCAGAGACCTGCTTTTTATGCAGTTTTCCCCCATTCACACAGCCTGGCTGACCTGGCAGGACAGCCACCTAGCCAATCAAACCAGAGTGCGACTTGGGTTTCCAAGGGACCCTGTGCAGGGGGCCTAAAACCCCTCCCTCACATCCTGTCCCCAAGACTCTCAGGCGCCTAAGGAGGGCTTCTGTGCAGAAGCCCGCCAAAGGAATGCGTACAAAGGAACCAAACCTGGTTTGGCACGCAGAGTAAAACAAGAGAAAGACCTTTACAAAAAGAAATGGTGAATAAACCCAGCCGAAACCAAATAAAAAGTAAATGGGGTCCAGCGGATTTAAGTTCGATGCTACCAAGATAGCCTAAAACAGTACCAAGGCTATTTAAATGGACCGTGGTAGGAAAAATATGATAGATACCACTGCCACAAGCCAAATCTTAAAGAAAGGGGAACGAAATAATGTTCCATGAGAGACAGACAAAAGGGGATAACTATTAACCCTTTCCAGTACTATATGTAAGATAGTTTATACTGGGTCTGTGAATTTAAAAAGACTATTAAAGTCAATGGCAACGTTAAATGTTCTGAGAGACAGTAGTCAGTCCCAGAATATGGAGTTTAAAGTGAGAAGTCTGAAAAAGACAACCCTGTGTCACTGCACTAAGGATCCTGTGTAGCACACAGTAACAAGATGATGCCTATGGAGTAGGTGAAGCTCCACAGTCTATGAAAAGAAAAATGTTAAACACACACAGCAAAACACATGTAAGAGTGGGAAAAAAGGCTCACACTGTTACCAATGTGAAAAAAATTAATCCCAGAAATCCAGCAAAGCTGCTGAGGGACTCAGTAGGTAAGAGAAATTAGCCATTCTGGAGAATTCTTCCTAACATGTGCACAGGGTAGTGCAGCTGGTCCAACAGAACCCTTGATCATGCTACAGGCATCACTGGTTTTCCAGTACTGTCTTGTTACCACATTGCTTCATATGCGCTTAACCCTTTAAGTGCCATGGGTATTTCCCTCCAGTGCCAGGGCCTTTTTTGGTGATCTCGGTATGTGGCCATTCAATGGCTTGTAACTTTTTTATTACATGAGATATCTCAGCCAAATTTGGCTCCTTTTTTTCCCACATGTAGTCGGTCGAAACGCCACCCAGGAATCCTAGGTTGCTGTAGGGGGGTGAGAGAAAATAACCAAAAAGTGCGAAAAGTTTGTGTTTTTTCAAAAAATGCGAATATAATGATGTACAAAGAAGCTTGTGTTTTTTTTTTTCCTTGTAAGAGCTAGGAACAAATGGTTTAATGTGCTGAATTCCCAATTTCCTGGCTTTCAAAAACAGGATTAGTGGAAACGAAAAAACATTATATTGATGTGGTTATCAACCATTTTGTGAGAGTTAGGCAATTTTGGCCATTTTTGTCAATTGGACATGCATGGACGGAATGGAAGAAAACGGTAGGAAAGCCGAATTGGAGGACGGAAAGGCATATATTTTTGAAAAGTAGACAAAATTCAAGTTCAGAAAGGGGTGATTTGCGTAGATCGGGCAACAACTAGATAGGGGAAAATGCCATAGATTGGGGGAAAAGCAGGAAAATGACCAAAAAAAAGGTATGTTTTGGATACCTTTGGATCCATTTGGGATCCCAAGGCCCTGCCATTGGAATTAGTTGATTCCTGATGGAAAACAAGATGGCCCATGTGGCCTCTTGCTTTCTATTACCTATTACCTTGTTTTCCCAAAGTCCTGGGAAGCCCTGACTCTGTCCCTTCCCCCTGACTGGCTGTTGGGTGCAAGTTCCATATATGGTGTTGTTGTGAAGTCCAGTCCAGACTGACTGGAGCCTTCCCAGTGACTGTATGTTGTGGGTACACCCTGTGGGTGGGACCTGGGTGAATGGAGTGTGTGACCAATATGCACTTCTTGTTGTGGCTGTCTGGTTTCTGGTATGAGAGACAAAGACTGAGACAGCCCTGCCCGAAACTGGCCTGAATGCAGTGTGTAGTGTTGAATGGCTGGGTACTCGTCCCAATCCACATTCCTTGTTGTGAGTGTCTGAGAGGGAGGAGGATGGCCTGAATGCACTGTGTATGATTGGCTACTGAGAGTGACCCAGCGGTGTGGATGAGAGACAAGATTGTATATCTGGGGACCTCTCACCACTGGAAATTGTTCAGAAGCGTTCAGAAGCTGTATCTACACTTGAAGAGTAACTGGAACTGCTGATCCTCGACGCCCAGCTGGAAGAAAAAGGCTTGCTGTTGCATTTGCTTCGACCTGATCTGAAAGCTGACGAACTCGTCAAGAACTGATCCGAGAGAGGACCTGGTAAGGCACCCTCTTCCTGTGCTCCGAGGGACCATCGAGCACTGCTAACCTTCGCCGAAGCTCCCTGGAAGTCAGACGCTGAAAAGGCTGCCGACCCGAGACGGGACCGCTAAGGAGAATGAAGCAAAGCACACGGACTTCGTCGCTGCCGAAGTCTATTGCCATCGACAAGGGTTCGCAGGTTTGTGTAACCGCTGGAGACCCGTCGAAGTTGTGTTGCCCAGTCGTGGGGACCACTTGACGCCATGCCGCCGATGACCGGAGCCGCCCGCTCCTTTGCCTAAGAACATTTTGAATCCAAGGACTCCCTTGTCCGCAACGTCGACCGCTTTGTCCCGCCGGAGAAAGTCAAGGACGACCAATGCGCCGAGGAGAATCCGCCGGTGGGTTTCCCGCCACCTGAAGGCCACAAAGACTTCGACGACTCGACGCCCTTGTTGGGCCACAGTTCTTCTGAAACTCATTGCGGTCCTGAACAATCCGTCGCCGAGGTGCCCCGCACACCTCATCCTCGCAGGACATCGCTGACGAGCATCGCCTGGATCGACATCGGGGTCTCGGCACCCTTGAACTTCTCATCGCCGCCGTCGACGACAAGTTCACCATCTTCGACGCCTCTCGACGATCTGTGGCTTCGGCTTTAAAGGGAGTCACTCAAGAAGGATCCGTTGACACGTCTTCGAAGAACTCTACTCCATAAGGTACATTGGAGGGGTAAAACCTTAATAGGAGGAAATAAGGCTATTGAACAATATATGGACTGGGCTTGTGCTATATATCTTTATTTTACAGGTTGCCCAGGTGGGGGGATCTCCACACAGAACTGTATCTATCGTTATAAGTCAGCATTCTGCCTATTGTTTCAACCATCTTACGTTCCTTCCTATCTCTATTGCTGGTTTCCTCATTATTGATCTGTGTGACATTTTAACCGTACAGTTGATGCAATTTAATGAGATTCGATAACATTGGTGGAACCACTTTAGAAGTGTATATATTTATCATTGTTGATTCTCGAGTACAAAGTGCGTTATTGTGATAGTGTATATACCTTTGAATATTAATTATATAAAGACTGTGTTTTCAGTAATACAGTGTTTAGACATTCCTTTGTGGGGGTTGGGGGATTACACTTATGCTTGGGTTGACTGGGTGAGTGCTGCGCACATGAACATGATGGGGTGGATTGATGGTTACAAGATGAAAACTTTTGTTGAATTGTCCCACCTGTTGTTTTTTTAGCATTTTTCTGAAGCCTGTTCACCGGACCTGCGTCAGTATGTTGCTGACCAGAACATTTTGGATCCCTTTAAGCTGGCTAGGCTGGCTGACAAGTGGGTTCCCACCGGGTGTCCCCTAAGGACTCCAGTGGGAAGGACAAGGACAAAGAAAAAGGGGCCACTCAGAAAGCTGAGGAGTCCCAAAAGAAGTCACAGTCGGGTAAACCTAAACCCTCCTCTCCTAAGACCCAAAAATCTAGTGGGGATAAGTCATCTGTGGGTGGGAATAAGAGTAGTGGTCCACCTGCTGCAAAGCAGGCTCCCAGTTGTTCCAGTACCGTACCCCGCACTCCCGGCACTTGTTGGGATTGTGGGGCTCTAGATCACAAGAGGGGTGACTCCAAGTGTAAAGGTAAGACACTTGGAGTACAGGTTGTCAGCCTGACCTACCATTACCCCATGTCTGAGGTGGAGGCCACTGTCCTCCCCTCCTCTACAGGGATCACAGTAGGTGCTCCTGTAGAGATTTCCTTAGTGTCCCTTGGGGCCTGGGACCAGTACGCGGAAGTACTGGCGACTATCCCAGAGAACACCCGTAGATTTTTGAGAAGTGTCCTCCTGAATGGCCAGCCTTCTACTGGTTTGAGAGACACTGGGGCAAGCATGACAGTGGTGGACAGGACCCTTCTCAAGCCAGAGGACTATGTAGGTGCTCCTCTGAGAACCACCAGATTATCTGGTGGGCCTCCCAAATTATCACATGTAGCCTTAGTCACACTCGTAATTGGAGACAAGACGGCAAAGCTTCCTCTCCTGGTTCAGGACAATGTCCCTGCTAACATTCTGTTAGGTAATTATCTAGTAGAGTTGGGATTGATCGCGGATGGTCTTCCCATGGCTGCTGCTGCGGTCACTAGGTCACAGGTGACCCCGGGCCTGGCTGTGAGTCAGGTACCCAAGCCAAAGGTGCGGCCAAAGGCAAGACGAAGGAAGAACAAGAAGGCCACCTCTGTGGAGGGAGCTCCTTCTCTTCCTGCTGTTTCTACAGCACCCATTGGGATCCATGCTCTGGACGGGCTGGGTCCAGTGGTCAACCCCATCTCAACTCCTGTGGGAGAAGAGCCAGAAGACTCTCCTGTGGGAGAGGTTCTCAACCCGGAGGATCATCCCAATCTTCAATGCCTGTTAGCTGAAGGGGATCCTCCCGGGCAGACTTCTGTAAAGGACAGAGAGAGTGCCACTCTCTCGAGGGTCTGAGGAAACAGGCCCTGTCCCAGACACAAGGAGATGTACCTAGGACATTCTGGATATATTGGGAGGGTGATCTCCTTGTTAGCGAGCCCACTAAGCCTGAACCTGGTGCCCTCAAGAGGTTGGTGGTACCCTACGTTTACAGGACCTTCCTACTGCAGTTGGCGTATGAGGTGCCCTTGGTTGGTCATCTTGGTACCAAGAAGACTAAGGAGAGGCTCTCTGCCCATTCCTACTGGCCCCAGATGGGAGTAGAAGTGGAGTCCCACTGCAGGACCTTCCCAACTTGTCAGTTGTCTCGCAAGACTGGAGGCAGTGTCATTGCCCCACTGCAGCCATTGCCAGTGGTTGGCACACCATTTGAGAGGGTCGGCATCGACATTGTCGGTCCCCTGGACCCTCCCACTTCAGGTGGACATCGGTTCAACCTGGTTTTGGTAGATCATGCCATCAGGTACCCTGAGGCTATACCCCTTCGGACTGTAACTGCCAAGGTGGTTGCCAGGGCTCTCCTGGGCATTTTCACCCATGTTGGATTCCACAAGGAGTTGTCTCTGACAGAGGATCCAACTTCATGTCTAGTTACATGAAGACCATGTGGAAAGAGTACGGGGTAACCTATAAGTTCTCCACCTCTTACCAAATCCACAATACCACAAGCCAAACACTGAGCCATGGTACACAGGAGTTTTATGCTCATGTCCTGAGCAGACGCACTTAGCATGCGTAATTCGGGAAAACCAATGTGGTGAGGAACGGCAAGCATACATTTTCTGAAAGAGCACAGGCAGACCTTTTCAAGGGTTGGTGACTTGTGCAGGTTACAAAAGTGTATGGTGCATAAAGCAGCGACTAAATGTAGGTCACATTTGGGAAATGAAAGGGTTGTGTGACAAAGGGCACCAGCAAACGGGTCAAAACGTTATGAAAATGACACAAACACAACAAATGTTATACCTTCCTGCATTTCCACAGGTGTCGCGATGAAAATGGTGCACTGGAAAAACTCGAGTAGGGTGTCTGTACTTCCGCTCTCTATATGGTAGAGGAGAGGCACAGAGGACCCCAGCCAAGATTCTCTATTATTGGTAATGTAGTTGAGCAATCAAGGCCTAGCTTCTCAGGTGGTGATGCAGGCTGGTTCTTAAGTACAGTGTAATCTCCGAACCCCCACAAAGGAATGTCCACACACTGAGGTATGTACACTATCACAATAACACACTTTGTACTCGGAAAAAATAAACATTGATAAATATATACACTTCTAAAGTGCTACCACCAATGTTATCGAATCTCATTAAAGTGCATCAACTGTACGGTTAAAATGTCACACAGATCAATAACGAGGAAACCAGCAATAGAGATAGGAAGGAACGTAAGATGGTTGAAACAGTAGGCAGAATGCTGGCCTATACCGATAGACACAGTTCTGTGTGGAGATCCCCCCACCTGGCCAACCTGTAAAATAAAGATATATAGCACAAGCCCAGCCCATATATTGTTCAATAGCCTCATTTCCTCCTATTAAGGTTTTACCCCCAATGTACCTGGTGGAGTAGAGTTCTTCGAAGACGCGTCGAAGGATCCTTCTTGAGTGACTCCCTTTAAAGCAGGAGCCACGGATCGTCGAGAGGCATCGAAGATGGTGAACTTGTCATCGACGGCGGCGATGAGAAGTTCAAGGGTGCCGAGACCCTGATGTCGATCCAGGCGGTGCTCGTCAGCGACGTCCTGCGAGGATGAGGTGTGCGGGGCACCTCGGCGACGGATTGTCCAGGACCGCAAAGAGTTTCAGAAGAACTGTGGCCCAACAAGGGCGTCGAGTCGTCGAAGTCTTTGTGGCCATCAGGTGGCGGGAAACTCACCGGCGGATTCTCCTCGGCGCGTTGGTCGTCCTCGACTTTCTCCGGGGAGACAAAGCAGTCGACGTTGCGGACAAGGGAGTCCTTGGATTCAAAATGTTCTTAGGCAAAGGAGCGGGCGGCTCTGATCGTCGGCGGTACGGCGTCAAGTGGTCCCCACGGCTGGGCAACACAACTTCGTTGGGCCTCCAGTGGTTACACAAACCTGCGAACCCTGGTCGACGGCAATAGACTTCGGCAGCGGCGAAATCCATGTGCTTTGCTTCGTTCTCCTTAGCGGTCCCGTCTCGGGTCGGCAGCCTTTCGAGGGTCTGACTTCCAGGGAGCTTCGGCGGAGATTAGTGGTGCTCGATGGTCCCTCGGAGCACCGGAAGAGGGCGCCTTACCAAGTCCTCTCTCGGATCTGTCCTTGACGAGTTTGTCAGCTTTCAGATCAGGTTGAAGCAAATGCAACAGCAAGTCTTATTCTTCCAGCTGGGCGTCGAGGATCAGCAGTTCCAGTTACTCTTCAAGTGTAGACACAGCTTCTGAACGCTTCTGAACAATTTCCAGTGGTGAGAGGTCCCCAGATATACTATCTTGTCTCTCATCCACACTGCTGGGTCACTCTCAGCAGCCGATCATACAGAAGGGCATTCATGCAGTCAGTCAGCCAATCAGACACACAGTGCATTCAGGCCATCCTCCTCCCTCTCAGACACTCACAAAAAGGAATGTGGATTGGGACGAGTACCCAGCCATTCAACACTACACACTGCATTCAGGCCAGTTTTGGGCAGGGCTGTCTCAGTCTTTGTCTCTCATACCAGAAACCAGACAGCCACAACAATAAGTGCCTATTGGTCACACACTCCATTCACCCAGGTCCCACCCACAGGGCGTACCCACAACATACAGTCACTGGGAAGGCTCAAGTCAGTCTGGACTGGACGACACAATAACACCATATATGGAACTTCCACCCAACAGCCAGTCAGGGGGAAGGGACAGAGTCAGGGCTTCCCAGGACTTTGGGAAAACAAGGTAATAGGTAATAGAAAGCAAGAGGCCACAGGGGCCATCTTGTTTTCCATCAGGAATCAACTGATTCCAATGGCAGTGCCTGGGGATCTCAAAATGGAGGATACTCAGCACACCTGTCAAAGTCAGAATGGAGCTGCCACCAGCCCCTACCCTGCTCTGCGGGCCACCCACAGGTGCCCAAAAACATACACTAGGGGCAGAGGGTTGTACCTCCACCCATGGGTGCCGTAAGGGTATCCCACGGGTCTGTTCACCAAACCAAAAGAGAGAGAGCTGCACCGCCAGGAGTCCCACATGAACTCCTGCGCAGAAAACACGACAGAACACAAGATAAAAAGGCAGTAAAGGACAAGGATACGGAGTCCCTGTCCCTACGATGCATTTCCAGCATCACATGCACCTACCTGGGCGCCAAGGGGAAAGCCTAAAACACAAGTAACCCCAAGTCTGTTTTCACACCTGAATTTCACACTCTCTGCAGACGGGCACATCATACAGATTTGGGCCTCGGGTGTCCATGGCACCAAGGAAAACAGGGAGCCCCATGCATTTCCAAAAGAAGAGGACACCCGTGGGAATCCGCAGAGGTATGATTTGCGCAAATCGGCTGAGAATGTATTAACCAGACACCTCTGCAAAGTCCGAAATGTGGGGAAAAAATGCATTTTCCGCACATTTCACTCAGCTCACCCATCGAAACATGCCACCAACAACACATGGCCCACCGTCCGTGTTCCCACAGGTGTCCCAATGAAAATGGTACCTCACATGTGTGGGTGCACCTACCTGGGCGCCAAGGGGAAAGCCTAAAACACAAGTAACCCCAAGTCTGTTTTCACACCTGACTTTCACACTCTCTGCAGACTGGCCCTTCATACAGATATGGGCCTCTGGTGTCCAAGCAACTAAAGAAAACAGGGAACCCCATGCATTTCTGAAAAGAGGACACCCGTGGGAATCCGCAGAGGTATGATTTGCGCAAATCGGCCCAGAATTTATTACCCAGACACCCCCGCAAAGTCCAAAATGTGAGAAAAAAATGAATTTTCTGCACATTTCACTCGGCTCACCCATCGAAACATGCCGCCAAAAACACATGGCCTACCGTCCCGCATTCCCACAGGTGTCCCATTGAAAATGGTACCTCACAGGTGTGGGTGCACCTACCTGGGTGCCAAGGGGAAAGCCTAAAACACAAGAAACCCCAATTTCACACTCTCTGCAGACGGGCACACCATACAGATATGGGCCTCGGGTGTCCAAGCCACCAAGGAAAACAGGGAACCCCATGCCTTTCCGAAAAGAGGACACCCGTGGGAATCCGCAGAGGTATGATTTGCACACACCGGCCCAGAATTTATTACCCAGACACCCCAGCAAAGTCTGAAATGTGGAGAAAAAAAACACATTTTCCGCACATTTCACTCGGCTCACCCATCGAAACACGCTGCCAACAACACATGGCCTACCGTCCCGTGTTCCCACAGGTGTCCCGAGGAAAACGGTACCGCACATGTGTGGGTGTACCTACCTGGGCGCCAAGGGGAAAGCCTATAAAACAAGTAACCCCAAGTCTGTTTTTACACCTGAATTTTACACTCTCTGCAGATGGGCACACAATACAGATATGGGCCTCGGGTGTCCAAGCCACCAAGGAAAACAGGGAACCCCATACATTTCCTAAAAGAGAACACCAGTGGGAATCCGCAGAGGTATGACTTGCGCAAATCGGCCCAGAATTTATTACCCAGAAGCCCTGGCAAAGTCTGAAATGAGCCAAAAACACCCACATTTTTCACTATGACAGGGGTTCAGCGGTGCACCTACGGTGGGTGCAAAAGGAAAAGGGTAACCCGCTGGTAACCCCAAGCCTTTCGCCACAGCACATTTTGTTCATGTGGGCAAACTACAGATTTGGGCCTAGGGTGTCAAAGCCAGCAAGGAATACAGGGAACCCCTTGCATTTCCCAAAACTGGACACCCATGGGAATCCACAGAGGTCTGCCTTGCGCAAATTGCCCCAGTTTTTCATTAGCCACAATCCCCGACAAAGTGTAGTATTTGGTGGGGAAAAAACACAATGTTCATTTTATCTGGGGTTCTGGGTAATTAATTCTGGGCCGCTTTGTGCAAGTCAGACCTCTGTGCATTCCCACGGGTGCATTCCGTCAAAGTTGCCCCAGAAGAGGGGACCGCTTGACGCTGTGCCGCCGACGACCGGAGCCGCCCGCTCCTTTGCCTAAGAACATTTGAATCAAAGGTCTCCCTTGTCTGCACCGATGACCGCTTTATACTGCCAGAGAGAGTCAAGGCCTCTGACGCGCCGAGGAGTATCCGCCGGTGGGTTTCCCACCACCTGAAGGTCACAAAGACTTCGACGAATCGACGCCCTTGCGGGGCCACAGTTCTTCTGAAACTCTTTGCGGTGCAGAACTATCAAACGCCGAGGTGCCCCGCACATCTCATCCTCGCAGGACGTAGCCGACAAGCACTGCCTGGATTGATGCCGTGGTCTCGGCACCCTCGAACTTCTCATCAGCACCATCAATGCCAAGTTCACTTTCTTCGACGCCTCTCGACGATCTGTGACTCCTGCTTGAAAGGGGGTCACTCAAGAAGGATCCATCGACGCTTCTTCGAAGAACTCTGCTCCACCAGGTACATTTGGGGGTAACAACATTATAGGAGGAAATAAGACTATTGAGAAATATATGGACTGGGCTTGTGCTATATTTTTATTTTAGAGGTTGCCCAGGTGGGGGGATCTCCACACAAAACTGTGTCTAGTGGTAGGGGCCAGAAATCTGCATATTGTTTCAACCATCTTGCTTTCCTTCCTATTTCTATTGCTGGGTTCCTTGTTATTGATCTATGTGACATTCTGACAGTATAGTTGATGCACTTTAATGAGATCTGATAATATTGGTGCTACCACTTAAGAATTGTATATATTTGCCATTGTTGACTTCTGAGTACAAAGTGAGTTATTGTGATAGTGTACATACCTTTGAATATTAATTATATAAAAACTGTGTTTTCAGTAATACAGTGTGTGGACATTCCTTTGTGGGGGCTTGGGGACTACACTGTACTTAAGAACCAGCCTGAATCACCTCCTTAGAAGCTAGGCCTTGATTGCTCGTCCATTGCTACCGTAATAGAGAATCTTGGCTCGGGTCCTCTGTGCCTCTCCTCTACCATATAGAGAGCATAAGTACAGACCCCCCACTATTTTACACGGCCCATCTCATGTAGCCATCCCCAGGGGCAGATAAGGGGGGGCTGTCTTGCACTCCTCCCTGAGCTCAGGCATCCATTCCTAGGAGCAGATATCAACGCCCCATCCCATTAAAAAATTCCCCATCCTTTTGGGGTGCCCCAAACCTCCCCTAAAAAGCGTTCCACCATTTTCACTTTTTTCCTTTGGTAACCCAACTCCCCTTGGGAGATGCGCCACCCCTCCAATTGGGGTGAGGTGGAGAGGTGCACACCCCTTAACAATAGAAAATTACCTGGCGGTGTATGGGGCCCCTCTGCCCCGCTAAAGGGCAGCCTGCCATTTTAAATTATTTTCTTTGTTTACTAAACTTGCCTTGGTGCAGAGAGGCAAATTGGTGTGCCAATCTGGCCCCAGGGTGCCCAAACCTTACACTGGGGGGCCTGTCTGACAATTCTTTGGGGTCTCTCCCCCCTCACCCCAAATGGGTGGCGGGGGCACCTCATGCAGGCCTCCCTGGGCCTCCTACAAATAGCTGCATGAGCTACACCCCCTCCACTTGGGGTAGGAGGGAGAGGGCACCCAGGAATTGTGGGAAAGGCCCCCCAGTGGGTGGGGCAGTAAGGTTTGGGCACCCCGGGGCCAGATTGGCACACCAATGTGCCCCTCTGCACCAAGGCAAGTTTAGTAAACAAAGAAAATAATTTAAAATGGCAGGCTGCCCTTTAGCGGGGCAGAGGGGCAGAGCCTCAGTTTATTTCAGTCCAGCTCTGGTCATTGTTGCAGTGTTCCTGTTGTGACTGGTCCCTTGTTCCTGGTTCTGAGCTTTTGTGCCTTGTTCCTAGTTCCTGTTTCTTGTTCCTCTGCCCTGGATTTCGAATTTATGTGCTTAATTGATTTCTGCTTTCTGGATTTCCCTTTCTGTCTTCCTTTGTCTGCAGGCAGCCTTTCTCTGTGCTCTACCCTTTGATGCAGTACAATTTGCCTGTGTTCTGTTTCTTTGATGCTGTCCTTTGCTACTGAAACACTTAATGCATTAGTCTTTCCCTTTTATAGATTTAGCTTACTGCCTTTTCTCCTTGCATGGGTGGGAAAGGTTTCCTTTTGTGATATCATTTTCCCTGCTCCTGATCCTTACCTTCTATTGGGATCCATTCCATGTTTTCCTTTGCACTTCTGCATTTATTTCCCATTGATTATTAGGTGTGGGGTGCAGTTGTAACTAGCCCCGGTGTGAATGCCTTTTGTTTTCCTCTCTATTCTATCATCACATTTCCTACTTGCCCCTTGACTTGGGTCTTATGTATTTAGTTATCCTCCACCCATTGCTGTTATAGCCTTCTGGGTCCCAGTTTGATCAACTGGGTTTGTGGGTTTACTGACATTCAAGTGGTCTTTCCGGTCCTTGTGAGTACTGTTTCCAAGTTCCTTATTCAGTATCATCCAGAGTGTCAGCTCACAGATCCTGTCCTTGCTTGCCCTCTTTGTGGGCTTAGCGCTGTCAGTATCTGTAATAGCATAGTGGGTAAGGAGTTTGCCGACTTTCCTTTCAGTCATAAGGAGGTTCTAAGTGATTACCCCACATCCCTTTTCATATATTGGTATTATTGTTTCACTCTATTTGCACTCCTGGGTTTTAGTATACACGAGTCTTGGGTATTGTATGCACGTTGTTAGATTCAAAGTTGTTCACTGTGCGATTCTGTGCACATTTCCCTTGACACATTTATTGCCTTCCTCCTTTCTTAACAACCATGGACTTGTAGAGGGCTCTATAACCCAGAGATCAAGCATCTTGTTTACCTCTCCTTTGATGTGGGATCTCTCATGTTCTGACATTCTGTAACCTCTGCTTTTCGCAGGTAAACAGTCACCAATGAGAATATCATGCTGGCCCCAAGGGGTCAAGCCTGGTGAAAGTGAAAACAGGGAGGCAAACAGATTCAACAGAAACTTGCACTCATCCTGCTGTTCAGATATCAGATTAGAAGAGAGATTAACTCCTTCTATCTTCTCATCTAAAGGTTGGCCTCTGAGTAGGTCAGGTAGAGGTTCACTCTCCTCCTCCTCCTCTTGAGCTGAAGCTAGAAGCAAAGCTCCCACTTCTGGTCTCGAGACATATACCTACAAATCATTGATGTGAAAGACTCTGAGATCCTCCTTAGGTCTGCCTAAGTCCACCAGATAGTTCACCTCTCCAAGTTTGCCCACAACCTTGAAGGGTCCTATCCATTTGTCCTGCAAGGCGCTCTGCCTTGTTGGCACCATAACTAGTACAAGCTGGTCTTAAGTAAACTCAACCATGTCAGCCTTCTGGTCATGCCAATATTTGACCGAGCCTGACCTGCTTTCAAGTTATCACTTGCTTCTGCCATCATGATGTGACATTCTCCTCAGGAGACCTATCACATAGTCAGTCACTCTGACTGTCTTGGGGGAAGGAACACTCTCCAACCCCTCCTTAATCAGGGCCAATGGACCTCTGACTGGATGGCCATAGAGAAGTTCAAAGGGACTGTAACCAACTCCCTCCTGAGGGACTTCTCTGTAAGCAAAGAGAAGGCATGGCAGTAGAAGGTACAGCAGAAGACCAAGTGGAAAGCAAGGTCACACAGCTGCTCACAAAAGCACCCCAGCAGGGTGTGTAGGTAGTTGAATCTATTCGAAGTTGCTTTCAAAAGTAAAAAGTAAAAATTATTTTTAATAGAAAATAATGATAGTCTTGAGATTCAATTGTTTTCCAAAGTTGGTTTATCCACCGAGAATTTGAATAAGAAAATGATATACATATCATGCGATGAAAAGTCACTAATAAATCCTTAGTGAGGAGGAAACCGCCATATATGTTTTTTTCAATCAGACCATAAAAATTGCCAATGCATTTCGGAATAATATTTCCTTCATCAGGGCAGGTCTATAAGCAATATACATACAATGAATCGATAGTACATAATCAAACCAAACAGTAATGACATATAATATAATCAACATACCATATTGTTGTGATTGTGGAGGTACGTAGATGGTAAACAAGGAAAAAAGAAAAAAGAGGAAAAAAGGGTAATGAGGCCCTGTTGGATGTAGATAAAGACCATTAAACAATATGTAAAGTGAATGCAGCGAGTATTCACGGAAAGCATTTTACCTGAGGCGGGTTGTGAGCACAGTATGGTGTAAGTGGCTTAAAGAAGCCTTTGAGTGTTCAGATTGTCTACAAGGAGTCAGCGTTGAAGCACAGCCTCCTGGAAATGGGCTGGAATCAAAAAGGTGTATATAGTTGCAAAGACGGGTCTGATCTGTATATAGAAAATTCTAGCAGTAATGCAAACTTACCCTACGAGTCGCAAGGAACAGGCGTTCTCCTGTGACCGGCTCGCGTACATCTGAGGCTATTGCATCAAAGCGTCGCCAAGGCAACGCTTCCTTTTAAAGACACGTGACCGCGAAGCTTCCGCGAGGAGCGCGCGGTCAAAGTAAAGACACTGCAATCAGGCCAGTGGGCTTGAATTGCAATGATCCACATATTTAACATACCTCATCTCTACCCAGGCGGAATTGTGGTCACTAAAAAATCTTAAATCTAAAAAAAGTCGTACTGTAATGAAAATAGAAAAAATACTGTGATAAAGCGGCATCATATGGAAAAGGTGACCTAGTGCAAGATCCAAACCATGTAGAATATATGGATCGGTATGTGTGGTTCTGAAGCTGCCGGTACAAACACTATCGACTGGTAATATATTCTTAAGTGGTCTCCCTCTCCCAGCGGTGAGGGTCCTAAAATAGCTACATTGCGAATAAACTCAAACTAATGTATCATTATTGCGAAATCTACGCATCTGCATGTAATCAACCCTGCTGGTGGTGGTGACATCCTAAGATGGCACCTTGCGTCCCAGACAATCTGTCCGGGAGGTCCATCATGGTTCCATTGTTGCAATGCAATTATACATTAATGCCATGTTCATGGTAATACTTAGGGTCAGGACGTATGTTCAAGAGATACAACAAAGTTCCATTGCTTGGATACAGTTACACATCGTAGTAATCATTCACAAATATAGTGTGACGAGCAGTGTCATCCTGGTTCATAAAGGGGATTACTCTTCGGGTACAAGGATAATCGTACAGTACAGTTACTAACATTCAGGTATGACATACAGGAAATAGTGCCAACAGTCCAGAACGTATTGAACACATGTTAGGATCATAAAAAACAGTGATAGTTGATCACTTCATTGATGCCATTGGGGGTCAAGCTACTCAGCTTGTCGATCCAGAATGCCTCTCTGCGGTTCAGATGTTGGTTCAAGTCTTCATGCGGACTGTTCTTCGTAAGTGTCTCTAAAATCATGAATCTCATCTGGGTCAGATTGTGTCCATTGTCATCCCAATGTCGGGCTACAGCTGAGTTCATGTTTGCATTGCGGATGCATGACTGATGTTCATTCCACCTAGTTTTAGCCATTCTGGTGGATTGACCTACGTAGAACTTGCCACATGGGCATTTGATAACATAGATGGTATTTACACTGTCACAAGTGCCGTATGTTTTTATTAGAATCTTTTTCCCTGTTCTGGGATGGTTGATGATATTCCCCTTGATTACTGAGTTGCAGTTAATGCAATGTAGACAAGGGAATGTTCCAGTCCTTTGAGTTATAGGCTTCATGGCAGTAGAAGGTCCCACTTTCTTTTAAGGGGTTCTCCTAAAGCAGTTATCATGCTCTTCATAGTACGATTAAACCTCTCTACCAGTCCATTTGTCTGTGGATGGTAGGCTGTAGAGAACTTGTAAGTGACAGCACAGTTTTCCCACATGGCCTGCATGTAGTGGGACATAAAATTGGATCCCCTGTTGGATATCACTTCTTTAGGAAACCATACTCTGGTAAAAATACCAAGTAGAGCCTTAGCCACAGCCTGTGCCGTAACAGTTCTCATAGGTATTGGTTCAGGCTACCTAGTGGCATGCTCTACTACAACCAGGATAAACCTGTTTCTTGAAGATGTGGGAGGGTAAAGGGGACGAACAATGTTGATGCCCACCTTCTCAAAAGGAACTCCCACCACTGGGAGATGCACCAAGGGTGCCACATTCTTGGTTCCACTCTTGCCAGAGGTTTGGCAAGTGTGACAGCTCCTACAGAATTTGTCAACTTCTGAACCCATCTTAGGCCAGTAGAAGTATAAAGAAAGCCTTTCCTTGGTCTTTTTGAAACTCAAACGACCAGCCAAAGGTATCTCATGGGCCAACTGTAGAAACTGGAGTCTGTTTTCTAGGGGCACTACAAGTCTTTTGCAGTCCCCAGGGATAGACTCAGTTGGTTCACTGTAGAAGAGGCTACCCTCCCAGTGCAACCTATGCTTCCCAGGCTCTTGCCCATCGAGCTGAGAAGCTGCCTGTAGGCGAAGACCTTCAAGAGTAGGACACTCTCTTTGTCCTCTGCTGAAGTCTGTCCTGTTGGGTCCACCTTCTGCCAGTAAAGACTGCAGCTCAGGATGGTCAACCGGATCCAGATATCCAACTAGATTTATGTCTTCTTCAAGATCTGACTCTTCAGAAGCTTGCTCAACCACACAGGATTGGACCTCACCCTCAGCCAAAGCAGGTGGAGGAGTCACAGGTGTGACTTTGGACAATCTTGGGGATGTCCTGGTTGGAAGCACAGGAGTGCTGTCTGATTTCTTCTTGGAGGTCTTGGGTTTCCCCTTTGCCTCGTTCTTTCCTGAAATAGCAGTGAGCAACTCCTGTGGACTGGGGGTGATAGTTTCCTCTATCAATTCCCCTGGAGAGCCTCTCAAGGTCCTCTCCCTTGCAGGCCTTGTGAGCTCTTGTTTCCTTTTACTGGGAGGCCTGGGGGTATTAGACACAACTCCAAGAGTTTTCAGGTCATTACCCAACAGGATTCTCCCAGGCACTTCACTCTGCACACTAACAGGTATTTTGACAGTCATATCATTACACTGGATGAGAACTGGTAACTGGGGAAGTATTTGCACACATCCTCCAGCTAACTTGGTTAGGCATTTGGGCGCCTTAGCAACATCCTCGACCTTGAAAAATGATTCATCAACCACAGTTATGCTGGCTCAAGTGTCTCTGATGGCAAGGGTCTCCTGGCCATTCCCAACAACACTATCTTTATGATACTCTTTAGTATTATCTGGGATGGAATTATAGACATCTAAATTATGTTGCTCCCACAAACCCAGGGACACTAAAGAAACACTAGATGAGACTCTCATCGGTTCATCAGCCAGTAGGTGAAAGTTTCCACTTACCATAGATACTTCTTCCTCTGGGGAGATGGCTAAGGAGACAGTGTGGATGCCTGAAGGTTTACCCTTACATCTGGAATACCCTTTCACATGGTCAGTTGACCCACAAACATAACATTTCCCAAATGTTTGATGAATGGGGGCTTGTTCTGACCTCCATCTGGTTTGGTCCAGATGTTACACTAGCCTGATTTGGTTTCCCTTGTGGTTTACCCTTATTTTGCTGTTTGGGGCCCTCTTTCAGATTGGAGGTATTAGAAGTCTGCTTGTTATCTTTCTTTGGCTGCTTTCCCTCATCCTTCTTCTGAATTGCCCCAGAATCATTTTGTGTAGCCCTGTTGGCAAACCACAAGTCAGCAGCCTTAGCTTACTTCTTTGGATCTATTTCCTTAGAATCAGCCAAGTGCTGTCTGAGCTCAGGAGAGCAGGCATCATAAATTGACTCCAACATAACTAGATTTCTCATACCGTCATAAGTGTTTACTCAGTAATCCTTAACCCAAACATCTAAGCTTTTCAACCATTCACATACCCAGGTAGCCCAAGGATTACCGTCATGCTTTTTGAGGGTCCTAGACCTCTTAAGGTACTGGGAAGGGGTCTTCCCAAATCTAGCAATTAAAGCTAGATTCACACACTCATAATCTATCCTATCCACCTCCCCCAACTCCATCACAACATCAGATGCAACAGTGGGTAGCCTAGAGAAGAGCCAAGGAAGAAACTGATTTCCTGTAATGTCTTAAATCCCATGGTTATATTCAAACATTGCCAACCAATCCAAAATATCAAGTTTAGCCTCATACATACCAACAATTTCTTTAGGCATACAGGGTCTCTTAGGACTGGAAGACCTAGAAGATTCTGGGAGAGAAGCATTTTCAATAGACAATTTCTTCATTTCTAATGCATGATTGAACCCCATTTCTCTGAGCTTAAGTTCTTGATGATTTTGTTCAGTTCAAGCATTAATACTTTTGAATTCCAATTCAAGCCTCATCTTTTCTAGAGCAATGAATTCAGGACTGAGTGTAAGACCTAATGGGGTCACAGTGGACAAAGGTTGAGGTTGCTGAGCAGGTAGAGGAGCAGTATGGCCTACATTGTGAGACACATCCACCTCATATAACTCATCCATAATAACTGACACATTATCATCCTCATCATTTTCCACATTTGCTGGAGGGGCAGGTTATTCAGACCCACTCCCCAGACTTTGTTTCTCTAACAACCTTTCAATGAATTCTGACTTTTTGCCTTTAACAGAGAGATTCCTTTCTCTACACAGATTTTTCAGATAATCAACAGTGTAACTAAGGAGGGTCTCCTTACTGTAGCTTTCCATATCAGACATGATTAAACTTTGCTTTTCAGTGATGTTTAGCCTAGTGGTTAGTTGATCCAAGCTAATAGCAGCACGATAAGTGGAATCACTGTTAAGGATTTCAATCAGGCAATACACACGGGTCTCAGCCTAGAATGCAATGTGCAAATGAAATACTTATTTATTGTGTATATAGGTTCAATATTCTGAGTGATATACCGCTCATATCACACCCTTCTCAAAATACCCCACAGGTCACACTGGACCAGGAATCAGGCTGGTTGGTAAAGGAAAATATTTATTTATTATTTAAAATTCAAATCAAACGTGTTAATATATGGGGCAGCAATCACCAATGTGTGAAAATTCAAATCAGAAAATAAGTAAGGCAATTGAATTCACTTTTGAGCAGCACAGAAGATAAAACACAGGGAAAAGAACAGTTTTGGCTTGTGAAAAGATAGCGTTTAAGTTAAGGCTTCCCCCTACAATTCTTAATTAAATGAGCAGTTCTACACAGATATCAGTAAGCAGCAGGTATTCAGGAATGAAAAACAGAATACAGGGTTTGTATATAATCTTCCCTCCCCAAAAAAGATAGAAATACGTTTTTGGGAATTTTACACTTTTAAAATGACAGTTGAAAATGGCTGTATGAAACAATGAAAAGTGTGGAAATATCCTTAAATTGATATAATTCCTATGGGAGAAATACTGAAGAGGTTCTAACAAACATAAGCTACAATATGAGCAACAGTACACACATCATATCAGAATGAAAGTTGAGAAATACTTTGAATGGGAAAAGACATGTGTACAACTTTTGCAAAAATGCGAATTCCCGCCTAATTTTTGTTATGTGATTTGTAATAGAAACGGGCCAAATAAACTGTTTCGTTTAATTGTGGATGTAGCTACAGGTCTTAGGTTTAACTCAGAGTTGAAATTAATTCTCTAGCTAGAATATTAAAGAAGTTATGCAAGTTTGAATGAGAGGCGTTTTTGAAAATAAAGGCGCAGAAATTAAAACAGAATGAGAACTATGCTCCAAACTAGAGTATTCAGACTGGTTACCAGTTTTAAACACAGTAAGCTCCAGAGTGGTCCGCAGAAACCAACCCCAGCACCTCCGTGTCCGCCTTGGAGGACTCAGTCGGATTACCCGTTCGAGAATTTTAAGGTTTTGGGATTTTCACAAGACAAAAGGATTTTAAAGAGATTGGGGAAGGGTTGAGATTGGGGTAGGACAAGGCAAATCTACTATGGGTTACTATGATTCCTGTTCATACTTACAGTCCACTGTAACTAAAATTGGACCATCAGATTCTGATCATCACGGATCGGGTCTACAGTCAGCAGAGCACTTCGGGTGGGATGGTCAGCTGGGTGGTTCAGGTCAATTGGACTGCACCTCAGATTGGAATGGATTGGCCCTTCTGGTCACTGGACACTGCAGATTAGCGGGATGGCGAGTTTCAGCAGGCAAGCATGAATGGTAGCAAGCCAGACTGGATCAAAAGGATTTCCCTTAAGTTTGGGATGGTTCAGGATTTGGGCCTAGCTGAAAAGAGTTCAGCAAATGCTGAGGCCTGGGTTTTGAAAAGTAGTCTGGAATCAGGACAAGATGAAAAGTTCTGGAACAGGATGACGAAGTCAGGAAAGAGCATCACACGGAAATCAGGATGTAGTCTGGAATCAGTGTGTCTGTGTGTTGTGAGTTTCCCATATTTATCATGCCAAGTGACATCACTCAGTTTATGGTAGGGGCAGAATTACAACCCACACCCACATGGCTGTGATTGGTCAAAGGCACTTGCCTTCTTCTGGTTGGAAGACAGCTTTCATATTTACGATGTACCTTGGGAACACCCACAGTGATTTGGGCCACAATTTAACTTTCCCACAAATACACATTTCTATTATTATGCCCGCTAATAGAATCAGACACAAACATTACATATTTTGTGGGTTACATTTAGATCCAACTCCTACGTCAGTGAGAGCTCGCTTTGTCTTTCTGTGGAATGTTGTTAATTTTAATTATAAAGATTTGGCCAAACAATTCCTAATTCAGTACATATCTGTGCAATCACCCCTAGAACATGGGTATACAATATTAGCTTTGCAGCATTAATAGTCTTGGCGCAATTAGTGTTTCTTCATAACTTTTGTACCTTATGCAGTACCAGGTTCAATCATGTCTACAAAGAAAGAGCATAACATTAGATATACAACCACCACTTTTTAGATTTATCCTCCTTCATGTGTCAAAGTTAAAGGTATTTAAAGCTTAATTACAAATTGGCATTTGACCCCCAAAAATCCTTAGCAGTTTTTTTTACTTTTCTTTCAATTGTCAACAGCTGCCAAAATACTTTGATCAGGGTGGGGATCCTCCTTCTTGAAGGGGAAGTTTCCTGCCCCTCGCCTGTAGGGATGAGTGTCAAACCTGCCATTGTCTTTACTTGAGCCACAGACGAAAGTCTGATGAGGTCCTTTGTTCTGAGTATGCAAAACCTCCCTTCAGCAATTAGTCCTTCCTGCCAGTAGTTAGGTGTTAACCATTCCCAGGCAGAGGCTGTCAGCTCAGAATTAAATATTTAATTAACTCAAGAACGGGTTTTGACTTTAAGTTACCTACATCTTTCATTAAAACATAGAAATGAACACAGCTTATAGGTAGATTTTGACATTTGAAGAATTAGGCCTTTCACAAAAATATGCTTTTAATCAGGCGATTTTGCACTTTCTTCAAGGAAAAAGCACCTTAAACCTAGTCCTTTTAAACCAATTTTCTTATGCAGCACACCCACATTTAATTCAGCATTATTTCTGTCCTTGAGTGCAGGGATGTGTCTGCAGTCTGGATGTATGTATCCAGCCTTTGCTTGGAGTTCTCTCTGGACAGCTGAAACATGTCACATGTTGCCATTTTTAGCCACATTTTTCTCGTGGAACTGAAAACAATGTTGCTGGGCTGCCTTTTTCATGAAATACATTTCTTAGCTGCTGTCAGTCAGTGAGGCCTGGCTCCTCTGAGCCCCTCAATCCAACACTGGATGATTTGTAACCCTTTTACTCTCAAGGATTCACTGGAAATTAATGGATGTAGCACCAAAACAGCACTTTGAAGGTTGCAAAGCTGCATTTTAAAAGGCATTTTTGGTTTTTAGCCCCATACTGCAGCCTTGCTTCATGTTAAATGTAACAGCACCCACTGGCATTCTCCTGCAGTGAGAATTCTGTTTCCCCCCACTTTGACTGTGTGTGGCAGGGGTGTGCAGCCTCTTGAGATTGTGATCCATACGAAGTTTCTCAGATTTTTGCGCCACAGGGGTTAGCACATCCATTGTTGCCTGTTTCTTTTCCCATTTGTAAATTGATGCAGTGGGGCATATCGGAATGGGTCAAATTATCCCACATCACTATACTTTATCGTCACCACTGTACACCAGTGTTAGGCAGAATCATGTGCTGTACCCTTTGGAAACACCACACACAATTAAGTCTACAAGTGCAAGTACAAATTCATCTTTGGTACAAGCCCATACTACACAGTAAAGTGGTAGCAATGGGTGAGCAGCCAGACTTATCTCAAGAGTAAAGTGAGCAGTATCAATAGTTACACAAAGGACAGCAATTACTATGGTTCAAACAAACAATGATTCAAGGTTTCTGAGTAAAAGAATATACATTTATTTACATATCAGTTGTAAAGCAATTCAAGTAAAGCAGCAGAAAAATCACACTCCTAATATACTACACAACACCCAATGAAATCTGGACAGGTTAAGCTCAAATGAAGTGTGAGCAAAATGGCACTCCAGCAATTTAAAAGGGAGGGAAAGACAAGGCTATACAAAATTAAGCAGCACCAATAAGTAAGTAGGCAGGGCAATCTAGAAAAGGCTTGCTACAATGAGGTTTCAAATCAATATGTCTGGACCAATGTCAATGGTTCAGAGTCTTTGCAGAGGATCACACAGTTCAGAGTAGTTCGCGGTTAAGTCTTTTCCAAGAGTTCAAAACGAAGTTGGTCAAAGGAAAAGTTATTTAAAAGAGTAGAGAAAGACCTCGGATTGGTGAAATATTTCAAACACTTTCACCGCGGTCGGATGGAACGAACAACCGGGTTAGAACAGTACCTTTAATGAAGAAGAAGGATGTAGCTGAGGTAGAAGTTCCTGGCAGGTCTTGCAGGCTCACAGTTATTGAAGCAACTGTCTTACTGACACAAAATAGGAAGACTGAGGGTCCTTCACTGCCTAGGGAAGAAACAAGCAGCAGAGCAAAGCAACGAATAAAAGGTGTGCTCCTTAAAACCCAAACAGGGTCCGGTCCTCCTGGCTATCCGGTTCACTGCAGCTGTGCACAGCAAATTCGACCAGGGGAGGGAGGCCTTGCTTGGTGTTTGGTGAACTGGTGGTCCCACCAGCTCAAGGGAAGAAGATTCCTTGCAGATCTTCTCTGTTGTCGATGTTTGGAGATTCAGACCCGCAGCAGGGCTTCATCAGGAGGTTGTCGTGGTAGTGGTCCTCTTCTTTTAGCTTCTCTTCGGTTCTCTCGATCCAGTGGCGACAATGCCAGAGACCTGCTTTTTATGCAGTTTTCCCCCATTCACACAGCCTGGCTGACCTGGCAGGACAGCCACCTAGCCAATCAAACCAGAGTGCGACTTGGGTTTCCAAGGGAACCCTGTGCAGGGGGCCTAAAACCCCTCCCTCACATCCTGTCCCCGAGACTCTCAGGCGCCTAAGGAGGGCTTCTGTGCAGAAGCCCGCCAAAGGAATGCGTACAGAGGAACCAAACCTGGTTTGGCACGCAGAGTAAAACAAGAGAAAGACCTTTACAAAAAGAAATGGTGAATAAACCCAGCCGAAACCAAATAAAAGTAAATGGGGTCCAGCGGATTTAAGTTCGATGCTACCAAGATAGCCTAAAACAGTACCAAGGCTATTTAAATGGACCGTGGTAGGAAAAATATGATAGATACCACTGCCACAAGCCAAATCTTAAAGAAAGGGGAACGAAATAATGTTCCATGAGAGACAGACAAAAGGGGATAACTATTAACCCTTTCCAGTACTATATGTAAGATAGTTTATACTGGGTCTGTGAATTTAAAAAGACTATTAAAGTCAATGGCAACGTTAAATGTTCTGAGAGACAGTAGTCAGTCCCAGAATATGGAGTTTAAAGGGAGAAGTCTGAAAAAGTCAACCCTGTGTCACTGCACTAAGGATGCTGTGTAGCACACAGTAACAAGATGATGCCTATGGAGTAGGTGAAGCTCCACAGTCTATGAAAAGAAAAAATGTTAAACACACACAGCAAAACACATGTAAGAGTGGGAAAAAAGGCTCACACTGTTACCAGGTGAAATCCCAGAAATCCAGCAAAGCTGCTGAGGGACTCAGTAGGTAAGAGAAATTAGCCATTCTGGAGAATTCTTCCTAACATGTGCACAGGGTAGTGCAGCTGGTCCAACAGAACCCTTGATCATGCTACAGGCATCACTGGTTTTCCAGTACTGTCTTGTTACCACATTGCTTCATATGCGCTTAACCCTTTAAGTGCCATGGGTATTTCCCTCCAGTGCAAGGGCCTTTTTTGGTGATCTCGGTATGTGGCCATTCAATGGCTTGTAACTTTTTTATTACATGAGATATCTCAGCCAAATTTGGCTCCTTTTTTTCCCACATGTAGTCGGTCGAAACGCCACCCAGGAATCCTAGGTTGCTGTAGGGGGGTGAGAGAAAATAACCAAAAAGTGCGAAAAGTTTGTGTTTTTTCAAAAAATGCGAATATAATGATGTACAAAGAAGCATGTGTTTTTTTTTCCTTGTAAGAGCTAGGAACAAATGATTTAATGTGCTGAATTCCCAATTTCCTGGCTTTCAAAAACAGGATTAGTGGAAACGAAAAAACATTATATTGATGCGGTTATCAACCATTTTGTGAGAGGTAGGCAATTTTGGCCATTTTTGTCAATTGGACATGCATGGACGGAATGGAAGAAAACGGTAGGAAAGCCGAATTGGAGGACAGAAAGGCATATATTTTTGAAAAGTAGACAAAATTCAAGTTTAGAAAGGGGTGATTTGCGTAGATCGGGCATCAACTAGATAGGGGAAAATGCCATAGATTGGGGAAAAAGCAGGAAAATGACCAAAAAAAAGGTATGTTTTGGATCCCTTTGGATCCATTTGGGATCCCAAGGCCCTGCCATTGGAATTAGTTGATTCCTGATGGAAAACAAGATGGCCCATGTGGCCTCTTGCTTTCTATTACCTATTACCTTGTTTTCCCAAAGTCCTGGGAAGCCCTGACTCTGTCCCTTCCCCCTGACTGGCTGTTGGGTGCGAGTTCCATATATGGTGTTGTTGTGAAGTCCAGTCCAGACTGACTGGAGCCTTCCCAGTGACTGTATGTTGTGGGTACGCCCTGTGGGTGGAACCTGGGTGAATGGAGTGTGTGACCAATAGGCACTTCTTGTTGTGGCTATCTGGTTTCCTGATCTGAAAGCTGACAAACTCGTCAAGGACAGATCCGAGAGAGCACTTGGTAAGGCGCCCTCTTCCGGTGCTCCGAGGGACCATCGAGCACCACTAATCTCCGCCGAAGCTCCCTGGAAGTCAGACCCTCGAAAGGCTGCCGAGACGGGACCGCTAAGGAGAACGAAGCAAAGCACATGGATTTCGCCGCTGCCGAAGTCTATTGCCATCGACCAGGGTTCGCAGGATTGTGTAACCGCTGGAGGCCCATCGAAGTTGTGTTGCCCAGCCGTGGGGACCACTTGACGCCGTACCGCTGACGATCGGAGCCGCCCGCTCCTTTGCCTAAAAACATTTTGAATCCAAGGACTCCCTTGTCCGCAACGTCGACTGCTTTGTCTCCCCGGAGAAAGTCGAGGACGACCAACGCGCCGAGGAGAATCCGCCGGTGAGTTTCCCGCCACCTGAAGGCCACAAAGACTTTAACGACTCGACGCCCTTTTTGGGCCACAGTTCTTCTGAAACTCTTTGCGGTCCTGGACAATCCGTCACCGAGGTGCCCCGCACACCTCATCCTCGCAGGACGTCGCTGACGAGCACTGCCTGGATCGACATCGGGGTCTCGGCACCCTTGAACTTCTCATCACCGCCGTCGATGACAAGTTCACCATCTTCGACGCCTCTCGACGATCCGTGGCTCCTGCTTTAAAGGGAGTCACTCAAGAAGGATCCTTCGACGCGTCTTCGAAGAACTCTACTCCACCAGGTACATTGGGGGTAAAACCTTAATAGGAGGAAATGAGGCTATTGAACAATATATGGGCTGGGCTTGTGCTATATATCTTTATTTTACAGGTTGGCCAGGTGGGGGGATCTCCACACAGAACTGTGTCTATTGGTATAGGCCAGCATTCTGCCTACTGTTTCAACCATCTTACGTTCCTTCCTATCTCTATTGCTGGTTTCCTCGTTATTGATCTGTGTGACATTTTAACCGTACAGTTGATGCACTTTAATGAGATTCGATAACATTGGTGGTAGCACTTTAGAAGTGTATATATTTATCAATGTTGATTTTTTCCGAGTACAAAGTGTGTTATTGTGATAGTGTACATACCTTTGAATATTAATTATATAAAGACTGTGTTTTCAGTAATTCAGTGTGTGGACATTCCTTTGTGGGGGTTCGGAGATTACACTGTACTTAAGAACCAGCCTGCATCACCACCTGAGAAGCTAGGCCTTGATTGCTCAACTACATTACCAATAATAGAGAATCTTGGCTGGGGTCCTCTGTGCCTCTCCTCTACCATATAGAGAGCGGAAGTACAGACACCCTACTCGAGTTTTTCCAGTGCACCATTTTCATCGCGACACCTGTGGAAATGCAGGAAGGTATAACATTTGTTGTGTTTGTGTCATTTTCATAACGTTTTGACCCGTTTGCTGGTGCCCTTTGTCACACAACCCTTTCATTTTCCAAATGTGACCTACATTTAGTCGCTGCTTTATGCACCATACACGTTTGTAACCTGCACAAGTCACCAACCCTTGAAAAGGTCTGCCTGTGCTCTTTCAGAAAATGTATGCTTGCCGTTCCTCACCACATTGGTTTTCCCGAATTACACATGCTAAGTGTGTCTGCTCAGGACATGAGCATAAAACTCCTGTGTACCATGGCTCAGTGTTTGGCTTGTGGTATTGTGGATTTGGTAAGAGGTGGAGAACTTATAGGTTACTCCGTACTCTTTCCACATGGTCTTCATGTAACTAGACATGAAGTTGGATCCTCTGTCAGAGACAACTCCTTGGGGAATCCAACATGGGTGAAAATGCCCAGGAGAGCCCTGGCAACCACCTTGGCAGTTACAGTCCGAAGGGGTATAGCCTCAGGGTACCTGATGGCATGATCTACCAAACCAGGTTGAACCAATGTCCACCTGAAGTGGGAGGGTCCAGGGGACTGACAATGTCGATGCCGACCCTCTCAAATGGTGTGCCAACCACTGGCAATGGCTGCAGTGGGGCAATGACACTGCCTCCAGTCTTGCCAGACGACTGACAAGTTGGGAAGGTCCTGCAGTGGGACTCCACTTCTACTCCCATCTGGGGCCAGTAGGAATGGGCAGAGAGCCTCTCCTTAGTCTTCTTGGTACCAAGATGACCAACCAAGGGCACCTCATGCGCCAACTGCAGTAGGAAGGTCCTGTAAACGTAGGGTACCACCAACCTCTTGAGGGCACCAGGTTCAGGCTTAGTGGGCTCGCTAACAAGGAGATCACCCTCCCAATATATCCAGAATGTCCTAGGTACTTCTCCTTGTGTCTGGGACAGGGCCTGTTTCCTCAGACCCTCGAGAGAGTGGCACTCTCTCTGTCCTTTACAGAAGTCTGCCCGGGAGGATCCCCCTTCAGCTAACAAGCATTTAAGATTGGGATGATCCTCCGGGTTGAGAACCTCTCCCACAGGAGAGTCTTCTGGCTCTTCTCCCACAGGAGTTGAGATGGGGTTGACCACTGGACCCAGCCCGTCCAGAGCATGGATCCCAATGGGTGCTGTAGAAACAGCAGGAAGAGAAGGAGCTCCCTCCACAGAGGTGGCCTTCTTGTTCTTCCTTCGTCTTGCCTTTGGCCGCACCTTTGGCTTGGGTACCTGACTCACAGCCAGACCCGGGGTCACCTGTGACCTAGTGACCGCAGCAGCAGCCATGGGAAGACCATCCGCGATCAATCCCAACTCTACTAGATAATTACCTAACAGAATGTTAGCAGGGACATTGTCCTGAACCAGGACAGGAAGCTTTGCCGTCTTGTCTCCAATTACGAGTGTGACTAAGGCTACATGTGATAATTTGGGAGGCCCACCAGCTAACCTGGTGGTTCTCAGAGGAGCACCTACACAGTCCTCTGGCTTGAGCAGGGTCCTGTCCACCACTGTCATGCTTGCCCCAGTGTCTCTCAAACCAGTAGAAGGCTGGCCATTCAGGAGGACACTTCTCAAAAATCTACGGGTGTTCTCTGGGATAGTCGCCAGTACTTCCGCGTACTGGTCCCAGGCCCCAAGGGACACTAAGGAAATCTCTACAGGAGCACCAACTGTGATCCCTGTAGAGGAGGGGAGGACAGTGGCCTCCACCTCAGACATGGGGTAAGGGTAGGTCAGGCTGACAACCTGTACTCCAAGTGTCTTACCTTTACACTTGGAGTCACCCCTCTTGTGATCTAGAGCCCCACAATCCCAACAAGTGCCGGGAGTGCGGGGTACGGTACTGGAACCACTGGGAGCCTGCTTTGCAGCAGGTGGACCACTACTCTTATTCCCACCAACAGATGACTTATCCCCACTAGATTTTTGGGTCTTAGGAGAGGAGGGTTTAGGTTTACCCGACTGTGATTGCTTTTGGGACTCCTCAGCTTTCTGAGTGGCCCCTTTTTCTTTGTCCTTGTCCTTCCCACTGGAGTCCTTAGGGGACACCCGGTGGGAACCCACTTGTCAGCCAGCCTAGCCAGCTTAAAGGGATCCAAAATGTTCTGGTCAGCAACATACTGACGCAGGTCCGGTGAACAGGCTTCAGAAAACTGCTAAAAAAACAACAGGTGGGACAATTCAACAAAAGTTTTCATCTTGTAACCATCAATCCACCCCATCATGTTCATGTGCGCAGCACTCACCCAGTCAACCCAAGCATAAGTGTAATCCCCCAACCCCCACAAAGGAATGTCTAAACACTGTATTACTGAAAACACAGTCTTTATATAATTAATATTCAAAGGTATGTACACTATCACAATAACGCACTTTGTACTCGAGAATCAACAATGATAAATATATACTTCTAAAGTGGTTCCACCAATGTTATCGAATCTCATTAAATTGCATCAACTGTACGGTTAAAATGTCACACAGATCAATAATGAGGAAACCAGCAATAGAGATAGAAAGGAACGTAAGATGGTTGAAACAATAGGCAGAATGCTGGCTTATACCGATAGACACAGTTCTGTGTGGAGATCCCCCCACCTGGGCAACCTGTAAAATAAAGAAATATAGCACAAGCCCAGTCCATATATTGTTCAATAGCCTTATTTCCTCCTATTAAGGTTTTACCCCCCCCAATGTACCTTATGGAGTAGAGTTCTTCGAAGACGTGTCAACAGATCCTTCTTGAGTGACTCCCTTTAAAGCCGGAGCCACAGATCGTCGAGAGGCGTCGAAGATGGTGAACTTGTCGTCGACGGCGGCGATGAGAAGTTCAAGGGTGCCGAGACCCCGATGTCGATCCAGGCGATGCTCGTCAGCGACGTCCTGCGAGGATGAGGTGTGCGGGGCACCTCGGCGACGGATTGGTCAGGACCGCAATGAGTTTCAGAAGAACTGTGGCCCAACAAGGTCGTCGAGTCGTCGAAGTCTCTGTGGCCTTCAGGTGGCGGGAAACCCACCGGCGGATTCTCCTCGGCGCATTGGTCGTCCTCGACTTTCTCCGGCGGGACAAAGCGGTCGACGTTGCGGACAAGGGAGTCCTTGGATTAAAAATGTTCTTAGGCAAAGGAGCGGGCGGCTCCGGTCATCGGCGGCATGGCGTCAAGTGGTCCCCACGGCTGGGCAACACAACTTCGACGGGTCTCCAGCGGTTACACAAACCTGCGAACCCTTGTCGATGGCAATAGACTTCGGCAGCGACGAAGTCCGTGTGCTTTGCTTCATTCTCCTTAGCGGTCCCGTCTCGGGTCGGCAGCCTTTTCAGGGTCTGACTTCCAGGGAGCTTCGGCGAAGGTTAGCAGTGCTCGATGGTCCCTCGGAGCACAGGAGGAGGGTGCCTTACCAGGTCCTCTCTCGGATCAGTTCTTGACGAGTTCGTCAGCTTTCAGATCAGGTCGAAGCAAATGCAACAGCAAGTCTTCTTCTTCCAGCTGGGCATCGAGGATCAGCAGTTCCAGTTACTCTTCAAGTGTAGATACAGCTTCTGAACGCTTCTGAACAATTTCCAGTGGTGAGAGGTCCCCAGATATACAATCTTGTCTCTCATCCACACTGCTGGGTCACTCTCAGCAGCCGATCATACAGAAGGGCATTCATGCAGTCAGTCAGCCAATCAGACACACAGTGCATTCAGGCCATCCTCCTCCCTCTCAGACACTCACAACAAGGAATGTGGATTGGGACGAGTACCCAGCCATTCAACACTACACACTGCATTCAGGCCAGTTTTGGGCAGGGCTGTCTCAGTCTTTGTCTCTCATACCAGAAACCAGACAGCCACAACAAGAAGTGCCTATTGGTCACACATTCCATTCACCCAGGTCCCACCCACAGGGCGTACCCACAACATACAGTCCCTGGGAAGGCTCAAGTCAGTCTGGACTGGACGACACAACAACACCACATATGGAACTTCCACCCAACAGCCAGTCAGGGGGAAGGGACAGAGTCAGGGCTTCCCAGGACTTTGGGAAAACAAGGTAATAGGTAATAGAAAGCAAGAGGCCACAGGGGCCATCTTGTTTTCCATCAGGAATCAACTGATTCCAATGGCAGTGCCTGGGGATCTCAAAATGGAGGATACTCAGCACACCTGTCAAAGTCAGAATGGAGCTGCCACCAGCCCCTACCCTGCTCTGCGGGCCACCCACAGGTGCCCAAAAACATACACTAGGGGCAGAGGGTTGTACCTCCACCCATGGGTGCCGTAAGGGTATCCCACGGGTCTGTTCACCAAACCAAAAGAGAGAGAGCTGCACCGCCAGGAGTCCCACATGAACTCCTGCGCGGAAAACACGACAGAACACAAGATAAAAAGGCAGTAAAGGACAAGGATACGGAGGCCCTGTCCCTACGATGCATTTCCAGCATCACATGCACCTACCTGGGCGCCAAGGGGAAAGCCTAAAACACAAGTAACCCCAAGTCTGTTTTCACACCTGAATTTCACACTCTCTGCAGACGGGCACATCATACAGATTTGGGCCTCGGGTGTCCATGGCACCAAGGAAAACAGGGAGCCCCATGCATTTCCAAAAGAAGAGGACACCCGTGGGAATCCGCAGAGGTATGATTTGCGCAAATCGGCCCAGAATGTATTAACCAGACACCTCTGCAAAGTCCAAAATGTGGGGAAAAAATGCATTTTACGCACATTTCACTCAGCTCACCCATCGAAACATGCCACCAACAACACATGGCCCACCGTCCGTGTTCCCACAGGTGTCCCAATGAAAATGGTACCTCACATGTGTGGGTGCACCTACCTGGGCGCCAAGGGGAAAGCCTAAAACACAAGTAACCCCAAGTCTGTTTTCACACCTGACTTTCACACTATCTGCAGACGGGCCCTTCATACAGATATGGGCCTCGGGTGTCCAAGCAACTAAAGAAAACAGGGAACCCCATGCATTTCTGAAAAGAGGACACCCGTGGGAATCCGCAGAGGTATGATTTGCGCAAATCGGCCCAGAATTTATTACCCAGACACCCCCGCAAAGTCCAAAATGTGGGAAAAAAATGAATTTTCTGCACATTTCACTCGGCTCACCCATCGAAACATGCCGCCAAAAACACATGGCCTACCGTCCCGCATTCCCACAGGTGTCCCATTGAAAATGGTACCTCACAGGTGTGGGTGCACCTACCTGGGTGCCAAGGGGAAAGCCTAAAACACAAGAAACCCCAATTTCACACTCTCTGCAGACGGGCACACTATACAGATATGGGCCTCGGGTGTCCAAGCCACCAAGGAAAACAGGGAACCCCATGCCTTTCCGAAAAGAGGACACCCGTTTGAATCCGCAGAGGTATGACTTGCGCAAATCGGCCCAGAATTTATTACCCAGAAGCCCTGGCAAAGTCTGAAATGAGCCAAAAACACCCACATTTTTCACTATGACAGGGGTTCAGCGGTGCACCTACGGGGGGTGCAAAAGGAAAAGGGTAACCCGCTGGTAACCCCAAGCCTTTCGCCACAGCACATTTTGTTCATGTGGGCAACCTACCGATTTGGGCCTAGGGTGTCAAAGCCAGCAAGGAATACAGGGAACCCCTTACATTTCCCAAAAGAGGACACCCATGGGAATCCACAGAGGTCTGCCTTGCGCAAAATGCCCCAGTTTTTCATTAGCCACAATCCCCGACAAAGTGTAGTATTTGGTGGGGAAAAAACACAATGTTCATTTTACCTGGGGTTCTGGGTAATTAATTCTGGGCCGCTTTGTGCAAGTCAGACCTCTGTGCATTCCCACGGGTGCATTCCGTCAAGGTTGCCCCAGAAGAGGGGACCGCTTGACGCCGTGCCGCCGACGACCGGAGCCGCCCGCTCCTTTGCCTAAGAACATTTGAATCAAAGGTCTCCCTTGTCCGCACCGATGACCGCTTTATACTGCCAGAGAGAGTCAAGGCCTCTGACGCGCCGAGGAGTATCCGCCGGTGGGTTTCCCACCACCTGAAGGTCACAAAGACTTCGACGACTCGACGCCCTTGCGGGGCCACAGTTCTTCTGAAACTCTTTGCGGTGCAGAACTATCAAACGCCGAGGTGCCCCGCACATCTCATCCTCGCAGGACGTAGCCGACAAGCACTGCCTGGATTGATGCCGTGGTCTCGGCACCCTTGAACTTCTCATCAGCACCATCAATGCCAAGTTCACTTTCTTCGACGCCTCTCGACGATCTGTGACTCCTGCTTGAAAGGGGGTCACTCAAGAAGGATCCATCGACGCTTCTTCGAAGAACTCTGCTCCACCAGGTACATTTGGGGGGTAACAACATTATAGGAGGAAATAAGACTATTGAGCAATATATGGACTGGGCTTGTGCTATATTTTTATTTTAGAGGTTGCCCAGGTGGGGGGATCTCCACACAAAACTGTGTCTAGTGGTAGGGGCCAGAAATCTGCCTATTGTTTCAACCATCTTGCTTTCCTTCCTATTTCTATTGCTGGGTTCCTTGTTATTGATCTATGTGACATTCTGACAGTATAGTTGATGCACTTTAATGAGATCTGATAATATTGGTGCTACCACTTAAGAATTGTATATATTTGCCATTGTTGACTTCTGAGTACAAAGTGAGTTATTGTGATAGTGTACATACCTTTGAATATTAATTATATAAAGACTGTGTTTTCAGTAATACAGTGTGTGGACATTCCTTTGTGGGGGCTTGGGGACTACACTGTACTTAAGAACCAGCCTGAATCACCTCCTTAGAAGCTAGGCCTTGATTGCTCGTCCATTGCTACCGTAATAGAGAATCTTGGCTCGGGTCCTCTGTGCCTCTCCTCTACCATATAGAGAGCATAAGTACAGACCCCCCACTATTTTACATGGCCCATCTCATGTAGCCATCCCCAGGGGCAGATAAGGGGGAGCTGTCTTGCACTCCTCCCTGAGCTCAGGCATCCATTCCTAGGAGCAGATATCAACGCCCCATCCCATTAAAAAATTCCCCATCCTTTTGGGGTGCCCCAAACCCCCCCTAAAAAGCGTTCCACCATTTTCACTTTTTTCCTTTGGTAACCCAACTCCCCTTGGGAGATGCGCCACCCCTCCAATTGGGGTGAGGTGGAGAGGTGCACACCCCTTAACAATAGAAAATTACCTGGCGGTGTATGGGGCCCCTCTGCCCCGCTAAAGGGCAGCCTGCCATTTTAAATTATTTTCTTTGTTTACTAAACTTGCCTTGGTGCAGAGAGGCAAATTGGTGTGCCAATCTGGCCCCAGGGTGCCCAAACCTTACACTGGGGGGCCTGTCTGACAATTTTTTGGGGTCTCTCCCCCCTCACCCCAAATGGGTGGCGGGGGCACCTCATGCAGGCCTCCCTGGGCCTCCTACAAACAGCTGCATGAGCTACACCCCCTCCACTTGGGGTAGGAGGGAGAGGGCCCCCAGGAATTGTGGGAAAGGCCCCCCAGTGGGTGGGGCAGTAAGGTTTGGGCACCCCGGGGCCAAATTGGCACACCAATGTGCCCCTCTGCACCAAGGCAAGTTTAGCAATACTTTTCAAGAAAAACAACATAATATGAGTGTGCACCAATCGTCGCAGGCTCCAATTCCTTTATTTCATGTTTTTTACTTTAATCTGCTAAAAATATAATCAATTCAAGTTCTTCAAAAAAGACACGCTTAGTTCTTTAACTGTCGCGTTTCTTCCTTTTCTGTTCTATCAGTCTTATTTATTGTGTCGTCAACATTACACAATCACATAAAACAAAACAGACGGACAAACACTTTTGGCCGGCCATATAAATATGTCACAGTCTAAGATCTGTCTTGTCTTTTTCAAAAATATTCCCACAGAGTATAAACTGCCCTCTTCAGAGCCGTCTTTAACCGGGATTGTTTTTTAAGTCTACTGTGAGACTTCAGGTGCTGTTTCTTCTGACCGTTCTTTAAAACGCAGGTATATGAGCGGTATTCTCCCACATGAACTCTCCTAACAGTATCTCAATTGCTCCTCAGGCCAATTGCTTAATATTCAACCCCCATTATTCTCCAAGTTAATTTTACCCTAACCTCCCTCCATTACTCGTTTTCCCCCTTTTCACTTTTCTCATTAAATGCCCAAACACAGTTTTGACACCTCGCTCAGTTCTACTCACGATTCATATATTCGTCTTCTGATTCTCGGGATCATCCGCCTTGTTATCGCCTCTTCAACTTTCTGTTCGTTCAGCTTTCTGTAGACACCAGGAGGAGATTCCATAGAAACCGGGGGACCCGTTACACCCACGCTTCCAAGTATAAAAGTTTTTGATCTAAAACCACTATCTACAGGGAGCCTCACATCTTTTCAGACGAATGGCATAGGTTGTGCGATATTTCCGGGAACCTCAAAGCTTACTTTATCTCGATGGATATCTAACCATCTTCTCTCTGCTACCACATGAACTGGGTGATCTGCAGCCCCGTGAGATGAGTAGCAATACCCTTGAGATGGATGGGGATTCAGAGTTTATTCATAGATCAACAATTGAAATTACTCAGGTAGGTGGCAAAAAGGATTACTGTTTTAAAATTAATTACCTAAAACAGGGAGTACAACGGACATCATCTGACGTCGCATAGCAATATCTCTCTCAATGCATTTCAGTAAAAAAGTTATCTTATATAGCAAAAAATTGTCATCGGTGACATTCAATCTACATTTTACCAACGCCATCCTATGTGGCAAACTATGAAAACCTAGTGGCGAATGTGATTGGATCTAAGAAACTATCTAAGTGTACACTCTATACTAGTATGGGACAGTGAATGAAAGTGATAGGCTTCTTAACATCAGTTGGGGCGCCTAATCCCTCCCCTCAAAATGGCCACTATGAACGTCACTAAATACACAACGTTCCATTGGCTACACAAACTATAGGACCCCTAGTTACGTGGTCCCCTACAATTGGTTGGCACTCTAACCTTTGTCAGTACTTTTCCACCTACGTCTAGCAGCACACAGATTGGACCTCCAGGCGCTGGTGAGCTCGTCTAAAACAGAGTTTCCCACCAATTAGCATATCCATCTATCATCACCTCAGTGGTCTGATGGCAATTAATACTTTGAACTTGTCCTTGGGAGTGTTCTTAACCCTGGGAAATTCAGGGGAGAGAACGCAAGCACTGCCCTCATGCGTAGGTGTGACAATCTCATCCGTCCAACTTCATCTGTCCACGTGACTGTAAACCATGATTTTGAGCTTCTCATGTATTAAAATGCTATTTTCTAATAGACCTCTGACGTCTTCATTGTTTGGTTCATGCCTTCTGAACAGGAGTTTTGTTGTTTCACACAATTTGTATCCAATTACTGCTCGCCCCAGCCTGATAAGACCTTGACTTTCTTGGCTTGGCTTCATGGCTCATCCAACCTCGCCTTTCTGAGATTCACTTTTAATTAATTTGTTTTCTTTACTGCGACACCCTGAAAATGAGACCTTCCTTTTTCAGTCCAATTCTGCTATAACACATAGTGGAAACAGTCATATTTTATTAGTAATGCATATATGTATATGTTGGCGCATGCCGCAACTTATTCACTACTTAGCTAGCCTCAAGAATACCTCGCCTGCTTGCGTTTCGCTGCATATGTACACGTGTAAAAAAACTTGATATTTTCATAATTTTCATGGCATAATCTTCTTCACCTTGATCCCAAGATGTCACTTATCCTTAATGCTGTCTTGATTCCTCATAGAATATCTTCATTCTCTTGTATCTGCATCTCTTATATGCAGCTCGATTCTGCATGACATCACCATTCATCTTGGCCATCCATTTGCTCTGCTTCTACTGGTATTTCATTCAAATGGCCATAATATTGTCTTGTATGCATGTATGGTTTCCTCAGTGGGAACCTTGCCTCCAGGATTCTCTTTGATACCTATATTCTTAAGGGTACTACATGTGTTTCACACTCGGGCTCCCAACATATAGGCAATATGGATGAAGTGGTTGAAGTGGGGGTACTTAGCTGCTCCTGAACACTCCCCCCTCTGGGTGATTCATCAACCACTCTACCATCATCCTGCACTCCTAGACATCCTTGTCCGAAGAAATGCTTCTTTGGGATCCATATCTTATTGACACCCATCAGCCATCCTGCTGATTACACATGCTCATCTTTGTTCCAAGTCATGAGCATGCACTGTCCACTTGTACTACAGTAGATCCATCCTCTCACATACTTCTTATGATTCTTTGGATACAAGAATTTAATTTCCTCAGGTGCATGGCTACTGGCCTTCACAAAGTCTCTGATTTCTTCATCCGTCAAGTCTTTGGCCTTCCATCTTGATTTAACATCGATCATGATTTTCATCACTGTGGCTTTCTTTTCTGTCTTCTTACATTGTGTAATTATAATATTGATTACACAGAATCCAAGCAACACCTATACAATCAGGGCTCCAAGGAACTTGAACATGTCTGCCATCCATAGTGGAACCCAAGAAAACAGTGCTCCAAACCAACTGTCATCAGCAATGTCCCCTACTTCGTCTACCATCTGGACATGTAGCTTTGTCAACATCCCTATAGCCTCCGTGAAGGTTCCATTCTTGTCATCTTGAGAAGGTATGAATGTGCAATTTGATTCTCCGATTTTGGCACAAACACCTCCATCCATAGCTGTGATCATGTCTAGGACATATCTGTTCTGGAGAGTCATCAATCGTATGGCTCTCAGCTCCTCTTTGATAGCATTGAATCCTTTTATGGTTGTATTGATTGTTTGCAGCAATTCCCAGCTGGTAATCTGAAGTCATTTGGAATTCTCTCCAACCTGGACAATGAAGATCAGCCTGAAGACTGAAGCTGTCTCACTAAACAGTCTATGCCCAAAAGGAATTGAATCAAAAGCTTCTATTGACTTTGCCGAGAAATAGTTCTCTCTCTTTGCTCGATTCAAAAGTTCAGCAGATCTCTTCTTCCTTAAGTGTGCATCTGCTTTTGGAAGTTCACCAATCTTCAGGTCACTTTTCGGAATCACCAACTCTTGCACATGAACATTCACCAGTGAACATTGTCCTCCCCAATTTGCTGTTAGCTTCATATATGCCCTTGTTCCACAAGCCCAATAGTGCTCCATGATCACTGTTGTTCCAAATTTCATTCCTGGTACATCAAAGAAACCACCACAATTCTGGTTCTCTCCACCTTTTCTTGTGCCATTATTTCTGAAGCACAATTGTACACTTTCCAAAGGCACTATCTCCAAGGGTCCTCCTCTGTCTTTGACCCAGGTCAGTAGCTTAGCAAGTCTCGGCCATAGTGGTTTGCATCCATTCTGCACTTTGTCAATGGCTAGTTTATAGCAGCCAATGACCACCCAAGCTCTGCAGATAACCACCCCTTCTTTCCAGCCATCTGGAGATAGCACTGATCCCCAAATTTGATCGCCCATTTGAGATAGGCATCCCGGCCCATGAACTGGCCGCTGGTCAGCAGAGTGCTATGTGTGATAGAATATGTGCTGTCTGGACAACCATTTCAATAGCTATGAAGATTTTAGACTTCCCCATGCTATAAGGCAGGAGTGCACATACAAACCATTCCTCCTCTGAAGTCCTTCTTCCAAATTCCTTCATATGCTGATACCATATGTTGTTCCATAAATGTGCTGTGCTATCCAAGTAATCATTCAACTCCTGATCATTCTCCCTTACACTTCTCCTAGGTCTCATTCTTCTCTTATGAGTTTCTATTATCATCTCATTGAGTATGTCATCATAATTGCTCCTTACTGGACTAATTCCAGAAGCATTTGTCAGTGGACTTGGTGTTTTTACATGCACTACTTGTGTAGGAGAACATTTCAAAAGCTTCATTCTATCAACATAGCTTTTAAGCATCAAAATGTCTTTCATAATCTCTATATGTGATTTTCTTCTAAAAGGTAACTCTAGCCTATTAATTACAGGGCCAGGTGCTCTCGTGTGTATCTCTAAAGTAGGAACAATCGTATAAGGTCTTGGCTGCTTTGTAGTTGCCACGTTTGTACCTTCCTTCTGTTCTGGAAGATTCACATGAGTTCTTGCTCCATTTACATCTATATAAGACGTATGCACTGTGAGTGAAAGCAGTATCACTATAAACAAAATACAAGCATAAATCAAGCAAAGATATGTAATCTTACGGCAATGCCTTTTGATGCATCGTGGCTGTCTCTCAGGATCTGGCATCATGATATTACTACTAATGCTGCCCATTGTTCTTTTTTAAGGAGGGAAAAACAATTCTTTAATCAGGCAACACTATGCACTATTTCAGGAAGCTGCTGAAATGGTTCTGTAACTCTTCTCAATTAGCAGACTGCTTACTGGATGATGAACATGAATTCCCAAAGAATGCCATGAATTGGCCGCTCATCGGATGGCATGTTGATTTTCTTTCAGCATGAAACAAGAGTTCTTTTTCCAAATGGATCTCGGATCTGCCCCTCGAAGGAAAAGTCTCATTCGGTTCTTAATGTTCTTTCAGAGTACCTGTTCATTGGGTTAGAATGTCTCTCAAGTTTTCATTGAGCGCTGCATTATTTCTTGGGTCTCTGGAAAGTTCTGACATCGGTCTGTCTTCGAACAAGATGCAGGCATTCTTCAATCAGCTAATAAAAGACTAAACTGACCAATATGTGTGCATTATCTGCTGATAGGGGCATTTGCGTTTCCCCCAGTGAACTCAAGAAGCCGGAGAATCTGCTCAACAATTGCTATGAGCAATCTCCTTACAATCGGACCATTTTTAGGATCTTGCAGGAACACAAGAACTCTAGTAGTTCTCCCTACAAGTGCAGGGTATGCACGCAGTAGAAACACAAAAACTGCTAGAAAGATCCTTGAAGCGCTGTCATTAGGCACCACCATACTTGCCTCCAAACAGGAACTCAGTGAGAAATGAATCTGGATATTGCTCTCTTTTCCAATTGTCGAAAATAAACTCCAGATCTAGCACATATTTTCTTTTCAATCAAGGCTTAAGCATACCTCAGTCCAAAGTCACCAAACTCCTGTGGCTCAAGAGTGCAATAATTTCTCTTAACCTCTTTTTAATGACTGAAAAGAGTGTTCCAAACAAAGCCACAGTCCAATTAATTATTTATCTTTGTTCAGCAGGTTCTGCATCCTTCTTCCTCAGCATAGATCTAGTCTGCACGTGCTGTTGTTCTTCCCCAATGCTTGCTTCCGATGGGTGTGGGTGCATGGCCGGTTCTCCGGCTTAGATCTTTTCATCACCTAGAAAAGTTCAAGCACGTCTGCCTTGCACCTTGACTGCAGATGCCGTGACATCCTCTACAATGAAAGGGCCGTTGAAGCGAGGTTCATGGCACTTTCGAGTATGATTGTGCATTAGGATCACATCTCTGGGGAATATATTTTGGAAGACAAAGTTCTGTAATTCCACTTGTTGAAGCATCTCGTTCTGTGTTCTGTACTGCCCCACACCCTTTTCACTTGAGCTGATCGGAAATGACAGAGATACTTGAAGTCATACAAATAGGATAATCATGTAAATGGAGCGAGGTCTGGTTGTGTCAGGGCTCTCCCTAATATTAGGAAAATGCATAATATGTTCATTCAATCAGTAATCCATTTGTTTAGTACAAATTAAGTTTAATGAGTTTGCAAGACAGCCGACATGTTTTTCGACCAACACCTCGTCATCCTCAAGGCTGTTTGTATAAGATTTCAAACAATATTAAATGAAATATAGGTTACATTGCCCAATGTCATAAATTATAAACATGCATTTTCAAATCATGTTTATAATTTAACCCTACTATACAACAGTCAGAAAACCAACCCTCAGAACAGTGCGCACACAAGACCTGCAATGGTAGTGTCAAACCAGTAAGTAATTAGAGAATTACATATCCAATGATGGAAGAATGAGGAGGTTGCCAAACACAAGACAGGAAAGACAAGAACAAAGCATGATATTGCTAAATCGCACTCCAGTCCTAATTATTAATCAGAAAAACTAAGAAGTTGTGCCACGGAACCAGCAATCCAGGTGCAACACAACACTCCCAATTGTGAGTGACCAATTAAGGAAAGGCGAGAAAGTTCAATTGTGTGGATCAGAGAAAATGTTAATTAAAAATGCCATGCCACAGTAAAAAAAAGTAACCTACTATACAACAGTCAGAAAACCAACCCTCAGAACAGTGTGCACACAAGACCCGCATGCCCAATACACATTTGGGTCTTACCACTGCAACGAATAATTCTCTCTGTTAGGTCATCAAAAAGACGGGAAACTCTCCATAATTAATACGTAAGTCTATTAGTGCAAAAACAGTGCTATTTACTCCACTCATTAGATTGTTGCCATACCAAATGATTTGTGAATAGTAGTAAGTAACTCTGCTTGTTGAAAAACTCAATTCTTCAGAAGCGCCTCAGGCGTCAATCGCAATATAAAGTAACAACATGAAAGCATTCAAAAACGTCCCAATATGGCATGTCACCAGTTCAAATGAAAAATATGTCAATCTCATTGCATAGTATGTAATGAGTAATCAAAATCTTACCCAAATCCAAAATAATGATGCCATTCACGAGAAAATAATCAAGTGGGTGAAGTACCACATACAGAGGTCTGTGGTAATTAACCTTTCAGACAGAGTTTTGAGTAAATCAGAAAATGTCTTACTGAATAAAGGATTGTTATTCGCACCTTCTTCTAAGACTAACTTTACTGATTTTCAAATTGATATCTTTAAATTCATATGTAAATATGGGGGGCCCGAGAGCCCCAAATGGGAAATGCTAAATGCTGCAGTGATTCTGCCCAAATCTGCTTTCTCCTGGGGGAGTGCCGGAGACCCAAAGTGATAGCCACAGCAGGCAGAAACAAAACGCGGTTGTGTCTGAGCCGGAGGAGCCTGAGAAACTTGGAAAGAAAAACCGCAGCGTTTTCAAACACAACGTTGTATTTATGTTTGCGGTCGCTTCAAAAGCGACCGCAAACATAAATACAACGTTTTTAAAGCTGCGGTTTTATTTCTAAGTTTTCCGGGCTCCTCCAGCCCGGAAAACTTAGAAAAAAAAACGCAGCTAGTGCTTATTTTTAAAAAAAAATAAATAGCACTTACCGAGATTCAGCTGCAGCTTTCCTGCTCTGGTCTCCGGTCCCCGTCCTCCGCGTACAGCACCAATGAAGGAAAAGCCACCCAGCGGTAGCTTTTTTTTACTACAGCTGGCTGGCTTTTCCTTCATTAGTGCCGCAAAAGCAAAAGCCAGCACAGGCGGGCATCCATTTCACAAAATGGATGCGCCTATGTGCTTGCTTTTGCGAATTTTGAGCTTGAATAGCTCAAAATTTTACATAGGAAGTTTAAAAAAAAAGTGCTAGTATTTTTTTTTAATGTTGCCTATCTATTTTTTAAATACATTTTTTTGCCGGACTATCCCTTTAAGGTAAGTGGCAGGGAGTTTCAGTGTTGGGCAGCTTTCACCTGGAAGCTGTTGCCACCCGTTTTGGTTCGTTTGAACCTGGGAACTGAGAGCAAGTTGGCATTGGCGGTTCTGGTAGGTCGGTTAGGGGTGTATCTTTTTATTCTGTAGACTAAGTAGCGGGGGGCTGCATTGTTGAGGCATTTATCAATTAAGGAGGCTACTTTGAGCAGGATTTTGTCGGTGGTGGTGAGCCAATTATGGGCTCTCCTGGTGTTGGAAATGTGTTCTCTCTTGGGAATGCTATGCGCTGCTCTGAGAGCATGGTTTTGCAGACTCTGGATTTTATTTGTAACATATTTGTTGGCTCCTACATAAAGGGTGTTACAATAGTCCAGTTTTGATAGTATAAGGGCTCTGGCTAAGGTGATACAGCTCTGGGTGGAAAGGAAGGGTCTGGCTGCTTTTATTAGTTTACATGTGTGGGCTGTGGAGGAGGCCATGGAGATAACCTGTTTGCGGAAGGAAAGGGAGGAGTCTAGATAGATTGCTAGAGTTTTAACTCCCTTGGCTACCTTGATAGAGTTTCCATCTATGATGAAGCTAGTGTAGTTGTGATCCAGTTTGTTTAGGTTAGGGGTGGAACTGAGGATAATAAGTTTGGTTTTGTCATCATTCAGGCATAGATTGTGGGAGGCCATCCATGCCTGGATGATTAGGTACACCCGGTTCCCCAAGGCCAAATCCTTGTTGTAATCTCCCGTCAACGGGTTGAGGATCTGGGTATTATCGGCGTAATTAGTGTAGGTGATACCCAGACCATCAAGATCATCAAACAGGGGCTTGGTGAACACGTTGTACAATGTGGGGGAGACGCATGATCCCTGGGGAACCCCGCAAGTGATGGGGATAGGGTCAGCGGATGCTGAGGTAGAGAAGACACGCATAGGCCTGTTGTTCAGGAAAGACTCAATCCAACCGATGGCTTCTTCAGAGAAATGGGCTGGCGAGTCTAGGTGGTTACAGAGAATTTTGTCATCTACTAAATCAAATGCTGCAGAGAGGTCAAGTAGAAGTAGTAGAGCAGTTTTCCTGTTATCTCTAAGGATGTCAATTTGAGCTTTGAGATAGATGAGAGCAGTCTCTGTCCCGTGCTGGGGTATAAAGCCTGATTCCCGGATTCCCAGGAGATGGTTTAATTCAAGGTATTGTTGTATTTGTAGATACGCTGTCTTGTCTAATATTTTGAGCAGGAAGGGGATGGTGGTGATGGGTCTGTAGTTAGTGGGTATAGATGGGTCTAGGGAGGGTTTTTTAAGTAAAGGGAGAACCCAAGACTCTTTTAGATTGTTGGGGATGATGCCTGAAGAGAAGGAGTCATTTATGAGTTTGGTAATGAGTAGTGAGAGGTATCTTGCCCTATCTTTAATGATTTGTGATGGGCAGGGGTCGCCCTGGCAGTTTGAAGGTTTGAGGCTGAGGATAGATTGTTCCACTTCTAACGTAGAGACTTTGGAAAAGCTGAAGCGGGAAAGTGGGTTGGGTGTAGGGTTATGGGGTTTAGGGCGGGGGGAGTGTTGGTAGAGTTAGTAGAGTTAGGATTCTTTCTTGTTTTAATTTTGATTTGTAGGCCTGCGACTTTGTTGGAGAGGGCGGTTTGGACACTGGTGCACCATTGTTTATCTTTCACACATGTGTCCGGAACAGGGACATGTTTTGTTAAGGTTACTAGCAATCCTACTAAGAGGATTATGAATGAATTACAAGTCCTGATCAATGAATGGCATGTTAAAGGTTATCTCACAGATGATGAAAAAGTCTTTTTGAACATAAAACTTCCCATAATGCCAACCTTGCATTTTTTGCCTAAAATACATAAGCCTTATACCACGCATCCAGAAGTGAGACCGATATTAAGCAGGATAGGGTGGGAAATTGAAGGCATTTCTAAATATCTAGATACCTAAATGTCCTCTTATATCAGGGGCACTAGAAGTGTATTGGAACACCTTTCCAAGATTGTGCGGCAGGATGATTTTCTTCTTGCAACCCTGGATGTGGTTGCTTTATATACCAATATTGATTATGATTTGGCCTTAAAAGCAGTGGACTATGCATACAGGGATTCATCGGCTTCTTATGTCAAACATGTTGAAATGCTCCAAATGTTTTTGAAATTTACTTTGACCAACAATGCCTGTTTTTTTAACAACACATACCATCTCCAAACCAGAGGGGTAGCGATGGGGGCTAAGTTTGCGCCATCACTGGCAAATCTTTTTATGTAATTTTTTGCAGAAACTCATGTTTTGGGTAATGTCCCATTTTCTCAAAATGTACTTATCATCTGGCAGGGTACCTCGGACTCTTTTGATCAATTTCTTTCCTATGTAAATAACAATGTCTTCGGCATACAATTATCAGGACATTGTGATCCTTTTAGTGTCAATGTTCTTGATTTGCATATTATCATTAAGAACAAAAGAATTGAGACAAGTACTTTTCGTAAATCCACGGAGGTCAATTCCATTTTACATGCTAGGAGCTGCCACCTTAGATCAATTTGACAACATCCCATGTGGGGAATTTTATCAAGCGGGACACAATTGTAGTCTGGCACAGGACTACAATCAAGAATGCTTGATGCTCAATTTGAGATGTTTGAATCGAGGCTATCAACCTAAGGTTATTCATGCAGCTATGCATAAATATAGTAGCACGGATAGAGCCAGTTTGCTCACTACTACATCATCCAAAAAGGATAAGGACCAGAAGTTGAGCATTATTACCAAATATTCTATGGATACTAGTAGCCTATACAAATTAGTACTTAAGCATTGGCATATTCTTCTTTTGGATAAAGACCTTTCACCATTTTTGTCAGCTAAACCTAAATTTGTTTACACGACGGCTAGATCAATCAAAAATGTGGTCTGTCCATCACATTTGGATACTTCTAAACACATGTCATTAACTAACTCTAATTGGCTCACTCCATCCAAAGGCTTTCATAAATGTGGTGACTACACCATGTGCAAATTTGCACAAACAGATTGTTCAGTTTTCACTGATGCCTTTTGCATCAAATATGTGGTCTGTCCATCACATTTGGATACTTCTAAACACATGCCATTAACTAACTCTAATTGGCTCACTCCATCCAAAGGCTTTCATAAATGTGGTGACTACACCATGTGCAAATTTGCAGAACAAGATTGTTCAGTTTTCACTGATGCCTTTGGTTTGAAGATGACAATCAAGGACTTTATCAATTGCAGATCCACTTATGTAGTGTATGCATTAATATGTGATTGTGGTTTGATCTATATTCGCAGTACAATTAGTCTTAACAGCCAGGACCAGCAGGTCCCACTAGCAGTACACTGGCAAATGAAGCACCAGTTAGAAAATAAGGCAGATATTAGATTCATAGGCTTGGAGAAGGCCAAATTGGGCAAGAGAGGTGGAGATTTGCAGTTACAACTCAGGAAATGGAGAGCAAAACCATTTGTTTTTTCCACTGCATAGAAAGAGGTCTGAACACAGATCATGAGATGTCTTTTTGAAATAATGATTTGTAACCACTTCAGTGATTCTTGATGTACACTGGGCACATGTTATTGTGAAGATGGAACAGTTTAATTTTATTTACATCTTTCATTTTTGTATTTGATATTAACTATTTCTGTTGACTTGTGCCATGGTCAACTAACTAGGTGCACCCATCATCTCTGGAATACACATCTCCAGCCATCACCAATCGGTGTATTATGAATTACACATGCAGTTCCTTTCCATTTTAAATGGGATCCCCCCTCTTTTATTTGTTTACTGTTTACTATGTTTTTCTGCACTTTGGCAGTATGCTTTGCCATTTGTGAATCTGGACTCTAACTCGCACGTGAAATTCTGAGCAGTTATCTCTCAGGGACTCAAAACATATACGGCGCACAGAACGTGGCTTTCTTGTTTTCTCTTTGACGTATCCTGTGCTAAGATGCTGCTTGTTGCTAAGAGATAAGTAGCATTCTGTATCAGGTGATGTGTGATACGGCACAGATGGCACGTACACGCGCACAACGTCACACGCTAGCCTCATTTCCGGATAATGTTAAAATGCTTTAACTTCGTGAATCTGCCCATGAACTGGTGACTGGTCAATATTTGCCTCATGGAATTTCTTTCACCAGGTAATGACACATTTCTGAGAGTGCAATGTTCCGTATGTATATTAATGGCTTTGCCTAAGTTTGAGATCCTCTTGGGACGAGGGATTCTTAGCAGTTTGTTGATTTAGTTTTTCAGGGATTGATCCCCTTATCTGCAGGATTGTGGTACTTCACCCACTTTATTATTTTCTCATGAATGGCACATTATTTTGGATTTGGGTAAGATTTTGATTACTGATTACATACTATGCAATGAGATTGACATATTGTTCACATGAACTGGTGACATGCCTTATTGGGCCGTTTTTGAATGATTTCATGTTGTTACTTTAGATTGCGATTGACGCCTGAGGCGCTTCTGAAGAATTGATTTTTTCGACAAGAAGTTCCTTACTACTATTCAGACATCATTTGGTATGGCATCAGTCTAATGAGTGGAGTAAATAACACTGTTTTTACACTAATAGACTTACGTATTAATTATGGAGAGTTTCCCCTCTCTTTTATGACCTAACAGAGAGAAATATTCATTGCAGTGGTTGTCGAAATAGAAAGTATATCGTGCCTCCTATTGTAATAAATATATTTAATATTGGCCTATGCCAAGCTGCTCGAAGTCGCTTGCGAAAGAAATCTGTGTTGCAAGGCCCTGACCTTAAATCCATGTAGTTCGGCATTTTAGGTCAAACCGCCATTTTAGGATTCGTTGTGTAAAAGTCACCCTGTGAGCTAAAATGGTGGACGATGTCATTGCAGAATACAACATGGCCGTCTTGACCTCTGTACATAGCTAATGTGTAATCTGCCTGCAGGCCACTTGTTGGGGTCATGAACTGAGACCTTGTCCTTCGCTGACCTATGTGTAGAAGGATTACTCGTACAATTAAAACTAATCCACAAGCATATGTTGAGACAATGTATTCAAATACTGAACAAAGAACATCTGTTTAACTATGTATTAATGTTTAAGAAGGTCTGCATGGAAAACTTTAGAATACACAGCTATTGCATACGCTTGTTGATACATGTATTAAAAGCAAACCAGTTATATGCAGTTATTTGAGACTTGGCACGAACCCTAGATCGGTGATATATTAAAAGGAATATTATCCCGCAGTGGGGCTGGGCATCGCACCCACAAAATGTATAAAAAGCGAATGCATTCTAATGTACAGCGTCTCTCACTGAACACACTGAACCACGCTGGAGTTCGTTGTGTTGTACTGAGGGCCGATAGCTATCTGATTTTGCACTGTTTTTGTAATTGAATTCAGTATAGAATAAAGTACTTTGTATGTTCCTTTGTAACCCGTGTTCGGTGTAGTTCCTTTTGGGGGTACTCAGCCTCGATATTTTTTCTCTGTTTTCACAGTTGGCGCCCGAATAGGGACCCTCAAGATTGATGCCGGATTGTTGAAGGTTGACACACGCTATCGGACTGGGATCAGACGGTGTGACATAAAGGGGCCCCTGGATGAGAAGCGACACCTCAGCAGTGCTGCACGACTCGATCCCTGGATGATTAGCTTGTTTTCTGAGATGGCATCTTGACGAGGGTCCACTTATCGAGGCGGGCAGATTTGCCAAAATCACCATACACGAGGTAAGATTAGTTAGGTAAGATTCTTAGAAGTACCGATCAGTCCTCCTTAGGTTTGGTCAGGTGAGTCGTGACCCAATTCTTAATTTAACCCTGACAATTTGAATTTTGGCGCATTGTATCTGCAGACACAATTATTGACCAGCAAACCCCAAGAATTTGAGATATGCCTGGGAAATTGTCTATCTGCTTTAGGGCATTATTCCGCAGTGATAGACAATCACTGGAATTTAGCCGTACGGCACCACAGGAGGGGTCGCCGGCATGTACTATGTACTGTAAGTATGGCATTGGAAGTATAGTATTTAATGATATTTGGCACAGACAAATCAGACATGCCTCCGAACTTCAGTGGCCAATCAATGGTAGTTTTGAGATCCCTCGCATTGAATACTTGGAGTCAGTCTTGTTAAAGAAAAAGGCTAGACCTGCAGCATTTGATGTTTTGCAGAATTGGAAAAAAGAAGCGTTGCAACAACTTAAAGGTAGAGAGAAACATGCACGTCATCATAAAACGAACGCTGAAAAGGCATTATTATATGACCAAAACAAACAGTCTGAGGCGACTAAACATATGAATAGGGCTTTCTGACTTGGAATTCAGAAAATCTATCCTTCTAAAGATCTTCATAATTCTGATGAATTTATTGACAAAATATTAAATGAACGAAGGCCTGGTGCCTCTGCGTCACCTCTGTATGTTCCTCTTCCCACTGCTGTACTTCTTCCTGCTGTTATTCCTGCTCTTCCTGCTCAACCTGTTGTTCCTACTACTCCGGTTTTTGTCCCTCCACCTGCTTCCAAGTGGTCCTGAGACGCTTGTAATCGACCAAGGTACAGGAACAAAAGTTGTCACTCGTAATACTGTACCGCCGGAGAAGAAACGTGAGTTAATTGCATGGGCTAAGCATTGTATGGAGAAGGATGATCAAGCTAGTGTTTTTGCCACACTTTGTAATACGGGTAATTTTCCTGAGAAAAATGTTTTTATTGAAGGTTTAGGGATTCAGTTATGCATAATGTGGGGAAGATTAAAAAATGCGGATGTTCCGCAAGGGTTAAGGGATCTAAATACTCTAGCGCTTTCTTGGGACACTGTGGAGTAGGCAAATGAGCATGTTGAGAGGTTTTTTGGGTATAGAAAGGAGTTAGAAAAGTTACAGAATGAGGATGATGAAGAGGAGAATATGTATGTATAGAAACGGTTCCTTCCGTGTCGTAAACCGATATCGGAGGAAATGCAAATTTGTAAGAAAAACGCGATTAGATGGATTTCAGACATATCGATAACTCCAGTTGAGGTATATTACACATATAGTCAATATACGTTGGAAATGCAGAGGAAAGTGATACAGGTAATGATAGAATACCTGCAGGATGAATGTGTAAAAAGGAAGATTAGTTGTCCCACAGATTTATTGAGCATTTACAAGAGAGCTTTTTCGCTTGACACTTCTTCGACTGCTTTAGCGCTCGACTTGGCTCTGTTGCTTAGTAAGCGTTCGGAGTCCCCTATTTCTCAGTTGCCTATGAGAGAGGTTCTTCCAACATTTGTCCCGAAGGTTGAGGTTGAGGCCAATCCTGTAAATAATATAGTCGCTGTGAACATTCCTGCACATTATGTAGCACAGTTTGTTCATGTCCCGTTCTCAAGACAGGAAGTGAACACTATTAGGCAATCTATCCCCGATATTAGGAAAAATTCGACAGGGTTCTATAAAAAGTTGGAATCGTTTTGCAATCCTCAGTGTTCACCTTAGGTGACATTGATTTGTTGTTTCCTGGGCTCCTGCCCGTAGATTTATGGAAACAAGTGAGAACTATTGACGATGTACCCGTGTTGGCAGATACATGGGCGAATATAACCAGACTCGATGGGGAAAGGCCAGCTGGTGAAAGACTGCAACACTTGATATTAACTCTGCCAGATAGAATCATTGCTAAATTAAAAACCATAATTCCCGAAAAGAGAATTATTTGGGACAAGCTTACGGCCTGTGTTCAAGGAAAGTCTGAAGGTGCTACCGAGTTCTTTAATCGGTTCGAACAGGTATTCTCGGATTTCAGTGGACAAGACTTAGGCACAGAGTATGGGAAAAGATTATTTGTGGACAAATTTGTACGTGGATTGCTGCCTGACATCCAGTGACAGATTATGTCTTGTAAGAGCGCTTGGCAAGTGAAATCACAATCAGAAGTACTGCACATGGCTCAGTACTATGAGAACCGTGTCAATAATGAAAAAGATAGGATTGAAAAACGGAAAGGCAATTTAAAAACTAAAGTGCTATTGCAGCAAATTGTTAGGGGCCCCAGAGGGAGTAATTCTCAGGTTAGAGGTCAGTATGTCCCGCAGGGGAATGTGCCCTTGGGTCCTGTGAATATTATCCAGTGTGCTTAGTGTCGTCGAGAGGGTCATTGGCGAGCACAATGCCCCGTCCTTCAACAAAGGTCGAATAATACATTTGGTAATATGGGTAGGCGATCCAGAGGACGCCCGGGCGTAGGGGGCCCTGGTAGAGGTCAGTTTACACAGGACAATCAGACTCCGAGTGCAGACACTAGGAATATATTTGATCATCCTTCCGCTGCATATTTATCTGAAGGGCTTCCTTTTGATGATATTCTGTTTCGTTAGGATTGCCCGAAGCAGGGTTTGGAACCTACACCTATTCCCGTCAATCAGAATGGTCCCTACATTGAAATGGTGGTGGGAAATAGGAAACATCAGTTTTTGATAGACACTGGAGCACAGAAGTGTTCCATTGATCATTTGCGGGTTCCAAACATTCCACTGTCAGGGCAAACCAATGTTTCTGTAGGGTTTTCCGGTACACCAGTTGTTTGTCCGGTTTCTGTGCCGGTACCTATTTCTTTGGGTTCCTTTACGGACCAGTGTCCTTTTCTGTTGACTTCAGATTGCGGAGAGAACTTGATGGGGTTGAATTTGTTAAAAGAATTAAATGCAGTGATTCATTGTTCTTCTGATGGAGTGCGCTTGACGATTTCACCACAGCAATTTTCTGCCTCACAATTTTTGATTAGAGCTTTGCCTCCAGAATTCATTGATGTACCAGAGAGGTGGTGGGCTGTCGACGACAATGATGTCGGTGTTTTACAGATTGAGCCTGTTAAGATAGTTTTGAAACATGGAATTGAGCTGCCACGCATTCCACAGTATAAGATTTCGGTTGAGGGCGAGCAAGCTTTGAAATGTATTGTTTCCGATTTTGTGCATCGCGGTGTGATTGAAGAAATTTCAGGAAGTTTGTGTAATAGTCTGATTTTACCCATGTACAAGAAAGGCGATAATGTAATTCCATTCCATTTTATAATTGATTTACGTGCCATTAATAAAGATGTGTCACCACAATTTCCAATTGTGCCTGATGTAACAACGATCCTAACCATGATTCCAGCTACAGCTACTTACTTTAGTGTTGTGGACTTAAAGAATGCGTTCTTTAGTATTCCTATACACAAAGATAGTAGATAAAAAGGGGGCACTGTGTTATTACTTATTCATCTAGCTAAGCATGGTCACAAAGCTTTGCTTACAAAATTTTAATATTGTTGTCAGGAGGTCGCCTATTTAGGCTATCTCCTGTCAAAGGAGGGAAGAAGATTGATACCTGAAAGAATAAAACACATTTCTGGCATGTCTGTCCCAAATACACCGAAGGAAGTTAGGGCCTTGATAGGTATGGCTTCTTACTGTAGGTTGTGGATCCCGAATGTCTCACTAGTGATCACACCGATGGTGGCTTTGACAAAGAAGAGCATTTCTTCGCCATTGCCATGGAACAGGGTACACCAGCAGTCGTTTGACTTGCTTAAGACTGCATTATGCTCTGCACCAGTTTTGGGCACACCAACCTATGAAAAGGCCTTTGTATTGTTTGTGCATGAATGTGATGGATGTGCTTTGGCTGTATTAACGCAGGAACATGGAGGGAAGAATAGGCCGTGCGGTTACTATTCTTCCGCCCTTGATCCTGTAGCATGCGCTTTGCCAAGATGTGTGCGCGCTGTTGCTGCTGGTGCCGCCGCTTCTGTAAAACAGAGTGAGAGAATGGTCCTAGGCCATGATCTAACCCTGATGGTGCCTCATTCTGTAGATGTTCGATTGAACCGAACTCAAACGCAACACCTCACTTCTGCACGGTTGACAAGATATGAATTGATCTTGTTTGCTCCTCACATTCAAATTAAGAGGTGTTGTGTCCTTAATCCGGCTGAACTTCTACCTTTTCCGCAAGATACTACTTGCGGCGATGAAGAGTCACATGATTGTTTGTATACGACCGAACAAGAAACAAAGGGCAGAATTCCTCCTTTGGATAATCCGCAAGGAGAGCTGTTTTGTGACGGCTCCTGCTTTAAACTTCCGGATGGTACATCCGCAGCCGCTTATGCAATCACTACATTAAGCACGGTTGTGGAAACTAAGAGAATTACGCATAATTCTGCGCAGGCCGCAGAGATTATAGCATTGACCCGAGCTTGTGAACTTTCCGAAGGGCTTGCAGTAAATATATATACTGATAGTCAGTATGCCTTTGGGGTGGTTCACAACTTTGGGAGACTTTGGTCAGAAAGAGGGTTCCTAACTTCGCATGGCACCAAGATTCAACATGGCTCCCTAATAGTACTACTACTCTCAGCGCTTGGCTCCCTTCTCAGTTAACAGTTATGAAATGTGCAGCACATTGAAAGATTGTGGATGATATTGGAAAAGGGAATGCTTTCTCTGATCAGATAGCTAGACAAACTGCCACAGATCTCTTCACGGAGATGTATGTTTCAAGGGAGACCTGCCAATATCTGGAATCTTCCAAAATGCCGAAATTCAAAGAATGTTGAAAATGTACTACTTTCAGACTATTGTAGCCAATTGACTAAAAACCTGTATTTGATTTATCACCAGGTACGAGAAGCTTTACCTGTACGATATGAGGGCCCGGGCCACAGCATACGACCTGGGAGTTGGGTGCTCGTCAAATAATTTGAGCGCACCTCCTGTATCGCGCCTCGCGCCTCGCAGGAGTGGGCCATTGCAGGTCCTGTTGGTCACCCAGACAGCGCTGCGGGTAGCTGGACGAAAGAACTGGCTCCACGCGTCACACATCAATAAACATCCTCGCCCTGTACCACACGCTACAGAAGAAACAGAACCCCTTGCTGATACTGCAACCAATGATCCCAAAGCAGTAAGCAGCATTGAGAGTGTGTCAGAAAATATCTCTTTGCCCGGGAGGTTTAGGTAAGCTGCCATTTTGTCTCCACACTCTCCACATATTTTGCACCCGGAAACGGCTGTTTCAAATTCAGCCTCCTCACTTACCTCCGATGCGCTGCTTCCAGCAGGAAGTGACGGCATATTTTTTCCGGATCAATCAGTACCAGGAAAAGTACAATACAACTTGCGACCACAAAGATAGACTTACGGCACGGTTTGGCTGTGCATTCGGAGGGGGAAAAGAGTCATCGAGGGCTTGCTTTTGCCCAAATTTGAGAAAAGGGGATTCTGTTGGCTACGGTTGTGGTAGGACTAAGAAATCGCGCGACCGGGGGTTCGCCAGCAACGAACATTGGGGTTTCCATCTGAAGACTACAATGCCTCCTACCGCCGCCGCTCGTATTGGACTTGTAAATAAAGGGGTGACCAACCGGGACAATGGACAAAATGCCTGGCCCCGAAAACGTATTGCTGTATTCTTGTAATGATATTTGGTTTTTTAATAGTCGCTGCCTTAGGATTGTGGTACCTCGAGGAAACTCACTCTTTAGAACTTTTGTTGCCTACTGAAAGTGCACCCATTGTTCCTACTCCCTTTGTACATTTGCACACTTTATCCCCTCAGGATTCCCAGCACAGACAAAGGTACCATAATAACACTCTACTACTTATAATGAATCCTACACATGGCATTTTTAATAAATCCAACTGCTGGGTCTGTTCACATTTACCACAACACGGGGAAAAGGGGCTAGGTTGCTATATTCATCCCTTACCATTGACAACTGCCTGCCATGCTTCTCTTAGAGCACTGTTCTTTGGCCGATGGAATGATAGCATCTCAGGGAACTTTGATGGCACCAATTTGAATAGTTTTGAGAAACGTGTTTTGACTCCCCTGGGATGCTCGCTTTTTGCAAATAGGAGTAAACTGAATGTTGCTTCTATTAGGCCTTCTGACAAACTGTCTCGTCCTTTCCAGTCTTTGATTTCCTTTAAAATGGCTCTGATAGGCAATAAGGATTCCATGCCTCCTTCTTACACTGTTAACCATAGCCCTGATTCAGTTTCATTTTGCATACAGAGGAATGGAAGTCAGTCAATGGGAAAATGTTTAGGTTGTGCCAACGTTGCAAATTTGACTGGGGAGAACAGACCTTTGTATGTAGGCGAACCTATCTACATTCTCTGTGTTAATGTAGCATTCCCATGGTTGCCCAGGGATTGGCAGGGAACCTGTTATTTAGGGATCCTGTTACCTGGGGTGTTTATAGCTAGTACAAAAGAAGTTTTGAAGGCTCGTCCACGGCAGGATGAGAATGGTGATACCCCGGCACAAGTATTGGGGGATATAGCAAAATCAGTTGTGCCATTTTGGGGGCAGATAGCGAATTCAGAAGATATCAGAAAACTAGCGAGAGTACTGGAGAGAACCATCAACCGGACCACGGACATATTCTATAATATGACGTTAGAACAAAAGGCGATAAGATTATTAGTACTTCAAAATCGAATAGGATTAGATGTCATTCGAGCTGAGCGTGGTGGAGTATGCAAATTAGTGGGGTCCGCTTGCTGTGTTTTCGTACCAGATTTCTCCCTAACTATCTTCAAGGCAATACAGAATCTGCACGTCCTTAGTTCCGAAGTGCATGTTCCCGAGGGAAACTGGGATCTGAGCACTTGGTTCTGGGACTTCTTGCGATCTTGGGTTTGGAAGGTACTTTCGGTCTTATTAATTATTTTTGGAATCCTGTTGTTTCTTTGTTGTTGTATTCAGTGCCTGCCTGGTATGTGTTCGATATTAGGGGGATGTTGCGCACAGGCGGTAGGTTCGATAGGACATAAAGTGTATGCCCCAGATAAGACTTCCAAAGAATACGTATTGAAGGATATTTTAGCAAAAGACCTAATGGCAATAGGTATTTCTGATAGTGATTCAGGGTGCATGGACAATGATGCATGGAGTTATTTGCAAGAAGATCCAAAGTAGTTTTAGCACTTGGCATAGGCCAAAAGGAGGGTGTGTCGAAATATAAAGTATATCGTGCCTCCTATTGTAATAAATATATTTATTATTGGCCTACGCCAAGCTGCTCGAAAGTCACTTGCGAAAGAAATCTGTGTTGCAAGGTCCTGACCTTAAATCCATATAGGTCGCCATTTTAGGTAAAACCGCCATTTTAGGATTCGTTGTGTAAAAGTCACCCTGAGAGCTAAAATGGTGGACAATGTCATTGCAGAATACAACATGGCCGTCTTGACCTCTGTACATAGCTAATGTGTAATCTGCCTGCAGGCCACATGTTGGGGTCATGAACTGAGACCTTGTCCTTCGTTGACCTATGTGTAGAAGGATTACTTGTACAATGAAAACTAATCCACGAGCATATGTTGAGACGATGTATTCAAATACTGAACAAAGAACATCTGTTTAACTATATTGTATTAATGTTTAAGAAGGCCTGCATGGAAAACTTTAGAATACACAACTATTGCATACGCTTGTTGATACATGTATTAAAGGCAAACCAGTTATATGCGCTTATTTGAGACTTGGCACGAACCCTAGATCGGTGATATATTAAAAGGAATATTAACCCGAAGTGGGGCTGGGCCTCGCGCCCACAAAATATATAAAAAGCAAATGCATTCTAATGTACAGCGTCTCTCACTGAACACACTTAACCACGCTGGAGTTCATTGTGTTGTACTGAGGGCCGATAGCTATCTGATTTTGCACTGTTTTTGTAATTGAATTCAGTATAGAATAAAGTACTTTGTATGTTCCTTTGTAAACCGTGTTCGGTGTATTTCCTTTTGGGGTACTCAGCCTCGATATTTTCTCTCTGTTTTCTCTGATCCACACAATTGAACTTTCTCTCCTTTCCTTAATTGGTCACTCACAACTGGGAGTGCTGGGTTGCACCTGGATTGCTGGTTCCGTGGCACAACTTCTTCGTTTTTCTGATTAGTAATTAGGACTGGTGTGCGATTTAGCAATATCATGCTTTGTTCTTGTCTTTCCCGTCTTGTGTTTGGCAACCTCCTCATTCTTCCATCATTGGGAATGTAATTCTCTAATTACTTACTGGTTTTACACTACCATTCAATTTTGAGAAACTGTTGGTCTGGTTCACCTGCTGCCACAACCACATACAACTTTCTTAACTGCTTTGTGGCACTTTAGCGCCTTCCAACCTTGAGGATCGTACCCGTTTTCAAACTTTACATGTCCTTACCTAGCAGTTCTGCAGTAGACTGGGCATCACTTCTAACCCTAGCCGGAGGTGTGAGAGGTGTTCTCATTCACATGTAAGACGAGAGGCTGATCAATGTTCCTGCGGGCCCCTGTACACACTTAGAGCAACACCAGTTTGTTTCTACAGTCCCATTTGGCCCCTCACACGCAGCCCACCCTCAATGTACCACCACTTCTGGCCTACCATCTCCGACTTATCCAGTGTATAGGCGTGCAGCTGACTTGACCTTATCTGGTATTTTGTCCTTGACTTATCTGATGATTTGGACCTTAAAATGTTTTGCCCCTGTGCAACTCCTTCCAGATTCCTCTTGTGTACAATCCCCTCATCCTGATGAAGGCCAACCAATTGACAGCTACACAAGAATAACTTTGAGGCTGAAACACAGTTGTGTTGACCTTTTTTGCTGTGTTATAATATTTCATCACCATACAGTCTAGGTCAGTGACCTTTACATTTTGAACCACAATTGCAGTGTCATTGCACATGTCATTCCACACAAGGGACCATAGAGAATGTAAATGCTGTTAATTCTGACCCAAAGAATTTATTTGGGACATGTATCTATGTACTATGTTATGTACGTTCTATGTATTTTATCGAGTTTCCTATGTTTTTTCTCATGTATACACAATACATGCTTCTCATGTATTAAATTATGATCTAAAGTAGCAGTCATTGTCACTATTGTTTTGCTTACTGTCTGTCAGGAGTTTGTGTTTCTTTTTGTGTGGGTTCCCATGACCTTGCTCAATTGTGTTTTATGAATGTTAACCTGCCTGGATAGAGCAGGGCCGTAACCAGGTGCCCTTTGTCTTAAAAAAAATCAATCACCTCCCTGTCATGATTTTGTGCGTGATAAGATGGTGGTCTGACCCTGGTTGATTTCTCAATGCGTACAATGCCAGTGGTAGGCAATGCAATCATCCTTTTGTCAATGTAAGCTTCAATTTGGCCATTCTTTCTTTAAGCAAGCTGTTGAGTCTCTCACAGACACCGTTCGTGTGCGGGTGATAAGCCGATGAAAACTTGTGCTTTATGCCAAGCAACAAGTTTATTTGCTGAAAGACTGTGTAAACAAAATGAGGGCCATTATCTGATCTTAATACTTCACATATTCCCCACCTTGGAAACACTTCTCATACTAGAAATGTGCTGGACAGGTGGAGTCTGGGTGTGTACATGGCCCAGCATCAATCAACCTGGAGAAAGGACATACCACTACAATCATATATCTGTATCCATTACATACTTGCAGCATGTCGAAATAGTTGATATGCAAATGCTGTGCGGAATGTGTGCCCAGCAGTAAACTTTTGACAAACGATGCAGATCACTACATAGATTGCAACATGCTCTACCAAATTTGGAATGAACCAATCCTCTGCAATAGTTGCTGCAAGGCTCTCTCTAGTTGTGTGCACAGGGTAGTGCAGCTGGTCCAATGGCACCCTTGATAAGGCTACAGGCATCACTGGTTTACCAGTACTGTCTTGTCACCACATTGCTTCAGAGGGGCTTAAAGAACACCCTCTCTGCGTCTTAAATCCTTCTCATCTTGGGGTGCTTCCCCCTGAATCTCTATTAATTGAGTTCTAGACAGGTTGTTATAACATTCCGACACACTCATCATCACCACCATGCTTTCATTAACATTCAGTGTATCAAATGACATGTCATCCGAATATGCAACTCGTTTAGCTTCCTCGTCTGCTTATTGATTTCCTTGTGAAATAAAATCTGCTCTTTTGGTGTGAGCTGCGCATTTGACGACAGCAATGGCTACTGGGAGTTGTTGTGCCTTAATGAGCCTGTCCAATAGGGCTACATGTTGCACTGGACTACCATCCGCTCGGAGGTAGCCCCTCCTTTTCCAGCGAACTAGCCCTGCAAGCACTGTCAACGTCATGTAGGCGGAGTCACTGTACTATGTTACTTCCTGGTTCATGTGATTCTCGAGCGCGACAACCAGCGCCACTAGTTCTGCAGCCTGTGCTGAAAAGTGAGATGGCAGCCTTGTGCTTACCAACACTTCAAATTCCCCATTGGCCCTGTGCTTCACCACAGCGGCACCTGTATATCTTTGTCCATTATGTTGATCGATTCTTGAAGAACCATATATAAAAAGAATCTCCCCAGCTACCAATGCATTCTCTTTTACTCTCGGAATCTCATCATGGAACTCTTCATGGTTCAAACAATCATGCGCATGCTCATCTTCTGCCAGTGGTTCAGCTACAAACATGGCAGAATTCACTATTCTGCATTGAACTATTTTAATAATTGGATTCTATATGACCACCTCATAAGCAAAAGCCCATTGAGAAGTCAACGTACCCTTTTTCTCCAAGATAGCAAATAATGCATGTTCAACAAATAACGTTGTGGAACACCCCATTGCTATGCTGACAGCCGTTTCAATGGCAAATGCAGTGGCAGTGAACGTTTGTTCACAAGGAAAAGGACCCTTCATTACTGGGCCCAGAATCCCACTGTAATATGCAAAGGACTTGTACCCCAACGTGGTTCTCTGCGTGAGGACAGTTGTCATAACAGTACCGTCCATGTGCGAAAAGAAGAAGAATTCCTCAGCATAATTAGGAAACCATAGAATTGGAGCAGTATACATTGCTTTTTTCAGTTCATCAAATCTGTCTTCCATCTCCTCAGTCGAAACAATCTTTTCCTGAGTTGCCTGTGCTTTCTTCAGAGCTTGCAAAAAGGGCCTTATGTATGTGCTATAATCAAAGACTAATGCTCTCACATAGTTACAAAGCCCCACAAATCTCTGCATGGGCTTTATCTTCTGTGGCTTTACTGTTTTCAAAATAGCTTCAGCTCTTTCAGGAGTGACCTTCTTTCCTTCATGCAAGAATAATCATTAGCTGAACAGAATCACGTCTGCACTTTTCCTCTGTGGTGCTACAGATCAATATGTCATCTACATACTGTAACACAACACTTTCTAAATCAATATTGCTTAGGTCCATCTGCAGGACCCTATTGAAAATCGATGGAGACTCACAGTACCCTTGGGGTAAACGAGTACTTTTCAGGCGAGTCTGTCTGAATGTGAATGATGTCAGATCTTGCAAGCATTTATGCAATGGGATTGAGATAAATGCATTTTTCAAGTCAATCACAGTAAAATATGGTGCATCAACGGGTATATTACACAACATTGTTGCAGGATTAGGAACTAGAGGGAACTCAGCTTCTATAATTTGGTTAATTGTCCTCATATCTTGAATTAGTTTCCATGACCCCCCCTTTGCCCTTTTAGACAGGATAAACTGCAGTATTACACAGTGACTCTAATGTCACTAAGATGCCTTGTTACATCATAGCTAATATTGTCTTAAAAGTTCCTTAATCTGCCTCTCGAGACATGGGATACTGCTTTGCTCCATGTAAAATTGCTCCTGGTTTCAATTTAATCTTCACTTCTACAACCCCCTTTAGTAATCCTACATCATAGGGGCCTGTTGTCCATAATGAAGCTCGCACTTTCGCAATGTCTTCGTCAAAATACTCAGGACATTTCTGTGCTAGCATCATTTTCTGGGGAACCTCATGTTTAATTGCTCTCACCCAATAAGTAATACTCATTTCAAATATCACTTCATCATCAGATGGATGCTCTCCAAACATATCCTCATCAGTGACGTCAGTCAATCTGTAACCCTCGCCAATGGCAACCACTGTGCACCATCGGTGTGCAGTCATAATGTCGAAAAAATAATGTCCAATTACAAAAAAGTCGAAAACTTAATGTAAAAAAAAAAATGGAATGCTTTATTTTTTTATTTACATGTTTTTTTTGGGTTCCGCATGTAAAAAAACGGTCAAAAAAAAGAAGGGGGTTGGGAGGGGTGCCCCCCATTTCGAATAAAAAACGTAGTAAAAAAGAAAAAAGGCATTCACATTTTTTTTTTCGACATTATTTTTTTGACTTTATGACTTTCGACATTATTTAATTCGACTTTATGACTATAAACCTGCACCATCGTCTGCCGTCATAACCATTCCCATCAAGCAAGGCCATTTTTCATCACACTATGGCTGCTTATAATTCCAAAAGAAAGATTTGTCCTTCCTCTTCATCCATAGGCATATTTTGCCTGAATAAGAGCTCATCAGGTATTCTCATAGTCCTGCCTACTAACCCTGGCAACCAGGTTAACAAAATGCATATACCATAGTGAAACACTTCTGGTTCTAATGACACTCCTCATATGGCCAAGTGTCCTGCAAATGCCATAATAAATTCACTGACATTTAAATAATGCGTTCCTGGTGTTGAACAAACTATACCTTCGTAAGTAAACAGAATTGTCATATTTAACGTAGTCATTAAATCGTGACCCAATGTATTAACAGGTGTCTGCCTTAAATATAGCAACAGCACCGACATATCACATTCTCGTATAGAGACTGGTACATCTTTAGTAAAAGGAACTCTGCTTGTAGCTCCTGTGAAACCTTGAGTATTCATGGCATTTCCAGACATTGAAAACCTTCCTTCTCGTATAAATGAGCGTGTTTCACCTGTGTCTTCTAAAAACAAAAAAAGACCTGCCTCCTATATTGACGCCAACCCTTGGTTCCTCTTGAGGATTAGGCATTACAGATAGTACTGAACACATCAAGTCTCCCAGTGAGCTGTCCTATTGTGGCTAAAGCCTCATCCCTGTACCTGTGAAAGGATTCCCTCCATCGACAGTGAAACCCCCAACCTTAGGAGTCATTACCTGCCCTATACTCGTGCTTTGCTGTATCTGCATAGGTGAATGCTGCAACTGCCCTTGTGGCATACTCATTGTCGCCTGCAGTGTTTGTAAAGCTTGCTGTATTCTCAGCACTTGTGTATGTTGCACTGTTTGATTCTGGGCAAACCCATCTCCGCTCTGCTGCGCATATGCAGGCGGGGTTAAAGTCCCCCCTCTTGAAAATTGATTATTCTGCACAAATCCTTGAATTCTACATGCGCGAAAAAGATTCCCTGGCATGCCAAACGTCCAACATACAGGTGGAGGCCTTTCCATTTGTCATCCCTGCATGCCCTGATTATTATTCTGGAAATTTTGAAACCCACCTGGATTACTCTGAAAATGTCCCTGATTATTCTGAAATCCTCTTCCTCGAAAACCTCCCCTTCCTCACGGTATAAACCCATCATTTCCTTGATCTTGATCAAACCGCCTCTGAATATTCATCTGCAGCATGTTTGTTGCTTGCTGTGAGCTCAACCCATCCCACTGGTCAGCATTTCGCCTTCAATGGCATACTTAGAGAGTTTTTTCTGCACTAGCTCGCCTCTTCGCTTTTCCTAGCATCGTCTTTCTTGCGATTCTTTTCTTGCAAGGTTCTGCAATAATGCGCGATGGTCAGCTGTATCTATGACCATGGTTTTGCCTCCATGCCCACCAATTTCTTGAGCTGCTTCTGCATGGGCTCTGGCAGCCCCAGGCACAGTATATGATAAAATACAGGTATAGGATTCCCTCTAGCCTCACATGGCTCCAAGGCCCACAGTTCTTCGAAATTCTGAATATAAACAAGCGGATCCTCCCCTTCTTGCATTTTTTTTGTTTTGTCATTATAACTCCCATATCTGACGTGTCCAGATACAGCACTCTAAGCACTTTCCAAACTGCTGCTCTGCAATTATTAAACGGTGCTCCATCATTTCTCTAAGGAATGCGATCAGGAGAGCCTTAATGTCCCCTATAGCAAACATATTCCCTCCCATCATTTTTTCTAGCTCATGTATCCATTTCCCAGCACCCAAAGTTAAACCTGGGAGTTTACACCTTAAATTATCCTTGTCCATTTGCGGCCAAGGTATATACTACTGCTGTCTGGCTCCTCCCTTTTCGAGCAAAGGAGACTGTGAGATCCCAAACTCAACTTCATCTCTCATCATTTGCCTATACAGAGTAGGAACAATAGTTCCACACCTTCTTCTTCCTGACAGCGACCTTAACCTGCTCACATACAGTGGCGAGTCCCCCCTCTGACCATGGGACTGCCCTTTAGATAGTGGATTTGGCCATGTCAGTGACTCTGACACCCGTGACTTAGGTAAGTTCAAACCTGAACATCAAACTTTCTTATGCATTGCAAAACATCCCTCAAGACCACATGCATTATCTCCCTCCTCCCATGGAAGATTTCTCTGTCTTCATCTGACATTTCCTGTGCCCAACTCATATGATCTCCCTCCTCGTTGTCTCTTTCCAGAGTCAGTCTATCCAAAGACAGCTCTCTGGGCTCAAAACTACATGAAGCTCCTTTCATATCCTGATAAACCTTATCGATAGCATCTCCAATGCTTCTGAAATCAAACTCATTCTCTAGATTTATGCTAGACGGACCTGCTATTGGCTCCTGTTCTGGGACAAACTCTTACAATGATACTCCTGGATCAGGATGTTACCTCCTTCTCCATGTGATCAAGATCACATGCTCTCTATATTATCTTTCATTCTAGCTCATCATCAAACTCGCTTTGCTTTCTCGCTTCCTCTCGTATCCTGTTTAACTCCTTCTTTTTCATGTCTCTTCTTTCATTTGCCCTTTGTATTTCTTCATCTCTCTGCCTTTGCAGTCTCTTATCCCCTAATTTCTGTTTTTTCTCTTCCATTCTTTTATTTTCTAATCGCTCCTGTTCTTCAATTGCTCTCTGTCTTTTGTCATATTTTCTTTGCTCTTCTGCTCTTTCCTGTTTATTCAATTGTTCATCTTGATAAAATTGCTCCCGTCTTTGCCTATCCTTCCTTTTTGCCCTTTCATCTTTCAATCTTTCTTCCCTTTCTTTATCTTTCTTATCCTGTTCGTCTCGATCTTCCCTTTGCCGTACATGCTTGATGCCTTTACCATCGAGTTTGAGCAAAATCTGACCACCCATCCATTTGTTCTTTATAAGTGCTAACTCATCAGTCTTATCTCTTTCTCCTTTCCACCTTTTTATTTTTCGTCATATGTCTAAAGATGTGCTCGATTGTTCACCTTTCTCTTTATTGTGTCTCTCTTTGTCCTTGGGTATCTTAGAGATTATGTCTTTCTCAGTGTTTTTCTCTGGGCTTTCTTCGCTGCTTTGCACAGGCGACTCATATGCCGGGTTACTATACCCTGCTGCTGCCTTAAGCTCCCTTAATGGATACAACCCATCATCTTTCTTGCTATCACCATTTTTTTTTCAGGTGATGCTAGTGGAGCAGAAAGCTCCTCACTCCCCTCTCTGCATACATTAAGTATCCAGTCTTCATGAGGTGGATCTTCTCTCTCCTCCTGGTACATCTTCCAAAGTTCTAAGCGCGCTGGTTGCTTGTTTAGCTTTTCTCCCATATATGCAGCATGCAAATATGTCATCATATGCTGCAAGACTACCCTCGATAGTGATCCCCTTGTGGCCAGGGCATGAACATTTTATCTGCGGTGCCCTTAACCCATGCTGCACTGTACTGTCTGAGCTTAAGTGCATGTTTTGGCAACTGTTTAAACAGGTGCACAAATAATATCCTCCTTTTTTGACATGTCAATCTTTGATTGTCAATGCTCATCTTTACTCTTTGCAATTTTTTAAACAATACTTTTCAAGATAAACAACATAATATGAGTGTGCACCAATCGTCGCAGACTCCAATTCCTTTATATCACGTTTTTTACTTGAATCTGCTAAAAATATAATCAATTCAATTTCTTCAAAAAAGACACGCATAGTTCTTCAACTCTTGTGCTTCTTTTACGTTCTTTCAATCTTATTGATTGTGTCGTCAACATTACAAAATCACATAAAACAAGACAGACAAACACACTTGGCCAGCCAAATAAATCTCTCACATTCTTCTCACTAAGATCTGTCTTGCCTTTTTCAAAAATACTCCCACAAAGTGTAAACTGTTCTCTTCAGAACCGTCTTTAACCAAGACCGTTTTTAAGTCTACTATGAGACTTTAAGTGCTCTTTCTTCTGACTGTTCTTTAAAACGCAGGTACCTAAGGCATATCCTCCCTCGTGAACTCTCCTCACAGTATCTCAATTGCTCCTCAAATCAATTGCTTAATATTCAACCCCCATTATTCTCCAAGTTACTTTTACCCTAACCTCCCTCCGTTACTAATTTTTCCCCTTTTCACTTTTTTCATTCATTGCCCATACACAGTTGTGCCACCTTGCTCAGTTCTACTCACGATTCGGATATTCGTCTTCCGACTCTCGGTATCGTCCGCCTTGGTTTTGCCTCTTCAACTTTCTGTTCGTTCAGCTTCCTGTAGACACCTGGAGGAGATTCCATAGACACCAGGGGACCCGTCACACCCACGCTTGCAAGCATAAACGTTTTTTTATCTAAAACCACTATCTACAGGGAGCCTCATGTTCTTTCAGATGAATGGAAGAGGTTGTGCGATATTTTGGGCAACTGCAAAGCTTAATTTATCTCGATGGATATCTAACCATCTTCTCTCTGCTACCATGTGAACTGGGTGATCTCCAGCCCTTTAAGATGAATAGCAATACCCTTGAGATGGATGGGGATGCAGAGTTTATTCATACCTCAATAATCAAAATGACTCTGATAGTTGGCAAAAAGGATAACTGTTTTAAAATCAATTACCTAAAACAGGGAGTACAACGTACATCATCCGACGTCACATAGACATATCTCTCTCAATGCATTTCAGAATAAATGTATCTTATATAGCAAAAAATCGTCATAGGTGACATTCAATCTACGTTTTACGAACTTCATCCTACGTGGCAAACTACAAAAACCTAGTGGCAAATGTGATTGGGTCTTAGGAACTATGTAAGTGTACACTCTATACTAGTATGGGACAGTAAATGAAAGTGATAAGCTTCTTAACATCAGGTGGGGCAACTAATCCCTCCCCTCAAAATGGCCATTATGAACGTCACTAAATACACAACATCCTATTGGCTACACAAACTACAGTACCTCTAGTTATGTGGTCATCTAAAATTGGTTGGCACTCTAACCTTTGTCAGTACTTTTCCACCTACGTCTAGCAGCACACATATTGGACCTCCAGGTGCTGGTATGCTCGTCTAAAGCAGAGCTTCCCACCAATTAGCATATCCATCTATTATCACCTCAGTGGTCTGCTGGCAATTAAGACTTTGAAATTGTCCTTGGGAATGTTCTTAACTCTGGAGAATTCAGGAGAGAGAACGCACGCTCTGCCCTCATGCGTAGATTTTACCATCTCATCCGTCCAACTTCATCTGTCCATGTGACTGTAGACCATGATTTTGACCTTCTCGTGTCTTAAAACGCTATTTTCTAATAGACCTCTGACATCTTCATTGTTTGGTTCATGCCTTCTGAACAGGAGTTCTGTTTTTTCACACAATTTGTATGCAATTAGTTCTCACCCCAGCCTGATAAGACCTTGACTTTCTTGGCTTAGCTTCATGGCTCATCCAACCTCGCCTTTCTGAGATTCACTTTTAATTCATTTGTTTTCTTTACTGCGACACCCTGAAAATGAGACCTTCCTTTTTCAGTCCAATTCTGCTATAACACATAGTGGAAACATCCATTTTTTATTAGTTATACATAACTGTATATGTTGGTGCATGCCGAAACTTATTCACTACTTAGCTAGCCTCAAGAATACTTTGTCTGCTTGCGTTTCTCTGCATATGTACACATGTAAAACAACTTGATATCTTCATCATTTTCATGGCATAAGCTTCTTCACCTTGAACCCAAGATGTCACTTATCCTTGATTCTCTCTTGATGCCTCATAGAATATCTTCATTCTCTTGTATCTGCATCTCTTTTATGCATGTCAGCTTCATTCTGCATGACGTCACCATGCATCTTGGTCATCCATTTGCTCTGCGTCTTCTGGGATTTCATTCAAATGTCCATCATATCGTCTCGTATGCAGGTATGGTTATCTCAGTGGGAACCTTGCCTCCAGGGTTCTCTTTGATACCGGTATTCTTACTGGTACTGCACGTGTCTCACACTCTGGCTCCCAACATATAGGCAATATGGATGAAGTGGCTGAGGCGGCGGTACTTGGCTGCTCCTCTACAAAATCCAACGGCGGACCTTCCTCTGCTCTCAGTGACCCTAGCCCTTCTCCGGCGGGAGAACGTGGCCAGTGATAATGACAAGGATGTCCCTTGAAGTATTCTTCAGTAGTTTGGAACTTTTGAAGCCCTGAATGTCAAGCAGCACTATGCCAGGGTACCCCCCCTTCTGGGTGGTAAACTGCAACAAGCTTCCAGCGGTCATAAACTCTCCTCCGGATGCTAGGTGACACCAATGGACTTCTTCTACTCATGATATGCAGGCACTCCTCTTCTGGATTCACAAAGACCCCTTCTCTGGATGGCAGGCATACATGACTGGCTTCCAGGGTACTTCTGATGAAGAGATGCAGTTTGCACAACGGTCCCTTGTAGCTCAGGGAGAGGTCTCCTATGCAGGTCTTCTCTAGGATCAGTCCTTGGAGCGGCACACCAGATTTTGATTTCGATGAAGAGTAGCAGACGCAATGTTCCTCCTCCAGCTGTACTCCAGTGATCAGCGTCGGTTTTGACTTCAGCTTCTGAACAAATTGGTGAGTGGAGCGACCCTAATTATACACATTTGTTCCCCACTCACTCAGCTTGAGCCAGGCTCAGTGAACAAATAATGCAGAAGGGCGTTCATGCGGGCAGGCATCCAATTAGGCTCATAGGCATTCAGGCAATTCACTCCACCCAGACACCCATAACAAAGAATGTGGATTGAGGTAAGCACCCAGTCTTTCAGAGTACTACACTGATTTCAGGGCTGTCTCAGGCATTGTGTCACACACAGAAACCAGACAACCACAACAAATAATGTGAGTTCACGTCAGACTCCATTCACACAGGTCCCACCCCAAGGGTGTACCCAGAACACACAGCCCCTGGGAAGGCTCCAGTTAGTCAGAAAGGTGGTAGCCCCAGAGCCATACATGGTATTTCCACCCAATAGCCATTCATGGGGAGGGGCAGAGGCAGGGCTTCCCAGGACTTTGGGAAACCAGGTAAAAGGCAATAGAAACCAGGAGGCCACAGTGGCCATCTTGCCTTTCTTCAGGAATCCATTGATTCCTATGCCAGGGCCTGGTGTCCCAAAAATGGAGGACACTCAGAGCCACTCTCAAGTCAGCATGTAGCAGCCACCAGGCCATACCCTGCTCTGTGGGCAACACACAGGTACCCAAAAAACACATAAGTGGTATAAGGGTGTACCCCCCACCCATGGGTGCCATAAGGATATCCCATGTGTGTTGTTCACCAAAAGGAACACATCAAGAGCTGCACTGCTGGACCTCAGTGGCAGAACATCTAAAAAATAACACACACAGAGAAGTGGTAGGGCAAGGACTAGGAGGCCCTGTCCCTCCAAAAGGCATTTCCAGCATCACATACCCCCCCACACAGAGGGTAGGGTCACTGATCTCCCACAAGATTGTTACCCTCATCCAGATGTTCAACATATCTTCTGGAAAGGCCCTCTGCATTGTCTTTACTCTTCCCTGGCCTATGCTCAATGGTGAAGTTTAGCCCTTGCGGGCTCATGGACCACCTGAGCAGTTGGGGGTATTCACCTTTGATCTGCATAAGACACTTTAAGGGCTTATGGTCAGTTTGAACCTTGAAGGCGGACCCTCTAAGGTAAGATCTAAAATGCCTATCTGCCCAAATTATGCTGAAACGCTGCTTTTCAACAGTGGCCCACTTATGAGCTTCCAGAAGGACAGCTATGGTGCCATAGCCTGCCATGATGTTTCTGTAGTACCCAGTGAGGACCAACAAAGTTCTCACATGGGTTTGAGTAGAGAGAATATCCCAGCCTGGCACAGCTGTACTTTTCTAGGTAGAGATGGATTTAATCCCCTCATGACCACGGTAGGTAACCTTCCGCTGTGCTATCTGGCACTTGGTTGCCTTGATAGTGAGGTTTGCCCTTTTCATGGCCTGCAACACCTTGTCCAATTGTGTGAAATGCTCATCCGAGATGGAACAATAGACAGTAAAGTCATCCAGGTAGGCTAAAAAAAAGACCTTCAGTCCACTGAAAGCATGATTGACTAACCTTTGGAAGGTATCAGAGGCATTCTTCAACCCAAAAGGCATAACTCTAAACTGGTAAAGACCTTCTCGTGCTGAGGAAGTTGTCTTCTCTTTGGCCTGGTCAGTCAGAGCTATTTGCCAATGGCCTGATGTTAGGCAGAAACCCGTGCAGTTCCCTCTGGGACCACTGCAAAAGATTTAGGACTACAGGTGTTTGGCAGTAAACCCACTTGGTAGCAGTCTGTACCACACAGATTCACTTGGTAGCTGTGGCTGAGCAGTCAGACTTCCCTCAAGAAGAGTTAGGCAGTACACAGAGTATTCACAATAGGTCAAGAGAACACAATAGAACAAGTAAACACTGACCAGGGCTTGGTGTAAAAGAGATATAATTATTTATTTAAAAACCACTTCTAGAAAAACACACAGGCACTAATAGTAAGCAATTCAAAAACATGGTCACTAAAAGATATACACTCCCTTAAAAGAATATTAGACAACTCTTAAGTAAAGCCCCACTTATTTTCAGACAGCGGTGAGTGCTTAACGTAGATGGCACTCTAATAGTTCAATTTTAAAAGGGAGAGAAAAGCAGAGAACAAATTGAAACAGATCCCAACACTTTTTACAAGAACGTAACAAGAGAGGAAGGCAAAGTAAAACCGTGAATTCAGAGTCAGTGGGCCGGATCCGCTTTAAGAGGATCAAAACGAAATGTGTCCAAGGTCACACGGTTGCAGTGCACAAAAGTCTTATAAAGGTTCAAAAAGGAGTTGGACCAAAGAAAGGGACCAGTTAGAGGGTCAAGGCGGCCAGCCCAGTCCAGAAGGTTAAGGAGTTATTATTACCTTGTAGCAATCTTTAGAAAGGGAGGCCTGGCGGACACGGTACCTTAAAGTGGTGAGAAGACTCCAGCGAGGGCAGTTGTTCCTGGTAGCGGATGCAAGTCATGCTTCGTCCGGGGGAAGAGAGGATCTCGTCGTGGAGGAAGACAGGAGTCTGTTGCACTGCGAGGGAAGAAACCAGCCGCAGAGTTTCTCAGGTACAAGGAGCGGTCCGTTGATTCGCAGTTCAGTGGTGAGTGGCTATCCGGCCGCCGGGGTGCTTGGCACGGGCAGTTCGACCACAAACCGGTCTGAGGTGCGAAGAAAGAAGGTAAAAATGGTTGTGCCGATCAGTCAGGGGAAGAAGCCTCTCCAGCCGGGAGATCTTCTCTGTCGTCGGGAAGTGGTGAGTCGGTTCCGCAGGGCTCCACCGGTGGTGTCATAGTGGTAGGTCGGCTCAGCTTCTCCCTCGTCGGATTCTCAGGTCCTGTGGCGACTTCTGAAGTTCCAGTCCCCAAAGCCCTGCTTTTATGCAGCATACCCCCATTCACTCAGCCTAGCTGTCAATCAAACATGCTAAGTGGTGAGCCGGCAGCTCACCACTTGGGCCAATCACACAAGAGTGCGACTTGAGTTACCAAAGTAACTCAGTCCAGGGTGTCTAAACCCCCTCCCACACCCTCTGTTGTACCCAGACAGAGTGGCACCACTTTTGGAGGCTTCTGTGGAGAAGCCCGCCAAAAAGTGGAACAAAGGGCTCGACCTGGGTTGGCGTCACAGAAGAGAACACAGACGCCATTTTAGAATCGAGACCTGGCAAAAAATACCAACCGGCGAATTAATATTAATTAAATAAACCTGCGGTATGTTCGAGGCTATGAGAATTAAATAATTAAAGTTGGTAGCCTCGAACAATGGGAAAATCCCATAGGGAAATATTTGCGGTCGAATATAAAAAGTAGTATCCACTGCCACCAGCCAAAACTCGATCAGGGGGGATGGAGACGTGCCCCCCTCGACTAACAGACCCCGGGGCAATCGAATTGCCCCGACCAGTACGTCCACAATATGATGGCTTGTACTGGTTTCTGTTAATAATTTGGGTCTAGTAAAGCCAACGGTGACTTAACATGCCCTGGGAGACAGTAGTCAGTCCCAGGGTATGGAGTCCATGGTGGGGTGTCACTATGACACCCCGGTGTTACTGCACGGAGGGTGCTGTGTAACACACATAGTAAAAACACATGAGACCCTATGGAGTAAAGGACCCCATAGCCCAGAAAACACATTAACAGTCAAAGGAACACCATAAATCATGTCCAAGAGTGGGAGAAAAAGAGTCTCACTCTTGGCAGGAGAAAGAAACAAACTCCAGAAATCCAGCAAAGCTGCTGGGGGACTCGCTAGGTTAGGAAATTCAGCCTAAAGAGAGAATTCTCCCTGATACCTGATATGAGGTCAAATGTACTCACAAACCTGGCAGCACCTGTCTTGTCCCCAAGCTCATCAGCCCTGAGCAATGGGTGGGCATCAGTCTTGGTGACTGCATTGACTCCTCTGTTGTCCACACCGAACCTCCAACCCTTGCTACATGTCTGGGAACTTGCTGTTGGGAAAGGACCGCTGGCTGGACAATGGGCTGTTTGAGGGTTCAATGACACCCACACCCAATGTCTTGGTGACCTCTGCCTGGATGTGGTTCTTAACAGTGTCTGACATCCTGTAGCATCTGATTCTGACAGGTACACTGTCACCAGTGTCAATATCATGCTTATACCATGGGTGAGGCCTGTTGTCAGTGAGAACAGAAGGGCATACTGCTGGGGAAAAGCCCTGCAGGTCCTATGCTGCTTTGGTGTCAGATCTGGAGAGAGTTGCACTCTCTCCACTGGGTCATCCTGGTGGTTGCTATGCAGCAAATCGGAATGGGTCTCACTCTCATCCTTTTCTTGCTCTGAAGCTAGCAAGAGGCCTGAGACGTATCCTTGCTCTGGAAAGGCTTGAGCCTGTTGACATGGAATACCTGAGGGCTACCCAGGAACAACCATGTCAACCAGAGAGGTGAATCCACCCATCTTGGAGATTATCCTGAAGGGTCCAGTCCCCTTATCTGCTAAAGCTTGGGACTTGGTAGGCTCCATCGCAAGGATCTCCTGACCAGAAGTCCAATCCACTTGTGAGGCCTTAAGGTCATGCAAGTACTTGTTCAATTCACGGCTTGCCTTAAGATGTGCTGTTGCTTGGCTCATCATCCATACTATCCTCCTTCTGAGGCCTAAGACATAGTACCCCACTTGCTTGGTAGGGCCTTGAGGTGTGGCTTCCAAACCTTCTCACTTCCATCCTCACTGGATGTCCAAAGAGGAGCTCGAAGGGGCTGAGAGAAATACCCTGTTGATGTACCCCTCTGTAGGCAAATAGCAGCCATGGTAGGAGGAGATCCCATTTCCTCCTCTGGGGCTCTTCCAAAGCACCCAACATGCCCTTGAGAGTTTTGTTAAATCTCTCAACCCGACCATTGGTCTGAGGATTTTAGGAGTTGGAGAGCTTATTTGTTACATCACAGTCCTTCCACATAGCTTGCATGTAATTAAATGTGATGCTGGTTCCTCTGTCAGAAATCACCTCTGTAGGGAAACGAACACTGCCGACAATGCCCAGGAGAGCTCTGGCAACCACCTTTGGGGTTATATTCAGATAGGGTATAGCCTCAGGGTGCCTGTTGGCATGATCTACCAGGACCAGAATGAAGCTGTATCCACTTGATGTTGGAGGGTGTAGGGGGCCAACAATGTCGATGCCCACCCTCTCAAATGATGTGCCAACCACCGTAAAAGGCTGCAGTGGGGCAATCACACTGCCTCCAGTCTTGACAGACAACTGACAAGTGGGACAGATCTTGCACTGGGCTTCCACTTCTCCTCCCATCATTGGCCAGAGAAAGTGGGCTGAGAGACTTTGCTTGGTCTTCTTGGTCCCAAGATGACCATCTAAGGGCACCTCATGTGCCGAATGCAAAAGGAAGGGCCTGTATACCTCAGGTAAAACCAACTTCTTGACTGCACAAGGTTGAGGCTGAGTGTACTCACTGTAAAGGAGCTCACCCTCCAAACAAATCTTAAAAGACAAAAGCACTTCACCATGTTCCTGTACCTGGGCCTGTTTCCTTAGACCCTCAAGAGAGTGGACATCTCTGACCATTATGAAAATCCACCCTAAAGGGCCCACCTTCAACCAACATGCACTGGAGGTCTGGGTGATCCTCTGGGGCAAGTACCTATCCCTGAGGAGGATTCTCTAGCTCTTTTCCCTCAGGGGTTAAATCTAGGGACACCACTGGGACCAGTCCCTCAAGAGCTCAGAGCACAGTGGGTGCTGCTGAAACAGCTAAACGAGAATGAGCCCCCTTCTTCCTCTTCCTCTTTGCCTTGGGTTTCCCATTTGGCTTGGGTAAGACTGTCAGTGAGACCCTGTATGACCTGTGACCTAGTGACTGCAGCAGCAGTCAGGGGTAACCCATTGGAGATCAAACCCTCTCTCTCCTAAATCATTACCCAACAAAATGATGGCAGGCATATTGTCCTGAACTAGGACAGGAAGCTCTGCTGACTTATCATGAATCTGAATGGTGGCTAGGGGTACATGAGAAAGTTTGGGAGGCCCACCAGCTAACCTGGTGGCTCTCAGAGGAGCGCCTACATAGTCCTCTGGCCTGAGCAGGGACCTGTCCACCCTTGTCATGCCAGTGTCTCTCAAACTAGTGGAAGGCTGGCCATTTATGAGAACACTTCTCAAAAATCTATGTGTATCATGTGGGATAGTAGACAGTACTTCTGAGTACTGGTCCCAGGCCCCAAGAGACACTAAGGAAAACTCTGCAGGAGCACCAAAGGTGATTACTGCAGAGGAGGGGAGTACAGTGGTTTCCACCTCAGATATAGGGTAAGGGTAGTTTAGGCTGACAGCCTAGAAATCAAGTGCCTTACGTTTACACTTGGCGTCATCCTTTCTGTGGTCCAAGGCCCCACAGTCCTAACAGGTGCCGGGAATGTGGGGAGCTGAATTGGATCCACTGGGAGCCTGCTTTTCAGCAGGAACACCACTAACCTTACTCCCACTAGACCTCTGGACCTTAGAGGGCGAATGTTTAGATTTATTCAAATGTGGCTGCTTCTTGGACTCCTCAGCCTTCAGAGCAGTCCATTTTTCTATGTTCTTTTCTTTCCCACTGGGATGCTTAAGGGACAACCTATGAGAAACCCACATGTCGGCCAACTTGGCCAACTTAAAATGGTCCAAGATATTCTGATCAGCAATGTACTGACACAGCTCTGGTGAACGAGCCTAAAGAAAATGTTAAAAAAAACAGGAGTTGAGATAATTCAACAAAAGACTTCACTTTGTAACCATCAACCCATCCCATCAGATTCACATGTGCATCACTCACCCAATCAACCCAAGACATATTCTCTCTCTTCTTATAATCCCTGACACTCTTAAGGTACTGGTGCAGATATTGTGGCAAACTTGTCAACAAAAGCAGCTTTCATACACTCATACTGCCTTTTTTCTTCCACACTCATTTTCAGAATACAGTCATAAACAGTCTGAGGTACTCTTCTTAACACCACAACCAATTTCTATGGTCAACATTATGGATACCACAAGCCATCTCTAATGCTTCTATCCATTGAAGGATATCAAAACCCTGCACATACACCCCAACCAAATCTTTCATAAACATGGTTGCAGGAGACCATACACTCTCAACTTGTTCGGCTGAAGTCTTTGTTTTGGATGAAAATAAAAATAAAAAATGCTGAACTCTGATAGTGTTGAATAAGGGGAGCAGGGGTTGCGTGGGTGTTGCCTGCTCCCCTTGATCAACATTATGGGAATGTGGTTGTGGGGGCCCTCCACTTCCATAAAAAGCAGAGAGGGGGAAAAAGAAAGTAACAAAAAAGAAAATGACCCTACTGCAGAAATTCCACTCCTTAATGGGGAGCAGAACTCATGTCGCAGGGAGAGAGCCGTTGGGAGGAAATCGGGTAAGTGCACCACCACAGGTAAAATTTAGGGGTATGGGGTGATGGGTAGATGGATAGCAGGCAGTGGTGATCTACATGATTATTGCACGCCATACATTTAGAATTTGTAATTTTCAGATTCAACATTTCCATCGATGCAATAATCATGCAGATCCGAAGTGTTTACCCTCGCTTTCTCTAGCTGGAGTTTTTGACATTCAATGTCTCTGTATTTGAGTTTAAGATCTCTTTCTTTGAGTATAACTTGTGCCAACTCCTATTTCTTCAAACCAACTTCAGTCTCTAACTTTTTGTATTTAAAGACTAATTTCATCCTCAATAACTCAAGCTGCAGGGCCCTCCCCTGAGAAACTGCTCGGTCTTTGAATAGAGATGACAGAGGTGGCAATCCCACTGGCAACATCTGTGATTACACTAGGGGTAAGGACCCCATCAGACCCCCTCCCCTTGTTCATCCTGTGTATAACAATCTTGGTGGTCCACAAGGGCACCTATCAGCTCTGCCCTAGACTGATCCTCAAAGTCTGTTCTTCACACTTCATAAGCACTCTGGAGAGCCTTTTGCAATAGTTTCCATTGTTTGTAGTGTAGTTATCAGTATACACAAATAAACCCTAAAGAAGTAAAGAAGTGTGAACATTTCATAGTAGCAAAGTGATCCCGCCACTGTACCACCAGTGTAAAGACTGGAGGGGGGTATCTGTACTTCTGCCCTCTATATGGTTGGGACAGAGACACAGAGCACCCCAACCAAGGTTCCCTATATGGTAGCTTGGATGGGCGACCCAGGCTTAAGCACTCAAGAGGTGATGCAGGCAGGTTCTTAAGTACAGTGAGTCCCCAAGCCCCCACAAAAGAATGTCTACACACTATGTTAGGTGATAACACAGCTTCTTTATCTAAGATAAGGTTCTGTAATATATGGCCCGCGGGAGCGGCAGTGTAGTTATTTTTAAGTTGCCCATCTCATAGTGAGACCACTTTTTGGCTGGCTTATAACTTCGCTATCCCTGGATGAAGTTGCATAAAACTTTGTCTATGGGAAGTTGGGTGAGGTTTTGTGGGGGGGGGGGGCAAAGGTATATGGGAGGGCCCACATTTTTTTTTGCTCCATAGACTGAATGGCAAAATCTTTGCGCACGCCTAGAGGCCAAACCTCTGGAGGGATTTTCACCAAATTTGGGCCAGGAGCGGCGGATTGGTTCTGAAAGCGTACTTTTGTAAATTTGGTGAAAATCCATCCAGTACTATCTTTAGAAACAGTTGAAAAGTATGTCTCAAAAAAATACTGATAACTGGCTCCGCTCTCCGGTCCCATTTCCCTGTTCGCTCCGCGGTCAAAAGTCTCATTGGCCTGGAGTGATGTCGGCGAACATTGGATGTGCCCGGTGGTTGGCTGGAGGGAAGCGTGATGTACATCACAATTTTGGGAAACATAACCATGTTGTATCAGAGGATAGTGCAGTGCCGAAAGGGGCTGGAAAACATGGTTTGCAGCACCTGGCAGTAGGAAGAGGGGATGAAAAGGGTGAGGGAGTGAAAAGTGGTTCATATGATATATCTGTTTAGGTGGAAGAAGACGGTGGTGTGGTAGCAGTGTCTGCGAGTACTGAGGCATTCCTGGGTAGCTCGTCAGGTGACTAGCTTCTGTGGTGACTGCACAGAGGCTGAATTGGGGATGGGGAGAGCATTGCTGACGATATCAGGATATTTCCATTGGGTGTAGTGTGCTGTGTTCACTGTGGTAAGCACCTAGCGCCTTGGGTACATGGGCAGAGCCCTTGCGCCGAAGAGTATGCCCACTGGTTACAAGTATGTTCCACACTGTTGGTTTGTTTGTCTAATTTGTGCACAGTGTACACATTGTTGATTGCATGGATGTGGTGATTGTTAGCACGTCCTACAGTTTTCGATCCATGCCTGCAGGTGAAGGAGTCAATAGTCAAGTAGTGTGTCCAATGGGTGAAGTGTTGCAATGCTGTGTGTTTAGAAATGGATAGGGTTCCAGTGGATGGATTATGTGTTTGGGTTCTGCCCATTGGCCAGATGACTGAGTACTTTACTGTATTATGATGTATTGGTTATCAGTACTTAGTACAGTCGGGGATCCACGGGCAATAAGTGCGTAGGGGTGCCGGAGGTTGTGCTATGTTTGTGGGTTCTGGTAAGTGGCTATATGTTTGCATGCATGGCTGTATTATGTTGCAGGGTTGGGTAGGGGTGCTGGTGCCTGTGTTATGTTTGTGGTTGTGGTAAGTGGCCACCTATTCCCATGCATTGCTGTATTGCGTTGCAGTGGATGTGGTCAAGGCCTAGCCTCTCCGCATGCACCCAAGAGCCTAGGCCTTGGGCACACCCACCCCAACGTCATGCAGCCATGCATGCGAACACTGGCATACTGGTATATGGATTCCACAAATAGGTTTGTGGAGTGTATTTTTTTTTCTTTGCTTGTTTGGGTAAGTTGTTGTACCCATACGTTGCTCCATTGTACACCCTTTCAAATCTGCATCTCTCCTATAGGTGGTCACCATTACAGAATGGTTGTGGAGGATATTTTAGACTTGGTAGAGCACCAGAGGTGACCTGAAATGTGTGCACTTGAGTATGGTGTACTTCATTACACTTCTTGCCCTTTATGGAGTGACATGTCACTATTTGCGTTTGGTATGGTTTGCCCCTGGTCACACCCTTTGCTTAGGGAATGAAGTAAGTTATTGCGACATCAAACGAGTACCTTACCATTACACATTTCAAAAATGGCTAATGTGCACAGCTACCCACATATAATCGAAGGTATACTTCACATACATGTGTATACAAATGGTTGCCTTACAGACATGCTTTGGAAAGAAAACATATCCCTCTCCATATACCAGTATGACAGTGTTCCCATGCATGGCTGCATTGCGTTGCAGTGGTTGTGGCCAAGGCTTAGCCTCTTAAGTGCATGGCTGGGCTGCTATACTCATACATTGCTCCATTGTACACCCTTTCAAATATGCATCCCTCCTATGGGTGGTCACCATTCCAGATTGGTTGTGGAGGACATTTTAGACTTGGTAGAGCACCAGAGGTAGCATTGCAGATGATATCAGGATAGTTCCATCCATTGGGTGTAGTGTGCTGTGTTGACTGTCACTCGGTATGCCCCTCATCACACCCTTTGCTTAGGGAGTGAAGTAAGATATTGCGACATCAAACGAGTATCTTACCATCACACATTTCAAATATGGCTAATGAATACAGCTACCCACATACAATTGAAGGTGTACTTCACATAAATGTGTATTCAATGATTGCCTTACAGACATGCTTTGGAAAGAAAACATATCCCTTTTTAAGAAAAGGAGCACTTCAGAATTACATAACCTTGTGCTATATAATTGGTCATAAAAATATGTTCAGCCAAATCAGTATGCTGTTATTCTTTTCTCCCCATCCAGCATGGAAGGCACAGCAGTACTAGACTGCCGCTTCTATTCACTCTGAGTGCACATTTCTAAAGGGACAACCGTCCTTGCTAATATCCCCCTCTGGTGCCTATTGATGTTTATCTGCTTCCATTGCAGTGCTCTGTTTACACAGAGCAACATCTTCAAATGCTGCACATCCTCAGAGAGCTCCGCTACTGCCTTTCTGCTTTGGCATTCAATTATCACAGATGTGTGAGCTCAGGGCACAAAAGCTTTTACGCAGGCAGGTGTTGAAGGCAAAATTTGCATGTTCAGAGGTCCGCAGTCATTGCCAGCAAATCACCGGACAAAACCATCTATGAGGGTATGACCCGCAAAATACAGGACAGTTGGCTATCTCAGACATGTCAACATTCTGTGACCAAAAATCTGTAGGAATCTTAACGTTTCAAAAATAGTAATTAGCATAATGATGAAATCACAGGAAATTATGTCACAAGAACTTTGAACTCACAACATCACAGGAAATTACTTCACTTGACATATGGCCTTGAAGAGATCGCAGAAAAGGACTGCCTGTCCTCTGACCCAACATGAGAAAGAAATGAACCAAATGTGTGAGCTGTGCGCACTGTGACCAGCTTTGTCCTCATTGAGACATATTTTCCTCTTCAAACATACAATCAGGTGATAACAAATCTGTATACCCCAACTTAAGTGATGGGCACACAGGAAAATGCAGAATGTAAAGCGAGCGCTGCAAAGCGCACTTTTAAAGCCCCAGAACAAAAGTAATATAGAGAGAAATATATTGTTGTTTTATTGCAGTGCTGACTTGCAGCATGAGGTAGTTGCTGTGGGCCTCCCTGCGCCTCATGGCCACTTTCTACAGAAAGAGTGGAAAGGCCCTGATGCCGTCCCTTCTTTTCACACATGAATTGCCAATTTTTTTTTTTAAGTATGGCAGCGTTAAAAGGCAATGAGGTGATAACACTTCTGTATATGCAAAGGTAAGTGACAGCCGCAAAGGCTCCAGCCAATGCAGCTTTCCAAGACGAGCACTGCAAAGCGCACATTTAAAGCCCCACATCAAAAGTATTATAGAGAGAAATGTATTGCTGTGTTTTGAGACTGTTGGCTTAGAAAAAGGAACAGTTGCTGCCTCCTACCTCCCTTAGGGCTCAGGGCTCCTCTGAACTGAAAGACTTGAAAGGTCCTGATGCTGTAGTGAGACAGACCACTGGCTCTGAACAAACAGTATGTATGGAAGAGCTCAGACAGGCAGCTCTGAGATGCACAGGATGTTTGTGACCAGAGCTGCTAAAGGAGTCTTCAAATTTTGGATCTGCAGATGTTTTGGACTACAAATCCCAATATCCCTCTGCATTGACAGTGATAGCTAGGGCATATGGGAGCTGTAGTCCAAAACATCTGCAGCGCTAAAGGTTGCAGACTTTTACACTATTGTATTTGTTATGAAACAATTTTTACAAATTGGTTTGAAAGACAGAGGGGGTCATTATGAGTTTGGAGGTAGCCATGGTGCTATTAGCGCCATGGCTGCCTCCAAACTCGGGTCCGGGTTCCTTGAATGGGGACTTACCGGGTCATTTCAACCTTGGAGTACCCGGTATGTCCCCATTCAAAATACCCATCGCCAATACCCATCCCCAGCCCCCAAAGGGCTCAATGGAAATGGGGAGGGAGCTAATAACGGGCCCGTTATTAGCTCCCTGGTACTTTAGCAGCTCCTGCTAAGGAACCTTGTAATGCAGCGGTAAGGGGTTAACGGCACTGCCATCCTTACTGGCACCGTTAACCCCTTACCGCTGCACTCGTAGTGAACCCCAGAATCTTTGTTACTGTGCCCTGGAGCCGGGAGCCATTGCATTAGAAAAGTTTTAAAAACAAATAGTAAAGCATGCTTTTCTGGATTTCCGTTGTCATTTTAATTTTCTGGTCTATGTTTTTTTAAAGGGAACAAAAACATGTGCATGATCATGTCCACCTCATGTATGAACCCTTACCTGCTGAGCTACTGAAAAGGAGAGAACATGGGAAAAGTGTCAGAGAAAGCTTCACAATAGTGAGAGTGACATTGAACAAACAGCACAACACATCAAGGGCCCGATTATTGCACAGTTCAAAGTCAGTACACGTGGTTATTTTTTGTAGTACTAAATGACTTTGCACTGACTTCGCACTGCACAATTACGCAGTGCAAAGTCATTTTTAAGCAGTGCTAAGTCACTTTGAACCGTGCAAAATGTCAGTGAAACGGGCTCCAAGTTCTGACCAGGTATTACACGCCCCATGGTAGCGGCTGTGTAGCTATGGTGAAGTTGCTCATCTGGAATCTTTTTATACTTGTTAAAAAATGTGTTTATGTGGTACTAGCGTTCTACCGCTTTCCACGTCTCAAGCCAAATCTACTTTTCAAATGCATTTTAGATAGCTTTGTCATGTTAACAAATCTGTCCCAAAACATAAGCATTGCTACTTCACTTTTCCATTTTTGGGGGGGCCTGGACATATCAACCGTGAATTTTGAACCGTGAAGTTTGTCAAAATCCCAACATTATATCAGTGTATATATTCTTGCTAGAAGGTAATTACAATAGCTATTACAAAGCGTGGGCAGAGATTTGGACACGTATTGGGAATGAAAGCCCATGGGTTTAACTCGCCCTCAATACCCTTTCTGTTGCCTCCCTTTTGCCTGTCAATAAAGCGACAGAAAACAGGTTGCTATTAACAGTACAATACTAAATGGAATGTATGTATCCAACGTCTGATGCACTAATCACAAAGAACTTGTGCAGTGGTGCTGCCATATCTCTGAATCTGTCAACACGGGCAAGGGGTTCTTGCAGATATTGAACTGCAGCATAATTTATGACATCTGTCACACCAAATTACTGGTAATTGTAAGTCTTAAAATATAGCAATATGTGGATCGAAGGCAAAGTATGATCACTTGAGGGCACAGCATTAGCCGTAGCAGCAGCATTCACGCAGATGAGTAAATTCTGAAATACAAGAATCCTTTCAACAAGGAGAAACGCAGCTTCACTACGTGGAACAAGAAGATGATTATTCAGGCAGCACCACGTGGCCACAGTACCTTTGAAACCACCACTGATATTCTTTGAGATCGGAATATTCTGCTGTTTACTTAGTTGTCCTTAGATTTAGTTGTGTGGGGGTAACCAAGCAGCAACAGTGATGCCATTTTCCAAACTGACTAGAGACTGTCACACTTGCAGTTAAATCCTTTCTCCAACTCTACAAACCGCAGGCGTGAACTTGACACTTTACCTCACGGTGCCCAGTGCAGAGACGGTTTGTCTGTTTCACGGGTCATGCAAGGGCAAGCAGCACATCAATCAAATGAATGGGCCATTTAACATGCCCACTGTACACTGCAGGATGCTGTTCCTTGCTCCCACTGGGCCTCAGGCAGCCAGGCCTGGTGCAGCCATAAATCAGTAAGTTTGGACAGCAGAATCCATAGGCGGTATTACTGCTTAAAATGCAGTAGCCTAGGGTTGGCAAGTATATTACTATTAGCTTCCTTTTGTGTACTTTTTGAGATGCTCAAACAACACGGTCGTGGTTGCCATTCTGTGCTATTGTTATGTGTGCATCGCTTGCCCTAACTTTACGTGTGGATGTGCCACAAGATCACCACACTCACCTTCATAGCTGACATTAGTTGTTGACAGTAGTTGCTCAAACCGTGCACTGCAAGTATTTTCATAATGTGTGTGCCCAGCGTAGCCCAACCTGTCATGTAAGGAGCTAGGTCCGGAAACCAGCAACATAAACAGAAGCTAAAGCAGACATGCGCACACAGAGCGTACGGTCGTGGTCTTCTTGTATACAGCAGTTGCTCAGAGAACATGTGAATAAGTTACGAACAACACTATGTACTGTTGCAAGTGGTTTCATTTTTCATACAATGTTCACAAGAAAGTGTAAGATGCCTGCAATCACCGCTTTTTTATGTTGTGGATAAATTCCAGTGTAGAATGCCATATGTGCTTTTCTGCACTTCTTTTGTCATCTGGCAAAATAGAAAATTATTACTTTGTGGTTCTTGGTGATTCGTGTAGGAGAACATACTTTCTTTGTAATTTAGGAAATGTACCCAGCTGTTGTCTTTGTGAAGCTTTATATCCTATTGCCGGAAAACGCAAATGGACATAAAGGGCCATAGTGGTGGTCCCAGATAACAATGAGCGAAAAAACACATTGCTCATGGTAATCTTGCAATGATTGCTCCACCACCTGTCTCTGGGCATGTGAAAGGGGTTGCACTGGCAGTAAGGTGCAATATATCTGCGAACAAACAGGAATAAGAATACATTTAATTAGCCGTTATCAGTAGCAGCATAAAGTACAAGGGTCTGCGGGAAGGATGTCGGAAACGGGTACTAGGTGGCTGGGTTATGGACCTTTAGGTGATGTACTGTGTTTTATTGAGTAGCGTCATATGTTCACCCACTGCCTTGCTAACTGTTTTGTAGGTGCCACTCTTCTATGGCTACACACATGCAAATCATTTTTCAAACGTTGCCAACACACCCTCCTTTTATGTCTTTGCTTTTCACAAAAGATGTCAGTGACAGCGAGTGTCGTCAGACCCACGGCACAATCTGTGTGTGTGTGTCCAAAGAAACATTAAAAAAAGAAATCTTCATGAGGGTCCCCTCCAATTTCAGGACTATGCAGGAGCTGTTTTGCCAAAACATGCAACACTTCAATATTACCTGTCGACGTTTGTGTGACAGACAGTTAAGTGTTATATGGACTTCTGGACGTTATTAATTTTAATACAATGAAGGTGCGTACAACTCTTAAGTGTTTGAAAGGTCATTGTAAGGACAATACAGGCAATCTAGCAGCACAAGATTGAGCATATGGTGTGCTGTTTCAGTGCACAAGGTGCATTCACTTTCAGTGTTGTGCTTTATGTATACATTTGCATGGGCCGGAGAAGCATGTCAACAAAACAAAGAACACTCATATGTGCCATTTATGGCAAATGGTGGAGACATGGCACTGTAACGCAACATGACCACTGCTGTTACAGACCCCCGTACAGTGCACATGGACAAAGTCTATGGTCTGGTAACTTCATAATTATGCATACAGAACTATATACTAGTAGATTTTAATCGCACTACACATGTATCGTAAAGTTGTACTTACATAACTTCTGGAAATTCCATGTTTATTCTGTGTGGATGGGAAATTGCTCTGTGCAGGGTATTGAACAGTTGCAGACTAACTTTGCGGTAAAAAGTGTGCAGCCACTATACTGTATGTTATCTTTGATTCTTTTTTACATTAAATACAATGTCTGCCCTTGGAGCAAACCATGCCTACCACTCAAGGTTATTTCGATTTCACCATGCATTTCCGAATGTCAGTAGTGTGGTTACGTTGAAGTTAGTATAACGTACATGGAGAGATGATGGTACCTTACACATGCTGCACTGAATGTACAGATGACAAAATACATAAATGTACATTTACAGGCCCTATGTACTATTTATATGTGCAGTGTCTTACTAAGCAACGGTGTATGATGGCAGATTGTGTGTGTGATGGCTCCACATACATGGGTAGCAGGGCCATCTTACGCAGTTTGGTGTTTTATAGCACAAAGATATTTGGGGCTCTCGTTCATCAAATATACTAAGGGGGGTTTGGTTTTCAAATTGTGTCTCCATTACCAATTAAAAAAGAGAAGCAGAAGTTTGAAATTTTAGGGAGTACCGCAGATTTTACAATATGGTCGCCGAGTTGTGCACCAAGTGCTGCACTCTATTCTGTTTTCTATACCTTCCAGGGAAATGGTGTGCATGACAAGAAAGATGAACTAATGCCCAAAAAGTTGCTAGTGGCATGCACAGAGGCAAATCTTATAGCACATGGGACAGTAACGTAAGACATATGGATGCATTTTTCTGTTTGGGTTGCTGTGAATGTGCACATTATTGGGTAGGTTACTGTACTATAGTGCATTGAATGTGTCCAGTTATTACAGGCTTAGGTGAAGCGGGTATTCAGCAATGAGGTTGCCCATTGTGTGGAAGTAATGTAATACAATGTGAACTGAAGTGGCTAAGGGGTAGGTGGCTGTGTTAGGTGTAAGGTTTGTGGTAAGCGGATAGATGTTTCTATGTGTGGTTGTACTGTGTTGTGGTAGTTGTGGCCAGGGTGTACAATATTGAGTGCATGGCTGGAGCTCGTACATTGTACAGTGTGTAGTGAAGTGTGTAGGCTTTGGGCAGAAGCAGCACAGTGTAATATAGCTCTACATTGAACATTGTGGCATTCGTATGTGGATTGCAGAAATATGTGGACACATTACCCTTTGCAGATTATGAAGAAGTATGATACCAATCATTTCATACTTACTGTTTCTATTGTGGAGGGCCTGTGCAGTTTTTTGTGTATGGGGTCTGAGATGTTGTAGTAATCGTTGCTTCATTATCTGTAGAAAAAGAGAACATAACATATGTTAGAGCAGGTATTTCGTCATTTTGCAGTTCATTTCATTGCAGACATCATATAATTTTGTGGACCCTCATAATGAGTACTTCGTAAGTACCATGCTTTAAACAAGTGCACTGTGTAATTTGCGCAGTTCCTGTGTTTCTTTGCATAATCATTGGGTCAGTGGGAAAAAAGAAATCCAGGCTGGATAAAAAAAATCTTCCAAATGTATTTGCTGTTACGTTTCACAGTCAATTACAGTAACGTTTGCACTCATTATAGCAATGTTTAAGGTGCACTATTGTAGTAGGAGGAATTGTAATGGTGTACGATTTCTGTTTTGTACATGTTGGTAGTATGGTTGCAGTTATATAGCAGTTGGTGTATTGTAACTCTTTACCTGCTTCCTTTTGTCAGCACTGCTTCTTTATGTGTTTGGTTGCTTTTAATGTTTTTCAAGTATTATGCCACTGCACTGTGCTACTGCAGAATTGTAAAGACAGTTACACACCTGTTGGCATACTGAACTGTTCATACTTTGGAAGTGTCTGAGGATATGTTTGTAGCAGAGTGGTTGCTGAAGGTTGAGTTGGCCTGTTTTAATGCTGCAAGTAATATTGCAGTATTCTGGTTGCAGTTAGATACCAGTTGGCGTATTCTAACTGTTTACAGTGTCCCATTTCTATAGGGTACGTTTCGAAGCTTGTGCACACCTGTTGGTAGCTTCATATCTTTCCACATTTTGAAGTGGTGGTACACCATTATGGGCTTACTTACTGATATTTGCATATGAATTGAATTTGTATGGGCATTGTTAGAAAGGTGGTGACGCATTTGCATAGTTGGTGGTTTCAAAGGTTACTGAGTATAGTTTTGAACGCTCATACCTAGTCTTTTTCCTTTTATGTGTTATGTAGGAAACAATATTAGTGTCATTTTTGTACACTTATTGTTTCTCTGAGTGAAATAATTGGGTTAATTGGGGATTTATTTTTACAACTGACACATGGATGTATTTGTTGGATACTTACTGTATGCTAAGTTGTTCTAGTTCCACAGTGTAGAAGGTAATTCCTTTTTTTCTGCAATTACGTAGGTACTGGTGTGTGTTGGGGAGTAGGGTATTCTAATTTTGTACACCAATGAGTACATTTTGGCTTCAAGAATATTAAGTAGGCATTTGCAAGATTTGCAGGTAATCTGTGCTTTGGGATAATGGAAGTATCATTGCATTCCCACCATGAGCACTTGCTTTCTAATGTATGCAGTACAGTGGCCTGCACCGGTTGTGCCACCTGTGTGGTAGATTATGGCTAGTGTTGTGAAGGTTTTCTTGCAAAGTGATACCTGTCCGTGTGTGAAGGTAGTAAGTTTGTAGTTATTTTTGGTTCCATCTGCATTGTATCTTAAAAGAATTAATATTACATATTGGCCCTCATTACAACACCGGCGCTAAACCATGGTGCTATTAGCACCATGGTTGGTGCCGGTGTTGCAACGAGTCTGCCATGGTGAAATGGGGAAATACCGCCCCATTCCAAGGTTGGCGGGACGGCATTTGCCCATTTCACCATGGCCCTTCCCCATTCCCATTTTTGCCCCATAGGGCTCAATGGGAATAGGGAAGGCTGCAATTACGGTACCGAAAATTGCGGTACCGTAATTGCCTGTGAGGTCCCTTTGCAGGTCCCAACTTTAACGGCTGGTCCAGACCAGCCGTTAGGGTCGGGTCCCGCAAAGGGACCTCGTAGTAAGGCGCTAAGTGGTTAACGGCACCGCAGCCTTTTACGGCGCCGTTAACCACTTAGCGCCAGGGTCGTAATGAGGCCCATTGACTATGTGATTGTATATATAACATCAAACAATTATCGGAATTGCAAGAAGTACACAATATGCTATGGTCTGTATTTTTCACTAGTTGTTGAAATGGAATGGATTCAAAGTTAGGTATTGCTACATAGATAAAGCTCTCGTTGTGGACTTGTTCCTGAATGACATGGTTGCATGATTCCATATGTAGGAATTCTGAATTTTTTTATTCATGGGTATGTTTTTGCTTTCCAAGATTTGTAGTAAGTACATTGGAAATTCCTGTGGATTTCACCATTCCAGCGCAGTAGTCCAATTCCTGCCTTATTCCTGACACACTGTAAGTGTCGTCAGGATTATTTGCTGCATTTCTGTGAAGGATTATTATTTGTAAATACAACTGGTCTGAATAATTTAAATAAATGTTTTCAGCAATTGCTGGCATTTGGAATAGAACATTCATTGCTACATTTGCATAGCAATTTACACCAGTTGCATTGGGAAATTTGAAGGGACCAGGTAGTTCTGTGTCTGAGTACTTCGATGGATGTGTAGGGGCTTTCCTTGAAGAGGTACATTTCATTGTGTGAGGAGTTGGGTATGTGCTGTCCTTTTCAGTCAATTTTTCTGTGATATGGTAGTTGATGCAGTATGAGCTGATTTTAATTTCTTTGGTGGTACTGTTGGGAAATCATTTAGAACTTTTGAGTGCATGAGTTTTCATTTAAAACTTTTATGTTTTTGAGGAACAGTGTACATTTTGAGATGGGGTGTGTGACTGCACGTAGTCTATTGTACTCTATGATGCAAGGAATGTCAGCGTTGTCTGCACTTGCCTCAAAATTGACTAGATATAGTCATTCAAGTGTACGTAGGCATGACAGTGCTATGTAACGCATGCCTTCTTTAAAGACCGTGCTCCAATATCAATAAATGCTTGATTAAAGATTAGACCTTACGATTTATGAATAGCCAGAGCATAAGCTAGCAACAGAGAAAACTGTTCTCTGCGTACATATATGTCTTTGAAAAGAAGGAATCGAACAGTTGTGCGCCTTATACTTATAACTTCTGAAATTTTGTCAAACTGGGCATTGACAAACTGAATGCTGTTGTCACGTGGGTATGTCTGGAAGCCAACAACTGTTCCAAGTGCTCCATTAACTAAACCTTGCTCTACGTCAAGGTTACATTTTAGCTTTACTCTACAGTTAACACATAATATTTACATTTTCTCCAAACCAGCTGTGTTGGAGATAGAGTTTTCGAAGGTATTTAGTCATGCTATGGCTTGTTGACACATAGGTATTGTCATACCGTGTATGTCCAGTTTGTCTGTGGAGTGAATTTCTACTAGTGGTTGAATTTCTTTTGTCAGCATTGTTGCATTGAATTGTGCACAACTTGCTAGAGTTGGCATTAAAGACATACAGTTGCCATTTTTGTGAGCTAATTGTTCCATGACATCAGTAACACATGTGTTATGCCCATACATCTCATGGATGCATCTGGTATTTAGGGTAGACTGTGCTTCCTTTAATAGTACACCAATCCGCATGTTTTTTAAAATGTTGGCATAGGTGAGGTCTGCAGACTGATGCATGTTTTCAGTTAGTTCTCTGTATTGTAAATGTTGCCAGAGATTTACATTCCCGATGCTTCCAAGACTTCTATGGCACAGTTTGTGTCCTAAGATTTTAAAGATTGGTTCACCTTTCACTGTTGTTAATTGAAGGACATCTCTGAAAACAATTACATGTTTTTCTCCAAAGAGTTCTTCGTTGTCTGTTTTGAGGACCTCTTGCAACATTAGGTTGGAAACCATGCTCACCTCATCTATTAGTAGCATTTTTTAATCCATAGCAGCTTCTGCTGAAAGTTTGTAGTACTCTAATTTGTTTTGGTGTTTTAATGGAAGCAGTAGCAATCGGTGTAAAGTGACACCACCTATGTTGTGGGCAGCTAAACTTCTGGGGGCGGTTAGAACAACTGGAAGGTTGTTATTTGTTACTTGTTGGAGGAATTAATTGATAATTTTTATTAAGAATGTTTTTTCCTGAACCAGCTTCACCACTTACATGAAGCAGTACAGGTTTGTAGTTTTCACAGGTACAAGTTTTAGTTTTGTGCTATATACCATGATAAATTTCTTTACTTACTTCTAGAAAAATGGCACACTGCTCATTGTTTAGTTGGGATTTTAGTACAGCAAAGACTTCTGCAGATTGCTCATGCTGACACAAGGTGGTCTTTACTTCTGTCATGGCTATTTCTGCCTTATTTGCTATGAGTTGCTGTCCCCGTGGTTCTTGGCTTCCTGTCACAGAAGGTTCCCTGCTCTCAGGAGTGTCTACATTTAGTTGTGATTGAAGTTCTTCTTCTTGTTGGTGTTCATTGTCCAATATTGTTTTGTAATGTGTATAGTTTATATCTGTTATGGCACTTTCACTTTCATTGAAAGCATCTTCATAGGCGGTGTGGATGGCTAATAACTCTTCTTCTTTTCTCCATGGTTTGAAAAGTTGCAGTAGAGCCATGTAGTACAGTTCTTTGTGTTGAGGAGTTTTCAATAATTTCATATGATTAATCAGGCTGCATTTGGTACGTTTTACCAGCCTACGTTTGGTACGTTTTACCAGGCTGCCTTCACAACTTTCGACTCTGTACCTACCTTTTTTCTCATCTGGTAAATGTTATTTTTGTATGAGAAGTTTTGGGCTATCTGGTACAGGCACATGGTTTCTAAAGTAATACTCCTGTTTGGGTAGTATGTGTCTAATAAGCTGTTTTTCAAAATGTCCTGGCTGTTGGGATTGTTTTTGGCTATTGTTTCTATGTCTGCATATGATTTCAGGACTCTTTTTCTGGATGCAGGAGGACCAAAACTTAGCCACACTATGTTTTCAGATTTCCCATATAAGGCGGTGCCGGTTAAATGGTTGGAGGCTTCATAGCTGCCACATTCTCTGTGGGACAGCATTTTTATGCCAAAACTGTACAATTTCTGTGCCAGTGTTTTGTCAGATGATATGGCATCACAGAGGTCTTTCAGTTCTGTTTTCTCTGCTTTGGTTATGTGACACATCATGCAACTGCAGTGGAATTGTCTGCAATGTACGGTACATCTACATTTGCATTCCACAAGAGGCCAATTATTACATTGTAATCATTGATGCTTCGGTTCTTTTTATGCAGTATGTGTTCTTAGGAGATTTCCCTTGAAGGAAGTGAAGACATGAAGCTGTTCACTTGGCCTGTTGCTAAAACTGGTCTAGGGAAACCAAAGCAGCATTTGGTGTAGTATTTGCCTTTGTTCTTGTATTTACACCGACAATACTTGCCACACTTGTGTCTTTGAAACTGCAAAATGTGTGCATGTAGGTCACTATGTGTACTTTCTGAAGGAATTTCACAAGTAACATATTTGTGAATCAACGGCAAAACAGTTGCATCACTGTTCTCACCAAATTTAGGAGCATTTTTAATCCACAAAAGCATGTGGATGTGTGGTGCTCCTCTGGCTTGATTTTCTTTTCTCCAAAAGAAGTGTTTCACTTTTCCGAGGGGAGGAAGTGCTTGATTGCAAATGAAGTGCAGCATGGCAATGAAGCGATGATGGAAGTACCTTGTTACATTTACAGGATCTAGAGAGCAAGATTCTCCTGGTGTTTTCATGTCTACACCTGTTTTTTTTTTGCTATGCGTAGAAAAGTGTGCAAGTCTTCCTGTGTATACTCTGCCCAACTTAAAGTGACAAACCATGGGTGTGGGCCAAGGTTGAGTAGCATACACGTACATCTGCATGCTGTCGGAACCAGTACTCTTTCATATCACGCATGTTTGCCAGGAGATCTGTAATACTTGCCTGTAAAACTTTGTCGTTGTCTTGCGCCTTTTACTGTAGCTGTGTAGCAGACATATTTGAAAATGGGAACTGGTTTTCAATGTGTGTGCATCTCCACAACATAGCGTTGCTAGTTCATTTTCAAAAAGGAGGTGAAATATGTATTCCACGTTTTGTCTAAATGTAGGGTCTTCAGAATACATTCGTAAAGAGTGGTATTCTGATGCTGTTATTTGTGTGCATCTTTCATCGTATCTCCTACCTTCTCCAGTTGGCAAGAATAGAGGGAAGGCTCATGATTCTACTCTTTTTTCCCCATGAACTAATTGGTGATTCTCTGGCTTGTCGTATTTGATATGTTTCTAGTGCATCGACTATGGTGTCTTTGGAGTGCAGTGGGTTCATTGTATAGTGATCTAAAACATTGGAGGCTACAGTAGGAGCTAGAAGTTCAAATTGGCTAGCTGTTGAGGAGTCCTGAATTATTTCAGTGGTTTCTCTTAGGTTTTCTTCAACATTTATTTCTTTGTAGTATTCATTGTTTTCTTTAAGGTATTGTAAGGCTTTCCTAAGTTTGTTTAAGTCCACTAGTTGCTGCCAATTTCTTTAAATCTTTTGTAGGTACACCATTTACCTGGATGATCAAAGATTGTTCTATTGGCATTTCCACTCATAGAGTGTCTACATTTTGTTTCAGATCTAATGGTAAATAAACTACTTTCCCACGAATGCCTCTTAGTGATTCGCTGGGATGCAATTTTGCAGTTTTTGGCTGAAGTCGTATTATTGCTTGAAATGGGTGTACTGTTTGGATTATAATGCTCTCATACAAATTAAGGTGCTGGAGTGTGTTTGGCAATGGAAATAATTCTAAATTAGTACTGATTGCCTGTGAAGGCATTTGGTTATTGTCACGTTTTTGCAGTGCAGTATGTGGACAGTATGGAGGTATTAGTAATTTCGTATTTATTTTCAGCTAAAAGGTACAGAGCTAATTGAAACCATTGGGATTCCTCATTGTTTTCTATTTTGTGCCTTATGTATACAGTTTTGATGCTTTTTTTATAGAAAGTTCTGCGACAACACACACATACTTGGTTTGGAACTTCAGCAGATGTTCTTTTGAAAGTTTTATATTTCTTTTTTGCATGTGTGACATAGAAATTTGACATCTGCAAAGTTGTCACTACTATTGTCTGAAAGTGCTGGAGTTTGTAAGTGCTCTTCAGTTCCAAAATATTTCCTTTGGATGTGCTCTTTTTCTTCGAGCATTTCTTTGGCTGTACCATGCAGGAGAATATCATTTAAATGTTGCAGTGCTAAAGCTGAACTTTTTGCATATTACAGTTTGTAAACGAGATTTATTACAGTAGAACATTGTGTTGCTAACATTTTGATATGGTAGAAGGTGCTTTTGCAAGTAGGTCCAGAAATACTGGCTAAGGAATGTCCTTGTAGACCTGTGTAGTGTATTTCCACACTGGACAGGAGTCCATAGTTTGTAGTATTTTAATGTTTCCTTTGTTGTTGGTTTTCACATAGTGATTGAGGAACTGCTGCAAAGATTTGATAGAGTATTGTCGAATGTTACACATTGATGTGCGAGGCCATTCGTAGGTGAGGTGTATTGGTTCGGCAGAGTGGACAGTGGCATGTACGTTTGATGGGGATATTTGTGAGAGCAATGTTTCTTCTTCCTTTACGGTATTGTGTACCTTTTCACACCATCATCCACTGCTATGCATGGCAATTTGGTTTGTTTGCTCTTGTTTGTTTGATTCTTCATTGAAGTATGGCTCTTTGCTGGTTGTGTGACTCCCCTCACCTGTACAGATGGTGCCAAAGGTATCTATGCTGGCATTGCATTTGTTTCGAAGTAGTGGTTGTAGTTTACCAATTAATTTTGTTAGTGGTTTCATTCTGTTTAATATTAATATAAACAATTTCCTTTTCAGGACCATTGCACTGTCTACAAGAGCTTCCAGGATTACTTTTCTGTGGTAAGTTTTACGGGTTCAGCATGATTTCTCCCCTCTATTTGTAATGTGCTCTATCATTTGGTTGGGAACACTATATTACTATCTGTGGGTTAGTATTATGGTAGCGTCTTGACAATATACAGTGAGGAACTGCAGAAGTGGCATGAGTAAGAATGAAGCACATACCGGTGGGTTGATGCGATTCTGTAGCTTACAATGCATGTATACTGCACTCTTTTAGTAAGACATAAAACACTACAATGGTACGGTACTTACTTTGTTGGTTGGTGTGAGTAGGTTTATTCTAGGTTATATTTTCAAGTTCACATGCCAGTGGTTTCAGGACACCTGTGGGTACTGCAACTGTATAAGAAGGTCGTAAGAAAATGTTTGTTAATGGCATAGTGATTGCATTTGGACAATACATTCTTTAAAGGTTTAGGGGGTTGTCTTGGCAGGGAGAGTTAGTGTGTGTGTATACATGAATGGCTTTATATATGAATGGGGATTTAGGAACATCAGCATGTTTGGGAAGGGGGTAAGTGGGTTATTTGAAAGTGTGTTTTTATGACATGCTCTTTAGCAAGTGTCTGCATTGGTGTAGGACTTTTTACTTTGAAAATGGATTACTTATCATTGTAGAAGGGTGTGAAAAAAGTTTGGAAAGATGTACAGATTGTAACGGAGAATTTTGTCGTGTGTGCAATTACAGTTACTTTTCTGCATATATATGCTTGCTACATGAGTGTGCCAACTATTTCAGTTGTTTCTTTTATTTATGTACATTTATGAATGGTACTGTTGTCAATGCACACATACTTTTTTTGTTTTTAAGTAATGTTGCAATCTGTGACGTGTGCAAGATTAGTGCCAGGCAACCTGTTATTATGCATTCAATGTATGTACTTGGCTGACTTTGGTAGGATCCATTCACTTATCCTTTCCTGTGAGATTTTTATGAATTTCATAGGTGTGTTAATGGGGGAAAAGGTCGTAAAATTGACAGAAAGAAAGAAGAGAGTAACTGTTTGCATATTACAATGGCTGATATGGGTAAATGCCAACTTTGCAAGCAGATACCACTGTAGGTGGCATTTGATGGTAGGTGATGGGAGAAATGACAGTATGCCTTTTGAGTATGTTATGGAGGTTCAGTGGCAAGTACCCTGTTGGGAGGCACTTATAATAGAGTTGCAAATGTACTTTATAAAAATTATTTATACCTGCAGTTTGTGGTGATGGGTGGTGATGTGGATGAATCTGGATGCAGAAATCGATGATGGCTTTCCAGTACTTTCCAGTGGAGGTGCTTTTCATTCACAGGGCACTTGTACTCTGAGTGTTTAATGGTTAGTATGGAGGGTTGAACAGAGATGATACTGTTAGATGCAGAGGTCTTGGATGTGATTGGTGGATGCGTGTGGGACTTTTTAACAGTACCCAATGAGAGAGTGCTAGAAAAAGAGTACTACAAAAGTGAAGAAGGACTGCCCCTGCTTTACTGGGGCATGGGCCTCACAGTATTTGGTGAAGCACACGTGCCACCTGCTGTCCTTCTTGCTATGCTTGGCATGGAAATGGGACTGAGGATTATCCAATCAGGTGTTGAGGGTGTGCTTAACAGGAAGGGGTGGTAATACTTGTTTTTATTGCTGTGTACCGTGATGGTGGCAGAGATGCAGAGAGTGCAAGTGCTCATCATTGGTGAATTGTTTGTGGGTCACCTGCACACATAGCAGCATTGATGAAAATGTTGGTGTGGAAGGAGTGCACGCTTTGTGGTGCAGTGTGCCTCTACCGAGTTCTAAGCTGTGCTTGCAGAGTGCAGAGATGTGGCCACTTGGAGTACTGTTGACATAGTAGTTCTGCATTGTGGAGCACTGCGTGTGGCTTTTTGCACTGCTGCAAGTTTGCTTGGTGAACTGAAGGAGGTGCTGAAAGCAGTGATGCACATTTTTCCCACTGCAACAGTGATTTTCTCATGCATACCACCAAGACTAGTGTGGAACAATCCCGATGTACTTTCTTCCGAGGTAGAGAGGAAAGGTGTCTTGTAAACGGCGGCATGTCTGTTTTTCTGTTCGATGCATGGAAGTTCTTTTGTGGCCATGAGAACCTTAGTGCTTCTAATTGTTTGTTTGTTTATTTGTTTATTCATTTGTATTGCTCTCCAGACCTGCAGGTATCAGGGCACAGGGGTTACAAGGAGATTTACAGCTTAGTTACAAAATAGAGCAGCATATATACATTACATTCTTTACATTGCATAATTATACAGTGGATAAGCAGATATACATGTACAAATATATACATGAAATAGGCATAGAAGAGTGGTTATTGTTGCAGAGTATACACCGTGGAAGTTTTACATATAATGGACAAATTTAGTGATCAGTAGATTTGAGCCGGATAATGCAGTTAGATCTGAAGCTCAGATAAGATTGGTCTTCACGGATATCGGGTGGCAGGGATTTCCAAAGCTGGGCTGCTTTAATCAGAACACTGCTACCTCCTACCTTGGAGAGTTTGATACTAGGGATAAGGAGGCAATTGGTGTGGGCTAGTCTGGATGGTCTAGTGGAAGTCCTTCTATGGAATCTCTCTATTAGATAACTAGGTGCAGCATTATTCAGGGATTTATAGGTGAGTGAAGACATTTTCAGCTTGATTTTCTCCTCTGTGGAGAGCCAATTGTTTTGTCGTCTAGTTTCAGCGATATGTTCTCTCCTGGCCACTCCAATGGCTGCTCTGAGGGTGTTGTTTTGAAGTATTTGGATTTTTCTGATGATTGATTTATTGGAGCCACAGTAATGGGCGTTGCAATAGTCATGCCTGGACAGAATGAGAGCTCTGGCCAGGATAATACAACTACTGTTAGAAAGGAAGGGTTTGCCAGTTCTTACATGTTTGCACATATAAGCAGTAGTGGAAGCCAAGGTGTTGGCTTATTTGGTGAAGGAGAGGGTTGAGTGGAGGTAAAATGCAAGGGTTTTTACCTGATTGGCCACTTTAATGAGGTTGCCATCAATTATAAAGGAAGCATATTGTAGTCCTAATTTCTTGAGGTTATTAGGGGGGCCCAGGATGATGATCTCTGTTTTATCATCATTCAGGCATAGACCATAAGTAGCCATCCATGCCCAGATCATGAGATACACCCTATTCATCAAGGCCAAATCCTTGTTATAATCCCCTGAAATTTTGAGGAGAATCTGTGTATCATCCGCATAGTTAGTGTAGGTGATACCGAGATTGTCCAGATCATCAGAGGGGCTTAGTGAATATGTTATATAGTGTGGGGGAGACGCATGATCCCTAAGGAACACTGCAGGTTATGGGGATGGGGTCAGCAGCTGCTGAGGGGGAGAATACCCACATGGTTCTCTCACTCAGAAATGATTCGATCCAGATTATGGCCTCCCTTGAGAAATGAGCTGCTGAGTCAAGATGACTGCATAGGACCTTGTGATCCACAAGGTTGAATGCAGCTGAGAGGTTGAGTAGGAGAAGGAGGGCTGATTTCCCTTAGTTCCCTTAGTTCATCGATTTGAGTCTTCAGATCAATGAGGGCTGTCTCTGTTCTGTGTTGTGGACGGAAGCCAGATTGGCGTGCACCAAGGAGGTGGTATAGTTCAAAGAACTTCTGTATTTGTGTATAGGTGACCTTATCGAGAAGTCATAAGAGAAACAGTACGGTCATGATGGGCTGGTAATTAGTGGGTATCAATGAGTCAAGTGTTTGTTTTTTTAGCAGGGGGAGTACCGAAGATTCTTTAAGATTGGTGGGGATGGTGCCAGAAGCAAATGAGGCATTCATTGTTTTGGAGACACATGGAGCTAGATCCCTTGTAGCGTCCTTGATGAGCTGGGATGAACAGAGGTTTCCCTGGCAATTGGAAGGTTTTAGTGAGAGTAAGATTTTTTCAACCTCCAGGATTGAGGTTTTAGAGAAGTTGAAGCAAGTGGGTGAGGAATTGATGGGAGTCTCAGGCGGAGAAAGTTGGGTGTTAGTAGTAGGAGTGTTAGGAGGCGGTGAATTCACAGATGAGTTCAGAGAGGCTTTTTTTGAGCTATTTTGTTTTGGAGGGTAGCTACTTTATTAGAGAGCACATGTTGGATGCCAGAGCACCAGCTTTTGTCTTTGGTGCATATTTCTGGAATGGAGATAGGGGTTTCAAGCTCTTTAAGGATTGTAAACAGCTCCTTTATACTGGAATTAGCTTGGGAGATCCCATTGTTGTAGGATTCTTTTTTGGCTAGGCAAATTTCTTTTTTGTAGATGGTCAAAATCTTAGTGAGTTTGGATTTATTATCTGCTGATGGTAGTAGTCGCCATGCGGCCCTGCATGTTTTTTTTTTGTTTTAAGGCTTTTAGGTGTGGGGTAAACCATTTGTTCAAATTAGTTTTGGGCTCACCTGGTCTTAGTTTAAGCGGGGCAATTAGGTCTAGTGAGGTTGCCATGATTCTTTTGTACTTGTTAACCATGGTTCCTGGATCAGTGCTGTCTGGAAGAGAGTTGAGGCTGGGGAGGATGGCTAGGATGAGTCTCTCTACGATAATGTTCATTTTTTTCTGGTTAGGGTGGGCGGGGTGGTGGACATCATGGTGGGGAGGGGTCTGATGGTGTTCAGTGCAAAAGACGCAAGGGAGTGGTCTGTCCAAGTTAGTGGGGAGAATGAGGTGATATTGACCTGGCAATTAAAGTCAGCCACCCAATCTAGTAATCTTCTTTTATTGTGAGTAGGTGAGGAGACTTTTTGGATTAGGCCAAGTTCAGTCAAGATGGTGGCGATATTAATAGCTGGTTTATCAAGCAAGTCATTAAAACCTAAGTTAAAATCGCCAAGGAGTAAGACTTGCAATGTATTTTTAAGATTATTGGAGATAATAGTGGATATATCCTCCTCAAATGTTCCAATGGGACTGGGTGGTCTGTAAATCAGATGGAGGGTTAGAGTTTGGGAATTGATGAATGGAAGTTTGACTGTAAGCGTTTCACACAATTTGACATTTTGGGATGGGACAAGTCTCAAGGCTAAGCTGGATTTGAAGATGAAGGCAATACCTCCACCTCGGGCCTTGTGTCCGTCTTTTCTGAGAATGGAGTAACCATCCGGAACTGGTAGCATGAGTATAGGGCCTGCTGTAGCATGTAACCATTCTCACTTATGGCAAGAAAGTCAAGGTTATTTTCTAAGATCAGGTCTACAATTTCGGTGCCATGAGCCACCAGGGACATTGTGTTTAGTAAAGCTCCCTTAACTGAGGGTGGTCTTTGTCAGCCGAGTGATCGGGTGGGTTGAAGGTTTTAGGTTGAAAATTGTAGTGGTTAGCTGGGGCTGTACAGTGGGTCATGCATTGGTTAGTATTGGTGGTAGTTTGACTAGGGGAGTGGATGTTATTTAGGTTGGGTGTAGGTGTGCATCTAGCAAGGGGTTCATATATTTTGCCTTATCTTGACCTGAGTCTCATGTTTCTGAGATTAGTGTTACATGTGTAGGAAGTGGCTGAACTCTGTGAGGTTTTTCAGTGGAGCTGATTTTTTTATGTCCCCCATTGAAAATCCTCTTGTGTTTCAGAATCTAAAAGCTATTTTGGAGAAGCTTGTGTAATAATGTAAGGAGGAGAAGAAGAGAACAATACCCAACAAATACAAAAAAGGTGTTTGTTTAGAAGCACCTTTACAGAAAAAACCCCCAAAAAACAGTTTTCACAGCTACCAATAAAGAGAGGATCCTCTACCCAGATTGAAATGTGTTCCTGCACCCGTGCACAAAGGACAATATGTCCGGAAGCACCACAGCATTTGGAGGTGCATGCTTGCCACATGCAGCTCTTTTCAGGGTGGCTAACATGGAAATGGGACTGTGCAGGTGGTCAATACAGTTTCCTGGGTGTGGTGTGTAAGGACAGATTGTGCCAGAAGGTGTGTATGCAAATAGGAGTGCACATGGCTATGGTTATGGCTGTGCCATGCAGGAGGCAGAATGTATGGTGTTTCGGCAACTCCTGGATACATTGGGTGAAAGTGTATGCAGAACGCTGTAGAGTGGCTGCACACCTTGGGTTCCATAATATGGATGTGCAATGGTACGGAGTACGTGGGATGAAGTGGCTGCATGTGGCTCCTCTTTGTGCCACTTTGGTGACGCTGAATCATTCAGACATTATTGTTATTCAGTGTTGAGGGAACAGTTTGGGACATGTTACGGCATCTCACTGCAGTTTGCGATGAAGGAGACACTTCGGCAAGTCATGGAAATGTTTCCAAAGTCGCAAGTAATTTTTTCTCACATTACCCAGAGACAGGTGTGGCAGCGTTCTTCCTCATTTGGGCCACAAATGGAGAAAGCGAGGCGCAATGAAAACAAGGTTGTTTGCAACTTTTTGCGCAACGTTGGCATGTTCTCCTTCCACAATGAAAACATTAAGTTTCATAGTACCAACATTTTTCGTTCAGAGGGAGTCCATTTTATGATGCTGGCAATCAGCTGTTTCTGTGTAATATCCAAAATGCAGTGCACTGCTTCTTGTAAGTATAGCAAACATTTACCCAGTAGGTGTTCACCACGTCAAACCTTCCAAACACAAATACAAACAGCACAAAAAGCCTCTTTTCACAGCCACCACATTTTTTGTTGCGCTGTCCGCAGAGCTTATAGGTTGCACTGTGACATGCATTGTTTCATTGGCATTCTATTTTTGAACTGTGAAAGGTGTCTCTGAAAAGAGCCTTTTTTTGTTTTTCCCTTTCAGGATGTTTTTGCTTTTCTCTTGTTCTTATAACACACAACACAGAAGGAAAGGAAGGAAAGAGAGGTTAAGGAAAGGACACCCACCACAGGGATAAGAAAGGGCAGTAATGACAGAAATATGTTGGGTGGCCCTTACTTAGGTAGGGGACACGCCTTGTCATGCTCCCGGACCAAAGCTTCGAAAGCACTTCGAAGTTGCTCTCCCCTGCAGAGTACTGCATCACAGTACATGCACAATACAGTCACCTTTGAAAGGTACGCGTCTGCTGCAGTGCGTATGGGCTGCAAGGCTGGTTTAGGGTTCCACTGCCCCACTGGAGTGTCCTAGTGGTGGCAGGAGCAGATGCGGGGGATGCTGTAGAGGAAATTAACCTACTGCTTTGTTGGAAGGGGACAACCCTCTGAAGTACTGCCTTGTGGTTTGATTTGAGGTGCCGCCACATGGAAGTGGTGCCGTAGTTGTACAAGCCAGGTTTTGTGCGACTGAGTACTGTCTTGCACTGAATCCATCTCACCTGGTTCGCACGAGATTTGGGCACTGCTCCTATGGTGGTAAATAGTTTCCACACCCACAACTCAAGCCGGCTGCAGACAATGGCAAATTCCTCTACTTTACCCCTGTTCTCCTCTTGATCTCTATCTACATTACCTCGCCTGTTCCCTTGTTCAGGCAGTGGTGGTGGTGAGGGTGAGGGTGTGGGTGCTGCTGAGTAGGAGGCAATGGCAGCAGCCATGATTGATATTGGTTGCAAAGGTAATATAGCAGAGCAGAATTTCTCACAAAGCAATTTGAGCACAAAGCAATGTGCATCGGTGGTCTGCTCCAGAAAGCCGAACACAAAATGCAGAGAAGTTGACCTCTGGGGTGTGGCATTGTATAGGGCTGCTGTGGAGCACCAGGAACCGGAAAGCAGTCCTAAATCTTTCCCAAAAAAAATGAGATGTACAAGAGCAGATTGTAGGACCTCTGTAAGGGTACACTTTCAGAGTTTCACTTCAGTCATTGCAGAAAACAGTACTTTTTCAATGTTTAGGGGTCCGCATCGTATCTGGCAAATAAGGGCCCACGCGCAGCATGGGTGTGGTCCCATGGTGACGTTGCAAATGTTCTCTTTTGGGATGGCTGTGTGCATGACGCGTATTGGGCAGAATACATTTGTGCATGTGCGTAGGTGTCCTACAGATACTGTTGGGATCCCCGGACTAATTCATAGTGCTACACACATGTGCCAAACATTTTGGAACAAGCTGGTTGTTTGTAGGGTACAGCAGGTGGGACGTTGAGGTGCACAGCTACCCGCAGAATGTGGATGTCCACCTTGAACTACTAAAAGTATGTCACACATTCCTTCATGTGCACAGCTGACCGTAGGACGTGGGTCGGCATCTCAAAGTATTGAAAGTGCATCACAGCATGTTGCCTGTCCGAACATGTTGCAGAGGGATGGTGTTACGAAGACACAGAGGAAGAGATACACATGCGTGCAGTTGTGCAACGGACAAATGTTCACTCCTACACCAAATTACAGGTGGTTCACAAGATGCAGACATGCGGCCCCTACTGGCGTCCACGGAAGCCTCCATTCTGATTGCAGATAGGCCGGGCAAGTGCAGTGTCCATAGGACACCTCCATTTTGCTTGCAGTCATCCCCACCAGTACTGTGGCCCATGGAGTCGTAACGGGACTTTGAAAACAAAGGTAAAACCGCATGTACACTCAGCAACAATTTACATATGAACCTTTATTTCCACACATTCATAGATACTATTAGGAAAGGGAAGGGGTAGCAGAAACAGATACATATACAGGGGAATTGGGAATTTGTACAAGTTGCTTGTGAGGGGAGGAAGGAATTGAGGCCTCATCGTAACGTCTCTGATCACACAGAATTTGCGGGGATGGCAGGCTGGGAAATGGGGAAGGGGTACACGTGCAGGTGGGCAGTGGTATCTTATTTTCTCCATTATATGTCCTTGTACAAAATCTTTTAAGGTGGCAAAAATTGTACAGCAATTCGTCCATTTTGGCATCGAAGCTGTCCAGTTAAGTGTTTGCAGCATTTCCTTCACTTCCTGTGGCTGTATGATGTTGTGGAAGAGGTGCCTCTTGTGGCGTATTCCTTTCCTTTCCAGTATGTTCTGTTAAAGAAAAAAAAAGTGTTTGGTGTACATAATATATATTATTTATTTTACTCTCCAAACTGCGGTGCCCACCAATGGTGTTACTGTGGTCACTCATTTCGTCATGAGGGAAATTCTCTTCCAGACACTCTATGGTGCTTGCCATTGCTGCTTAAAAAAAAAAATTATGCTTTCTACTATTGTACACTGCACGCACTGTGCTATTATAAGACAGACTTTACTGTACTTTACACGTTGAAGTGACGTTCTGCTCTCCGCACTTTCCAGTCCTTGGTCAGTTTGTTCTTCATTCCTTTGTAAAGCAGCAGTGCGATAAGGTTGTTCAAGGCAGACGTTACTTCTCTTGTTGGTGCATTCCATTATGGTGTGTAGCCTATGCCTTTGCTCTGTTTCTTTTATAAGTGATGTCATCTTTGATGTCAAGGGTGGTAGTCCTTGCAGTGCACAGTGGTGGCGTGAGTTATGGTTGCTTAGCTTACCATAACGGGTGAATTTCCGGGGTTTTTCGGTTTTACTAGCAACCATAATATAGATAGGTTGTTATTAGTGCAAAGTAACTGTAGTGCTCCTTTAAAGAAGCGTTTGCACTGAATGCTATAGCTTTTTATGTGGGCAACTGAAGCATAACGTCCTTTTAACAACATTTTTTCACTGAATATATACATATATACGTATGAATAATATCCCTTTGTACACAGTTGTATTAAAAAAATGGCACATAAATGCTTTTAAACTAAATGTTAAACTGAATTAAATGTTGTGTAAAAATTGAAATGTAAAAATATGTTTCTTTGTCAAGATTCTTTGGAATCATAAACAAATAAATAAATAATATACACTCTATGTGGTACCACACAATACTTTAATTCAGTAATAAATGCACCAACTGCAGACAGTTTCAAATAGGCATGCGAATTATTAAGGGAGGAGTTAACAGCAAAAGATTAGGGAAAAAAGGCAGGTTATTTATGAAGAGTGACAGAATGCTTTCTTTAGCATATAACAAACATTCTGAGTGAGGATCCCCATACTTGGGAAACCTGTAAGGGAAAAGTTAGGGACTAACATATCTTGTCTTTTACAGCTCATTCTAAAAATGTTCAATAGCACTCACTTTCCTCTTTAAAGTTCCCTAAAGTACCTGGGAGGCCACAGGAGAACAGGATGCAAGACGAATCGGGGACCCTTTGAGGATGACCGCCCCTTGGAAGAAGGAGCCACCGAGATGTTGAGTCCAAGAAGAAAAAGGGAACCAAAGTCTTTCTTCAGTGCAGCAGTTTTGCTCTTCACAGTGCTTTTTGTTGGTCGATGATTTCTCTGACTGTAGGAGTCCTGGGAAGACGATACACGCTGTTGGATCCTAAAAGGCTTGGCAGATTAGAGGAAGCTTTTGATCAATTTGGTTACGGGCCGGGTGCCCTAGTTTTGCACAGTTGTTCCCGTTTCACTCAGGCTGAGCCAGGCTCAATCAACCAATCACGCAGATGGGCATTCATGCAGGCAGGCAGCCAATCAGGCCCTGTCCTTCAAAAAGACATTTTCAGCATTTTAACGGACCTGACAAACTTAGATGCCTTTTGAATACCGCCTCATGCACACTCCTTGCATTCTGCCGCTCGGCACCCGGGGCATAACTGTATATAACCACACAGCTCTTGTGACCCCTGCTTTGTAGGGAACTGTGAATTATACAGTAACCTCAGAGCAGTGGAAGTGACCCACACTGTGGCTTTCCAAGACCAATGTAGAGATATGTATTTGGAATGTTTGGGCACGCAAACCATTCTCCTTGTATTCTTTCGGAGCTTGGTTCGCGTGAGCCATGGAACCGTTGGAGGCGATGTTGAGTGGATGGGCACGGCGGGCCCCATTTAAATTAACGTACCTTATAACCTCTCAAAGTGTTTCCCCAAATTCTTACATTGGCGACGAGATGAGGGGGCCCGCCATGGCACTCGGACAGTCCACGATCCGCGGCGAGTGATCAGCCAACTCGCTGAGAGCAGCTGCGTGCCACCAGAGCCCCTCCCTCAAAGGCCTCGCCAGCACGGAAAGCTGAAGGCCCGGGGCTGTGTGGAGCGGCGGCGCTGCTGGAGCCGCTTTCCAAAGCCGCGCAGGGCTGTAGATTCAGCTGCGCTCCCCTGGCCGCATATCTCCCATAGGAAGAAAGAAGGTAAAGAGAGAGGTGAGGAGAGACAGGGGAGGCAAGGGTGGACACAGGGTGGCAGCTCAGGATAAATAGTGGATCCGCCCTCAGCATAAAAGAAATACAAGCCCAACCGGCCCAAGAAAAAAAAATTGAACGCCGGGAGACTTTAAGCAGGCATAATCATGGCTCATGAAACTCAAAGGATTATGCATAGAGGAACAGTGCCGTGAAGTTAGTGCAGACAAGAAAATCTGAAAAGAAGGCAATTAAGAGACAATTGCAAAATAGTCAGGCAGGAAAGAACTGAAAAGTGAATTCAAGACTTGCTGGGTGGAACAAGTGACACTTTCTATTCATCATGGCTGCAGTTAGCATGGCCCCGCCCCCGCCTTTTTTATCTGAGACGGGAGCACCGCCCATAAGGTGGGACAGGTGGAAGAAGATTCCACCTGTCCCTGGTGGCAATTGGGGTGACAAATTTGCTGCGGGAAGGAAAGAAGCGATTCTCCTGCACAACCTGGGCACTGAGGGTCATAGTGTCTATGATGGTTTGCCTCAGCCCCCACTAGAGGGTCAAGGTGATGTGGACCAGTACACAATAGCTGAAAGAAAACTAGAAATTCACTTTGAGGCAAAAAAGAACACAACATTTGAAAGACACAAATTCTTTCAGAGAGTCCAAGAACCACAGGAACAAGTGAAAAACTTTGTAGCAGTGCTAAGATCCTTAAGTCACACTTGTGAATTCGGAGTGCTGACCGACTCACTAATACGGGATCAGTTGGCACGTTGTACTAACAACATGAAAATTCAGGAGAGGTTGTTGACCAAGGATGTGTCTCTGGAAGTAGCAATTGAGATTCCCCGAGGCATGGAACAGACCCACAAATACATGTCCACAATGAAGAGTGATAAACCAGAGGGTGAGGTAGCGGCTGTGAGAGCATTCAAGAAAATGAATTTGAGTAAAGAAGTCAAGTGCTACAAATGTGGCAGCAATCACCATATCTCTACAAGCGCGTTTTGTCCTGCAAAGAACATTTTCTGCTTGAAGTGCAAGAAGAAAGGGCATTTCGCCCGAGTGTGTAGAGAATCAGAGCAAGTGCAATACATTGGGCCAGGTGCAAGGATCTCAGAGCAGGAGGAAAACGCGGATATTGTTCAGCTACCTCAGGCCAAACATGTGCTGGAGGTCTCGGAAGTGTCCGGAAAACGTAGTGCACTGACCGATGTATTTATGATGAACGGAAGGGTGGTGGCTTTGAAAGTGGATAGTTGCTCTCCATGGACTCTGATTTCAAGGAAGACATATGAAGTTTGTTTGCAAAGAAGTGTGGGCGAACTGAAGGAGCACAGCAGAGAGCCATATGCCTATGGCAATGTCAAGATAGACGTATTGGGCAAATTCCAAGCAGTGATTAAGTATAAAGGCAGGAGTTGTGATTCAGAGGTATATGTCACACAGGAGGGCTCGTCTTTGTTAGGCTGGGAGGAACAGCGCAAACTTGGGATCAGATTACAAGCAAGTGCCGAAGAGCCAGTCTCAGTAGCTGAGATTCGTGACAAGTGGGAAGAAGAGTTCCCGACAGTTTTTAAGGAAGAATTGGGGATGGTTAAAGATTTTGAGCATGAGATTCACTTGAAGGCAGGAGCAGTCCCCAAAGTGCATAAAGTGAGGCCAATACCTCATAACCTGAGAGAGAGACTAAATACTGAGATTGAGGTTTTGAGGCAAGTGTTGGGAAGATTATTAAAAGATGGTATGACTGTGAGAAGGGACAAGTGTAAGATTGCGGTGGGGAAGGTGGAGTATCTGGGACATGAGATTGTTGAACTGGGTGTGAGACCGAAAAGGTGTTTGGTGGAGGCTGTGGAAAAAGCCCCTGTGCCGACTGACAAAGACCAAGTGAGGTCCTTTTAGGCCTTGCGGAATATTACCATAGATTTGTGAAAGATTTTGCTGTAGTGTCGGCTCCCATAAGAATGATACTCAAAAAAGGGTCTCCAGAGTGTGGTAGGGCATTTGAAAGTATCAAGGAAGCATTCAGTAAAGCACCGTCTTTTGGGAGGTTTAATCCCTTGGACAAAACAGTTCTGATTGTGGATGCTAGTCTGATGGGGTTGGGAGCCACGTTGGTACAATTGGATAAGGAGAATAAGGAGAGAGTTACTGCCTTTGCTTCAAGAGCATTGAGGGGGGCGGAGTCCAAATATTCAGTGATCGAGAGAGAGACATTGGCCATGTTCTGGGCTGTTATGCACTTTAAATTTTTCTTGTGGGCCAGGCGATTTGTAATTCGCTCTGATCATAAGCCATTAGTGCAGTTGTTTGAGAGTGGAAGGTGGGCTCTGGGTTCGCCAAGGATAAGCAGGTGGGGTTTAGGTCTTCAAGGGCATAATTTTGATCTGAGTTTTTTGCCTGCGATGAAAAATGTTGTGGCAGATTGCCTATCGACGATGCCTTTAAGTGAAACTGAGGTGGTGGAGGATGAGACAATGGAAGAATCGGTGGTAGCTGAAGTTAATGAGGCAGTTGCTCAGAGAAGTGGTTGCCGGGGGAAGATTCTGATGAAGAGCTCAAGTTGATCAAAGAATGGACAGTGAAGGGATGGCCCCATAAGAATAGTTTGGATAGGAGTTTTGACATATGGTGGGAAGTCAAGGAGGAGTTGAACATACATGAGGGCAGACTGAGGAGAGGACGATGTGTTGTACCTCCGGTGTCAATCAGGCAGACTCTTTTGGAACTGCCTCATGAGGGTCACCCAGGGGAAGGAGCGATGAAGAGAAAACTACGCCAGAATTTCTGGTGGCCGCGCATAGACAAGATGGCGGAAAGGTGGTTGAAGGACTGCATGGAGTGTCAAATGAGTGACAAAACTAAAGTGACAAGGGAAATTCCTTTAGTTTCTAACACAGTGCCAGTGCAGCCGTGGTCTAAAGTTGCTGTGGATATTATGGGACCCATTATGGGTTTTGGAGATGGATTGAGGTTTTAATTTGTGCTGGTGGATTTTCACACAAAATGGATTGAATGGGAAGCGGTAAGAGAGGTCACAGCTAGGGAACTTATTGCGTTTTTAGAGAACATTTTCTTTAGAGAGGGTGTGCCCACTGAACTTGTTTCGGATAATGGGGTTCAGTTTGTCTCATTGGCAATGAAGAAATCTCTTCTCTCAGCAGTTATGGCATTAGACATATTAGAACTGCGTTATATCACCCAAGCGCCAATGGCCTAGTGGAGAGAGTCAACCGTTTTTTGAAAGAAGGGTTGCAATTAGCTATGAGGGTGAAACAGCCATGGAGGCAGATGTTAAAGATAATGATGTGGAATTATCTCACTACTCCGCATTCAGTGACAAAGATATCACCATTTGTTTCTCTCAAGGGAAGGGAACCAGGAACTAAATTGTGTCTAGGGTGGTTGGGAGTAGCAGGAGTAGTTCAAGTGGATAGAGAACAGATGATGAAATGTATCAGGGAGAGCCAGGAGAGAAATAAATTGAGTTTTGATGCTCGTGAGAAAGTGAAGGAGCGTGAGTGGAAGGTAGGAGAAATGGTGTATAGAAAGAATCCCAGATTAGTGAACAAATGTTTGGACAGAAAATGTTTGGGGCCAAAGAGAATTTCTGCAGTAAGGAAGAGTGTGGTTATATTAGAAGGAGGAGAAGTCTGGTCCAAAGGAAAAATTGCAAAAGCATATGGCATGGATAGGAGAGTGGAAACAAGTGAATCTAACAACAGCAAAGGGAATAGGGATGAAGAGGGTAGAAGTGTTCAAGGTGGGGGTGAAAGTGTTCAAGGTGGAGGTGCTCAGGACAGTTCCGGTAGTTATCAGAGATCCAGGTCTAAACCAGTGTGGATGAAAGACTATACATCATAATGAAAGAATGTGTGAACAGTGTTTAGAATTGTTAACTAGTTTGGATGGAAGACTATACATCTTAATGAAAGAATGTGTCATCTGTGTTTTAATGGTAAATCTTTTGGTGTTGACAAAGGTTAATTGTTTCATCATGATACAAGTGTAGGAGTTAAATTTAATTTAAAATTTTACCATATGTGGTTATTCTCTATTCTACGTTGATAGCAGTGATGTTAATTTTAGTTTCATTCATTTTTTTAGAAATTATTTTGTTTTCTTTAAGGAGGAAGGTGTGTAGAGATATGTATTTGGAATGTTTGGGCACGCTAACCATTCTCCTTGTATTCTTTCGGAGCTTGGTTCGCGTGAGCCATGGAACCGTTGGAGGCGATGTTGAGTGGATGGGCACAGCGGGCCCCATTGAAATAAACTTACCTTATAACCTCTCAAAGTGCTTCCCCACATTCTTACAACCAACCACTGGCTGGATGGCCTTTCCAAGCAACCACATACTGTAAATCACTAACAAGAATATAGGAATCACAAATGTTTGAAACCGGAAACTGTAATTGGAATCTATCTCAGAATGATTTGTAGAGACATGGAAAACATTATCTGTTTTCCAAATCCACATAACCATCATCTGAATAGCCACAGATTAAAACATATGACCCTCCACACCAGGATACAAAGAATCATGGCATAACATGTCATACCTGAGTCAAAACCAATTCTAGCCAAGAGGCCCACATGAGAGGCTAACTGAATTTGGGGCCGAAATGGCCCCTCTCTGATAAACCTATTTGAGGAAACAAACAACTATCTATGAGTCAAAACTAATTGTGGCTCTATGAACCAGGACTAATTGTAGAGCTAAATCACCATTTATAACTCACCCTAATTGTTTACGCAAAGTGCCACATCTGAGCCAAAACTAATAGTGGAACTGAAGTGCCAACTATTGGCAAGAATACATTTTGGTGGTTTAGTGAAATCTATGAGTCAAAACTAACTGTGGTGTTAAAAACTAACTGTGGTGTTAAAGTGCCACATATGAGTCAGAACAAACTGTGATGTTAGTGTGCCTTGTATTTACCAAACCTATATGTGGACCTTTAGCCCCAACTAACAGTTGACATTAATTGTAGAGATATAGCACTACATTTGAGCATGAGTAATTGTGGTGCTTAAGCACTATATATGAATGGAATCTAACTGTGGTGCTAATGTGCCACCTATGAGCCAGAACTAAGCAGCCCAATGACACCCAAGAACCTTTTTCTGCCTTGACTAGGCCATTCCTCTAGCTTCACACTATAGAGCAGGATTCCTGCCTCACACGGTTGCATTGACTATGATCCATATCTGAAAAATAAGTTGCTGTGAAAGTGAAGCCCTGGGGTGGCTGCAGCAACAGACAGGATTTAGGAATAGGCAGGCCCCTCTAACCGACAGCACTGCATTGCACAACTGCCAGGTTCCAGTAAAGATGAACCTCTTCTGCTGTAATTAATAAATGTTGATGGACATTGAAAGGTGGAAAAGGTTAAGCATTTGTGCAGCTACAAATATTGCAAGGGGAACGAGCATCAGAATATGCATCCAGGAGCTACAGCATTGTACATCTGTTCCTCTCCCTCCAACACAAATTCACCATCGTTTCACTTGAAAGACAAACAGAATAACATTGAAACCCCCAAGGACTGTGTCATGGCTGTATGAGGAATTGCCATCTGGAAAAGGTGTAGAACCGTGGATTTTTGATTTCTATTAAGTAATATAATGATACAGGTAATTCCACCAGTGAAAGGGAAATCTGCTGATCAGACTCCCCTTTCATAAACTCTCTGCAAGTCTCTGCAGCACAAGGGCTGTATTTAAGACATGTGCCCCTGTAATAAAATCATTTAATTATGTGTTTACAATCCTGGTGGCAGATACATCTTTAAATATAAGCCATACATACCTGAGTTATGGAATGGTGGATGGTATTTTTCAGCCACAACAATTTTATACCACACATGTGTCTGTACTGTGAGCCCTGCTCAGCTGTGAAGGGTTTATGTTTATTCTCCCCAGACATACTGACCTTGCTACTGAACAGATCTGTACCCTTGCGTATTGCTTCTCTTTGTGCCTTTGTATGGGAAGGTAACACCCTCCCAGAGAGACAGCCACTCCATAAGAATCTGTCCTGGGAACAGGAATCGAAGGGCACACCCATGGCCAACAGGAGTAGCATCACACTAGGATGCTGCACATTTAAGTGCCGTTGGTTCTATTGAGAAGGGAAGGAGGTGGGGTTAGTGTAGACAGAGAGAGTTATTTATGGCTGGCGGAAGGTTCCACCATCTCGATTCTCTCTACCTTTATGTTTACTTCCTGTCCCCTCCACCTCATTTAGCACAAAGCACTTTAGATGTGATGTCAGAAGGCAAAGTCCACATATTGCATGAACAGTGATTGGACCCATAAACCAGTTTAGCTTTAGTCCAAACACCTGTGGGCTTTTTCCTTAAAATAAGATGTCTCCCACTCCTTCTTTGATTCACTTTTGAAAAGAAATCCTGAGGAAGAATTAATTGGATCTCTGCCAATGAGTCAGACTGATTATCAAGGGCACAGAAAAGCCCTGTCCCCTAATCATCCCCAGGGACCAGTGGGGATGAACTAATGCTGACACACGGCCTGCCTTTCTGTCAGCCATAATATTACCTCTCAAAACCCCTTTGAACCACCACATTTGCCCTCCTAGCTTGATTGAAGCTTGCTTCTTGGATCAACATGGCTCGCTGCACTTGAGCTTGGCTTTAACCTCTTGCACAACAGCTCAAAGCCAGGTTCAACACTGTCAATCTGTAGAGGTCAAGGTTTTAGACCCTAGGCACTAGTTAGGTTACTTCGATCCATTTGCACCCAGGTACATTTGCTTTCAAAGAATACTGTGGCTTTTACTTGCCTTTCTCTTCTGATTCTTTACTTAGAGTTCTGCATTTTGTTATTTTTGTTTATTCTGGATCTTTCTTCGGGGGCGGGTTTTGAATAGTGTTTTCTATTTAGTCATTATTGATTATTATGTGTTTTATTTATAAAACCTTGTTTGGACATTTCCTTAATTTGGACTGTTATATTTTGCTGTTTGGGTCGCTATTGAATAACTTTCACACCTTTTGAGAGTATAGCCTTGGAGTATGGTCCAAGTTACCATAAAAGGCAAAGGAAGTATATCTCTTAACTGTGCCTGTTTTATGTTTATGATTACGTTGGCTCTTGATTTGTTAAAGTGTGAGTGCTGAATAGACACTTTAGCCTCTATTCACCCATGTACTCCGGCATGGCAGAAGTCAATTCGTCACACTGGTGGGGTGTCAGCAGTGGGATTTGAGACAGACTGCGCCTGCAGCATAGTAATCCAAAATAAAAGTGTCCATTTAAAGTTAGATTGACTGACAAGTCAACTTTTAGTTGAACAATGATACTTGTTATGAGTGCTATGCAGACATGAAAGCAAGCATCTTGTGTGAACTCTGTCAAGAGAGGGTTCTCCCTCATGGCAGCGAGGTTAAGAAGGCTAGACTGTTGAAGGGGTCCAAGCATTTGAGAAAGCTAGGGGGCTGGATGATTCCCCAGAGGCCAGCAGCGGTGCTGAGCCTCCAGCTCAAGTACCAATTTCTGTAAGGGACATTGAATTGGATGGGAGAGCTACAATGATATTGTTTTCCACTATTCTGCCCAGGAAGCAGGTAGTGTACAATCTCAGAGGTCTCAAGGATCACTACATTCATAGGCCTCAGTCAGATTCAGTGCTTCTGTAAGGTCCCACGTTTCTGTTAGACCCAGGGGGAGCCACCATTGAGCCGATCTCGAGGGAAGGAAGTTAATCCTGGAGGAAAGGAAGGTGACGGTAGAGCAACACTAGCAGAGCGATGAGAAAAAAAACAGAGAGACTTTGTTCTACTGCAAGAATTATCTGAACGGATGGGTTACAGGAAACAAAATGTACACGTTTTAGGGCATGTTTTATTTGGTCCATGTCAGAGTATTCTTGAAAAATGTGAGATGGAGTTACACCAGCACTTAATGGACACAAATATCACAGACCCTATGGAGCTTCTAAAAGCTGCTGATAGGTAGGTGTGCACCAGAGTCCAGAAAAAGGCTCAGGCTAATGGAGCTTAGTCAGATGACAAAGGGAATAACAATAATTAAAAGGAGAGAAAAAACAGAGGTTCTGACCCTCTTCAAGGTAAGGCCCCAAACACTTGAAGGAAACTCCCAGTCCTATAGTTGGTCAACCCCCACAGAAAAGAACATTGAGGGACCCGCTGACACTGAAGTACCTGCACCCTCAACACCCAGAGGTTGCATTCTGTGTTGGGAAATGACCCACAGAAAGGGAGATATGGTTTGCATCAGGAAATCCAAGCAGGCAATGGTAACTGTTGGACTCCTGGAAGAAGAGGCCCTAGACAATGTGGACATCTTAGCAGATGAAATCCCACAAGGCCAGTTTGTTAATTTGTATGTTTGTATTTGTATTTTGTTTATTTATGTAGCGTGCCTGGCCCAAAGGCATCTGGGCACATTTCTTAAGGTTACAGTGACATAGTATGCAGTACAAATTGAGTGAGACCGATACCGGGTTCTTTGAGGGGGGGTCCCAGTTTTCACCAATATATCTGAATCGGGTGTCCATAAATCGTGAAAATTCTCCCGCAGGTGACAATGGGTGAAGGAAGGGCAGTACATCCTAGGACCAAGCCAGCTGGTATCAGGGTTTGATGATGTGGCTACCTGTCCCATGGCAATTTCAGAGCTTAGGAGGGGAAACCCCCATGATTCATACTGCATGTGTGGTCTCCAGATGTAGGCCTCCACAGTGACTGAGAAGAAGACAAGCCTAGGCTGTAGGCACATGTTCATATCTCCTAGCAGAAATCCAGGCATTTAATGACAGATTCTGTGACCCTGGATGTTAATGTTGCCACCACTGAGGTCCATACAGCATTGGTATGTTTCATTCCTCAGCAGCTTAGCATGAACCTACATGCCAAGGAAGTGTGGGGTCATATATTTTTATATCAAGGGTCTCCAACATTTATGTTAGCATGAGTGACTTGTAGTAGAGGTCCAATAGGGGCAGCTGGGGTGGTGATGTTCATAAGAATGGGAATTTGTACCAATATATTTTGAGCTGTTCATTTACTCTTCATACAGAATGGAACAAAACATGCATTCATTTTTATATGAAGAACTTCAAGAACACCTTTATTTCAGTATTTCCATTAGTGGCCATCTCATAAAAAGACTATCAGAATATAGGAAACCGGTTGGAACATTCAAGGTGAAGCTCAACACTGCACACTAACCGCCAGTGCTCTGTAATCTAGTGTGTAACAAAGCAACCTTGTCCTGCTACACCAGCTACTACATTAGCCCACCAACTCAACTCTTTTAGAACCTAAAGCTCCTAGAAATCATGAAAAAGGCAGAACACATGATTCTTCAATTTCCAATAACCTAACATATAAGGGAACAGAAAAGAGTTTCACTCATTCTTCACGGCAGGGCTCTAGACAGGCCAAGAACCTTCAATCACTGGCAGATGGGGAGAAAATTAATATTGGTGCTGCTTCATTCCCCCTGCTATACTCTAACCTCTGGTGCACTGAAAGGTTGGTGAGACTACATATCTTCCTATCAAACCAAGTGGTGTGGGATTCAAGAAGCACCAGTGCACAATAATGCAATTGTAGGTGATGGATTTGGGGGCCACTAACAGAAGCACAAGCGTACACCATGTGTCCCTAAATTCCTTAAATATGCCCAATTGTAATGGTGTCTTCTTCATGTAGTTAGGACTTAACTTACAAGGACTCCAATTGTTGCAGTTAAGCCAGGGTAAAACACAATTATATCCCCAGGTATAACACTATGGCGGAACTGTGAAGTAGGGATGTTGACCAAATTCTCAATTTAAGCATTTAACCATATACTTTCCAAACTTCACTTGCTACAAATATTTATGTTTTGGATTTCAAGGTCTACATTAATAATATATTATGCAGTTTACTTGAAAAATACATATATTGCAGAAACCTGACAACATGTACATCCTTATAGACAATGTTAAGCTAAAAGAATATCACTGTAGCTTTATTTTTCACAGCCTGAAAGCAAAACTGTAAATGTCAGATTGCAAAATAACGCAAGCCTGAAACATCTATTTTACACCACTGCACATTCACCACTTTAAGACACACACCAAAAGTAGTATTGTGATAATCTCAGTTAGGTACAGAGATTGTCACACCCGTACACCACAATTTTATGGATTGTGTTAAGAATATTTCACTGTGGACATAAGCAAACCTTTCATTTGCATGTCAAGCTGGTAGATAACATTGATATAAACACATTTTTAAAAGGGGACTTTGATCTATTACTCACTTTAACTTCATTTGAAGTAGACACAGGTTTGCAAGGTAGCTGGTGCTGTTTTTGCGATCTTCCAGTTATAAATGCCCATTACACATAGGAAAGGCTCTGCTGATGACAAAAGACATTTTTTTAGCCAGTTTGTTAATTTGTATGTTTGTATTTGTATTTTGTTTATTTATGTAGCGTGCCTGGCCCAAAGGCATCTGGGCACATTTCTTAAGGTTACAGTGACATAGTATGCAGTACAAATATATCAACATATCATTCAAAAATACTTAAAAGAAAATGACAAAATAATAACAAAGTTAGTTACAACTGCGAGGCTTAGCACAGCCAAGCATCATACAAGTTATAGCGACAGATATGCAGCAGGAAAATAACACTATATCATTCAAAAATACTTACAATATATTAACAAGTTATTTACAAAGATGGTCAGAATAGTAAGGCTTAGCTTAGCCAAGCCAAACGTTAGGCAGGCATTGTTAGATGTTAAGGTAAATGAGTCAGGAGGTAGCTTTGGCAGTCCTGCTCTATGAGCCACATTTTAGCTTTGCTCTTGAATGAGTGCAAGGAGAAGTCAGATCTGAGAGGATTAGGTAGTGAGTTCCACAGTTTAGTGGCAAGGACCGGGAAACTGGACCCCCCTGCTTTCTGCAGCTTAAACCTTGGAATAGAGAGGCAATGGGCTTGGGCTGCTCTCTGGGGGCGTGTGGATGAGTAGGGTGTGAAGCGGTTCGCAAGGTATTTAGGAGACTGATTGGCCAGTTATGTGTGAGGGTGAGCCATTTGAGGGAGATTCTTTGGGAGACCGAGAGCCAGTGAAGGCTCCGTCTGGTGTCAGAAATAGGGTGGTTCCTAGGGATATTTAGTGCAGCCCTGATGACGTTGTTTTGGGTAACTTGAAGCTTGCTAAGGTATCGATGACTAGTCCCTAGATAAAGCGCATTACAGTAGTCAAGTTTGATGAGGGTTCTGGCAAGGCTGATACAATTGGCGGAGGTTAGGAATGGATGGCATGCTGTGATAAGTTAACATGTGTAGGTTGAGGATGAGATTATGTCATTTTTTTGTCTAGTAAGGAGAAGGGTTGAATCAAGATAAATGCCTAGGGTTTTCGTGTCATTGGATACCTTAATGGTAATACCATCAATGATGAAGGATTTGACTGATGGATCTAGTCTATTGAGTCTGTGGTGGCAACCAAGGATGAGTAGCTCTGTCTTAGCATCATTAAGACAGAGCCCGTGTTGTGCCATCCAAGCCTGGATGACCAGATAGACATCATTCAAGGCGTTGGCGTCAGCTGTGTGGTCACCAGTGATAGGGATGAGTATTTGAGTGTCATCCACGTAGTTAGTGTCGGTGACACCCAAATAGTCAAGAATATCAAAGAGTGGCTTTGTGAATACGTTATAGAGTGTGGGTGAGGCACAAGATCCTTGAGGGACTCTGCATAGGACAGACAAGGGTTCAGTGGAGGCTGATGGGGAGAAGACCCTCATGGATCTGTTTGCAAGGAAGGATCTAATACATGTAGGCGCTTTGTCGGAGAAATGCGCTGCAGATTTGAGATGATGGCAATTGATGGTCAACCAGATAAAATGCTGTCGACAAGTCTAACAATAGTAAGAGGGCCAGCTTGCTGCTATCTTTAAGTTCCTCAATTTGAGTTTTAAAATTGATATGAGCGGTTTCAGTTCCGTGCCTTGGTCGGAAGCCCAATTGTCTGAGGCCAAGGATTTTATTAGTATCTAAGTATTCTTGTATCTGGAGATAGGCAGCACGATCCAGGATTTTGAGTAATAAGGGGACAGTGGTGATGGGCCTATAATTAGTGGGGGTGTTTGGGTCTAAGGATGGTTTTTTGAGTAGCGGTATGACCCAAGCATCCTTTAGGTTATCTGGGACAATAACTGTGTTGAAAGAGGAGTTAATGAGGGCAGTGATGAAGGGTGCTAATTCATGGCTAGACTCCCTAATAATGGGGGCTGGGCACGTGTCGCGATTAGCAGTTACAAGGTTTGAGTTTACTGATGATGTTTTGTACCTCTTTGATGGAAAGCGGTGAAAAGCTAAAGGGTTTATGGGTGAGAGGGGGAGTGACGATTATTCCAGTGGGAATAATGTGCTGAAGGTCGGTCAATAAACTACTTTTTTGACGTTGATTTTAGTTTGTAGTATAGAGATTTTGTCAAGGAGCGTTTTTTGAATATTAGTGCACCATGTACTGTCTTTGCTACAGGTGTCGGGTGGGGCTGATGGTGTTTACAATTCTTTAAGTATCTTAAAGATCTCTTTGGTGTTGGATTCCGCTTGCAGAATTCGCTTGTTATAGGGGTCTTTTTTGCCATGGAAAATGTCCTCCTTGTAATTGAGGGATGATAGGATGAGTCTATCTTTTTTCGCATCAGTAGGATGGCTTTTCCAACAGGCCTCATCGATTCTTTTATCCTTACGTCGTACTCTCAGGTGTGGCATGAACCACGAATTGAGGTGTGCACAAGGTTTGGGTTTCCATAGTTTAATGGGGGCAATAGTATTCATGGCTTTAAGTATGGTTTGATTGAAGGTATCGACAAGGACTGCAGGGTCCACGCACGACACCGAGACATTGTTTAGAATGGGTAGGATAAGTGGGAGCAATTTCTCCCTTGTTATGTCCCTTTTATTTCTCGTGCTGATGGAGGGAGCAATGTTCTGTTTGGAACATTGGTTATTGGCTTGGATGTTAAAGGTTATCGTGTGGTGATCAGACCAGGCGCACAGTGTGATTGACATTGTGTTGATGCTGAAATTCCGGTCGACCAGCCAATCAAGGGTTCTCCCCTTGTTGTGAGTAGGTTCCTTAATGCGATGGGAGAAACCCAGTTCAGTTAATAAACAGCTAAAAAGTGGCTTTCATGCTTGCATGCCACCCTTTTGCACTCTGTTGTGCAAAATGAGTTAACACCACCTGCCATGACGAATGGAAGGCTGAATACACAATGGATTCCTATGCAATCCACCATGCTTTTTGCTGGTGTAAAAAGCAGTGAATTCCACAGCAAAATGCAGAAGTATTTTCATGGTGGAGAGGAAGGCGAGGGGCAATATTAAGTTAAGATTCGGCTCTCCTCACGTCCGCGCAAATGCTTGAAAATTGGGCCATCACGTAAATAAAACATGTAGGGCTTTTACTAATTTTATTTACATTGCAGCTCATAGAAAATTAAGCCCTGTGTATCTCACATCCTGCCGGTGATTTGTAAAATGGGCAGTACTTGCCCATCGGGGCAGAGCTGTTTCTTTCAGCTCCTGTGAAAGAAAATGCATCAAGGACGCTGCAGCCCCTCCCTCTCCCTATGCAGACAGCTATGGCCATTTACTTTGCAGAGGCAGATGGAGAAGGGCAGCTGTGTGCATGGTGAGAGGAGGGTCTTGCGGCTGTGGTAACTCTAGGAATAAGTGACTGGAAAGCTTCAGAAGAGCCACTAGTCGATCGCAAGACAGGTTGGAGACCAAGGTTTTAAAGTTTGTCCTCTGTTTCAGTCTGTAATAATGCTTATACATATGTTCTGCTGAATCTCTTAATCACTGGGGAGTTCATTACACCAGAGTTTAATGGCACCTGAATAGCACCCATGGATATTACTATACAGTGGTTATAGGAGGAGCTGTTGGATTGTTTGTGATACTTAATGTTGTGCATAGTAAAAAGACACACTCACAGAAAGATGTAAAATTCAGATTTTAATTATTAGCAGACTACAAACTAAGAGGGTCTTTCAGAGTCTGTGTATTTTTTTATGAGATACTCCCAGAGAAAGTTAGCACCTCCACCAGTGTATTTCGGAATATTCACCCAGTTCAGAGTTTACCATTGGAGCAGGTTGTATTAATGGAATAACTCTGGAGGTATTTCAAAGATACCACCACTGCTTGTGGTGACATAAAAAAGTGTTGCTCCTCCAAGACTGGGCAAAGCGGTAGTTGCATGGATGTCTTATGGGGGCGATGTAGATTTATTAGACCACACACAGCGTGATCGAAACTATCAAATTGAAGCAGTAGGTACATATGCACAGTTAAATGACCTGAAGATCTACCCGCTTGAAACCACTGTAATGAGACGTACTTTGTCCCACTGACAAACGTATGGCTATTCCTGGAAGGTGGCTCAAGCCCCTAGTGTTCCATCATCTTAGATAACATACCTGGATTTTATGATTGAAGCCTCCAGGTCCCTAAAACATGGATGTGCTAGACTAAAAGCCAAAGCTGTACAGGTAATAGCACAATTGAAGAGAATTGGTTTTAGATATTGTGACTTCTTCGTAAACACTATTAATTGATTTTTACAAACGGAAAGTGATCCCTGCACTTTTATATGGTCAGGTAATTTTTAAGACATCTTCTAATATGAACGGGGATTCTGTGGAAGGGACAATTTGAGAAAAAGTACTTAAGCCAGTTAGTGCACTAATGTACGTATTAGGTTTTTCCTCACTAAGAGCATGCTCAAATCTAAGGTACTAGCCCTTTGCAAGAACATTTTGGATCCTTCTGATAATTCCCTTTTTTGAGATATTAAAGAAGGCTTTATAAGTCGTAACATCTCCCCTATTGAAATGTTTCAAGAAAGAGCAGAAACAAATTCAGCTAAAAATTGAACTAACTGATGTCGCTCTACTTGAAAGCCCGATCTAAGTGAAAAAATCCCTTTTTCAAAAGGATTGGACAGACACGATTACCACAATGATTAGACTAAAAATACACACTAGCTTCTCAATCCTAGACAAGCCATTAGGAGTTTGACCACAATATCTAGTGAAGTTTCCTAACTCCTTCTATGGAGAGCAATTTTTGCGGGTCAGACTAAACTTCATCCTGACTGGGCACATGCGATACATCAGGGATAAAACAAAGACCTTACCCCAATTTTGTACTCTATTTGAAGAAAATGTAGAGCAGTCATTGAAACATGTGCTGTGTAAATGTAACCCGTTGCAGAATTTAACACTACAGTTTTTGGTGGAAGTGTACACAACATCAACATTCTCAATACCCTGGATTTTTGTCGTCGACTTGCAAGTGGTGAGGACTGTTCCTTGTGCAATGTAAAGTACCTGCGGCTATTAATATGATTTGTTTTAACAACTGTTTATATATTCATGTTTTTACCCTCAACAACTCTTTTACCAACAGTGAATGCTTTACAGACTGTTTTTAATAAGGTTTCCAGTTGTTTTTTTTTAACAACTTTTTGATATACTGTACACTTTTTGAGTGTTTTAATGTGTAAGGTTATTAGGTTAACCAATTCACATCAATAAAAAACAATTATTTGCGTACATTTTTAAATCAATCAAGAAAGTATGAAATGTAGAGAAAGTAGAATGCGTAAAAAGGTTTCACTAAAACAGGGGTTCTCTAATAGGGTTAGTAGGTCTTTCCCAAGTAAAACACCATGGCAATGAAGGACAGTATAGACGTCGTTGATGTATTAAGGTCACTTATACTGAAAGGGGCCCCTAGGGGTCCCTCGTGCTATGGAAATAAGGCAATAACCATACACGAAAAGATGCGCCAGACACGAGGTTCAAATTCCCAATGCTAGGGTTTATTGCAAGCAAAAAATAGTATCAATTGGCCAATTCTGATCTCACGCCCCGCGACTTGAGTTTCCTAGACCTCGAGGGACGCAAGAGATCGAATTACGTACATCAGTTACATATATACAAAATGCATATCATACAATCAGCAATGTCATGTTTAACACCTCTCTTTATTAAGTTCCTTTGAACTCGGGATGATGATGGACATATCCGACGAGTATGACGATTATGGCACTTTCGATGTCTATTCTAGTAACAATGTGCAATTAGAAAGTGCGGAGGCATCTTTTAGTTGTTGAACAGAACACAGTGCTTCTGTTCTTGGAAGCAAGCTGCACACAGGGACAAACCCTCCTTTTGGCCGTATGCCAAACGTCTTATTTATTCATTGTATCCTCCACCAATGAGGATAAGTCTGGGGTATCTATGTCTGAACCATCTTCATCATTAATGTCTATCGCCATGAATTATTTTACTGTTTTTGTTTCCTCAGTGTCTCTATTATTTTGGCCATGCGTTTGTTTTCCTCTCAACACCATGTGCATACATCCCTTAGTACATCCATCAGTTATTTCAGTGCAGACTATTGGTAAGCATTGTATGCAACAGCAGCATGTTATGAATATCCCAAGTACCATCATTAGTATTGAAATTAACTTCCATTTCCATCCCCAAGACCGCAATAATCCCCAAAACCAGGATCCTATCCCCTAACCCCCTTCTTCAGTAGAGAGTGTGGAACTTATGACATGTAATTTCCGGATCGCTTTAAATATCGTAGGGGAGTAGTCATCTATATACACACAGCATGCAGTTTTTACGAGTTTGCAAACTCCCCCAAGATCAACTAATATTATATCGAGAGCCATCCTGTTTTGAAGTGCCATTAGTCTTATTCCTTTTTCTTCTAAGGTCATATTCACTAAAATATCCGTTGTGCAATCTATTGTTTTTTGTAATATTCCAGACAGTTTTCTTATATTGTAAGAATTTTCTATTTGGGACAAGAACGGTATAAATGATTTGGCTATATCCATTGCTATCATTCCATCCTCGCTACTCCTTTGAGTTCTACCTTTTGTTTTTTTGGCTACTTCTGCTGTCTCCAAGAGGAACACTCCTGGAAACAGTAGACCTAGGTAGCATGTACCTCCCCAGTTCCTAGGTAACCATGGGTATGCTTTTTCTCCACATATAAAGTAAACAGGGTCTCCTACGTACACGGGTTCTATTTTGTGTTTTAAAACCACTGTGTTCAGGCAGTTGCTAAACGTTCCTACTTTATAGGAACCCTTTTTCTGTAGACATAGGGGAGCAGGTTTGGGGCTGTGATCCACTGTATAGGCAGGGGGCACAGCATCTTTGTTCCATTCATCCCTCATTCGAAATGTCATTACTGATGTTTTTTCTGCTGGCGGGGTTGGTCTATTTTGCCTATGTAATCTATCTAGTCTTGTTATCTTTCGTCTATTCTTTCTCATGGGTTCTAGTGCAAACACGCAAGCTTTTTGGAATATGGAACAACCCACAGGTCTCATGATCTCTTCAAATTCATTCATATTGGTCTCATCTAGCTGACCCGTATTACTCTTGTTCCATTTCCCAAAGAACATTGCACTTAATGTTACCTCACATGAATAAATCAATGGCAACGGTTGTACATACCAGCCTATCCCTTTCCCACCGTGCTGTGGTATATGGGCGCACACCCAGCCATCTTTTTTCTTTAAAACCGCATGGGTCATGTTCATGATGAGCAACAATGTATTGTTGCCGTATCCTTCTCTATGTCTCTCTTCCATTGGGGGCAAAGTACCAGTGATTACATGAACCGGGCTTTCAGTAGCTGCTTTTGGCAAACATGTTTCTAATGGGTGTACGTACTCCAGGAACCATAGTATAATAGCTGTTATTGTTGGTGCTACCCTACTTAAGAAACACAGGACCAATGTCCAAATCAGTACCTTATTCCTTTAAAATCTATTATCTCTAAATCTATTATCTTTTCAGCAGGGGTGCAGGAGGAGGCTGAAACCGGTCTTGACTTGTTCTTCATTGTCCTTCTTCTTGCTGGCAAAGTTTGTCGCAAATGTCTCTCGTTCTTGATGCCAGAAAAGTTCAACGAAAAATGTCACAGTTCAATTCTGCCAGCCTTTTCACAGCCTAGATCATTTATCCACTCCAAGCAAGATTAGTTGTTCTTTCTCCCACTGCTCAGACGATTTCTGAACAGCTCTTTATTGATAGAGTACTATGTGCATCCAGCTTGTCCCGCTCTGGCTTAGGACACATGTACTCTATCAGCATTAGTACTTATGTGCGTCCAGCTTGTCCTTCTCTGGCTCCTGACACATGTATGTTTATAAGCGCACCGAGGAGCCGTGAGTCTTGAATTGTCCGACTTGCACAATTCTCACACTTCTCTCCTCTACGCCCCTGGCTCCTACTCCGTTCGTGAGTGGAACCAAAAGCAAAAGAAAAGCACCAAAGATCTGTGGATCACTTTGCCTGTCGAGGCCGCAAATTATACCGATTCATTCCTGGTATTGTATGATCCGTGAATAGTGCCGTTGCATTTCCAGTATTAGGCTCAGAGTCAGCCTGTGGCACAATGATGGGTAGCGATGAGCGTTGTGGCAATAATGTAGTTTCTTTCTTTGGCTTTGGTGCATTTGCAGAAACTGGTGGGCGCCAAAGGGGTACACACGTTCTTTCTGCTCGTGTTTGCCATCCAGGGTTTGTGTCGCTCGGCAGGCTCTGTTTCGAGTTTCACTTCTCGCTTGCGCTTTGTTTAAACTTTCACTTCTCACTCAGGCTGATGCTGTGGCATTGGACTGGCAACAGTTTCTTTCGTTTCTGAGACCGTTTCCTTTCTCTGGTCGTCGGAAGTTGTCAGCAGTCCTGGGAATCTTTTTGCATGTGTTGCATGGATCCATGCCTTCCGTCCGTCTACTCGGATGGCCGTTTGCGTCGCCAAAAGTACTTGGTAGGGGCCGCGCCACCTGGGTGCTAATGCTGTCTTCCGTTCAAAGTTTTTAATCAGGACCCAGTTTCCAGGCTCCAGCGAGTGCCCCGGTCCAGTATATCGCACTGGTAACACCTCCTGCACCTGCTGATGAATCAAACGCAACTTCTGTATTAAAAGCCACAGTACGTGCTTAACATAGGATGCTCGACCTCACATAATCTTTTGGGCTGCGGTACATACATTTGCTGGTCTCCCCATTATAATCTCATAGGGGGAGAGCCCAGTCTTAGCCTGCACAGACGTGCGCATACACAACAGCGCTAGGGGTAATGCATCCACCCAACTCAACTTGCTCCCAGCGCAGATTTTTGCTATCTTTGACTTCAAGATTCCGTTATGTCTCTCCACAAGCCCGGCAGAACTGGGATGCCTGGAACTGTGGAATCTCTTCTCTATCTGCAGGCCTGCACAGATCTGTAGCACTACTGCGCCAACAAAGTGGGGGCCGTTGTCTGACCACAGGACACGGGGCAACCCAAACCGGGAGAAATACTCTTTTAACATTACTTTTGCTGTGGACATGGCAGTACAGTCTTTTAAAGGATATGCCTCCACCAACTTGCTGAATGCACAAATTACCACTAATACATATTTGTAGTTCTGGCACCTTTCCATTTCTATGAAATCAAAATGGACCACCTCAAATGGCATAGAGGGTGGGCCGAAACTACTTGCTGGAGTCACGGTTCCCTTCCCTACATTGTGTTGCAGGCACATAATACAACTCTGCACTAGTCTTTCTACATTCTTTTTTATGTGCTCATTCTTCCATACTGTGGATAAATGCTGTACCATCTTCTTCGCGCAAATGTGGGTAGGGCTATGCGCCATTATAACCATTGCAGTCACGTAACAATTTGGCAACATCAAGTTCTTTGTTTCCTTGTCCACCCAACATCCTTCCAAATCTGACTCAGCAGAGCCCTCAGCCCACCCCTGAATCTCTTCGGTCGTGGCCTCAGCCTGCATTTCTTTGACTGTGGCAACTCCATTCTCTATCATACAAGGTACTTCCTCAGTCTGTACTGTCATCATTTTATTCCCCAAAACTGTGGCTGTTTGCTTCGCAATCCTGTCTGCAAATGCGTTTCCCTCGCCCACTCTACATGTTACTTTCTTATGCGCTTCGCACTTCACTATAGCTAGGCGCTTTGGAAACGTGAGTGCAGACAACAATCGCACAATCAAAGGGCCATGCTGAATCCTGGCCCCATGTGATGTCAAGAAACCCCTCTCAGCCCAAAGCCGGCCAAAGTTATGAACCACGCCAAAGGTGTACTGGCTGTCAGTATAAATATTCACGTTCAAATTCTCAGAGAGTTCACAGGCTCGGGTCAGTGCTATTATTTCTGCGGCTTGCGCCGAATTGTAGGGGATTCTTCTGCTTTCTACAACACTCTTTAGGGCAGTAATTGCATATGCGGCCGTTGATGTGCCACCAGGTAATTTAAAACAAGAAGCATCACAAAATAACTCCCCATCTGGCTCTTTCTGTGGGATATCGCTCAAATCAATCCTTCCCTTTGTTTCTTCTTCAGTGATCATTAAACAATCATGGGGTGGTGATTCGTTGTCACCAATTTCTGCTATGGGCAGTGGCATTAATTCTGCAGGATTCAATGCGCTACACCTCATAATTTGGATGTGGGGTGCAAACAAGATGAGCTCATATCTTGTCAGTCTAGCCGAGGTGAGGTGTTGCGTCTGTGTCCTATTTAATAGAACGTCTATAGCATGTGGCACCATCAGAATTAAAGTGTGCCCCTATACCATTCCTTCCGTTTGTTTCACTGACGCAGCAGCTGCTGCGACAGATCTCAAACATCGTGATAGTACGCGCGCTACAGGGTACAACGCGCAAGAAAAATAGCTGCACGGCCTATTTCTTCCACCTTGTTCCTGTGTCAAAACCGCCAATGCACATCCTTCACTCTCACTCACAAATAGTCTAAAGATCTTTTTATAGTTAGGAGTGCCTAAAACTGGCGCAGCACACAATGCAGCTTTAATTGCTCAAACGCTTTCTGACATTCCTCATCCCACTGTAAAGGCATCTCTGCATCCTTTTTAGTCAACTTTATCATCGGCTTCACAATCAACGCAAAATTACTGATCCTCTGCCGACAATAAGAGGCCATGCCTATTACAGCTCTCACTCCTTTTTCAGTTTTTGGAATAGGCATACTAGAAATACTTTCTATGCGTTCTGGTGTTAATCTTCTCCCTTCTTTCGAAAGTAGGTAACCCAAATAAGACACCTCCTTCTGATTATACTGGAATTTCTTCAAACTTGCCTTATGACCATGGGTCGCTAAGTGTGTCAATAGTAAAATAGTACTTTCTTTACAGATCCCTTTCGTGTCAGCAGCTAATAACAAGTCATCTATGTACTGCAAGAGTATGCAACCTTCGGGTAATTCTAGCATGTCTAGCTGCTCTTTTAGCGCTCTGCTGTAAATGCTCGGGCTTTCTGTGTATCCTTGTGGAATGCGTGTGAATGTGAATGATCGACCTTCTAGAGTGAACGCAAACAGATATCTACTGCTTTTATCCACTGGAATGCTAAAGAATGCGTTCTTCAAATCGACTACACTAAAGTATTCTGCAGTGGCCGGTATCATTGTCAGTATTGTTGTGGCATCTGGGACCAAAGGGAATTGTGGGTCTACCACTTTGTTTAATGGGCGCAGATCAATTATGAAACAATAGGGTACCTCATTGCCTCCTTTCTTGTAAACTGGAAGAATCGGGCTGTTGCACGTGCGACCTGCAATTTCCTCAACCACCCCCAATCTCACCAGGTCAGTAACAATGCTTTTCAATCCCTTCTCACCTTTAACAGAAATTTTATACTGGGGAATTCGTGGTAGTGTGACACCTTCTTTCAAAGTTATTTTTGATGGCTCTATTTTCAAGCACCCTACATCGGTATCATGCATTGCCCACAGACAGGTTGGTACTCTACTTAGCTCTTCTGGCAACTCTTTTGACATAAATTCCGTCACCGGTGCATCGTGAGGCCACATCGTGAGGAACACCCCGTCTGCCGTACAATGCATGACTGCCCCCAATTTTCTCAAATTTACATCGGGATTTAAACAAATTTAATCCTAGCAAGTTCTCTCCACAAGTTTCTGTCAAAAGAAATGGACAATGTTCCGTAGATGGTCCTATTGTAATTGGGACAGCTTCGGACATGGGGTTAATTACTGGTGTACCTGCGAACCCTACAGAAACATTCTTCTGCCCCGACAGTGGTATCTCCGGAACCAAGTGGTGGTCTATCGAGCACTTCTGTGCCCCTGTATCTACAAGGAAACGGTGCTCCTTATTCCCGACTCTCAGTTCTACGTAGGGTCCTCTCTGATTCACGGGAATAGACACTGGTCCTGACCCCTGCCGTGGGCTGTCCTATCGCGAAAATAACACATCGTCCGATGTGTAGTCACTGCTACTGCTATAATACGTGTTTGGTTGTGTATCAAAAATATTCCCATTTCCCCCTCGATGTCCTCCACTCTGATCATTTCTCTGTTGGCCCTGCCCGCCCTGATTTTGGTTCGAAACACTTCAATGCCTGGTTCTGTTGTGCTTGGTTTTGACCATAGGATTGGGTTTGAGAACCTCCATTGGTATATCCCTGCTGCTGCTGCATGTTATTTCTGCTTGGGCCGTTTGACCCCTGATGTCCTCTATGAGGCCTTCTCTGACCAAACCCACCTCTATTCTGTAGGTGCGGGCATTGTGCTCACCAGTGTCCTTCCTCCTTACAATACGCACATTGATTTAATCCCAATGAGACCCCATGCATATTATTCAAATTTCCTCTGCCTTGTGCATTTCCTCTACCTCTATTGTATCCAATGACCTGCTGCAGTAACTCCCCTACCATCGTTTGCATCGCTTCTTTTCTCATCTCCAATGGGTACCCATTACATATCTCACTTACTTCCTTTACTGACGTTCTTTTGTTCGACATCCATCGCATTGTTTCCCCTACCCATACCTGCAATCTTTCTTTAACACCTATTTGTCCCGGTACCGGCAAATGCTTTGTACCACCTGGAAAAACTGTCGGCCATGATTTTTTCATATTCAACCTTGACGCCTCCTTCCTACCTTTCTTAATAAACTCTCTACTACACTCAGGTGTAGCAAACCTCTCAGCATATCTGTCTTCCATTTCATTTTTTACTTCAATGAGTTTGTGCACATGTTTTCTTACATCCTCATCTCTTTGCTCACTGCGTGCTAACTTATTCAAATCTAACAATCGCTGTGGCGGTAAATTCCCGAGTATCTTTTTCCATTCTCCCACCAAAATTTCCCCCATGCATTCCAACACTACCTGTCTCTCGTCGCTTCTTCGGTACCCATACAATGAGGCCAATGCTGCCGTCTCATCATTTCCTTCTATGTACATTTCTGCCTCTTGTCGTAATTCAATCTTTCTTTCTTTGCTGATTGTGCTTCGAGTTACCCATCCAAATCCTGTTCCTTCAGCCCCGCCTCTCGCCTCCCCGGTCTCAATTTCGACTTTGGGAGGGGCGGATGGTCCTGAATCCGTCTCTGGAGCGGGAGGTGCGGATGGGACAAGTGACACAGGTGGCATCTGTAAAGGGCCTTCCTGGATGCTGGGAAATTGTGTGTCCGCGGTCTGCACTTGTGGGAGTGTTCGCACTGTGGGTGGGGCTTGGGTTAACGCTTGCGTGAGGGGAAGTGCTTGGGCTACGGGAGGGGGTATGAGAACTACTGGTTGGGCCTGCACAGTCACTGCTGGCGTGTTTGGTTTTGATTCTGGTTTTGGGCCTCGACCCGTGTTAGTTAACAAATGTTCCATTAATTTGTCTGCTATGTGTAATTCCCACTGCGGGTATATTCTTTGTATGTTCATCTGGTCACGTCTCCCTTCCCGTCTTAGACTTGCCGTCCACTCCTCCTCTTCCTTTTCTTCTGCTACCTCAAGCTTCGCTTTGTGCCTACGCGCATGCTTCTCTCTACTCCTAAGTCGGAGCATTGCTTCCTTCCTCCAATCTTTGACAGTCTCAAAAGCTGCAGGTCGCGCTTTCTTTCTAATTAGCACCCATTCTAGGTTATCTATCCTCCCAATCTCAAAACTACCATTAATCGGCCACTGATGGTCGGGTTGCTTTCTAATTTGCCTATGCCAAATTTCACAAAATATTATCGCACCCACACCATATTTTGCATACATATCATAAGCCGGTGTTCCCCCAGGCGGTGCACTTTGGCCATATTCCAAGTACTGGCTACCGCAGCTGAAAAGCCCCGCTAAAGTGGACAGTACTCCAGGCATGTTTCTTTAACCTTCCCCTTTGTTTAGCTAACTTTTACCTGGACGTTTGAATTTGCAAAATCAACACTCTACCAAAAATCAGGTTTCTCTTTGATGCGGGGAATGACTCACCTGATAAAACAAGTCGCCTGTCCTAACGCAACCTCTCCCAACGTCGTGTCTGCGCTTCTCTGGCTTCTGCCTCGTCTCGGGACCCTCGCCTCTTTTGCCCTCTGGCCCGGTATGTCGATCAGGGATCAGATGTGTGCAGATCTGCGGAAGGAATCTCTCCTCACTTCTATAGGGCGCCCCGCACACTTCTTGATCCCGGCTCGACCGTCCCGTCCTCGCTGCTCTTCCGCCTTTACTCCGTTACAACGTATACGATGGGGCAAGTGGGGGAGGGTCCCTATTTAGGCGCCATCTTGAAAGGGGCCCTAGGGGTCCCTCGTGCTATGGAAACAAGGCAATAACCATACACGAAAAGATGCGCCAGACACGAGGTTCAAATTCCCAATGCTAGGGTTTATTGCAAGCAAAAAATAGTATCAATTGGCCAATTCGGATCTCACGCCCCGCGACGTGAGTTTCCTAGACCTCGAGGGACGCAAGAGAGCGAATTACGTACATCAGTTACATATATACAAAATGCATATCATACAATCAGCAATGTCATGTTTAACACCCCTCTTTATTAAGTTCCTTTGAACTCGGGATGACGATGGACATATGCGACGAGTATGACGATTATGACACTTTCGATGTCTATTCTAGTAACAATGTGCAATTAGAAAGTGCAGAGGCATCTTTTAGTTGTTGAACAGAACACACGGGGGAAGAGCCACATTCCAAGCTTTGCTATCTATGAGGTACTATTCGTGTCCTGGGAGCCAACACGTTCTAAAGGGCTTTGCGAGGGGGGGCCGTAGGAAGAGCATAATTCAAGCCTTTAGCTGTTTTTATTCTAACATATTCTACCATCGTACGGGACCAGCTGGCAGCTGTGAAGTGATTAAATGCCCTGCAGCTCTCTCCCAAGGCTACAGAGAGGGAACGTGGGCTTTCCTCTCTGGGCTACTCATGAGGAGTTTCAACAAACTCTTCAGTCCCGCGACCTTGTCCTTCCATATTCAGACAACAATGTTAACAGTTGAGCAGACTAAGCAGAATTCACATGAATTGCAAACTGCAAAGCAGTTTTGGACAGAAAGCAATGAGCAATGGTTAACAAACAAAATGGCGATTGTTGCTACATTTAAAATGGCCACTTGTTGGTCAAGCATAGCAGTTTATATTTCTATAATTCGGTGCATAAGACGGTTGGCCCACGGCCATCAAGTTACGTCTATCATTCAAATGAAGGGTATTCATTTTTCCAGATTGACAATACAGCACACACATAGACGGAAAGGAGCCTAGCTCTGCACAGGAAGATGTAGGGGGATGAGGAGGATGTGCCAATGTTTTTACAATGTCAAAATGATGTATACCTGGACAGGTGGAAACTCTGATGTCATATAATGAGGGAAATCCTGAGGAGTGGTACTGGAGTGAGAGCTTGTGCATTTAGTTAGTGTGCTGGGGGGCATGTGGGTGCCTTTGTTAATGCATGCATGCATCTCAACCTCACAAACCCTCAAAGGCTGCAGTGTAAGTAGCTGAATCTGCAGTTTTCAATCCATATACTTTACTTAAATACTTTTTTGATGTAAAAGGTATACAACATCACCGAGGGAGCAGCATTTGAGAATCTCTGCAACTTGTTGGCTAGAATGCTCCTGTACTCCTAACTGGTGGATACAATATATTTTATAGAGAAAAAAAAACGTGTTCATCTTTTGGTCATATTGCAATAAAACTTAAATCTAAAATCCCAGCAGATTCAAACGTTCCTAAATTAAAATTCATTTTAATGGTGATTTGTTGGTTGTTTTGTTTTTCAGATGAACATTTGCTGTAGCCGGCATATCATATGCTGATCTAGCAATCTCATCCTTTCTGTGCTCTCTTTCTCCCCCTGCACTCTCTCCCTCTCTCTCTTTCTCTTTCCCACTCCCTTTCTATGTCTCACTATATGTACTAACTCACTAAATAAGTGATTTTTGGACAACAAAAACATTTTCTGCCTTCTTTTGTCTTTTGCTATTTTGTTCTGATGTTCTGATGTCCTTTTTTGAAAAATAGTCTGATGTTGTGTATGATTTCTGATTTTTATAGAAAAAAAGAACAATACATACAATCAACAAATTGAACTAAATAACTATTTCTATACGAATAGGGGATTTGTGCCTTATTTGTCATACCAAGTGGTGTTAATGTGTACTCATTAAGACACTAGGCTTACTATTTGAAGCTCAAACTTGCAAATAATTTGAACAAAATCATTCAGACACCTCAATCCAAGGGTAGTGTCAATAAGTATATCTGTGGTTTGAACTCCCCAATTGTGTTCCCTATTGTTTAATAGCCCTCTCATCATTCCACAGTAAGGGCCATCCCTTTCGTTACTCACTATATGTCAAAGTCTCCGTCTCTGCAGAGAAAGTCAGTTTGTCAGGAGCGTGTTTGCGCGAGTCACCCCTGCCATTGCTGACAGCAGCAAGGTGAGAAAAGAAACACAGATATCTTGATGGGTGAAGGACTAGGCAGTTCAGTGTCTTTTATGGTTAAAAAAGAATGAGAGCAACAGTGACAGATGCATCTCCGTGAGGACTAGCCTGGTATTTAGAGACATTCCTTGTCTTTGCATTTGTCTTGCAGGATTGTCACCATTGCACTGAGGATGCATTGTTTCTATGGGGGAAGGTAGAGGGTGAAGATAGCCTGTGCTGTGTCTCCGACAGTCCTTGTAAGGGACCAGATGATCAGGCTTCAGGGTCTACAACTGCGTTTGCTATAGTGTATTTTTTACTAGCTATTACTGTCTGTGCATAGTGAAACAAATGTGCGGGATTAGCAGCACTACCAACTTGTGGACAACACACACAATTAAAAAGTGGCTTTTTGAGCACATAAGAAAACATCATTAACTTTAATTTGAGCATGGTGTTTTTTTTAGACAAAATTGAGTGTGTTCTTGGAAAAAGAGGCTAATAAAAAGGACATTGTTCAATTGTAGTGACATTGTAAACTATCTCATTTAAAATGTAACATTGTTTACTTTTAATTATCACTTTCAGCCCATATTGCACTCATAGTTGAAATGGTTTACTTGTCTTACTCTGCAATGCACATTATCGAAACACTTAATAACCATGTACATTATTTTCTGTTAGAATGCACGGTCCTATTATAATCGTTTGAAATACCTCTTTGCGAAAAGGGAAGGGTAGAGATTGCACCAAGTAGGGTTCCTGGATGCTTTGCATAAAGTCGAAGAACATTCAGGGAACAAAAGAATGACCACCCATCTTCATATTTGACAAATATGTCTGATGCATGGGTTCAATGCTTCAGCAAAATGCAAACTGGACTTGGTATTTCTTATATTTTCCACAACACCCACCTTAATATGCCTTTGTAGCAATGATTTTCATTATTCGGACGCCTTCATACTCAGGTGGGAGATTTTAAGGCGTTCACATCTATCACTCCATTGGCGGTCCGGCGCCGTCCTTCTTTGCGGAGTCCAAGAGTCAGCAGGTCTTTGTGTGCGTGCATACAGCCGGTCTTCATGCACAGGCGGCCTTGGAGAATTATATATACAATGGGGGACATTTTGGAGCGTGTTTCCGATGATCAGGTGAGGTTTTCATCTTTTGTGCCAATGCCATTCCGACATTTTAGATTACTGATGGCTCACACAGCAGTACAGAAATAATCACTTCCTGAACGTATGACAGATCTTGTGGCTGACCTGTTTTTCCCCTCGCCAGTGGTACGGCAGGCCGCATTCTATTCTGAGGGAGCACATCTTAAGGCAGGATAGAAGAAGAGGAACTACAAAGACCCTTGGAGAAAGGCCGATGTCCGGGAGAATAGTAATATGTACACAAAGAAGCATGTCTCCATTACCCGAGCATTGAAAGGCTTGAAAGTTACCTTTATATGTATTTCCTAGAAGGACATCCGAAGTGGAAAAATTATGTCAAGCCTCCTCTCTGCTCAAATGAAATTTGTCTTCCCAAAAGACTGTTTAATCTCAAACAAATATTCAGCATACCTCCACTGAAATAGGCTGTGAGTGACCTATATAACCTCAGCATAGCTCCTGGGCTCTGTAATAGGGAAATGTTTTGTCTTTTCATCTGCCTACATTTTTGGTACTTGCCGCAGGTCACGATAGACTGCGGATGCTATTTTCACGGATTTTCACGGATGGTATGTAATGGAAAGCGCCCTTTTGAAAAAAGGAACCTCTCTGTTTTACAGAATATTTCTAGATGAGATGGGACCTGCTTTCCTCGAATGATTGAAGTGCCACACATTATTTCCTGGCCCATATTTTACAGTACACATAACATGAGCCGTGCTTGTATCCTGGAATCACACGTGATTCGAGTGACAACATTCTTTTTGCAGCATTTGATTCGCGGAAATGTGAACATGCCAAAACGTGTCCAGCATCGGAGAAAATTATTTGAAAAAAATTAAAAGTAAATGAGCAGAAGTGAAATACCTATAGGCACACACTTTGCATGTGTAAACTTGGTGTGTCTAAGCCTAAGGAGTGGCAATGGCCAGCAGCCTAGGAGTACCTCGGCCCATATAAAGGATGCAAATTGATTCACACAAACATTCTATTTATTTGCTTCTTTAGCCAGTGCCTCCCATTCCAATCTGGCATAATTGTTGGAACAGTATCAAACCTGCAGTAGCAAATTTGCTTTAAAAAATAAATAAATAATTTCCCACTGAAATTCGTTCACTTTTTTGCCACCACGTCCCAAGAAATTGTGTCATTTTTGCATGTTCACTATTCGCGTCATGGGACGTGCGTCTGTTTCTCGTTTGTTGTGGGTAAATCGGTTGCACCTGTGTGTGCAAACAGCTCATGCCACATTTGTGATTCTTTGTGAATCTGCACCTACTGCACTTTGCACTCAGAAATGCAATTTATTTGTGAACTCGGGATTATGTATTCACCTACAGTTTAATCACATATGCTTCCCAGGCACGTTCTGTATTTGTATGTTGTAGTGTCTTTTTGCGACGATCTCAGTATAATAATAAACAATAAATGCGAAGAGAAAATTGAAATCTCATATAACATTTGCACTGAGGCTAAAAAAAAAGGAAAAATTCATGTTTAACGATTTCTCCGCTTTTAAAGGAAATTAAGCAACACAGACACAGTTAAGAGATATACCTCCTTCACCTTTTGTGGTAAGGTTGGCAGAGTGAAGACTATATACTCTCAAGAGGGGCGTGAATGTGATCCACTAGCACCCAAACAGCAACAGTACAACAGTCGAGAATAAAGGGAATGTCCAATCAAGGTTCTATAAAAGTATACATGCTTTAATAAAACACACCATCTGCAACAATAACTAAATAGAAACACACTACACAAAAGCCACCTCTGAGGAAAGAACACAGAATAATCAAAGGTAACAATATACAGCATTCCCAGTAATAAATAAGGGGTGGAAGAACAGTAAAAACCACAATGTTCTTGAAAAGGATATATTTGTGTGCAAAAAGGGACTAACAGTGACCTAACGAGTCTATAGCGATCAAGGGGGCATTTATCAGTCAATAAGACTTTCTGCAGTTCTTGTCAGCTCAAACCAGGCTTCTTGGTGCTCTTCGTGCAGTTTGATATGCAGCAGTCACATTGTTCTAGATGGGAGTGTTGTCAAGTAGGGGTCGAACAGAAGCTTGTCTGGTTTGAAAGGAGATACTTGAAGAAGTGTGGACTGCAAGGTCCAGCAGGGTTAGTTCTCCCGTCAGTTCGACAGCTGGTGACTGGAATCTCTGTTCTACAGAATAGGTTCGATAAAGCCCTCAAGGGGCTGTGGATTGTGAGTGTCACGAGGTCTAGTCAATTCAACCAAAAAGATGCTGGGGACTGGATGTGCAGTTAGATTCGAGTGGATCGATGTGGCATCCGATGGTTGGGACTCGTGGATCCACCAGGGTCCGTTCAACTGGTGATGAAGATCAGTGGCAACAAAGCTGGTGGGGCGAGCAGAAGTTTGGATGTGGGAGACGCAACAAAAAGCTTGTAGTTTGAGCTTGTAGTTTGAGTTGAGGCAATGACACACTCAGCTAGAGCAGTGTAGTGGCGAACAGGTTAGAAAGTGTAGTTCAGCAGTTCCAAGATCGCGTGAGTGCCAAAGACAGCTGCCAATCCAGGGACTCAAGGATAAGTTTAGTCCTCGTTCATACATTACATTACATTAAGTTATTTATTAGGCGCGACCAAAGTGGCCCAGAGGCATACGGGTGCCGAAGATAATCTGTGCCAATTAGTCAGGTTTCAAAGGTCTGGTCAGACCCCCTTATTTAAATAAATACGGTTTAAGTTTTTTCTTCGAGTGTCAGGCAATTTCTCACATCTTAAGGTAGAGCATTCTATTTTTCTGGGGTGGCCGCCCAAAAGGCACCCCTTCTGACCATTTCCAGTGAGGTTTTTGGAATTTGCAGATGTTTTTCACCATTTGAGCAAAGAATACACACCTTCTGTTTATTTATCAGTCTATTCGAGATATAAGCTGGGAGGAATCTGTTAAGAGACTTATAAGTGATGCTAAGCAACCTGAACTCAATCCTCTCTGCAATGGGAAGTCAATTCAGTTTTCGCCTCACCTCCGACACATGTGCAAACTTTTGTAAGCCCATGATCGCTCTAATAGTGCTATTCTGCACCACTTGGAGTGGAGCGTTTGAGTGCAAGCTCTGTTTTTCCTACTCCAATCAGAAGAGAACCACAATAATACATTTTTGAGGAGATGATAGCTCGAGCGATCGTTTCCCAACCCTTTTGGGATAAAAAAGGGCGGACGTGTGAAAGAAGTGTAATATAATAGGCCGATGCTGCTACCAAGCTATTAACTTGGGCAGACATACCCAAGGTCTGATCAAATGTGACTCCTAAGATTTTTATTTTGCCCTTCGTTGGAATGACACGGTCCGCAATGTGGAAGGATTCATACTCTGAGGCGAGTTTAGCAAGTCATTGCTTGGAACCAATGATCATAAGCTCTGACATTGCTATGGGGTCCTTCTCAAAGTCACTCGTGAGGGGGATGAGGCACTGTGAATCGTCAGCGTAGTTTAAAAAACATTTTTAGTTTCTTCTAACATGTAGAAAGAAAGGGACTGTAAAGAGGTTGTATAGGACTGGGAAAAGCGAGGCTCCTTGTGGGACACCATAATTAACTGAAATGGGGTCTGCTTCCGCTTGCTTGCTACATACCCGCATGGTTCTTGTTGCTAGAAAAGACTGCATCCATTCCTTTGCATGCTCACTAAAATTTGCTACCTTATGCAGTTTATCCAAGAGGAGAGGGTGATCCACTAAATCAAATGTGGCCGAGAAGTCTAAGGACATCAACAATATTGTTGTGCCCTTATTAATGTTTAAGAAAATTCAAGTATGTGGGTTTGATCTGACTTCTGTGCGCTAATGACCACTCGCAATTAGCAAAATCTGAAATTTTATCCAAAAAGGTTTGGTGGTAGTGAACACACAATTCCTACAAACTACCACAGGGTTTATAAAGTTCATACAGTTAATTAACAATATAACGATAGCTAATTCTGCCGGACACCAGCCAAGTGATATTGTCTTGAGGGACTTATCCCTAAGACTTATTGTTTCAACAAGGTTTATTCAATACCTTGAATATGCTGAACACTTAGCACTTGATATTTTCATTACTATCTTCATTTGACCATCGAATATTCCACCTGGATCGCATCAGGGAAATTATACTACAGAGATCAACGCTATTTTATATAGGATTTGAGATTGACTTATCGTTTGAAAGAATACCTAATCTAATAAGAATAGGAGTCTTTGCCGTATCCACGTTAGCCTTGAAAACGACCAGGTGGTCGAAACACGTGTTGGCTGTACAACAACAAGAACATTTTGATTTCCCAAAGCCTGCTTAGTCATAGTGATATATATTGCTATAATTACACAATCTTACAACCGTTAGTGGTTTGAGCGTGAGTCACCTTCCCTTAAACCTAATGAACTCCCTTATTAATGTTGGTCATCATGTTGGACTTAATTTCCAGCAATGCTGATTCAGTACTGAATCCTGGCCTGAAACCTGACTGACCTTCATTCAGGATAGAATTCCAGATAGAATGATATTTAATGTGGCAGAGAAGTTGTTCATACGCCACCCTATCCATTATCTTCAGTATGAAGGGAGAGATGGAGATGGGCCGATAATTAGTGGCAATTTTAGGATCAAGGTCATGTTTCTTTAGTAGGGGGGTGATCCAGGAGCCCTTCAGTCTGGTGGGAAATCGGCCCTCTTTAAAAGAGGAGTTCACAATCCTGGTAATAGAGCTAATCAGAATCTCGAAACAGGCTTCAATAGCTGTAGCTTCCAAGAGGCTCCTAAAGTTGAACTTAGGTATAGACTGTGAGGTAGCAGCTACTTTTTCCTGGGCCACCTTAGAAGGGTTTATTAACCGTAGATTCAGGGTTTGTTCGATGCCATTTTAATTTTGTCTTAGTTATCAAAGCTTCCTGGATTTGGGTACACCACTCCTGATCTTTATTGATCGATTGGTGATATATAACATCCGGCTTCTCAAGTTCTCTAAGAATTGCAAACATTTCTTTGGAGTAGTGTTGATCATTTTTGATACAAGCTTCATACAACTCCCTTTTAGCTTTTATAGCTGCCAGTTTAAATATATTGGCCGCTCCCAGATAGATTATCCTATCCTCTTCATCCTTCGAATTTCTCCACTTGTAGAATGTTTTCCTTTATCTACTCTGAGTGTCTTAAGTTCCTGTGAAAACCAATTATTTTTAATGTGACTAGTAACCTTTCTGTTTTTTACGGGGCCTACTGCATCAATAGCTTTGGCTAAAGTATCCAGAAGGGAGTCAGCCAATCCCTCCACATTCAAGGGTGGCACTGTTTCTTCTTGAATGGTGAATGGAATCCAGTCCCTCAAGGATTCCTGATTCACCCTCTTCAAATTTCTGGACATAATCCAATTTTGTTTGGATATAGTCAGTTTATCCATGGTCACAATGTCCGAACCAAATTCAATGATTGTGTGTTCTGACCAAGGGCATAACAAAATATCCGGGGTGCTAATCTTTAAATTAAGTGAGAATACCCAGTCCAATATATGACCCTTAGAGTGTGTAGGCTTGTGTATATGTTGTACAAAACCCATAGCCTTCATGAATCTAGCAAGTTCCTTGGCTGCTAGATCTTTAGGGTCGCCTTTTCAAAGATTTAAATTTCCCATTATCAACCATCTGGCCTTTCCCTTAAATTGTGACAGGACCAAGCTGTTCAGTTGTGCTACAAAGTCTGGCATGGTATCAGGGGGATTATACATAAGCAGGACATTAACCGTAGTGGAAGTGTCCATTCACACCCACTCGGACCTTGCATATCATGCTTCCATACCTCCAGTGAATTTGAATATATATTTGCCTCACCACCCCCACCCTGGTTATCCCTATTAGTTCATAAAACGGTATAACGTTTAGGAGTAGCAAGGGCCGGGGGGGGCTGGCGGCCTCATGCATCCATGTCTCTGTTAGGGCACAGTATATTCCACTATTTCCACTGCGTGTTTCACCATGGATCTTTTATTAAGTAAAAGTATTCGGAGGGGTTTGCCATCACCCATTTTAGTTTCATGGACACTATTTATTTTATGAATATGACAATTTCTATTCATATCAATCTCTTGAGCAGGGGAGGACTCATTTGAAAGTGCTAGGGCTACCTGAAAATATTTTGAGTCCAGTGCCCTTGCCAAAAAACTAACTGAGTCAGAAAACAACATGCTCTTCTTTATAACCGACCCTTCTGATAAACCCTCTGAATTATCCTCTAGCAGTGTGAAAGTGCTTTGCTCCTTGGGGTGTCTATTCGAGTCTTACTTGCACTGAGTTACAGTTTTTCTGGCGTCTGGAAGAAAATCCTTACTGTCAAAGATAGTTCTTGCTGCAGCTATGGCAGCTAATACTTCCAGAATGCCCATGGTGAGAGGAAGAGAGAGTCCGCTGCTTCCTTTCTTCTGGCCCTTCATGGACCGCCACAGACCGCTTGGGGTCTCGCGCTGGTGCTTGCATGCCTGGTCTGCTAATTTGTACGCACAGGAGCCGCTATGCCCATTGGGGGTTGTAGTGTGTCAGGCTACTTCTAATGTAAACACGGATTAAGATAGTAAAACCAGCGTATACACGCTAAACCAGGCAATATAAAATACACAGAACGCACTACAAAGTCAACTGCAATTTAAAACTCTAATTAGGTGTTCCTCTAAACAAATTTTATTTTTAAAGTACGGCAAAATCTAAAAAGTCCTATCTAATCGTAACTGGAGCTATAAAGCTAGTAAAATATATAGCAATACTACATACCCTAATGCTACAGAGATAAATTAAAAAACAGGTCACAAGCCAACCGTATGTCAGTATTCAATTATGGAAACAAAGTAAAAAACGGGGGAAGCTAGCACACAATGACCGGTATGCTACAACACAGTGACGACCTGGGCACCATTGTGGCTGGCAGTGAATCAGAGTCTTCACCTCACTGGCGGAGGACATTGGAAAAATCAATGATCTCAACAGAGGTCATACTTCCTCAGGTATTTGTTTAAGAGTGAATCAAAGAAGGAGTGGGGGACTACTTATTTTAAAGACAAATGCCTACAGGCTATTGGCCAAAAACAAGCCAATCCATGTCTTTGACTTCTTCACCCCAAAGTGCTTTATGCTACAAGGTGTGGAGGAGACAGGATGGAAAGACAGAGGAAGAGAGAAACAGGATGGTGGTACCTTCCTCCAGCTGTAATAAGCTTCCTCTGTTTGCACTACCCCTTTCCCTTCTCAAAAGATTGCTTTGAGGCTACTTCTTTTGTGAATGGGTGTGCCCTTTGATTTCTGTTCCTGTGACAGCTTCCTGTGGAGTGGCTTTCTCTGGTGGAGAGTGTTACGGATCCTCACAAAGGAACAAAGTGAGGCAGTCCCCAGAGCTACAGTCTGGCGGGCAGCAGCAAACACAGCCAGGCTGGCGGAAAACACATAATCATTTCACAGCTGCTCTCGGCTCACAGGGCTGACACGTGTGTGATATCATGTTGCTGTTGTTTGGGTAATGATGAGAGGTGCTAGCCACTATACCTCAAACTCAGGCATGGATTATATTCTATGTTTAAAGTGCCACCAGCATAGCATTCTCATAGTGATGTGGTGTCTGGAAAAAGGGGGCATGTGTTAAATGCAGCCCTGCGCTGCAGAGACTTGGCTGGCTCTGCAGCAGTCAAATGGGCACCTGTGACCTCTGAATCTGCTCTCTGCCACTGAAGAGCAGGCACTGCATATCAGAATACTGATCTAGCAGGGCACAGGTGTACACTATGCTTTTGGTACGCAGCCAAAATCATAGCATACATCTGATAAGCAGATTAACCTTCCAGAGATGTAATCTTCCCAAACCATTTTATTAATTTAATAAAAATAAAGTCAGGGCTTCTACACTCTTGCCAAATGGCAATCTGTCACAGGAGGGAGCAGGGACAGGGGAATGACAACAACAAAAGGCAGCATGGGGGAGTAGCAGAGGATGCTGGAAAGGAATGCAGGCTTATACCAACAGTGTAAGTCCACCTTCCTAGTCTCCTGGTTGGCTAGATCCACTCTCTGGGTGTTAATGGCTGCTATCATCTGCTGGGGCTCCCTAGGACTGCTGCTGCACCCTCGGCGTTCTGGAGCTCTGGCTGAGCTGCGTTACAGCTTTTATCTCCGGGGAGACACGGGGACCCTGCCAGGGCTCCGTGTGCCCATGGCTTGACTTGTGGATGGTTGACACACATTGGAGACAGTCGCCCAAGGCCGGGGACTTCCATAGCCGTGGTAGAGCTCTGGCTGGGCTGTTTTATAGCTTTTCCCTCCAGGGAGGGATTGGGACCTGCAGGGCAAGTTCCTTAGTTTACATACTCGACCTAAGAGAAATGCACTTGCCCCAAGTGACTGGTGACAAAATATTCACTAGTGCTTTTTGTTAAATGGTGCAGGCCTCAATAAGTAAATTTCATATTTGGTGCAATTCTGCCAAGCATGCACAGTGAAACTTGCATTTTCGAGGGGCTTAGAAAATATGTTTCTAACATCCCCATACTTGTCAGCAAGGTGTAGCATCCTGCAAATGCTGCTCACCCTTCATAAAAACTATTAGTCAATGCTAGTGGACTAGTAGATTTTGCAAACCCTGACATGTGGTGTTGCCTGTGTGTTTCGATGGTTTCCTAGTGGCAAATGTCTGAAAATTTTGTTTTTCCCCCTGCATTTTGGACTTCCCTTGTGGGTAATAAAATCTAGGGTGATTCGTGCAAGTCAGACCTCTTTGGAGTTCCACGGGTGTCTTATTTTCAGAAATGCATGGGGTTCCCAGTTTTCCTTGGTGGCAGAGACACCCCAGGCACAAATTTGTGGGTTGTCCACAAAGCCAAATCCAGTCTTCCACAGGCAATTTGATTTACCAGTGGTTTAGCCTTTTCCCTTTGCGCCCATGCAAGTGCACCCCCACATGTGAGGTACCGTTTCTGTCAGGACACCTGCGGGAACGTGGAAAGGTAGGACATGTGCGCTCTGAGGCCTATGGGCGTGTAGCGCATTACAAAAATAAAAAATAAATAAATACCTTAACCCAGACTAATTGCTTTGTTCTATATAACTTTCTGTAAATATCATTTTTTTTTGTTGTCTGTTTAGTCTGTGTTCTGTGTGCGCTCTGAGGCCTATTGGCGTGTTGCGCGCTACAAAAATTAAAAATAAATAAGAAATAAATATCAGTCTCTTGTCCCAACATTGCAATATTTCCCTTTTGTCTTTACTTATTTTTAACAGATCCTTCTAACCTTATTGGTTGGAATGTTCCAATAGCTACAATGTCCCCACCTTTGAGCCATTGCCAGGTGGTACAGTCTCTTGATTCTCATTAAAGGCCCTCCATTCTCTCAACAAAATTAACTTGGGACAGGCCATTACCACTTGATAATGCCATCAGAATACACACTAACTTTGCCCCACAACTTTTTATTTCCTTTCCATATCATTTTAAATATTAGCCCTAGTCTAACATAATCCTCCTGTAACGTGGACTGGGTCAAACAGTTTGAACATTCCCCGTTATGCGAGCACAGTGCAAAATTGATTGACTCTCTTTTTCATCAGTTTAAACGATATGTCTCTGGGCCCAGTGTGTGCGAGATGCATGAAAAACAGCTATGCTTTGGTTCATAAAGCAGAGCTGAATGCCTGATTGCGAAGAAAACACTTTTTATTCGAACCACTAGCAAAGACAAATTGGAGTCAAGCCAGTGTTGAGATCTGTGGATGATGAGTCGCTCTCATGTACTGTATGTAAAATGCAGACCATGAAACATGCACAGTGGCAAGCCCTGAAAATGCACCTTGGCAATGAAGCTACGTTTGTGACAGTGCTATACACCAGCCTGCCAAGTTGCTGATCCGATATCTGAAATGCTATGAGATAGCAAGTAGGGACTTGAGGTCTTCTTCCTGACACGTATTCAATTCCTTCAAGACCCCTAATAGTCCAGACTCCCCTTCCATTTTGGCTAAATGGGACACACAGCTCATGCCACAGGTAAGGTTTAGTCTTTCCACCTTTAGGGCACATTTGGCTTTGGGGCCATGGGATCTAAGGTATATTGGGCATTTGGAGGATTCCTCAAAGCAGCAGAATAATCTAATCAATCTGAGATTATTGCTATCTATTATCAACCATTTGAGAATGTTTCTTTTCTTCATTATCTATGTTTGCATGATAGGAAGCCTCCAGTCTCTGCTATTAAATGGAGATGTTGCTAGTATGCAACAGAATGTCAAGATTTTATTTAGGGCACCTTGGTAAACGTTATCCGACGATTCGATGCTTTTTTGTTTTGTACCCCACACTGATTTTGTTCGCTGTCTCATTCCAGCTTTGAGATCAAGAGGTGTCCCTACTTCATTTTGACTGTGGAAGTTGTTTTTACAGATTACCTGATGGCCGACAGTTCAGGACAATGCTGGCCTATGACTCATAAACTGTGGTTGGATGTAGGGACTTTTATGGGTGGATATGGATGAAGCACAATGAGACTTTATGGTAAATGCGGGTTATGGAATTTGTGGTCCCAGTTGATGCATGTATTTTTTACCAGCTGCTGTGAGAAAATAAAATTGATATAGTTTTATAGAACAATTTTTATTGAGTTTTCCAACATCAGGTCATTGAGTTTACAACACTGCCATGACCTGTACAATGCTTACAACCAACAACGTGGTCCCAACCAACAAAGATCTTCCTTTAAATCCTCTCACTCCAGAATGCAGTCCATTCAGACATTCCACCATTTATCCCAAATCTTCTCAAATTTGTAGGGGCATCCCGACCCCCATGGACACGTTCTTCAAGCAGCATATAGATGGCAAGATCAAAAACCCATTTAGTTTGAGTCTGAGCAGGAGCTCCTCACACCCGCGGGCTGCAGGAGCAGCCTACCCCACCAAATCACCTGAACGACTAAGGTAAGCCTGTGGGCTTAATCAGCAGAGCTCGATCTGGAGCTGCTTTATCTCATCGTGCAACTTAATAATTTCACCACATTTGCCCTGCTCCTCGGCTGCAACAGTGAATTCAGCCCCTGTGGCCATTGGGCAAATATCCGTGCTGTTTTGATTTTCTACGGCTGATACAAACTGCGAGGTTTGCAACTTTAAGATGGCTGCCTTTGCCTGAAACCGGCATACATTCTGTGTACTAGAGGTTCCTGCCTCTGATTGGGCAATCACCTTGTCACTGGCTACATAGCCAATCGCGGGGCACCGGCAGGCTTTAGCCGGCCCCCAACGAAGGCTCACAAAAAAGGCTCCTGACTGAGCCTGACCGAGCTGCTCGAGCAATCTATGCCCCTCTACCTTGTTAAATCACTGCAGCGCACTTCTATTGCCAGAGGTCACTGCCACTCACACCTATGAATTTAAGGTAAGCCAAACCTATTCACTGCCAAACGTTTGCCAACCTTGCCTAAATACTGCCTATGCCATCCAACTCGTTCACTACTTGCCGTTTCTGGTTCCCGAGTCCCGACTATACCGCTGCTGCATCGCTGTTTTTGTCACATGACTTTACTACACATATGTGTACGACAGCAGTGCTACTGCTTAACAGCTGGAACAATCTCCCTGATAATCACATTTAGTCCGTTACTGCTCCACTAGACTTACAGATCTGCCCAGCAGCTCATACCTACACTGGGACTCCTGCAACTGCCTCCATTATTAATCAGACATTGTAGTCATTGCCTAATTGATCCATCTAGTAGCCCTAACTCTGTTGTATGCTTGCAATAGTACTAGCGCTTTATGTGTTTACCTGTTATGTGCCGCTCCCTGATGCTTGCCCATTGCCATCGATAGCCTGCATGTCACTTGTACCTACTGACTCAGCTGCTTTGTGCCTGATATCTGCCTGACATATACCTGATTTCTGCTGCTCACTGATGTGTTGTATTTACATATTTGTTCTATTGGTGGTCCCGATACAAGATGCACTATCATCTTCGTTGCTGTTTTCTTTTAAAATTGTCACATCATGTGAAATCATGGGACTTGTTTTGTACTTGGTCATTACAGCTGATTATAGAATTGTGGCTACTTACTCAGACTGTGAGCAGGGCTGCCCTGCGAGAGGTCGCCATCCTATGCCAATGTGGGTTTTCAGCTTTATTTTTGATTCACTGAGTATTAACAAGTGTGTTCTTAACTAGATATATTTAGGGCACACATGTGATCGGGACTGGATGTTTGAGAGTAGAGGAGCACGGGTTCCTGTTTGTTATGGTGTATTTCACTTTACTAAACTTGTCGTCTCTGCCGAAGGCATCAGTAGGCTGATTATGCTTTCTATGCTGAGCCTATTCCTACTTACATCATTTGGCCGGCAGAGGGGCCAGAGCAGGATTCCTTTTCTGCACCCCCCCCCCTCTGACTGCCTTTATGCCAGCTTTCACATGCACCTAGGTACAGAGCGATTGCTCTAATACTTTGAGATGACTTTCTCAGCACCTGGTTGCTAACCTTATGAGGTTGCACAAGCCGAGCAGGGAAGGCCGTAAGGAAAGGCCTCCGGTGCTCTTTGCAGCTCTGCTGTGAGCATGAAGCACCACCGATCAGCTGAGGGGTGGATCAGCTGTCCTTCTTCGTTTTGGAACGTCTGTGCATTCCCCTTTGCCTCCAGCACATGCCGCGTGCGTTGAAGCACCATTGAGCCCAGACAAAATGGCCCCCATTTCCATGGCTGCACAATCAACAAAATGTGCACTGAACATCACCGCAGTGGGCCCGTGTCCCGATTCGCTGCCTCGCACCACCCGCCCCTCCTGCTTTATATGGAGGGGGAGAGGGCCGAGAGGTGAAGCCGAGCAAGGAAGGTCATAAGGAAAGGCCTCCTGTGCTCTTTGCAGCTCCGATGCGAGCACGGAGCACCACCGATCAGCTGAAAGATGAATCAGCTGCCCTTCTTCGTTTTGGAACGTCTGTGTGTTCCTCTTTGTCTCCAGCATATGCCGAGTGCGCTGAAGCACCATTGAGCCCAGACAAAATGGCCCCCATTTCCATGGTTGCACAATCAACAAAATGTGCACTGAACATCACCGCCGCCGGCCGGTGTCCCGATTCGCTGCCTCACCCCGCCCGCCCCTCCCCTCCTGCTTTATATGGAGGGGGAGATGGCCGAGAGGCGAAGCTGAGCAGGGAAGGCCGTAAGGAAAGGCCTCTGGTGCTCTTTGCAGCTCTTTGCTGCTCGTCTGCAATTTGCCCCAAATCCATGCCGCATCCCGAAGGTAAGAAGCATAACTATTACAAGCTTCTCTCAAACCCATGCTATACCACTAGGTTCTTCAGATTACACGCCCGTACTCTGCAAGCCACCGTCAGCTCACAGCACATCCCTACGAGCACCCGCATTGCCTGGCTATGCTCACGTACCATGCATCCCTCTCTACTTGCTAACAAGGTCAGACTCCTCCGCCCAACTTCAAAGCCTACAGCCACTACAATTACTGCCAATATAGTGGCCAATGAAGTACTTTACCCCACATACAAGTGTACTGCCTCCATATTAAATGTAATTCCCCATGTGTCCACCACAACTGAAAATTAGCCCCCAGTGTAAAATCTGTGATATGCAATTCTTCTACCACCATTTTGAATGCTATTGTGCCAAATGTGATTCCACATGTGTCCACCACCACCGAAAATGAGCCCCCCAGGGTAAAATCTGTGATGTGCAATTCTTCTACCACCATTTTGAATGCTATTGTGCCAAATGTGATTCCACATGTGTCCACCACCACCGGAAATGAGCCCCCCAGGGTAAAATCTGTGATGTGAAATTCTTCTACCACCATTTTGAATGCTATTGTGCCAAATGTCATTCCACGTGTGTCCACCACCACTGAAAATGACCCTCCAGTGTAAAATATGTGATGTGCAACTCCTCCAACTCCCGCAGCGCAACCACGTCCACCACCTCACCCTCTCTCCTCATAACCCCCCCAGCCTTTACTGAACCCCATCTTAAATGTGCCATGATTAACGCTAGGTCCATCAATGCTCACACTCTAGAAATCCACGACCTCCTAACCACCCATGACCTCGATTTGCTCATGATCTCAGAAAGCTGGCTACATGAGGCCTCTGGTCCTGTGCTCTCCCTCGCACTACTCCCTGGCTACTCCATCACTAGACAAGATCGCCTCTATAAAGGTGGAGGTGTAGCAATTATTGCCAGAGACTGCCTCTCAATCAGAAAGGTAGAGAAATCCTTGCACAACAACAGCGACTACCTCCAAGTCAAAATAACCCTTTCTCCCCATTGTACCATTATGATGCACACTGTTTACCGCCCTCCAGGCCCAACAGGAGATTTTCAAGCCTCTCTCTTTCACCTCCTCTCAGACAACCTCAAAAAACAGTCTAAAGCCATTCTCCTTAGGGATGTCAACCTAGGTCTCCTGGATAGCAAGGACTTAGCAGCTGAATCCCTCGACTCAGCCCTCAAGGCTCTAGGCTACAAAAACACCATCTTTAGCCCAACTCACATCCAGGGCAGAACTCTCGACTGGATCGCACAGCATAACTGCCCACTCATCATCACTGGAAACACTCCCAACCCATGGTCTGACCATCATATCATCACCTTTAGCATCCTCACCAATAGCTCCCCCGCCACCCCTTCACCCCAACCCCTCCCACCCTGCCTCGCTAGAAGCTCCTGCCAGCTTACAAAGGAAAGGCTACTGCCCTTCCTCCAAGGCCCAACCTTCAGACCACCTTTCGCCACAGACCCAGAAACACTCGCAACAGCCTATGATACTGCCATCAAAGCAGCTATCTACTCCATTGCCCCTCTCAAACCCCGCAAATCCAAACCCACTACCCACTCCAACTCATGGTTCAGCTCAAACCTCCTCACACTCCAGAATGAAAAAAAGGCTGCACTTACACAGTGGCAAACGTCTCACTCTGACAAAGATAAGATGATCTTCAAAGCCCACTCCACTAAATACAAAAAGGCAATCACCCAAGCAAAGGCCAAATCTTTTGAATCCAGAATCTTGGAAGCCCAATCTAGCACAAAATAAATCTTCACCATTTTCAGGGAGTTCGTGACACCCACTCCTGCCCCCCAGAACTTCACCAAAGACTGGTGTGATGAAATACAAACGGCCATGCAAACCAAATTGAGCCTCCTCAAAAACAAAACACTAGCCACTAAACAAGCCCTACCTAATAAGCACATGCCTGTCCCACCACCAGCCCCGGACCGCTCCCAACCTTTTTCCTTCAAATCCATTCAGGAAAAAGACATCATCAACATAATGAGGAACATCAAACCCTCTAACTGCAAAGGTGATGCATGCCCAGCCTCCATTATCAAAGACTGCACAGAAGCGCTAGCTCCCTTCCTGACAGCCTTTGTTAATGCCTCCTTTGCCAAAGGGAAAGTCCCCGCCTCCCTCAAGGAAGCTTAGGTCTGCCCTCTTTTAAAAAAAACAGCTCTCGATCCCACCTCCCCCAACAACTATAGACCTTTCACCACTGTCCCATTCCTCCTCAAAATTCTGGACAAAGCAGCCTACCTGCAGGTTCAACACTTCATTGAAGAGAACAAACTCCTGGGACTCCACCAATCTGGTTTCCGCCCCAGACACGGTACTGAAATTGCCCTACTTGACCTGAAAAAAACAAATGGACGATGCCAGAGACATGGGTAAACCAGCACTTCTCTTACTCCTTGACCTATCCGCGGCCTTGGACCTCGTAGATCATGGCGTCCTGTGCCACCACCTCTCCTCCACTGCCAAATTCTCCCCAGAGGCCACAGCATGATCACCTCCTTCCTACAAGACAGAACCATGCAAGCATTCTCTGACCTAGCCTCCGCCTCACCAACCATCATACTCTGTGGTGTGCCCCAAGGCTCCTGCCTCTCCCCCACTCTCTACAACATCTTCACATGACACCTCTTCCTCATCCTCGATATGACACTGACTCCTTGACCCTCAACAACCTCTACAACACCATCCAAGCCTATATGGCAGACAATGGACTATGCCTCAACGCCGATAAGACTGAACTCCTCCTGGTAGGTTCCCCTGGCATGCTAAAAAATCTAGATTCTCAATTCAGTCACTTCACCATTGACACCATTAAAATACCTGTTTTAGAGTCTGTCAAAACCCTTGGAGTCTACTTGGATTCCAGCCTATCCATGGATAGACAAGTCAGCGCAATAGCCTCCGCAGCTGCCTACCATGCTAAACTAATCAACACAGTCAGGCCCTTTCTCTCCAAGGAGAACTGCACTAACATCGCCAGAGCCATCACTGGCTCTAGGCTAGACTATTGCAATTTACTCTTTCTAGGAACCTCCAATAAAAACCTAGAGAGGCTACAAGTCATACAGAATAAGGCTCTCTGGCCAGCCCAAGGCATTGCTAAAAGAGAACATATTTCTGAGGCTGGAAAATTAGCCCACTGGCTCCCAATAAAGTAAAGGATCGTCTTCAAAGCTCTGACACTGACCCAGAAGTGCATTCACCTCACTGCTCCTGCCTACCTCTCACAAAGGATCCACCCCATCTCCACTACAAGGCCAACCAGATCACCGTATACCAACATGCTCTCTGTGCCATTAGTAAAAAGAGCCAGAGTGGGCGGATCCAGCTTCCCTTATCTCACACCCACTCACTGGAATGCCCTACCTCCCACAATGCGAGGTGAGGCCTCCCTCATCACCTTCCGCAAAGCTATGAAAACCATCCTCTTCACATAAGGTCCTTCACATTAGCATGAATACTTAACATATGACCCACTGCATAAACTGTCATATAATGACCAAGTGCAATATCTGTAACAACAGTATTATGTTTTGTAGTATTCATAATGTGTCAACGACTGCTACCATTTCTGTACCTGTGTAACTAAGCTCTTGCAAGTAACAACGCCTCTATGACCCTGGGCTGCTTGCGCGCTATATAAATATAAACAAATAAATAAATGAATGTGGCCGATTTGGGGGTTAGAGCAGAACTTGTTCTGCAATTCGCCAAGTTTGTTCCTTTTTTGTTTTTGTTTTTGTTTTGATTAGTATGCCCCATTTGGGTGTTCCACACTCTTTTGCAGTATTCTGCACTCGCCCCTGTTACACATCTGTAGCTGGTGGATCTTTTACTTATGGCATTTCACGCCTTATTCCGAGGTTACATTATTATAAATTGCTGTACTAGATGTTAAACGTATAGGCGTTTAGATAATCTATAAAGCTTTAGTAGAGTTAGCGCTTATTTTTTACCCTCATCTGTAATATAGGTTCAGTACTTGCCGATTTGGCAGTGATACTGTCTAGGAGCGATGCTCTGGTAGCAGCCTACCTGCAGGTTCAACACTTCATTGAAGAGAACAAACTCCTGGGACTCCACCAATCTGGTTTCCGCCCCAGACATGGGACTGAAATCGCCCTACTTGACCTGAAAAAACCAAATGGACGATGCCGGAGACATGGGTAAACCAGCACTTCCCTTACTCCTTGACCTATCCGCAGCCTTGGACCTCGTAGATCATGGCGTCCTGTGCCACCACCTCTCCTCCACTGCCAAATTCTCCCCAGAGGCCACAGCATGATCACCTCCTTCCTACAAGACAGAACCATGCAAGTATTCTCTGACCTAGCCTCCGCCTCACCAACCATCATACTCTGTGATGTGCCCCAAGGCTCCTGCCTCTCCCCCTCTCTCTACAACATCTTCACGTGACACCTCTTCCTCATCCTCGACGCTATGGGCATCTCCTACACCAACTACGCCGACCACACTCAAATCCTCCTCACCCTCACTGGTAACTATGACACTGACTCCTTGACCCTCAACAACCTCTACAACACCATCCAAGCCTATATGACAGACAATGGACTATGCCTCAACGCAGACAAGACTGAACTCCTCCTGGTAGGTTCCCCTGGCATGCTAAAAAATCTAGATTCTCAATTCAGTCACTTCACCATTGACACCATTAAAATACCTGTCTTAGAGTCTGTGAAAACTCTTGGAGTCTACTTGGATTCCAGCCTATCCATGGATAGACAAGTCAGCGCAATAGCCTCCGCAGCTGCCTATCATGCTAAACTAATCAACACAGTCAGGCCCTTTCTCTTCAAAGAGAACTGCTCTAACATCGCCAGAGCCATCACTGGCTCTAGGCTAGACTATTGCAATTTACTCTTTCTAGGAACCTCCAATAAAAACCTAGAGAGGCTACAAGTCATACAGAATAAGGCTCTCTGGCCAGCCCAAGGCATTGCTAAAAGAGAACATATTTCTGAGGCTGGAAAATTAGCCCACTGGCTCCCAATAAAGTAAAGGATTGTCTTCAAAGCTCTGACACTGACCCAGAAGTGCATTCACCTCACTGCTCCGATCTACCTCTCACAAAGGATCCACCCCATCTCCACTACAAGGCCAACCAGATCACTGTATACCAACATGCTCTCTGTGCCATTAGTAAAAAGAGCCAGAGTGGGCGGATCCAGCTTCCCTTATCTCACACCCACTCACTGGAATGCCCTACCTCCCACAATGCGAGGTGAGGCCTCCCTCATCACCTTCCGCAAAGCTATGAAAACCATCCTCTTCACATAAGGTCCTTCACATTAGCATGAATACTTAACATATGACCCACTGCATAAACTGTAATATAATGACCAAGTGCAATATCTGTAACAACAGTATTATGTTTTGTAGTATTCATAATGTGTCAACGACTGCTACCATTTCTGTACCTGTGTAACTAAGCTCTTGCAAGTAACAATGCCTCTATGACCCTGGGCTGCTTACGCGCTATATAAATATAATTAAATAAATAAATAAATGTGGCCGATTTGGGGGTTAGAGCAGAACTTGTTCTGCAATTAGCCAAGTTTGTTCCTTTTTTGTTTTTGTTTTGATTAGTATGCCCCGTTTGGGTGTTCCACACTCTTTTGCAGTGTTCTGCACTCGCCCCTGTGACACATCTGTAGCTGGTGGATCTTTTACTTATGGCATTTCACACCTTATTCCGAGGTTACATTATTATAAATTGCCGTACTAGATGTTAAACGTATAGGCGTTTAGATAATCTATTAAGCTTTGGTAGCGTTAGCGCTTATTTTTTACCCTCATCTGTACTATATGTTCAGTACTTGCCGATTTGGCAGTGATACTGTCTAGGAGCGTGGCTCTGGTAGGGTGCCTTACCTATGCCAATTTGGTGTCCAAGTAAAGATTCATATTGGTGCGCCTTTCCCACACCAAGATGGCGCCCGTATAGGCATTTGGAACGGTGCGCATGTGCCGGGCTGTCATGACCACCTACTTAGTTGTTTGACGGCCAGCCGTGTGATTACAAGATGGCCAGTCATGTTGCATGCGGTTTTCTTCTGTGAAATTTTGGATAAGTTACTTTCTATATACTCGTGCACCCGTGCCTTTGAGATTACTGTGTTGCTTACATTAGCACTGATGTATTTGCAGTGCACGTGGGGACAGTGTGGTCCTGATGTTATTTACATATTACAGATTCCACGGTCTGTCGTATCCGTCTTGATACCAACTAGTGCTTCCGTGTGGATGCTGAGCTGGACCCTAGTCCCCTCCTTGTCATTCCGCAGTCATTGACAACCATCCAACTTTCCCGTCTTCCGCATTGCGGTGAGGATTTGGCTCCCCCCATAGGGTGAGTAAGCTAACAGTATCTGTGTAAGGCTTTGCATTGTTGAGTGTATTGTGCGCCGAAGTATTGCAGTGGAGAATGATATTTACAAGAGATCCCCACAATTTGGCTTGGACAGAACGTTTGTACGATGTATTTGTTTATGATTTTGGGCTCCCTTGCAGTGAGTTTACATTTTGAGCCACCAGCTGGTATTGATATTAGTTTTTTCTTTCCATGAACAGGGCCTCTTCCTTTTTTGAATTCTCTATATGAAACTTGAAGGTTATTGCCTCTTTACCCATTGGTTATATGACAGTTACCTTTAGATTGAACCACGCAATTTACTGATACATGACAATTTACATGTTTTAGGAATACGTACGGGTTGATACGCCTAACTGAACAAACAGCCCTCCCTGCTCTGAGGATGGATTGTGTATAAATCTGAAACGCGTTGGCAATGTACTAACTTTGAAGGAGCTATTTTGGACAATTTTGAAAAATGAATTGTTAGGTAGCCGGTCACGGGTACCATAAACCCATTGGGGGTTTGTTTTGTCCGAACACTGTGGAAATTGTACACAATGATATTTTACATTCTTTTGAAATTTAGTAGTGTTATGCAAATGAATCTGTGCACATGTTGTTTTGATTATGACTGTTTGTACAGGGGATTTCTGTACTGATGTTTGAACTGAGATTTTGATACAATTCCATTTTTGTGAAAGTAATTATTTTCTGATTTTTGACCTGAGATGTTCATGTTGTGATTGTGTTCATGAATAGGGTCTATATTTAACTGATTCATTTTCGAGTGTTTGATATTGAATACACGTTGGAGTCTGTCCCTAGGAAACCAGTATTTCTTCCTGTGTACCTATTGACAGACCACTCTATCTATTTGGGGTTTGGATAAGCCCTTAGGTGTGCATATGGGGGTCACCATACGGTAACATATGGTTTTTGCTTGGTTCTGGCTCACTGATGTTTGCCCATAGCCATTGATAGCCTGCATGTCACTTGTACCTACTGATTCAGCCATTATTTGCCTGATACTTGCCTAATATGTACCTGATGTGGTCTGCCCCCTTTTGTATTTATAGTACTATTATTGTCAAGGTCACTGTTTATCATCAACTACCACTGTACACGTAGTGTTGCTGTATGTACAACACTCATTTCAATAGCATGCTCATTGATGTCAATTGACATACTCCATTCTCACCTTATGTGCACTAGCCGCCTGACATCATTATTCTGCACCACCCGCCTATTCTCGCCCTAAAACTTCTACTTCCATTAGTTAAGTAACCAGCATAACAGTGATATATTCACTAATATTTGTTCATCTGCCTATCTACCACCCCACAAATGTTACTTGCTCAGATAAACGTATCATCCACATCTAGCACCGCTAGCTCCCTCTTTGATCCTCTCTTGCTCTTTAGTATATACCAAGACACCTGACTCCCAGCTCTTAGCTAATATTAAGCGCTAATCCACTCCCATGGTGACCTGGTGGAGTGTCACCTACACTTATTGGAGTGTCCGACAAATCTGGACACTGGCCCTATTGCACCTTATCTCTATCACAGGCTCATTAAGCCCCTGTACACATAATAGCCCAACAGAATCTAGGTACCTTGTACTACAAGTTGAATTCTCACCCCTCCTTGCTCCACAGACGTACTATGCATGTGACCGCATACTATGCCACACACCTACCTTGTTCCATCACCTGCAGAAAAAAAAGACTTGGCTCCCGCACCACAACAAATCTCTGCACACAACATAAGTCCCAATTGCTCAACGGTTCTAGCATTACTACTAAAGATTCACGCACTCCCTCATCTCCCCTATCACAAATTCAGACACACAATGCCCTCTCACGTCCACCACAACCAGAAATAACCACTATTAAAGGGGCACTTCTTAATGCCAGGTCATTAATTGTGCATGCCCTAGACATCTCATATCTTATCACGGCCAATAAACTCAATTTCCTGTCGATCACAGAAACGTGGCTTCACCCGGCTGCAGGCACTGCTCTCATGTTAGCAGTCCCAGATGAGTAGAACATTATCAGATCTGATAGAACCACCAACAGAGGAGGTGGGGTAGCTATCATTGCCAAAAACACACTGGCCATCAGAGAAAGCGACAGCACTTCTTTCCCCTCCGGAGAACTCCTCTCCGTAAAACTCCCCCTTTCATCTGAGCGGACACTCCTCATCTACATTCTGTACAGACTACCTGACCAACAAACCTCCTTTGAGGAAGACATAACTAACCTCCTCACACAAGACAGGAATTGCCATAGCATTTCGGTGCTGGACTGCCCATTTGGGCGGGACAAAGACTGATATGCAAATGGATATGCAAATGGATATTTCTCATCTGTGAAAGGTACAGTGAAAGGTACAGTGAGCAAAAAGCGTGTGCTGCAAACTCTCATCTCAGAACAGGTTATCATGCCATGTCCTTTCTGGAGAGGAGCGCCTACTAACTTTTTTGAAATAATAACAACTAACAACAATAGAATCACTAATGCCAAATGTAATACTAAGGAGCTCTTCACTATCCTCAGAGAATTGGAATCTCCTATCGCTCCTCCTGACTCCTGTAAGAAGGATGCCCTTTGGTGTACTAAGATACAAAAGGCCTTACTCGACAAAATTACACTTCTTCAATCTAAAATCGAAGCAAAAAGATCTAGCCTGTTGACCACTGCTAAAACTACCAACTCAGACAATACATAGACCATCCTGAGCTGCCAACCCTCTACGCCCCCTAATAAAAAAAAGGTCTTTGAATTCACCCCTGTCATCACGTCAGAGGTTGAGTCCATCATCAGAAGTCTCAAGCCGTCCAAGTGCCAAGGAGACATATGTCCAGCCTCCATCATAAAAGAAGGAGCCGAAGAATTTGCCTCTTTTATCACATCCTTTATTAACTCTTCTTTCGCCTCCTGCACTGTTCCCAAAATCTCAAAGATGCCAGGGTCATGCCTCTCATCAAAAAAACAAACCTTGATCCCAACATTCCTATCACCTATCACCACTGTGTTAACGGCTTCAATTCAACACTACAGATAAGTCAATGCCTAGTCTGGGATGCTGATGGAAACCCTTATTTATATATTTTTATGACAAGTTATAATCTGGATGATGAACCCTTGTATAACGCCCCTCTCTTAGAATCCACCTGACCCCACTGAGCCAAGAAGTAGGTTTGTTTTGCAAATTAAGAAGGTTTATTTGAAAAATTAAACAATAGATATATATCACACTTTTATAAATAAATTGATAATTGATAGCACACTTGTGAATATGAGCAGTAATCAGCAATAGGTAATCCTACAGTAGCACAGTTCTTGGTTACTTATGAATAAGAACAGAGGACTAAGGTAGCAGAGAATGCTTTATATGGTTCAAGGAAATGCAAGGTGGGACAGAATGCAACACAGAAATAATTTGATATGATTTCAACAAGAGATAATGTGATCACTTTTTCTTTTGACAATTCACTCCCCCCCTTTATGCAATATAAGGAAATGGAAGGAGAGCACACATTCTTCAAGAATACCAACAAAAATGCAATACAAAGTTCCAATTCCCCTCCAGCAAGCTGAGAGCACCAGGGATGATTTTTAAACACAGGCCCAAAATACTTTAATGTGGTGGCAATGAAGTGAAAAATATGCTAAAAATGCTTTTAATTCCCTCTAGAGGTTCAGGGTGAGTGATAGCTACTTTACATTGGTTCAGGATCACTTTAGCAATGCTCTATGAATGATTGTCAGGTTGCAAATGAATTTCAGTAAAGGAAAGCAAGAAGCTGCTTTTTTGACAAGTGAAGAAATTTGAGCCAAATCGCAAATCGTGGCACTTTTTTTCCGAGTGCGTCGAGTGCAATTGCAGAAAAAGTTCAGAGCTTGTTGGAAAGCTGGGAATTTTAGCTTTAAAATGAAAGTTAAGTCTCGCTTCTAGCACAAACGGTTCAAGAGATACGGACGATATTGTGAAGGTAGATCCTCAAAATAAAAGTCAAGCTCAGAATGACAGATGACAGTTTTGCAGCTTTGAAATGAAAGAATACGCACACGATTCCTATGATGCAGTTCTCAATAGGTTAAAATAGTTTGAATTAGATTATTTTAAACTAAGAGATTGGTTCCGCACGGTTCTGGCGAGATACTCACACTATAAATTTAAATGTAATGACCTTGTCACAGATCTGGTCAATAGGTTTAGCTGCGGTTCTCTCTGCTCGGTGGGTCAATCAGGCACCGGTTCTGCTCACAGCGGTCTGGGTCTGGTCTGCGGTTCTGGATACACAGGGCTCTTAGCAAGCAGCAAACCGCACAGCCCGGCGTTTGAATAGTTTGCAAAAGATATTGAGGCCTGCTGAAGAGTTCAGCTCTTTGGAGTTTTGGATTCTAGAGTTCTCTGTCAGCGTGCTGCGCAGGAATTCAGTTGAAGGTTGGAAAATGAATCTCCCTGTCTGACTTCCAATGGCTCTTTTTATGTCTTTTGAAAATGGGTGTGGATGCTAACTTTCTGTGCCCACCCCACTCATGATTTGATAGGTCAAGGATTTCTCTTTGCTTTTACCTTAGAAAATCATTTTCATAACTAAACACATTTCCCAGATACACAAGTGGTTGACATTACATTTGCACATCATATATCACATAAGGTAGTTTCTGTTCCAACTCTGATGTTTCTAAGAGCTTGGATTAAGAAATGACAACATTCTGCGCTTTTTGGTTGGTTTACCAATATTGGATTTTTACCAAAAATGACACAGATGTACACCGCCTTCTACACATATTCCAGTAAATTTTCATTTTTCTAGCGTGAACCCCGTGTCTGCAATCTCTATAATTCATGGGGTTTTGCCTCAGAACATGGTACAGAGTTCTTACACCTCTTAAAATGTGCACAGAAAAATCACAAGAATAATGATATTAATTATATAATTTTGACAAGTCCGTACTATGAATTATCCATCTTTTTAAAATTATGCTCTGGCCCAGAGGGGCGTGGTTTCCCAAAGCACATGGTGGAATTTCTGGTTTGTCCACTTCCTCCAACTCAAGTTGCTCACAGAGGCACTGCCCCTCCCCGTTTCTCTCAAGAGGAAGCCATTTACGACCCCCCCTAATTTAACATTTGCCTGAGCCAAGGAAGGCTCATTGTTCAGTTTCCTGCAGTCCCCAGCTGCTCCTCCCCTAATCCAATCAGGGAGGTGTCATCTCCTTTTGGTGGGGCAGCAGAATGCAGCCAGGCCTGGGAAGAGTGGCTGAGCAAGTTTCAACTCCTGTCGGGGGTAGTTGCTGGGCAGAATTCAATCTCTTTAATCCAGGCTTCAGCTAAATGTAACTTTTGTTCCCAGTTTTTCTTCATCCAAATCAAACTTACAATTTTTACACATGCAGCTAGAATGCTGATTCTAAGTTCAAAACTATGACATTTAACAGTTGCAAACTATGTGACACTCAACAGTAGGTCACTCATTTATTTTAAACATTTTGATTTTAGTGGCTTTAAGTCCAATTTCACTTCAGCTGCTGACATCCACAGCTCAGCCAGTTTCATTATGAACATTATTTTGGGCTCTTTCTCTTTCCAGATTTTGTATGCACACAAGTCTACCTTCTGCCAAATGTCTGCTGGTGTTCATTGAGATTTTTGAATATCTTGCAATGTTTAAAATAGGCATTTTTAGCTTGCATTTCAGAAAAACAAAGGTGATTTCAAAGCGCTTTCTGAGCTAACCGGCTCTGCTTTTTTTCCTTTGGCACACATTTCACCCATGGCACTCCTGGCCCATCATGCTCACACTGGTGGGTGGCAGGTCAGGGGAACATTTTGGTGTGCGCCAAAACTGCGCGTTTTTCTTGGATTCTGGCGCAATGTGGGCTTTTTCGGCCATCTTGGATTTTCTAAGCCCACAGCACCAAATGTTGCAGCATAATAGTCCAAACGTGGGTCAGGACACCCAACAAGCCCCCCCGCCCGACTGCGCTTTGATTTCGAGTCGAGGGGAAGTCGGGTGCAAAGGATGTTTTGATCCACACGCTGGGATGTCTGCATCATCTTCTTCCGATTCCGTAGATGGCACAGTTCAGCATCTTTTCCTCCATCCAGTTGGATCGATCAGTTCTCCCCGCCGGTCCTGATGGGAATATTGGGCGGTACCCCGGGCCCCTCGGATCTTTGCTCCCAATCCCCGGGTCGTCCTCCTTGGTCAGTCTCTCTTGGTTTCATCTCTCCTAGGATGATAAAGCAAAGTGGCAATACACATTCCTAGACATTTTTCCACCACTATTAATGGTGCGGCGAACATATACATTTTATACATCAGGATACACTTTGCAGTCTTATTTTAAAAACCAGATATAACAGGATACATTGGCATTTAAGAATCATAATATTTTAGAGACTGTATGTGGGATATTTTAGGGTTGGAACTGAATTACTCTGGAGTGGCCCCCTCTGGGATTCCAGAGGATTCCTCCAGTTGTTGCAGAGTGTGCCTGGGATGGCAACACTTTAACTGATTTATATGGACCCACTTGTCTTCCCCTTCCGCCAACCTACCTTTGGGGATGCGGATCTTGTATGCAACTGGGGAGATCTTGTCTATAATTTCAAACGGTCCCTTCCATGTAGGCAAACATTTTCGCTGTTTGGACTGATTCCTTTGGAAATTGTATAGATAGACCCGGTCTTCCACATTATATTCCTTCCTGGTTGTCTTCAGGTCGTAATGGGTTTTCATGCTATCAGCTGATCTTTCTAGATTCTGCTGAGCATAGGCAAAAGTATGTTGGAGGTGTTTCCTCAAATTCTCCACATACTCATGAGTTGTGGAGGCATTGATCAATGTCTGCTCCTGGGTCCTGTAGAGCAAATGCTGGGGAAGCACCATCTTGCGTCCAGTCATCAACTCAAATGGTGACATTTTGGTTGCAGATGAAGGGGTAGATCTGATGGCCATTAGGACCAGAGGTAATCGGATATCCCAACTTGGCCCAGAATCTGCCACAAACTTTTTTAATATGCTCACAATGGTTCTGTTGTATCTCTCCACTGCACCAGAAGAGGCTGGCCGGTTAGCAATATGTAGCTTCCTTTTCACCCCCAGTATCTCCCACATCTTAGTCATTACTTCGTTGGTAAAATGGCTACCTCTGTCTGACTCAATCTTTTGAGGTAGACCAAAACGGGAAAAGATGTGGTTAATCATCAGGGCAGCTGCTGTTTCTGCCTTGTAGTTTGGGGCCGGGAGACATTCCACCCACTTGGTAAACAAGCATGTGACCATCAACATGTACTTGTTTCCCCTAGAGGAGCGAATCACGGGGCCTATGAAGTCGATTTGCAAATCTGACCATGGCAGTGTCATCCCCCTCTTTTCGAGAGGCGCCCGGTGTGTGAGGGATGTTGGCTGAAATTGTGCACACACAAGACACCCCTTCAAGTATTGGTCGAGGTCCTGCCCCATGTGTGGCCAGTATGCAACCTCTCTTAAGATCTCAAGTGTTGTATGAAACCCCCTATGACCGGTGGTGGCCGCATCATGGGCGTGACTTAACATCAGGCTTCGGAATGAGGTAGGGACCACCCACTGATCATGGCCAGCTTGAGATTTCCTTACCAACAAACCGTCTTGGATTTGGAACATCTTTGGACATTTCATCAACACTCTAAGGTCCTCCTTCCCAATGTAATCGGTATCCGTCAGGGGAAAGTTCTCAGGGTCCTCAATGTGTTGGTAAAACTTACCAATTATTGGACCCCCCTTCTGAGCCGTAATTAAATCCCCATCAGGGGTCTCCTTACTCCATTGTGCAGTTGAAAGATCGTTGTGAGCATTTGTCTGGGACCTAGTGATAGCAGTGACCTGGATTTCCCCCAACAGGGACTCTATTTCTATTAGGAATGACCCTTGATCTTTTTCCAGTAGATGTTCATCCCATTCGAGGTGACCGGATCATCAATGTTTTGGATTAACTTCCCATGTTTCAAGTGTTTGTTATTAGCACATAACATGCCTCTGGTTTTCCAATTAACCAGGTGCTCCACAAACCCGTTCCGTACATAATCTGAATCTGTGATTATGACCAGTTCGTGGAATTGATGTTGGACAGCAGTGAGGATGGCCTGATGCACAGCCATCAATTCTGCCACCTGACTACTTCGGGGACCGATTTTGTACCCATCGGAGGGTTCTGGGAACTCCTTCACCCATGCATTCCCCACGCCAGCCACCAGTTCTTTTTCCCCATTGTTGTCAACATGGTAAGAGCATCGGTCCACATAGACAGTGGGCATCCCCTCACACTTGTCTTCTTCAAAGACTTTGGGCCTCATCACGACTTCGGAGGTAACCCTTAAATCCGGCGGTAGTGATATTACTGCCGGATTTAAGGGTCCGCCGAATCAGGGCTTCGGTGGATTTCGCCCCAGCTCTGAGCTATTGCGCTATTACCGCTGGCGGGAAATCCGCCGGCGGTATTAGCGCGAAGATTCCCCATTGAGCCCAATGGGGAATGGGGCATTCCCGAATGGGCTCAGTGGGGAATGGGGACTTACATTACCGCCGAACTCATGATCCGGCGCTATTAGCGCCGGGGAGTTCGGGGGTAGGGCTGATACCGCCCGCGTTAATAGCGTTACCGTTACCGGCCAAGTCGTGATGAGGCGGAATGCCTCCATGTTGTCCTTGATTTTTAGACTTTCGTCCTCGAGACAGAAGTCAGCCAGACCTTGCGCGAGGGGACTCTTCTTGTTTTGGCCATATCTGACCTCCACAGGAAAGCCTTGCATTGACAGAATCCAGGAAGTAATTCAGGAATTACTCACATTTCCGGCCCGGATTCTGTCACTTTGGAGATATTGCAGAGGCTGGTGTGGAGTCTCCACTATGATGTGTTCCCCCTGGATGAACGGGTGGTAATTCTTCAATGCCCACACCGTTGCCAGGAGTGCCTTCTCACAATCGTTGAATTTTTCCTCCACAGAGGATAAAGTTTTGCTCGCATAGAAGATTACTTTATTGACTTTGTCATGCTTTTGGTATAATACTGCCGTCAAGCACGTATTAGAGAACCCTGTCCCCAGGAAGAACTCCTTGTTTCTGACAGGGTAAGATAGGCAAGGCGCTTGTGAGAGGCTTCTTTTGAGTTGTCTTACTGCCTCGGATTGTTCTGGACCCCATTCCCACTTGACCCCCCCCTTCAAAAGATGAATCAGGGGTCTAGTGATCTCTGCGTAGCCCTTAATGAACTTTCTGCTGTAATTAGTCAGTCCAAGGAGGCTCCTTAGTTCTCGCAGAGTTGTGGGATCCTTCAGTTTCTGAAGTGCTTCCACTTTCTTTTCTTGGGGACAGAGACCCTGAGGAGTAATCTCATGCCCCAAGAAATTAACACAGGTTCTACACCACTGTGCTTTCTGAAAGGAAAGTTTTGCTCCGACAGTCCCCAACTGTGTCAGAACATAACGGATCTCCGCTATGTGTTCCTCCACAGATATACTTTTAATGAGGACATCATCTACATAAGCCAGGTTACCCCTCGCACCCAGGTCGGGCATGGCCTTGTGTAGAAAAATGTTGAATTCATTGCCGGAGTTGAGGTATCCGAACGGAGTCCGGGTCCATGCGTACTGCTGGCCCCCAAAGGTAAAAGCCAGTTTGTATTGGTCCTCCCTACTGACAGGCACGGTCCATTATCCATTGGTCAGGTCTATTGCAGTGAATACCTGTGAACCCTGGATCTGGGCCAGCCCTTGGTCAATGTGGGGAAGAGGCCATCAGGAAGTATGGACCCGTTTGTTGAGCTCCCTACGGTCGGCGCAGAGTCTACACTGGCCGTTTGTCTTCAATATTCCCAGCACCGGATTATTGAAGGTGCTGTGGAATGGATGGATTATTCCCCGGGACTCAAGGTTCTTAATTATTTCAGTAAGGGACTCCATGGATGCGAGAGGCAAGCGATATTGCTTCACAAACACTGGAGTCATGCCAGGGTCCGTGGGAATTGTTGTTGTGTGGATGTCGGTGCGACCACAGTCATATGAGTCTACCGCAAAGAGATCTTGGAAATCTAAGAAATCTTGTTTCAACTTTTGCTTCTGTTCCAGAGTCACGTAGGCATCCGCTAGGTTGACTCTCTCTTCCACCATCTGCCTGAAGCCTGGAAAGACTTCTGGTTTTGCTATCTCAGCGGTCTCCTCCAGCTAGGTGGAGAAGTCCCTGGTCAGAGTGCTGATTTGGACCGGAGGCTTCAGATGGGAAAGGCAGCCTCATGGACCTAGAAAATCACCTCATCCCCTCTGAAGTCACAATTCACATCTTCCTTGCCATAAGGGCAGGAAGTGTACACCAGGAAGTTCCCCCCATGCTGGGTAAAGATCCTGTCTGGTGTTGTATTGACATCACTGCCACTGTCAAAACAGTCCTTGGGGATTGGTCCTAACAGTTCATTTCCTAAATCAATGGAGAAATGTCGGTCATCAACCGCCATTCCAATAATTGTGCCCGCGGCTAGAGTAATACTCTTTAAGTTGCTGTTATCCACCTCTATTGGAATGGTGTCATGTTCTATGTTGACTAATGGTGTTGGGTTTACCCCTAACCCTTGCTGTTGGAGAAAAGCATTTAGATGAATATAAGCATCAGGGTTTTTCAATTTTTGTCCTCTTTTAATTTTCACTTCCAGGGAGAATTGTTCGGTCCTTTCTGGGATGGTGACTTCCTCTCCAATCTGAATTTCAACTGCATAACGTAGCAATTGAGCTGACCTAAATGAATTTTCTGGATCGTCAAAGCCCATGGGATTATCCGCTAATCGGGACCAAGCTTTGAAGTTTATTAGGTCCAAACTAATGGCAAAGCGATTGAGAATATCACTGCTTAAGTAAAAGGCGGCAGTGACGTCTCGCACGACCCAACAATTATGGACTATGCTCTTGTTGCCAATGGAGATTTTGAGCATACACCTGCTTGGCAGGAGATGTTTGGAATTGGGTGCTTCCAGGTCCATTTCCCATGTGTCTATCAGTTTGAATGTGGGAATGGCTGGATCTTTTGGGAGTTGGCGGAACATGGCTTCGCTAATGAAGCTCTTACCCTTGTTCACACACACTCGAGCAAGAACAGAGTCCTTCCCATCATTTAACTGAACAGGGATGAACAACTGCTCTCCAATTTGCTGAATATCAGCCAGGCTCTGAGCTGATTTCACATCTTTCTGGACTATCGGAGTGGGAATGTCTGATTGTGGATTGGTAAAGAATTTCAGAGTATTTCCTTCCAGTGTGGAATACATCCTTAAACTGGAGGGAAGGTTGATTTTCAGAAATAGAGAGGACCCCCCATCACCAGTCTGTTGTCCTACTGCTATTACTGTCACATCTGGAATTTGGTTATTCTGGAAGTGAAATTCTACTTGGTCGGATTTTTATTCAACCATGTGGCAGGTGCCGTTTAAACTAACATGGTTGACACTCTGCTTTAATTTTATTGGTCGGCTAGTCTGGGTCCAGAGGACCTTGTTTACGCAATCTATTAGGGGTGACAACCTTCTCTTCTCAGGAGGTCATTCCCTAGTAAACAAGGGGTGCCCTCTGGAGTCACTACTATGACCGGGTGTTTCACCTTGTGCGCCCAATTTTAATGTCCAACTCTGCCGTCCCCTCGACGGGAATTTCCTTCCCGTCAAAGTTCTGAAGCTGTCCAGGAAGAGAGGTGAGAGGAATACGGTAATTCTCCCCCCTTCGTGCATTTAGTTTGTCAAAAGCCCTTCTGGACAGAAGGGTAGCTTGGGATCCAGTGTCCACCAGTGACAAAATTGTACCCTGCCCCTGTACTTGTACCTGGACATAGTATCTTCCCTCCTTCTCCTCAAGGGGGCACATATAATGCACATTTTTGGACAACTGGTGGGCTAATTTTCTGGTTTTGGACTTTGGGAGAGAAGAGATTTGGGCAGAATTCTGTGGAGAGTCGTGGGAATCTGCAAGAAAAAGTTGGCAACTTGAAAGAGGATATTCAAGTTCCCCTGGTTCTGGTCCTGGGCTGCCCCCCCTTTTTGGAGGCAGTCACCAGAATGGGTTTGAACCCGGGGATTTTGATGCTGTTGGTTCTGGGATAGGATGATGGGCGGCGACAGCTCAATCCCCACATCTACCCAGTCTATTGATGCGGTTTTGGGTTCCCCTGGTTCCGGTTCTGGGCGCCCCTCCCTGTGTGGAGGCAGTCAGCAGGATTGGTTTGAACCAGGAGTTTTCGGTCTTGTTGGTTCTGGGATAGAATGATGGATGCGACAGCTCAATCCCCACATCTACCCAGTCTGGGTTGGAATCTCTTGGGACCCATTTTTCCTTGGGAGGAGTTCCCCCATCTCTGAAGGAGAAGATCCTTTTCCCAGGCTCCTCTGAGGATCCCTCTCCCTCCAATTGGAAGACCTGCACCTCCTCCACAAAATGGGTCTGTTTGGGTCGTTTGTTTCTCCTACCTCCTCTCTGCTCCTTGGGTGGCAGACTTTCAGGGGTAGGAGATTTTGTTTCTGGTTCCTGGGTTTCCAGGGGCTGTTTACAAGTGGGTCATTGTTCTGGAGCACCAGGCCCACAGTTTGGGTCATTCTGCGGTGGCGTGCTCATCTGAGGGTTCTGTTGAGCCCTCAGTATGTGACCCAGATCCCGGGCCATATTTTGGACCTGGCGCTCAAGTTGGGAAACCTGCTAAGGCTGATACGGGGTTCTGTTTTCTCCCCTAGGCAGATCCCGGGAAGGGTAGCTATCCCTTCTCTGGTAATACCCTGGGTTGGGAAGATTTGGGTTCTCCTCCACCCTTGGCCTCCCCTCTCCTGGATTCGGTTGTCTGGGCTCAGGGAAGTGGGGAAAGAAGGATGGATGATTTTGGGGTTGGAAGTTGGGTGGATACCTGGGGAACAAGTTCTGCCCAGGATTTGGTGAATTTCTGCCCTCCTGGGGGAAGTGTGGAGGGAAGTTCCCTGGGTTGGGCGCTTGTTTGGATCCCCCCCCTTGGGCCGGAGGAGTCCACACATAACCCAGGATTGGACTGTTTCCCTTATAGCGGGGACTTACATAGTTAGGCGAGCGGGGGACCCCATTTGTGGGACTACCTCCTTGACTCCCTGTCTGTGACTGGCCCGAGGGCCTTCTGGGCTGCGAATTATTTGGTGCAGGCAGGTTTTTAGGTCCCCCCATCTCCAAATCTACAACGAGGGCAACCTTTACCTCTGCCACCTTGGCAGCAGCAGGGGTGCTGTTGGTTTTGGGGTTTTTGGGCTGATTCTTATTTTCCACCGGTTTCTGCACCTCATAGATGCGGGTGGCCTGCTCAATGACCCAGTCTAAAGATCTTTTCTCGTGAAAATCTCTCACAAGCTGGGTCATTATGTATTTGGGTAAGGCATGGAAAAACGTATTAACAAATTCCTTGCGGTCGGTGCGCACCCTTTTGGTAGTCTGCGCAAAAGCACGCTTTAACTCCTGCACAAATTCTTGTGGGGTCTGATCCTCCCCACATTGCAAATTGTAGGCTGCCTTGCGAGCCTCTTGGGGATTTCTATGAACAGAAAAATGTTTCAAGATGGCCGCCCTGTAGGTGGACCATCTTGAATGATTTTGGTCCTCCAGCCCCGCAAAGAAACTGGAGTATTCTGGGGAGAATGTCCATTTTACATACTGAATGCAGCTATTGCTGTCTTTCAAATGGAAAGTCTCCATCATTTGCTCATAAAGCTCCAAGTGTTCCCAAACAGAATACTTGGCGTTCTTGTGATAAGGGGTGATGACACTCCTTATTGCCTTGATCTGCTTTAAGGGGTCCTCAAGCAAGGCCCTTTTTGCCTTATTGGCCTTTTTGGTTCAGGTAACCCTGGTCCATTCATCCTCTGACTCAGAAGCACTGCTCCCAGAGGTGCCAGTCTGATCTTCGAGGCTCTCCTGGATTCTGCGAGCCTGGGAATGGCTGGCAGAATGTGAGGACCTGGTCTCCTGTGTCCTGGACTGCTCAGAGGAGTCTTCAGATCCCTCCTTGCTGTCAGGATTTGATGGGTACCCCCCCCCACTGACCTAACTGGGCAGAGGTTTTCAGGAGATGCCCTTAGTGGGCCTACTTTCCTGGGGTTCCCCACTAAATTACACTGTGCTGAGGTGCCCATAACCGGATGCCCGCCCATCCATTCCTGGGAGGTACTGGCCTATGAACCCCATACTTTTGGCTGGATAGTAATCTGCCCTCCCTGTGGCCCTGTGCTCATGTGCGCCAGCGGACATGGGGGTGGCAGAGTCCAAGGACTGGGAGAGATGAAGGCCTCTGGTACTAGGGCTCCTGAGGTTATGCTCAGGTGTTTCCCTTTCCCAGCAAATTTCATCTCTATCAGCCCCTGCTCCCTGTTGCAATGCAAGAGCCTGCACTTTCAGTTCCTGAGTTAAGGCCTTACTAGACTCTATAAGTCTCTCCTGCATGGCTACCTGTTGCTGAAGCCTATCATTGTGCTGACAGAGAGCCTCATTCTCTCTCTGTGCCTCCTGATTGGTCCTGGAATACTGGGCCAGTCTTTGCTGCAGGAGGGTTACCTCCTGAGTCCCATCCCTACTGGCCTGCTCCTTTCTTGCCAGAGCATCTTCCACCCTCCTGGTGGGCTCTAACAAGTTCAGATGCTCTTTTTGGAGGTCCAGGTGATTTCCTTCATTTTTTTCTTTTAATTTTCAGACTTCCTGGCTTAAGGTGTCCCTTTCCTGACTAAGAGCCTGCATCTGTGCCGCCAGGGCGTTCCTCTGCCTTTGAAAGGCGCCAGCTTTCTGGCGTTCTTGATCAAACTCTGCCTGGGTATCCAGGTCTTTCAAAATCAATTTATTGCTTTCCTCTTTCTCTCTGTCTAGTCGGATTTGCAGGGTGGCTACCTGCTCTGTGCATGCCCTGTTAAAGTCTAGTTGTTGCTCCAGCTTTTTCTGGCTCTGTAGTAGGGAGTCCAAACATTCTTGGTACTCCTTCTGCAAGGCCAGAAATCTGGTATCCTGGTCAGCCTTTTCCTGTTGCCGGATATCCATATCCTTTTTTATTTTAATAATATACTGCCTACTATCATTTTCTGACTCCTGGCTCCTGTTCAGCCTCTGCTCGGAAGAGACCAGGTCAGATTGGGCCTTCTCTAATGCCATCAGTTGCCTATTTGCCAGATCTTGGCCTTCAGCACATTTGTCCTGTATGGCTCCCATATGTAAATATAAATATGCCGCTACCCTGGCAATCTTGTTGTGCTCATCCTTGGCCTTAGGGGCCATATATAGTTCACTCAGGGCCACATGTAAGGGGCCCTGATCTATCCATATATCTGACCCTGTTTCAGTGATCTGGGGTGCGATTGCCTGCAACCAGACCGCCTGGTCCTGATGAGCCAACTCATCTCTCACAAATAGCTTATGTAAGAGGTGTTCTCTGGCTATTTTGATATCTACCAAGGTCGTCATTCTGGAACTTGATTTCCTTCCTGACTTACAGAAGTTTGTATTTTATTTTGCAAAACAGACCGTTTCCTTAGAGTGTTCCTTTGAGGGGTGTTTTTACAGTGTAACACGGCATGGTGATCCAACAGAATTTATATATCCTGTCAGTTAGCACACTGTATTAATCTGCACAAGTGATAGATCTAATCCAGAATCCCCAGCTACGAGCCCCCACTCAGTTAACGGCTTCAATTCAACACTACAGCTAAGTCAATGCCTAGTCTGGGATGCTGATGGAAACCCTTATTTATATATATAATCTGGATGATGTACCCTTGTATAACGCCACTGTCTTAGAATCCCCCTGACCCCACTGAGCCAAGAAGTAGGTTTGTTTTGCAAATTAAAAAGGTTTATTTGAAAAATTAAACAATAGATATATATCACACTTTTATAAATAAATTGATAATTGATAGCACACTTGTGAATATGAGCAGTAATCAGCAATAGGTAATCCTACAGTAGCACAGTTCTTGGTTACTTATGAATACAAACAGAGGACTAAGGTAGCAGAGAATGCTTTATATGGTTCAAGGAAATGCAAGGTGGGACAGAATGCAACACAGAAATAATTTGATATGATTTCAACAAGAGATAATGTGATCACTTTTTCTTTTGACAATTCACTCCCCCCCTTTATGCAATATGAGGAAATGGAAGGAGAGCACACAGTCTTCAAGAATACCAACAAAAATGCAATACAAAGTTCCAATTCGCCCCCAGCTAGCTGAGAGCACCACGGATGATTTTTAAACACAGGCCCAAAATACTTTAATGTGGTGGCAATGAAGTGAAAAATATGCTAAAAATGCTTTTAATTCCCTCTATAGTTTCAGGGTGAGTGATAGCTACTTTAAATTAGTTCAGGATCACTTTAGCAATGCTCTATGAATGATTGTCAGGTTGCAAACAAATTTCAGCAAAGGAAAGCAAGAAGTTGCTATTTTGACAAGTGAAGAAATTTGAGCCAAATCGCAGCACTTTTTCCGAGTTCGTCGAGCGCGATTACGGAAAAAGTATAATGAAAAGAAAGTCGGAATGACAGAATGCACACACGATTCCTATGATGCAGTTCTCAATAGGTTAAAATAGTTTGAATTAGATTATTTTAAACTTAGAGATTGGTTCTGCACAGTTCTGGCGAGATGCTCACACTATGGGCCTCATTACACGGACGGCAGTGGACCAAGGTGCTTTTAGCACCTTGGTCCATGCCGGTAAAATACCGGCACCGCCTTGGTGGAAAGGGAAATTACTGCCCTATTCCAAGGTTGGTGGGGCGGTAATTCCCCCTTCCCCATTGCCTTTCCCCATTCCCATTTTTGGCCCATAGGGCATAATGGGAATGGGAAAGGTGCTAATTACGGCACCGCAAATTGCGGTGCCGTATTTAGCTCCCTGGTCCCTTTGCGGGTTGGTTTTTAACGCCTGCAAAAAGCAGGCATTAAATTCTCCAACCTGCAAAGGGACCTTGTAGTAAGGCGGTAAGGGTTTACCGGTACCGGTAAAATACCGGTACCGGTAAACCCTTACCGCGTCCGTGTAATGAGGCCCTTTAAATTTAAACAGAATGGCCTTGTCACGGATCTGGTCAATAGGTTTAGCTGCGGTTCACTCTGCTCGGTGGGTCAATCAGGCACCGGTTCTGCTCACAGCGGTCTGGGTCTGGTCTGCTGTTCTGGATACACAGGACTCTTAGCAAGCAGCAAACCGCACAGCCCAGCGGTTGAATAGTTTGCAAAAGATTTTGAGGCCTGCTGAAGAGTTCAGCTCTTTGGAGTTTTGGATTCTGGAGTTCTCCGTCAGCGTGCTGCGTAGGAATTCAGTTGAAGGTTGGAAAATTAATCTCCCTGTCTGGCTTCCAATGGCTCTTTTTATGTCTTTTGAAAATGGGTGTGGATGCTAACTTTCTGTGCCCACCCCACTCATGATTTAATAGGTCAAGGATTTCTCTTTGACCTGATTTGAGAAGGGAGCAGTGAGTCATCAGGTGTCATCTTTATGGCATACAGAAAGAACACTCCCCTTTGCTTTTACCTTAGACAATCATTTTCATAGCTAAACACATTTCCCAGATACACAAGTGGTTGACATTACATATACACCTCATATATCACATAAGGTAGTTTCTGTTCCAACTCTGATGTTTCTAAGAGCTTGGATTAAGAAATGACAACATTTTGCGCTTTTTGGTTGGTTTACCAATATTGGATTTTTACCAAAAATGACACAGATGTACACTGCCTTTCTACACATATTCCAGTAAATTTTCATTTTTCTAGCATGAACCCTGTGTCTGCAATCTCCATAATTCATGGGGTTTTTGCCTCAGAACATGGTACAGAGTTCTAACACCTCTTAAAATGTGCACAGAAAAATCACAAGAATAATGATATTAATTATATAATTTTGACAAGTCCATACTATGAATTATCCATCTTTTTAAAATTATGCTCTGGCCCAGAGGGGTGTGGTTTCCCAAAGCACATGGTGGAATTTCTGGTTTGTCCACTTCCTCCAACTCAAGTTGCTCACAGAGGCACTGCCCCTCCCCGTTTCTCTCAAGAGGAAGCCCTTTACGACCCCCCCTAATTTAACATTTGCCTGAGCTAAGGAAGGCTAATTGTTCAGTTTCCTGCAGTCCCCAGCTGCTCTTCCCCTAATCCAATCAGGGAGGTGTCATCTCCTTTTGGTGGGGCAGCAGAATGCAGCCAGGCCTGGGAAGAGTGGCTGAGCAAGTTTCAACTCCTGTCGGGGGTAGTTGCCGGGCAGAATTCAATCTCTTTAATCCAGGCTTCAGCTAAATGTCACTTTTGTTCCCAGTTTTTCTTCATCCAAATCAAACTTACAATTTTTACACATGCAGCTAGAATGCTGATTCTAAGTTCAAAACTATAACATTTAACAGTTGCAAACTATGTGACACTCAACAGTAGGTCACTCATTTATTTTAAACATTTCGATTTTAGTGGCTTTAAGTCCAATTTCACTTCAGCTGCTGACATCCACAGCTCAGCCAGTTTCATTATTTATTTATTTATTATTAATGTGATATAGTTTAGTACAAACGTACAAACTTTACACATAATACACAATAATATACATAAAATGTAAACAACATTACTTTAAATATATAGATCTCATAAGAGAACAGACAAAACGTTCCTCAGCATAGGATAAAATAAGTCTTCAAATCTAAAATCATCAGCATAAAATCATAAGACCCTGCAGTATCGGATTAAAAATTCAAAGGGAGCTTTCATATCGTTCTGCAGCTGATAAAACAGCCACTTCATAAATTCACCATAACCTTACATCCAGTAATATCTCATCACCAATACGGGCATGCATCAGTGTACGAATGGGAGAAGAGCATATTTCATACTACTTATTCAATCCCTCAGACCCTCTGCCGTTCAACTGAAAACAGACAGATGCTTCAGACCATACCCGAAATAATGCCATGTGGAATTTGGAGTTTAAAGTGTTGATACATTGTATCCAAAATTCAGTCTGTTTTACAAATTCTAGATCATGAGCAAAACCTCCCAGATGTTTAACACGACTCTTTTCCATCCCCAGACATAAGGTCAGTACATGGCGAGCCGTTTCAAGTTCATTTCGCACGTTACAAATTCTGCAGTATCTCTCAGATTTTTCGAGTCCTAGCTCCTGTCCCTTAATTGCCAGTACTGGAAGATGGTTTATACGCAGAAGTAGTATAAAACGTCTTAATTGATCTGACGGGCACAGGTTTAGATACAATTGCGCCTTCATAAATGTATAAAGGACATACGGAATAAAATTATAACTTTTCAAGTTTTCCAGATGCGTATAATTACATTGCCAATCCCACAGTTTTAAACGATACCCACATTTACTAAACAAGCTTTCATTATCTCTGCCCCATTCCGGAGCCCAGCTTAACTCTTCGCATAATAATTTCAGGTGCAATTCATATTTCTTCAGTTTACCAGCCTCAACCTCCTTGTTAATACACATAAGCAGTTCATTGGTAGGATCATTCTTGAGGCGAATATAAAACTCTAGCCTTTTTTCAAGACCAAAGCCTTGAGAGAGCAAATGCCCAACTCCAGCCTAATGACGGCCATGGGAATACATTGGGGAAGCCCCAGAATTCTCCTCCAGAAACTGCCTTCAACCAGCTGAAGCCAGCCTAGATTCATGTTATACAAGGGGTCGAGGCCATACGTAACCATCGGTACTAGACACTGCAGATACAATTGGCGTGCCGCCCATATTGAAAACCCACATTGTTCCTTCGTGAATTTAAAAATAAGAGATGTGAGTTGGGCCGCTTTAGTTCTTCGAGATACAATACAATTACAGTAGTTCCCTTTGTGATCAAACTCAACCCCTAAGTATTTGTAACTGGATGTATAATTTATTTCAATCCCTTCAATCAGCATTTGTGGTCTGGCAACTTTACCTGCTGAAAATAGTAAGAGATTGGTTTTATTTATATTGATCACAAGTTCATTAGTCTCTGCATATTTCCATATTTGTTTTGCAGATCTCAACATGCCACTAAAAGTGTGATCTAAGATCACTAAATCATCAGCATAGGCTAATATAGGGCAGTGACTATTCCCAATCTTAGGTGGGCAGTTTTTGATCCCCCTCAAACATTCGGGAGCATCCGATACAAATAAGTTGTACAACGTAGGGGCCGTAACACACCCTTGCTTCACCCCTCGATACTGTGCCACCGGTATGGTAGAGGCTCCTAAGTTATCGAGTCGTATCCGTGACGTATTATTCGTGTGAAGCAACTCTAAATAATAGAGTAGGGGTTCGGGGCAACTTAATCTCCTGAGTTTATTCCAGAGCAGGGATCGATTAACAGTATCAAAAGCTGCCCTAAAATCTATGAATAGGGCATAAATGGGGGGGTTTGTATAAGATAGAGCCTTATCCCTTAATGCATTCATTACAAACAGGTTATGGGAGGTGGAGTAGCCTGGCCTAAAACCACTCTGGAATTTGTCCAGAATGCCCTCAGTCTCAATCCATTGTAACAATTCCTTCAGTATAAGGGCCGCAAACATCTTGCCCGTACAGTCTAACATAGACAATAGTCTGTAATTCTCGGGTTCAGTTCTATTGCCCTTCTTATACACAGGTATAAGTATGGCAGATTGCCATGTGGCAGGTATTTGTCCCTCACTTAGAATCTTTTCAAAGAGGATTTTTAATAGGCCAGCCCAAAAGGAAGGATTTTTCTTGAGTACAGCATTAGAAAGCCCATTCGGTCCGGGGGCACGAGAGGTATTAAGATTATCTATTCTGCAGTGAAGTTCCTCAGTAGTAATCGCAAAGGGAGGCGACTTAGGTCTACTACATTCACGGCTAGGAGGAGTTTCAGTACGCCCCCCATTACGGTTTTCTAAAAAAGCAGTCCACTCATTATCACTTATGGGGTTAACTGTATAAGCAGATTTCTTCCCTTTGGCATCTCCTAGTGTAGTCCAGATTTTCCTGGAGTTTCTACTACACAGGGTGCTAACCGTATGTTGCCAATTTTCTAGTTTCCTCAGCCTTTTATGTATCTTCAACCATCCACGGTAATCTTTCTTCAGTTCATTAAGTTTTATCCTTAGAGCTATCCTTGATACAATTCCTTTCCTAGCCCCCCGGATATCCCTTCTTAGTGATCGTTTCCTATCACGTATAGCCCGATCATAGCTGACCTCTTTCCCCTCCTTCCCCACCATAGTTTGCATTTTACATGTACCGTGATTGCCTGTAAAGATACTAATCCAATCCTCAATTTGCTCAGAGGTTAGTTGATTGAAATGGTCAGCCCAATTTGAATTCCAAACTCCCGAAGCCGTCGTGGCCTTTGCTATGTTCCTCTCCGACCACGAAATACGGTTTAGGGAGTGGTTACTGAGCAAATGGCCCAAATTGGCCTCCATTGTACTAGGTAGCAGGGCACTTATTGTCATGATCAAAGGATCATGGTCGCTCCACTCACATTGGTGCACCCACATATCGTACACATTCCTAGCCACCTCCCAGCTTGTAAAGAAATAGTCAAGGGTGCTTCCCGATTTTCCATTACTCCAGGTATTTTTGCCCGGCCTATCACTAAGAGTTCGGCCATTAATTATTTCCAATTCCCAACACTTAAAAAAGGACAACCAGCCCAGTCCCTCCTTGTCCGATGATTGGGGGCCCCACATGCTATTCTTGAAGAGGCGGGGGTTGTTACCAATGCCACTACCACTATGGATATGGCAGTTTAAATCCCCAGCCACTATGACAAAGAATTTCTCCTGGTTTAATCTCCAGTCCACGAGAAGTTCATGTAAGGATCCTTGAATCAGTTCGCTTAGCTTTGCACCCGGGGGATTGTATACATTAACCAACAGCAAATTTTCATTTATACCATTCATATTCACAATCACTTCTACTGCACAGATATAGTCACATTCCAACACTGGTATCTTTTTACTCGAGATCTTATTTGATATTCCAATAGATAGGCCCCCATATGGGCGGCCCCGTTCCCCTTTCTTTGCCAGGGTATGGTGTGTCACATAACCATCCATGTCGGTGGGAGATGTTAACCAAGTTTCTTGTAGTAATATAATAGGATGTTGGTTAATAAATGTCAAAGATCCTTTGTCCGAGAGAAAGTGTTGGTGGCCGTGGGTGTTCCAGCTCACCATAGAATAATCTCATGGTTGCTGCAGCACCCTTGGTAGTGATTCTGCTAGCCACTTTAGAGTATTCTGGATATCGACTAGTTGTACCTTAGCCGTAGTTGGTTGCGGAGGTATTCCAAGATTACTTTTAGATGTCACATAATCCTTGCTAGGAAGGAGAGGGTCCTCCTTTTCTTTATCAACGTCCACATCCATACCGATCTGTCTCAGTGATAGTTTGTGTTTACGTATTAATTGGGCAGAGGCCAAAACACAGCAATGAAGAGCGGAGACATTCGGGTTACGCGCCTCCAATGGTTCCACAAAAAGGAAGTCTTCCGATTGAATCACCCGTAACTGAGGGATCTTATGCAGTTTGGCTAACATTTCAGTTCTGTTAAGCCACATATCTCTCTTTTTCTGATTGAGGTTTTTAATTATACAGATTTTACTTGTGTAATTTTCTTCCGCCTTTGACGGGTTCTCAACAGCCGTGGGTACTTGGATCGCTTCCTCTTCTGATTCCACGTTCGTATCAGGAGTTGAACATTTAGTCGATTCACCGATTAGGCTGAGGGACATTTCTGATTCCAGGTCTTCCTGTGCCTCGCTCGGCGCTTCATGTGTTGGCTCCGGGATAATCCAGCCTGATAAAGTACCCATTCCCTTCTTTGCGCGTTTTTTTGTTTTCTTTCCTCTTCTTTTGCTCTTTTTTGATCGGGCAGCCACGGGCAACGTGGCCGGTAGAGGGGAGGCAATTTCAACCGCCACATTTTTCGCCGCATCACGTTTCTGTTGCCTACGCTGTTTTTTTGTTAGCGGCACTGCCGTCTCCAACTCCACCCTTTTTCCAGGATTGGCCTCTTCCGATAGCACCATAGGGCTTATCAAGGTCTCTTCAGTTACTAGTAAAGATGGTAACGATGTCGTGGGACCATTCGGAGGCGGTAAGCCCATCTGGATGATGGTATTGGTGTGGATTCTTCCACACAGTTTTAATAGAATTTTCATTGCAAATTGAACAGAAGCCATAGAGGCCTGTAGCTCCACTATAGCAGGCCCGTAGGTATCTTCACTTATTCCACTGTTCCCCGCCTCAATATGCTCCTGTTCTTCCTGCTCGTTGAAAAGACTAGGAGATGTTGATAACCGCCCCAGCGTAGGCATTGCTGTGGTGCTAGGAGTGGGTTGAATGGGGAGTATGCCCGATAAATCGGAGATCGATCCTTCAGTACGTTTAGGGCTAGGAACCCTACTATCACCTAACTGTTTGCTCTGAGCCGGAATCAAAACCTGCGCCTCTACCACCATTGGGCTTTTCACAACAGGAGGAGTGGGTGCATTTAAGGTAGCCATTGACTTTTGGATGGATAGACAGAGGTCCAGTAATGAATTATTATCAATATCAGTATAGTTTGTGGAGTCCATAACATCACTGATATTTTGTGGGGATGGAAAGATCTCCTTTCCGGACTCTGCATTTTCCAAACCATTGTTCCTTTTAGAGGTGTTGTTTCCAAACATTGCAGGAATAGTACCTTTTTCAGGTATATCCTGCACCTCTTTACTCGGTGTCTTTTTGACGCCCTTAGCCGGTTTGTCCTGATTTCCTTTGCGTAAATTATACCGGGCATTTGCTCCTTTAGGTTTAGTCGTTACTGGAAATCCCTACTCGCACACCCACCACAGGAGACTTCTTCAAAGATAGGAGTATTGTATACGTATGCTCAATGAGCGACACACAATACACCGTAATATCTGATTCAGTGAGGGATCTAAGAGTGATAGAGAACCCTCCGCTGTCTTCCGGTTTGTTCGACACACTTGGACAGTAAATATATTCCTTACCGCTCGTTCAGCGTTAGATGGTAATCCCCGTGAGGTTAATTTCCTGGTCCACTTCCACCGCGAGCCACCAGTGACCACCAAGGACCACTTGTCCTCCCACTTCTCCGCGCGCGCTCCGCGCTGGAAGTGGGTTTAAGTAGCGTTGTTGCTGCTCACTGCTACTGCTGGGCTCCGCCTCCAAGGTTCACTCGCACAAACAAAGGACTCGAGAGAACCACCAAGGACCACTTGTCCTCCCACTTCTCCGCGCGCGCTCCGCGCTGGAAGTGGGTTTAAGTAGCGTTGTTGCTGCTCACTGCTACTGCTGGGCTCCGCCTCCAAGGTTCACTCGCACAAACAAAGGACTCGAGAGAACCACCAAGGACCACTTGTCCTCCCACTTCTCCGTTTCATTATGAACATTATTTTGGGCTCTTTCTCTTTCCAGATTTTGTATGCACACAAGTCTACCTTCTGCCAAATATCTGCTGGTGTTCATTGAGATTATTGAATATCTTGCAATGTTTAAAATAGGCATTTTTTTAGCTTGCATTTCAGAGAAACAAAGGTGATTTCAAAGCGCTTTCTGAGCTAACCGGCACTGCTTTTTTTCCTTTGGCACACATTTCACCATGGCACTCCTGGCCCATCACGCTCGCACTGGTGAGTGGCAGGTCAGGGGAACATTTTGGTGTGCGCCAAAACTGCACGGTTTTCCTGGATTCTGGTGCAATGTGGGCTTTTTCGGCCATCTCGGATTTTCTAAGCCCACAGCACCAAATGTTGCAGCATAATAGTCCAAACGTGGGTCAGGACACCCAACAACTGTGCCTTTTCTCTTATAAATCTTAGACAAGGCATCATATGTCCAGATTCAAAATCACCCCGAGACTAATATTCTCTTTGGCCTCAGACAATCTGGTTTCAGACCAAGACACGGGACAGAAACAGCCCTCTTGGATCTGAAAATCCAAATGGATAAGGCAAGGGACAATGGAAAGCGGGCTTGACTCCTCCTATTGGATTTGTTGGCAGCGTTCGATCTAGTCGACCACAATATCTTAATTAACCATCTCACCACAGCTACCTTGCTCTCGTCCAAAGCTGCAACATGTGTCAACTCCTTCCTTTCAGACAGATGTATGAGGGCTTTCTTCCCCACCACCTCAGCTGATCCCTCCCCCATCACATGTGGAGTCCCACAAGACTCTTTTGTCTCCCATGCCCTATACAACATATTCACAAAGCTCCTGTTTAACCATCTAGATGTTCTTGGCATATCATATACGAATTACGCAGATGATATGCAAATATTCATCACTCTATCAGGCGACTATCAATCAGATTCTATACTCCTAAATGAAATCTATGGTAAAATCCAGGCATGGATGGCCAAACACAGCTTATGTCTTAACAGCGATAAAACTGAGCTCCCACTCATTGGATCCAAGTTAAGACTAAACAAGCTAGGGCCCAATTACTCCTCTTTCAATATCAATGTCAACCTAATCAAAGTTGATATGGAAGCACACATTTTAGGATTCTATCTAGATTCTGCCTTTACTCTTCAAAGTCAAATCAACGCCACCTCATCCTCAACGGCCTGCACATCAAAACTGATAAAAGCCTGCAGGCCATTTCTGTCTACTAATAACTGCATCACCCTTGCAAGAGTCCTTATACTGTCCAAACTGGATTATTGTAATATTCTCTACTTGGGCACCAGCCAGAGGAACCTTTACAAGCTGCAAGTATTGCAAAACAATGCTCTAAGAACTGCCCTAAATATTCTGCGCTCCAACCACATTTCACAAATCCGACAAAACACTAATTGGCTCCATATCCAAGACAGGGTCACCTTCAAAACGTTCATGATTACTCACAAGTGCCTAAACAATTCAGCCCCTAAGTATCTTATGGACAAATTCTCTAGGAAAGAGTCCAACAGACCCACTAGAACTAAATATGACCATTGTCTCAACATTCTGAAATTCAAACTCAACAAAGCGGGAGGATCCAGTTTTCTGGTGCTTGCGGCCAAGTCCTGGAACAAGTTCCCACTTGCACTAAGGACAGATCCTATATTCCTCTCATTCCAGATTAAAGTAAAAACTTGGCTGTTCTCGCAATCAAACTAGCAACCACTATGCACCATCGTGACTCCTAGACCCAGCTACCCTTTAGACCATGCCCATAGCTTAAGCATTCTATACCTGTTGGCCACCTTGGCCTATTGCAAGCTTGTCCTAAGCTATGTTATGTACCTGTACATTGTATATTTCTGCACTGTATATATTTGTATTGTATTGTATCTACTATTGTATATATTACTGTATCACTTACTGTACCTCGTATCATTTTTGTAACTATGTTGTACCCTAAGAAAAGCGCCCAGATACCTTTGGGTTTGGTGTGCTATATAAGCAAATAAAAAAAACAAAAAAAGTGTATTTCAGCATTTTGTCACATCCCCACACTATAGCAATGTTACGTTTGGCAGTCATCATCGCCGTGGCTATAAAGAGCTTCTCATAACGATTGAGGGGGGAGTCCCCCCATATGCCGAGAGCATCAGTCTCAGATATCATCCAGTATTGCACTGCCCAGCACCGTTGTCAATTTCTCAAGAATCTGACGCCAATAGCCGTTATTGGTAGTACACCGTAGGCAGTATTTGTGACATGCTCCACCACATATAAAAAGCAACACTCGAGTGTAATAGATTCTATGCAGACTCTTCTGTTGGACCAGCCGCAGTTTAGATGCAATTTCTGCCCCATGTGAAATCCATTCTTCTGCATCCAGGGGACCTATGTCGGCTTCTCATTTAGTGTTATAACAAAAGATGTACTAATAGTTACATTTTAAACAAATCCATTTCTGTGTCATTCATTCATATATGCGTGGTAATTAATACACACTTTCCTTACAATCTTTGAAATGTTGCAAATGTTTAAACATTTTCATTATGAACCTGGCTCCTTCTGTCATTTGTATGTTTTTACTGAATTAATATTCAAATGGATGATGTTACTGCATTCTTATTCAAAACCGGGATTGTCATTCTCATTGGTTCATGCTTATTTTAAATAAAAATAGCTCCATGTAGACATACACAACAAACATGAAAATACATTTGTGAAACAAAACAGTCGGTGTTTTTCATGCAAAACCATTTGTTAAAATAACATAAGATATACTTGAATATACAGACCAAACTTAGAATAGTACACATGTATATATGTATAAATGTAAGTGCCCAAGTGGCAAAAGAAAACACCAACTGAAAAGTCAAATTAATGCATTGAGCCTATGTCTTTTGTTTGCATCTGTTAGATATTTCCCTTGTGTTGCCTGAATAATGAACTGTATGTGATCTCTTAGTATTCTTCAGTGTAGGTATTTCTACTCAGGAAACCTCATTCTTCCTAGGGATTCTTATTTTTGACCAAAAACTTTATAAAATGACCTCTTGTCATTCATTACTTCCTGCAAGAGTCACTTGACAAATTAATGTCACTTGACCAATCCTCGGTCTGAGGACAGACCCATGTTTTTGGTGACCTCCCTCTTTGACCTAATTGCTTGCAGTGTAGACGTGGGTAGTGTATGTGTCCCTATTTCTTCATATAGGACTTGTAGCGCTGTGGCGCCACTCATTCATGCCCTAATATGGGGCAGTTGATAATTGTTGTGGAACGCTACATTATCCGGCGCCATTTGGCATGCCCAATAATATTTCTTGAGGTTAGGTCACCCCATTCCTCTCTCCCACACCAAATCCTACACTGTCAATAGGGCAATCCGGGGTAGTGCGCCTTGCCAGAGAGGCTCCCTCAAAATGGTGTCTACGGGAGTGCTTTGTAGGATGTACATGTACCTAGGAATCATCAGCATTTTGTATAGTGTCTCTCCCTAGCAGTGAGATTCTGGTCCCTGCAAACCTGTATGCCCAAATACAAAAACGTATCATTGACTATTCGATATTCACAGTCTGGGGGGATTGCCTGTTCATCCCTGTGAACTCGGAATAGTATTGATTTTTGCCAATTCCCTGCAGCTCCACTAAAGAGTCGTATTCCCAGAGAATCTGTGTGACCCTCATGCAAGATCGAACAGAATCTCCCCAAAATATAAGTAGATCATCAGCCTATAGCGCCAGTCTGTCTTTATGACCCGCGGCCATGCTAAACCCGTCCATCCACGGTCGGATCTCAGCCAGATTGCCAGAGGCTCAATGGCCAGTGTAAACAGGAGCAGCAAGAGTGGACACCCTGCCTGCTCCCCCTTTCCAGAGAAAGTGATTGGGAAGTTCCCCATTGACACTAACCTCTCCCACTGGGTTCTCATAGAGCAATTTGATCCAGTATAGCAGTTCAGTGACAAAACCCATTCTTCCCATTACCTCCCATACGGTCTTCCATAGTTTCATTTTATATTTTGTATGTGGTTAATAAGCAAACCTTTACAATTCATATACAGAGAACAATTACATTCACATAAATTAATCACACTCAAGTATTTATAAGCAGTAAAATAAAACAAATTGAGAAAACACTGCAATAAGTAAATAAAATAAAGAAAAATAAATAAGACAACAATTCATTTAAAAACATGTGTCAATTCATAGCAGAGATCGTAACTGCACGAAGGAAAGACAAACTGCCTAATTAGAAAAAAAACGAATCAAGGAAAGACAGAGAAAATAAAATAAAAGCAAAATTGAACAACCTGTAATTTAAAAGCATGTTTCATTTAATAGCAGAGGTCGTAACTCCACAAGGTAAAGGCAAGCTGACTAATTAGCGGTGGCGGATAGTTACACTATTTCCATGTTTTTAATAAATGAAGATACTGCCAGACCTTCTCTGGGGAATTGGATATTCAGGCAACGAAACCATGCAATATCATCTATCACCAAAATCTCTCCATATATTTCTTTCTTAGTAACCCCGTGCCATACACTCAAGCAACAAATGCCCCATTGTTTCCATGTCGGACTTATCCGCTGTAATGCGATTCCTCCTCAGTTGGATCTCTTGTGGGAAGGAGATTCCACCTTAGCCTCATCAAAGTATTCCTATGGTTCATGTTAGGAAACAAGATAAAAATTGGGAGGAGCGCCCCTCGTCTTTTATGTTCATGTGCTAAATGGCCCATTGACGGGTATGCATGGAAGGAGTCAGTCATTCTTTTCACTATAGTTGTATTATTCAAAAGACCATCTCTGTCACTCGCTATTCCCTTAAGGATAGCTTCACATCTCCCAACGAATTCAGCTATGTAGTTAGGACCCGCCAAGTCTCCAGTTCTCCCTACTGATTAATAGCTCAAAGCCTCATAGATCGTTCCCAGGAATGAAGGTCGGAGAGTAGAAGCAGGCAGATTTAGAAAGAGGTTGTTGCAATAGTTCGCCCAAGAGAGAACCAGAGCTCTGGAGACAGTGAGCTTCTGGGGGAAGGAGAGGAAAGGAAGAACAATACATAAGAAGTCCGGCCAGCTGGTGGCAGGTGCAAAGCTACGTGCAGATATCAGGTGGCGAGTGCTGGTAGGGGCTGAAGGGATACACAAACAGCTCCAGAGTGCAAAGGTTGCCAGGGGGGCAGTGCAGGTGTGCAACCGGTGGGGAGGGGACATGGGCCTGTGAACAGAGGGTAGCTAGGTGACCAGTGCAGTTTCAGTTTCAGCCAGGAGTTCAGCAGGAGAGAGCAGGAGAGAAAGCAGAAGCAAAGAGGAAGGTCTTGAGGTGCTTCCAGAACCAGAGATGGTTCTCAGTTTTCAGAGAGGCAGAGAGGCTGTTACAGAAGGAGGCACAGCCGAAAAAACGATCTACCACCAACTCGTTACTTGGACAAGCGACTTACCCTGAAGGAGTTGGAGGCAGATGAGCAAAGAGCTCGAGAAGGAAGATATTTAGGTAGAGAGAGTTGAAGGTATTGAGGCCCCAGGCCTCCAAAGGCATTGTGGACAACACAGAGGGTTTGAACTTAATCCTTGCAGCCAGTGGGAGCGAGTGCAGAGATGTCAGTCCTGGAGAGATAAGATCCCTGGGCTTGAGGTCAAGGACAAGTTTCGCAGTCCTGTTTTGGATGAGTTGCAGAGGGCAGAGAGTAGAGTCAGGCAGATTTAGAAAGAGGCTGTTGCAGTAGTCCAGCCTAGAGAGAACCAGAGCTCTGGAGACAGTGAGCTTCTGGGGGAAGGAGAGGAAAGGAAGAATACCTCTGAGGAGGTGCAGCTGATAGTGTGACTTCTTAGAGATGTCAGAGATGTGAGGAGAGAAGGAGAGTGTGGAGTCGAAGATGACCCCAAGGTTTTTAGCCTCACAGGTGGGAGTAGGAAGAGGGCCAAGAGAGGCCGACCAGAGAGTGACAGGAAAGGAGGGAACAGGCGTGCTGATGAGGAGAATCTCAGTCTTACTGGCATTAAGGCACAGATTATTGGCGGCACACCACTCCTGGATAGCAGACAGAGAGTCTGAGATGAGAGAGGGAGAAGAGGTGGCTGAAGGGAGCCTGGAAATGAGCTGAGTGTCATCCGCATAGCACTGAAAGATGGGTCAGAGAGTGGCAATGCGCTTGGGCAAGAAGTGCCAGGTATTGGTGGAAAAGCCAGGGAGAGAGGTTAGACTCCTGCAGAACACCACATGTAGAGGAGAGGAAGGACCCAAGTTGGACCTGGGAGGGCCGATCAAAGAGGAAAAAAGTCAGCCAAGCCAGGGCCTGATCGGTGATACCCAGGTTATCACGGAGACGGTTGAGCAGGATGGCATAGTTAACCGTGTCAAAGGCGGACGAGAGATCACGTTAGATGAGGACACAGGGGGTGTTGGAATCAAGGCTGGAGAGCAGGTCTTCACAGATGCTCAGGAGACCAGTTTCTGTGCTTCTGGCAGCTCTGAAGCCAGACTGATGGTCATGAAGAAAACCAACAGATTCAGTTTGGAGATTCAGCTGGGAGATGGCCAGATTTTCAAGTAGTTTTCCCAGGAAAGGGGTGATGGAGATTGGGCGATGGTTAGCCGGGCAGGACGGGTTGGCAGATGTTTTTTTAAGAAGAGGGTGCACAAGGGAGTGCTGCAGAGGGGAAGGAAGACTCCAGTGGTGAAGGAGTGGTTGCAGAGGTCGGCCAGAGCTGGAGCCAGGGTGTCAATGAGCCAGGGTGTCAATTTTTGTTGTCACATCATGTGGCGGTGACATGGTGTGCAAAGGGTATTTTCCTTCACTGAAGAGCTCAACCAACACTGTTCTGTACCCTCCCCCCATCTCTTTTATTGGAGTCAGCTCTTGGTGATGACAGTGGGGGAGGGTTTTAAGAGGTGTAAAACAACAGAGCCGTAAACACACACACACCCGCACACACCCACACACACACATACACACACACTTTCCTTTTTGCAGTGATGCATTTCAAGTCTGCATGTTTCCTGGCTTCTGGTGGTGCACTTTCTGCCCGAGATGCTGAGTTTCTGGTAGCTGGCTGCCTTGAGGGCGACAAACTTATAGATCCAAGTCCAACTTGGGTCCTTCCTTTCCTCTATTTCTCTCTCTACCTGCGGTGTTCCTCTGGGGTCTAACTGCTCACCATGGCTTTTCAACCAATACCTGGCAAATCTCGCCCATCGCATTGCCGCTCTCTGCTCCAATTGTTAGTGCTATGCGGATGACACTGAACTCATTTTCAGGCTTCCCTCGGCTACTTCTTCTCTTTCTCTCATCTCGGATTGTCTGTCTGCTATTCAAGAGTGTTGTGCCGCCAACAATATCTGCCTTAATGCCAGAGAGATGGAGATTCTCCTCATCAGCACACCTTCACCCCCCTTTCCTGTCTCTCTCTGGCCGGCCTCCTTTCGCCCTCCTCCTACCCCCACCTGTGAGGCTAAGAACCTCAGGGTTATCTTCAACTCTATTCTTTCCTTTTATGCCCATATCTCTGATGTCTCTAAATAGTCAGATTTCCAACTGCACCTCCTCAGAGGTATTCTGCCTTTCCTCTCCTTCCCTCAGAAGCTCACTGTCCCTGGAGCTCTGGTTTTCTCTGGGTTGGACTATTGCAACAGTCGCTTTCTAAATCTACCTGTTTCCACTCTCTGCCCTTTGCAACTCATCCAGCACAGGACTGCAAGACTTGTCCTTGGCCTCAAGCCCTGGGATCGTATCTCTCCAGCCCTGAAATCCCTTCAATGGCTCCCAGTGGCTGCAAGGATTAAATTCAAGACCACTTTGCATTGTCCACAAGACTTTCTGGGGCCTGGGTCCAAAATACCTTCAACTCTCCCTCCATATATACCTTCCCTCTCGAGTTCTACGCTCCTCCACCTCCAATTCCAACTCCCTCAGAGTCAGTTGTTTCTCAAAGAAACAAGCTGGGGGTAGATCTCTTTGTTTGACTGGGGCCTCCCTCTGGAAAAGCCTCCCTGCCAGTCTGACACTTGAGGAGAACATTCTCCTTTTCCAGAAGCACCTCAAGACCTTCCCCTTTGCCTCTGCCTTCTCTCCTCCTCTCCCCTGCTGAGCTGTTCTGTTTTGGCATTGTGCACCTGGTTACCCGTTGATTTCAGGCCCAGGTACTTGGCCACCCAGCCACGCACCCGCAATGCCTCCTGGCAACCCCTGCACATGGGTCTGTGTCTGTAACCCTACACTCACCCCCCTTTTTTCTGCATTAATCAGACTACCCATGTCTGTACCTTAAACCTAGCACTTGCCACTTGCTGGCTGCACTTCCACTTGTTGTTGTATTTTTTATTCTTGCTCAGCACTTTCCACTTTTCCCTTCTCCCTGCCACTTCCCCCTTCCCTCTCCCCTGCACTTGCATGTTCTCATGTCACTGTGCCTAGTAAGATCGTTATTTTGTTCTCCCTTGTTCCCCTCCCTTGCCTTGTCACTCTCTGAAACACTTGTGAATGAGCACGATACAAAAAAATTCATATCATATCATATCTCTCTCACTCTGCCTTCAGGAAAGCCATCAAGACTAGGCTCTTTGTCTGAACAGATGCCTGGCAAGCCATAAGCGGATGCACTTTCTGTATGCCTCCCTGTAATGCCCAATGTAACTGTTCACTATGTATTCCATCATTCTGCACCAAGTATTTTTGTGGGGCTGCATTCTTGTAACACTGATTGATGCCTTCTTACATGTCCTTCGTAGCGCCTCAATGCCCGAGGGCTGCAGTGTGCTCTATACATGTAAAAATAATAAAATAAAAAAAAATAATATCATATCATATCATAGATGATGCAGCAAGACTTGAAGGTGATTTGTGCATGCAGTGGAAGCCAATGAAGTTCGAAGAGGGCCGGGGGTGAAGTGGTCGTATCCGCATAGACACTTGATGATGTGTGCAGCCATGTGTAGGACAATTCACAGTTGCAAAGGGAGGACAATTGGAAGCCTTCAAGGAGGGCATTGCCCTATCCAGGTGTGATAGGACCAGTGCTTGAACAGTGGATCTAAAGCTGTCTGGAGAGGTGAGGGATTGACTTTCTGCAGGAGGGAGAACTGATACCAAGCTGTCTGAGTTTTCTTAGGTATGTGTGTCTTGAAGAAGAGGTGTTTGTCGATGTGGAACCCGAGGGACTTGGCGCAGGAGATGAGCTTGGGTGTGAAGTCTTCAGGGTTTAATGTTGAAAGCCAGGTCTGTATGTCTGGGAATTTGGTATTGTTGGTGAAAAGTAGGAATTCGATGTTAGAAGGGTTGAGCTTCAAGTATGCACTGGGCATGCAAGAGCGGATCAGTGAGAGGCATGTTTTGAGCCTGTGGATGTCCTTCATGGAGTCGATCTTGAGGTATAGCTGTGTGCTGTTGGTGTATTGATGAATGTGGATGTTGTGTGTGGCTAGGAGGGCTCCCAGTGGCTCTATGAATCGATTGAAGATCACTGAGATGAGGATCGAACACTGTGGGACTCCACAGGTGATGGGTAGCATTGGTGATCTAGAAGAGTCCATCTGAACAAACTGATGGTGGTTGCCGAAGTAGGTCTTAAACTAGCATAGGACGAGGGCGCGGATCCCCATGCGCCAAAGTAGATGGTCCTTGAGCCTCTGGTGGTCTACTGTGTTGAAAGCGGCCCAGAGGTTGAGTAGGACAAGGAGGCAGGGGTGGCCGTCATCAAGGATATTAAGGTGTTGTGAACCACATGTAAGGTTGCCGTTTTGGTGCTACATCTGGGTCTAACCCAGATTGGTAGGATTGGAGGAGATTGTTGGTGTCCATGTGTTGCTGCAGGTGCGCAGCCTGGCACGGTCCAAAGGAAGTGATGACCTTTAGCAAGGGCTAAGAGAATGTAATTAGCCGGAGCGTCATGAGGATGGTGCATTGGTACTATTTGCAACCACAACAGGGGACATGTGGCACTGTCAAATTGATATAGGATCAAAGATCAATAATAAGATGAATACATTTGAAAGTGAAGGATATGCAGACGGAAGTGGGTGTGGGTGTAGAGTGGAGAACAATGTGATACGTGTACTCTTCCTTGAGCGGATAAAAAATAAAATAAATACTCTCAAAAACACAAAACCAAAGATAGGTCATCTCGCTTACACAGAGTAGAGAACAACAGCAGAGATCAGGTAAGTGCTGGAGCAACCCTTTTAGCCTGGTGTGGCTCCTTGTAACCTGAAAACCTGCTACTTTTCACAGCTTTATACACATTGCAAGAATCCTGAAATCAGTCTTCTTTAGCAGTAATGGGAAAGAGCACAGATTTAGCCAGAATGCCCAGCACACATAGCCCATATTGATAATAATACCTTCTGTCAAACATTATCAATACGTGCTTAAACAGCATTAAATTAATGAACTTTCTTCTTCTTTGTGTTCTTTTTCTGTTTTTTATACGCATATGGGTATTTATATTTGTAATGTTGTGAGAGGTTTCACTGAGAAGCCATAACACAAAAAATAAAAACAAAATAAATATAAAATAAATGCTTAAAGGATTCTGGGTGTTCAGCTTTACTAAATCTGTAGTTTGTTATGGTACTGAGTGAGTAATCCACCAAGTGATTTTATTTGTTCATGGATCCTGGTTTACATTGCTGGTGCGGTTCATGTTTTCCTCTGTCCCCACTGGATCACTCTCACAATATTGTGCTACTGATGGGTCTCTTTCTATCATGTTCCTTGATCTGACGTCTCCTTCATGCGTTGGACTGTTGGACATAGCCAAACAAGGATCTACTGTTTTCACAGCCGTCTGTGTCAAATGAATGAATTTACCTTTCCATTGGGAGCACTTCTGATTCTACCTTTAGGTTGATGAGCCTCTGTCCCTCTTTCTTTTTTTTGTCCAGCTATCTCAAGGTGTGTGTTAACACTTTCCCCTAATCTCTAAATTCAGAGTTTATTTTTACTGCCCATTGCTTTGTATTGGATCCCTGTACACAATCTTATTAAAAAAGAAACAGCATATCAGCACTGCACACACCTCCCTGAAATCTATTTTATCTATCCAGTGGTTTAGTCCTATGTCTGCCAATTCCAAAGGCTGCTGTCACAGTTGTCACCTGCCTGATTTCTTTTTCTGGTAGAGATATCTTCATCAGAACTCACTTTCTCCTCCTGCTAGCTATTGTAGCATGGTCCATTCTCCCCCCAGTTCATCACATCTCTGCACATAGGTAGACAGATATTTCCTCTTACACACCTTCTCTTATCATTATCCTCTCCTACCCTTTCATTTTGTTTCCAATACATTTTTATTAACATTTTGTAAGTACACAACTCCCCCCTCCCGTCTCGCCCCCTTCCTCGGTCTGGAGCAGCTCACGAAAGTCTCTATCGACAGGGTCGGCCGGAGCCGTCTGTATGGTGGCTCTCCGTCATGAGAGGGAGAGCCCTGGAGTTCGTTATCATTGTAGATCTTCCTCTTGCTGGTTAGGAATTATCCCCAGGAGGGACATAGCCCTCGGGCACCACGCTCCCATCCTTTAGGTATCACAGTAGGGCTGACCATTCTGTGTTGAACTTGAGGTGGGCTCCTTGCAATGAGTACTTCAGTCATTCCATCGCGAGGAGAGACCATATCTTTGCGACCCATTCATAGTCTTGTAGAGGTTGCACCGATTTCCATTTGCGCGCTATGACCAGGGCTGCCGCCATCATCATGATGATGTAGAGTTTCCAATTGGATTTAGATCTCATTTCCTCTAGGACCCCATTCAGGCCCACCATGGCCAGGCCCAGTTTCCCACACTTTTAATCCCCAGCATTTGCTTGATTGTTGCATGGATAGCTTCGGGCAGGACCACCATATATGGCCCCAAGTGCCTGCTTGACCACATTTCCTCCAGCATTCCTATACCCTCGGGTATACTCTGTGGAGTCTGACCTGGGTAAGGTGCCATTGTGTTAATAATTTCATCCAGATTTCTCGGAGTTGGATTGATCTCGTCAGCCATGTTGTCTGGCTCCATAGTTTTGTCCATTCAGCCACGGTTGTTGTCCCTCTGTCAGCGTCCATTTCATGGTGTAGGTCCTTATCGGCAATGGTTCACCCTCCTTAATGAGTCTATAAATGTTTACCACTACTTTCTTCTCTCCTGAGGCTGTGATTAAGTATTTCTCGAATGGTGTAAGCTCGCGGGTCACTGCTTTTTTTCGTTTCTGGGTGGGAAAGTCAGTGCCTCAGTTGGGCATAGGGAAATCGTTGGTTCTCCTCCAGACCGAAGTCTGCTTTGCATTGCTTGAAGGATTTGATCTGGGAACCCCTAAACATGTCCCTCATTCTGCGGCAGCCACCCTGGTGCCACCTTTGAAATGTGGGAGAATCAAGGCCAGGAGAGAACTGCTGTTTCCAAAAAGTAATGTGTAGGGAGAAGGGAATGAGGTAATTTGTGTTTTCTTGACAGCTGAGTCCCAGCTCTTGCCCACCGTTTCGGTTATCAGGCTTGTGTACATTCGTGCCGGTCTGTCTGATCTTGGCTTCCACAGTACGTCTTCCATCGCCTCTCCCACAACGGCCCGACCATCGGTGTCCATATTTTACCACTATCGTCCTTTTGCCAGTTTCTAATCACCCTTATTTGGGATGCATTGTAGTAGGCTTTAAATTCCGGCACTCCGAACCCGCCACGCCCTACTGGAGTTCTCATCACTTTTGCTGCCACTGTTGGAGGTGTGTTATTCCAGATAAAATTGTCCATTGCCTTGTGCAGATGTTTGAAGAAACGAGGCGGTACAAGGACCAGAAGGGACGTAAAATGATAGAGGATTTGTGGCAGGACTGCCATTTTCAAAACATTAATGCGGCCCAGCCAGGATATTGAGAGCGGCCCCCAATTGTCATGATGCCTACCCCCGGAGCCCCAGGCCAGGCCCAGCACCCCCGGGAGAAGGCATCATGCCCCCGGGTAAAAGCCCAGGGGCCCCTTATAGGGGCTCTTTGGACTCTGTCCTGGCGCCTTTGGCGTCAGGCTCATGTTGGACATCAGTCCTGGCGCCATAGGCGCCAGGCTCATAAAGGAAGGTGTTTTGTGCACTTACCTGATGCAGACCATGCTGCAAGATTCAGGCCTCCCTGAGACCTGAAATGGACTATTTTTTCATTGGGACTATTTTGCCACTCGGGCGTGGCCAGGGAAGGATACTTACCTGGAACTACTTTGGGGGCTATTTAAGCCACGCCCAGACAGTAGCTCATGCTTTGCGTTGTTCTGCATCCAAGCAGCTGAACGCTCACCGTGTCTGCTCCTGCATCTGGTCTCCAGCCACGCCCGCCTCGATCCTGGAAAACCTGTAAGGAAAGAAGAGAAGAGAAAGGTGAAAACCAAGAATTTTATCAAACTTCTTACCTGCATCCGGAACCTTCACCCCAGCGTTCGTGAGAAAAGATTTTCATTTAAAAGCACCGCGTTGCTCGCTGCAGCGCCGCGCTTCACTCACCTGTCCTCAGGAGTTCTTCTGGCTCCACCGCGCATGTCTGCACTGGTCGCCACATCTCTGCGCCTAGGGGAGAGAAGAAGAGACAAAAGGTGAGCAGAAGGAACATATGAGGAAAGCCTAATTTTCCACCATAACACTTACCGGTCTTCTGTTGGTGGATCATTCCTCATTTCGGGTCGGCGCCGCTTCGTTGGCAGGTACCGCACCCCGGCCCCTATGGGGAAAGGACAAAAGACATTACTGGAGGAATATAAAGATATTAAGAGGGATCGCCCCCATCGCTAACTCACCTGAGTTTACCATCGGCAATTCAATCCCCCAACGCATCACCTTCATTCTGCACCTGAAATAAAGGACAGATCACAGGTTAGGAAGGCAACAGAAAAGGAGGCTCAACACTTGAACTTTTGTACTCTTCATACTTACGGCGTTCCGCTCGGAAAAGTCAAGTGGATTTTGCCAGCGCCATTCTGAAAACCAGTGAAGTAACTGGACAAACACGCGCCCCTGCACCAGAAGCAGGATGGAGAGTTCATCCTTTCAAACCATAAGGTGAGCTTCAACCGGAGATTTCGGAGGAAGATAGAGAAGAACCAAGGGGGGTAAGGGGGGAGCAAGCACACTATTCTGCAGACTGTTAATCCCCTTTCTCATCTGCAGAAGGATATTCCTACGGGCCAGACAAGCAAGATTTGAGGGTCCTGTTCAGTCGGTGTTCCGAGTTCTGCGCATCATGCTCGAAGAGGCCACAGCAACCCAGACTAGACCAGCGCCTCCATGGGAGTCAGGAGAGCGTTACACCAATCTAATAGGTTTGTTTTAAGTGTCTCTAGCAAGGGCAGAAGCGTAGCTTGATACAAGGCGCCCACTGTGCTGGTCAAAGTTACCCATAGGTGCCTGATAAATTTGTTTACCCATCTAAATTGGAATTTGTGTTCAAGGTTTAGCACCTCCTGCGTGAAACACGTGAATGGGGTTGCTGTTGGTACTCTTCTTCAGAGGAGAATTGCCTAGTATTTCGGTGCTGGGCTGCCCCTGAGCAGGAAAAAGTCTGATATGCAGGGATATTTCTTCTCTGTGAAAGGAACAGTGAGCTAAAGAGTTGGTGGAGTCCAACCACGGGGGTTATTCACCCAAGAACAGGTCATTGGGCTGTGTTTGTGCTGGTAGAGAGATTCCCAGACCCCCCCCTTGTTTTACATAAATTACCTTTGGGTCTCACCCTAAATTACCAGGACGATCCAGATGTGGACCACTTGCTCACTGTTCTTAGAGAGGCGCAGCTTCACCTCACTGATGATGCCCAGCAAGGCTGAAACACGTGTATGGGGTTGCTGTTGGTCCTCTTGTTCAGAGGAGAATTGCCTAGTATTTCAGTGCTGGACTGCCCCTGGGCAGGACAAAGACTGATATGCAGGGAAATATCTTCTCTGTGAACAGGACAGTGAGCTAAAGCCTTGGTAGAGTCTCTCCCAGGGGTTACTCACCCAAGAACTGGCCATTGGGCTGTGTTCGTGCTGGTAGAGAGATTCCCAGACCCCCCCTGTTTTGGTTATATAGGTTGGTGAGGTATGGGATTAGGTCTTCCTTGTGTAGCTTATAGAACTCCACTGCGTATCTGTCGGCGCCCGGTGACTTATTGATCAGGAGTGATTGAATGGCTGCCCTGACTTCATCCCTTGTGATTTCCTTTTCTAAAGAGTCCCTCTCCTTGATAGTTAACCGGTTTGGATGTATCTCCCTCAGATACGTTTCTTGGCTTTGTAGGGATGGGTATTCAGAGCCAAACAGGTTTGAGTAGAATTTTACAAATGTCCTCGGTTTTGGTGCTCATTGGTGCTTCATTTTCAGGATTTTCATATCCCTCTCTTCTTTCCTCAGCATTCTAGCCAACAGAAAGTCTAATTTATTAGCTTTCACAGAGAACCTCTGTCTGAGGCGGAGCAAGGTGTGCTCCGCCGCTCTAGTCTGTATGGTGTCTAGCTGCCCCCGTATAGCCCTATATTCCCTTTTGAGAGCAGGAGTCTGTTTCTGGCCCATTTTGCTTAATATGTCTTTTAAATTGGCTTCTAAGATGGCTTCTTCCCCTTTAAATTCCCCTGTGCATCTTGCTTTGATAGCTTTCGATTTTGTCCGACACCTCTTGAAATAAAATTGTGTCTTTGAAGAGGTGGACTGGGTATCTCCATTTCCAGAGCCCAAGGGGTCCACCTGCCTTTGTAGGTCTAAGGTCATAGGTGTGTGGTCCAAAAGGGTGATCGCCCCTAGTGTGAGGTCAGTGGCTTTGCTGAGCAAGGTGCTGGACAGCCAGATATAGTCGATCCTGGAGTGTGATCTATGAGCGTGAGAATACAAGGTGTAACCCTCCTGGTCCCCCTGCATTATCCTCCAGGTGTCAACTAGTCCTTATTGCTGTATTTTACGTTTGAGATCTCTGGAAGGCTGCTCAGGGGTGCTCTGGGTGTGTGTAGTTTTATCAGTGGTGGGGTTCCAGGTTATATTAAAGTCCCCTGTGAGAATGATGGGCAATTTTGCGAATCTTTCTAGACATTTGAGCGCTTTCTGTATGTACGAGTCTTGGCCCGTGTTTGGGGCGTAGAGTGTTGCGAGTGTGTAGGCTTCCCCCTTCCTTCAAGTGCCACTGCGAGGTATTTGCCTTGGTTGTCCTTATCTTGGCCTGTCTTTTAACGCTAAATCGAGCCTGTGTCTCAGTGATATAAGTACCCCCCGTTTTTTGTGTGGTTGTGTGGCCTGAAAGATTCTTCCGTACCCGTGTCTGAATGTGTGTCTCCTGCAGTGTGATTATGTGAGGGTTTTCTCTCCTGAGGTATCTTTCTGTTTTCTTTCGTTTGAGTGTGGTATTTAGGGCGTTTACGTTGAGCAATAGGATTTTCATTTATTAGGTAATGCCATTGTCGGGTATTTGGTGCTTGTTCTCTAGGTTAGTGGGCCTGTGTCTTCCGGAGGCGAGCCCTTCGCCTTTCGCTGCTTTTCTGTTAGGACACCCCATTTAATTGACTGCTCCGTGACTAGCGGTCTGCTCCGAACCACCCCCGCCCCTCACCGTCCACCCTCCCCCCTTTACGTCACTGGGTAGATTTAGCTGGCTACCAGCCCCCCTTGTAGGGTCACGAGAACTAGACCTCGATAACTGCCCAGCGTGCCCCCATGAAGGAAGTCCCCTTCCCATTCCAATTCGTCCTCCCTCCCCCATCCCTCCCGCTCATGCGCTTTAAACTATTTTCAACATAGCTCTAATTTGCAAGCTGAAACGTTATATGCCCTCCCCATGGTTAACTGATCTGTCGGGGCCATGCCTCGAAACTCAGGTCATCCGTTCTGCGGTTCTTCTTGCCCCGGCTTGGAGTAATGCACAATGAAGTCTGGGCTTCCGCGAGGGGGTTTGTGCCCCCCGTTCCTATTTATTATTGGGTTCTACTGTTGTCCATTCCCAAGGTCTCCGGTTGGCTGAGTGGCGAGGAGCGCGGTGCCTGGGTGTATTGGATTTTATGGATTTTGGATATTTCTTGTGCGCACCAGGCAGACTGAACTGCATTCGGGCGCGAATGTTAACTACGATTCAACCTTTGACTGAGAGAGAGCTGTTTTCACCCATACCTCTTTGGCTCACTTAAATAAGAAGGTTTTGAGTGCCTTTCTAAAGCCTTCTAATGATGGGCATGACCGAATGGCAGTTAGCAACTGGTTCCATATATTTGGGCCAAACACGGAAATCCTCCTGTGCCCCTTCCAGGTCAGTTTAGCCCGGGGTATACCCATCAACAGTTTGTCTCCAGACCGAGATCTCTAGTTTGCTCATAGCGGTGGATTCTAGCGCTCAGGTATTTTGTTTCAAGGTCATAGATTGATTGATTAATTGATATTTTATTTCTATCACGCTTGTACACAAGTGTTCCAGAGTGCGACAAGGCAAGGGAGGGGAACAGGAGAGAACAAAATAGCGATCTTACTAGGCCCAGTGACATTGAGAACACGCAAGTGCATGGGAGAGGGGGAGGGGAAAAGTGCATGGAAGGAGGGAGAAGTGGAAAGTGCGAAGCAGAGAAGAAACAGATAAATAACAATACATAAATAATAAAGGCAACAAACAGTGGTAATGCAGCCATCAATTTGCAAGTGCTAGGTTTAAGGCAGCAGACAGGGTAGGTCTGATAAGTGCAGGAAGAAACATATAGAAACATCTAAACATAAGACACGCCACCTTAAACTTCGCTCGGTCCTCCACCATGAGCCAATGAAGAGCTCTATGTGACGCTGAGACATGGTCCCTTTTTCCAAGATGGGTAATTAGCCTAACTGCCACATTCTGGGCCCTCTGGAGTCTCATCATCTGTTTCGCTGGGATCCCTGTCATTAGACTGTTGCAGTAGTCAAGCTGAAAATTGGTCAACACCACTACGACCACTGAGTGGCCTTCAGTTGCTACAACAGCGAGCAGGTTCCTAAGCATACGCAGAGAGTGGTACACAGCCTTTACTTTGGCCTCAACCTGGGCGTCACTGCCCAGGTTTTCCTGCCATATACATCCAAGGTTTCTCACTTTCCTTGAAAAGTGAATTTCTTCACCCAGAATCTACTGTGTTACATTTTGTTCTTCACCTCTCCTTTTTTACCCTGGTCTGAATAGTATTACCTCTGTTTTAGCTGTGTTAAGCTGTAGCTGGTTACATGCCATCCATTTTTTTAATGTCTTGCATGCACAGGTCACTCCTTTCAAAGGCCTCAGACATGTTCTCCATCTCCAAGTAGATTTGAGTATCGTCGGCGCAGGAGTGGAATCTTAGTCCATGTTTCCTCAGTATGTCAAATAGTGGGGGAATATATAGATTAAAAATCAATGGTGAGAGTGCCGAGCCATGGGGGACTCCGCATCTCAACCATGGTAGTTCTGAGAGGAAGGCTCCTAATGTCACCTGCTGGGTCCTATCCTGCAGAAAAGAGCCAAACCAGTCCACCACTACTTTTGAGGCTCTCCCAATTTTTCCAATATGCTGAAGAATGATCTTATGATCAATCGTATCGAAAGCCGTAGATAGGTCCAGCATCAACAATATTGTGGAGCCTCCCCTATCTGCAGCTTCCACTAGATCATCCTGGACCGCCAATAGGGCGGTCTCATTTCCATGATTTGGGGCAAAACCCCGACTGGCATTCGTCCAGGAGACCTTTACTATCTACAAACTGCTGAAATTGATTACAGACCACTTTTTCTAAGATTTTAGTTGGCCAACATAGGTTGGCAACTGGACGGTAGTTTTTTAGAACTGTAGGCTCTGAATTGGGTTTCTTCAATAGGGGTTTCACCAGCGCTCCCGTCACAGCACTTGGGACATGACCCTCCTCCATTAGAGATTTATTTATAAAGGTATTTATAAATGAAGTGAGATTTGCTGCCAAATGTATGGCAGTGCATGCTGGCATAGGAAATGCCAAGTCCTTTGTTGGTTTTAATTGGAGTATTAAGGCAAGTGCTGTTTCCTTCTCAATAGTTTGAAAGCAAAAGCTCTCATTTTCTCCCTGGTTTTCTTCCATCTCTATCTCTTTTGGGGGTTCCTCCCATTTTTCAGCAACCCTCACTTCAGTGATACTCTTCTGAATGTGTCATCTTCGATGCCCAGGATAGCTGCGCCTTCCTCGCAAGTGGTTACTTTATGCTGTTTCCCCTGCCAGCTGAAGTTCAGTGCAAATGGGTGCTACCATCTGTTCCAGACCGGTTGGTCCTGCAAGAACGTCAGGACCGGGGCCATGCATCACCTTTTGGACAGTGTGGACTGGGACAGATCGTGATACAGGTGAAGCTCTGCGCTGTTATATGTAATTTCGTTTGACTTCCTGGCCTTTTCCAGAATCTGTTCCTTCAGGGTATAGCTGTGGAACGCGATCAGGTTGACCCATGGTCTCCTGGTTTCTGACGTTTCTGGCCCACCCTGTGAATTCTGTCGAAGCGGATGTTTGCACTTAGGTCAGCGTCCAACAGTTTGCCAAAGATGGAGCGCATGACTTGGGTCAACTCCTGGTCTGGGATGGACTCTGGCAGGCACTTGACCATATGTTCGATACCTGGATCTGTTTTCAAGGTCTTCGGCCCTGAGTTCGAGGTTATGAGTGGCCTCTGCCAGGGTTTCTAATAGGGTGTCTGCTTTGTGTGCACCTTCTGTTAATTCCTGTAAGGCCCTCTCATTAGTGTCCACCCTTTCCTCGATCTTATGAATGTCTCTTTTAATTTCTTTGAGTCCTTCCACCAGGTCTTCTCTCACAGTGTCTGTTTGTTTTTGGCCTGCATCAGTGATTTTCTGTACTAATTCCCCCAGCAGGCCCTTGATGGTGGTGTATGTGATCGGCCTGTCCTGGTCGTCATCTCTGGGGTCCGTGGTGGCATCTGCCCCCAGTCGGTTTTATTATGGGCATCCACTGTGTCGGTGTACCTGGCCCAGATCTGCGTGAGTGTCCACTTCTGGGTCTTTTTTGCCAATTTTGGAGGGACAGGGTTGTCCCTGTTTCTGCTCCGGGACATCACTGGGGACTGTTACTGCTCTAGGGGCGTTCTGCATTGGTGAGTGGTGTCCGCTGAAGTCCCTATTCACCACAGGGCCTCCTGGGCCGCGCCGGACCGCTGGTTTGGTCGTTCTCAGACCCCTGTTGCTGGGATTCCCGAGGGCTGTTCCCTGTCTGGAGTTCTGTTTGTAGACTGGTTCTGGACTGCTGGTTAGGACTTTGGGGTGGATCCTCGGCTGCCGTGGGCTGACGAGCGGAGGCTGATGTGTTGGTGGAGGATGTCCTCTAAGAATTTGTGTTGCAGAGAGGGCGCCCTCCCTGGTGGCCCCGGGCCCGGGTGGAGGATTGCGCTGAGGACCTGATCATGAAGTGGGTCCCCTTGGGGGCCACCAAAGGCTGCCCAGAAATTACTGGGTGAAAACTGATCTCGGGAGGGGAGGCGGGCCCGGGTGCAGGTATCTTAGAGCGCGGGTGCAGGTATCTTAGAGCGCTGGCATGGGGCCTGTGAGAGTCGGGTCCCTGCCTCCACCCCCCGGGTCCTGAGAGTTCGGGGGATAGTGGTGAGTGGGTGCAGGAGGTCAGCGACCTGCTGGGAAGTCAGTGAGGTACCCCCTGGCCCAGGTGGGGGGGGTTTGGGGAACCCGGCTGGACTTGGTTGGTGTTGCTTCACCAGCTCAGGGCAGGCCCCCTCCCCCAGAGGTCGCATGACTCCCGAGCCCCCTCTCTGCACTTACTTGGGCAGCCTGGGGGCTGGCAGATGTCGTCCACTTGTCCCTGGCCGGGGTGGGCTGGAGCCCATCCTGCAGTGCCTCCCGGCAAGTGTCCCACCCAAGGCAGGGCAGAAAGCCGTATTGAGTTGACGTCCACTTGTTCTGGGGAGCGGAAGAGGCGCAGGTGTTCTTGATGGGTCCGGTTCAGGACCAGGACACTCGGGGCCCACGCTGCCGGAGGTCCCACCAAGTCTGGTTGTATGTGTTAGTGGCCTTCCCAGACCATTCAGTTTCTGTCAGGGTGTGCGCAGAGCGCACCGCGCCTCGATCCCGGACCCCTCTGTGATGCTGCAAAGGTGGGAGAAGGAGGTGCCTGTGTTCCTCAGGGCCCGCTCTGGTCCCCCACAAGAGGTGCTGACCTGTGTGTGCCGCTCCATGGCTCTGGGTAGGTCCCCCCATGCAGAGGCGTTGGCATGGGAGAGGCTGTGTGCTGTTGCTGTTGTCGGCCCCGCCGAGCCTCTGCGTTGTGTTGTCGCCGCAGGGTTGTGCTCCGGACGGCGATGTGATTGGGCTCGCGGGCTCAAAGCCCCTCCCTAGCCAGTCCTGCGTGGTGCCTGTTCACATTACTGAATGCAGGTCTGCTGTCCCGTTCTGCTGCATGAGCCGTACGAGACAGCTCAAATGTCGTCCGTTGGTGGCTGCAGCTCTACGTGGTGATCGTGGGCCAGAGATATCGATGAGCCAGGCGGCCTGGGCTGCCCCCTCCTCCCCTGTTCGCCTCATCAGTGTGCCGGCTGTAGTAAGCAGTGAGCCCTGGGAGGGCTGATCCGCTGCTTTCAGGGCCAGTCATGAGTGCTTCATCATCATGTTCTGGTTGATTGATATATTGCTTTGCTCATTTGTGCAGACCACTCATAGTTTTTGGCTTTGACGACAACCGAGATCACATTTTTACTTGAATGTCTTTTATTAAGTGCACGTGTGCAAAGAGACTAATCATATCTGTGCTTACAAGCAATTAACAACACAACCATTGAACATGTTTGACAGTAACAATAGGAAATAAAACAAGCATCTGCTTGCCTTAAAATAACACCTCGGATCCTGGGTAGGCCAATTTCCTCGGGAAAGTTTGTACTATGCAATAGGGACACCATTAGCACACAAGCACTTTAACTTAATGGCCCTCATTACGACCCTGGCGGAAAGTGACTGACCGGACCGCCACAGCGTAAATAGTGTTTACGCCATTGCACAAAGGAGCAAAGTGCGGCCCATTCCGACCCATCGGGCACGAGCACCACGCCATGGCGGAAGTGCAAAGTCCGCGATGGCGGAAATGACTCCAAAACGGCCCACACCGCCGCCGTACGGCGCCCTAGGTGCAATACCGCCACCCATCACAGCGGACACCGCAGTGTGCGCCTACCGGAAAGTACGGTGACCGGAAATATACGGAAACGGAAGTAAAAACATGGGCCCGGAACGGGAAACATCCCGCCGTACACCTATAAAACCACTAAAACCACACAACCACCAAAAACACTACCCTGAGACACACCCCAACCCGTCATCCACCCTAGCGAAACCAAGAAAAATGGGAAAAGTAGCAAAGAAAGCGTGCGACCGCAAGCGGCAGGTCCACTTCTCCCGTGAGGAACTCACCGTGCTAACAGAGACCCTCCAGGAGAATGCAGCCGTCGTCTTCTCCACGCAAATGACCAGGAGGGCACTTGCGAACAAGAAGGCCATATGGGCTCTGGTGGCACAGCGGGTAAGTGCGGTGGGGACCGCACCCCGCAACCCACAGCAATGCAGAAAGCGATGGGACGACCTGCGGATACGCGTCCGCAGCATACTCTCTGCCAACCGCAACATTGCCACAGCCACCGGGGGAGGTCCTGAATCACCCATCAAGTTGACCCCCTGGGAAGAAATCTGTGCCTCCACCATCGGAATGGAGAGCATAGAGGGAGTCGGAGGGATGGAGAAAGGAGTGCAGACATCCGAAGATTCAGGTAGGTGGGCCAGATAAAACAATGCTAAATCCACAAAGTCCAATCATGTGAAGTACCATGTGTCCACATAGTGCAACAGAAACACATGTCCAGGAGAACGTCCACACACATCGGCCTGATAGCGCACGTTAAAACCCACAATAAATACATAATTAATTAAAAACCCCTAAAACACGCACTACACGTGCAGCAGGCACACCCTAACTGCAGGCTGCCAAACAACTGCACCCTCACTCCACACACAAATGAAACCACCTCCAAGGCCCCGACCCAAATCACCCTCAGGCACCACCCCAATGCATGTGATACAATGCCATTCCAATTCCCACAGACCCATTAATAACCCTCGCCCTCCTTTACTCCACCACAGGGTCCGATCCAAACGACGAGCATCAGGACACCCCTACCAGCACACCTGCAAAGAGGGCCAAGACCAACGGCCAAAGACCCTCCACCTCAGCTGCACGCATCAAGACACGGCAGCAGCACAAATCAGGTGGCAGCACAGAGGAGGGAACATCAACAGGCACCCCAGCAACCAGCATGCCCACACCACCACCACCACAGGTCCCCCCAACGGATGCCACAGAAGGCACTGCCTCTGGTGGCAGCAGCACCATAGGTGACACCCCATTGATGGCAGCATGCTCCGACACAGAAGACGGGGATGTCGAAGTCAGATCCATCCATGACCTGTCCCAATCCCCCTGTCTGTCCCATCCCGTACAACATGAGGATACCACGCAGGGGCACCCACAAGACGACGACTGGCCATCCCCCACAAGCCCTGTGGCAAGGCAACATGAGGTCAACAGCCCCTCTGTGACACCCCCGCAAATGGCCATGGCCCAGCAGAGGCAACAGTCCCTCGACCAGTTAATCGTGCAACAGCAGCAACTGGCCACGCTCCTCAAGGACCATGCCGATGAATGTGGGGGCACTAAGGCAGACATAGAAACATCAACTGAAACACTTAGGGCAGAAATGGAGAGAGGTACAGAGACACTAAGGGCACAAATGGAGAGTAGCACCGAGAGCCTGAGAGTCCAAATGGAGAGTAGCACCGAGAGCCTGAGAGTCCAAATGGAGAGTAGCACCGAGAGCCTGAGAGTCCAAATGGAGAGAAGCACCGAGAGCCTGAGGGGGGAACTGCATGCGACGTCCAAAGACGTATGTGCCGAACTTGCCGCAGTGCGCCGTGTGCTCACTGAGCTCTCGCAAACCCTTAGGGACATGCATGGACGTGAGCAGGCAGAGACATCATCCGTTGCAAGTTCCGTCCAGGGCAGCCCCCAACGTAGATCTGGGAGGAACCTGCGCTCCACAGGCAGGGGTGCCCCTGATACCCGCAGAGGGGGCTTGCAATAGCGACAGCCCACTGACAATGAGCATCTTTGGACACTGGTGTTCGGGGGGGAGGTAGGAGGGTGGAGGGGGTGTGTTGGGCTCACTTGGGTGGCGGGTCGATAGGGTGTTCAACATGATATCACATATGCCATAAACAGTGCACGATCAACCAATGAGATGTGTGGACATTGATCTTTGTGTACTAGGCCATCATAGGCGTACAGTCCATATTGTGCATGTCCCAGACACACACAGTGCCACGAGTCCCGTGTCCATGTATCAGCCACCAGGCGTGAGTGCTAGAAGCATGCATCAATGAGATGCTGACGAATGTCACGGCCCTCCGGTGCCTCGCAGACTCCTTTAGGTGCTGCCACATCCCCACCCTCATCATGACCATCATCAGGTGCTTGCAGTTCTGCGTCAGGGGGCATGGGCACATTTCTACGTACGCACATGTTGTGTAGCATGAAACATGCCATGACCATCTTAGCAACCTTCTCATGGCGGTACAGGAGTGCCCCGCCAGACCTGCTGAGGCAGCGGAAACGAGTCTTCAGTAGGCCGAATGCCTGTTCAATGACTACACGGGTACGTGAGTGGGCATGGTTGTAGTCCTCCTCATGCTGGTCCCGTGGGTTCCGGACTGGTGTGAGGAGCCATCTCTTCAGTGGATACCCAGCATCACCTGTATGTGGACGAGAAACGTATGATGTGGAATGCCATTGCTACGTACGCACACCCCCCCCCCCTTCCTGCCAGGTCATTTCCGCATCACATACCCCACATCATCATGCATGAAATGAGACTCACCGAGTAGCCAGGATCTGTTCCCTGCGTGTCGCTCCATGTAGCCTGGTATAGTAGAGTTCCTCAAGACCATAGAATCATGGGTTGATCCAGGGAATCGGGCACAACAATGTGTAATGATCCTGTTGGAGTCACACACCATTTGTACATTCAGGGAATGAAATTGTTTTCGGTTGCGGTACTGGGCCTCCATGGCATGTGGGACGACCAATTCCACATGGGTGCAGTCGATGGCACCAATGCAACCCGGTATGCCGGCAAGTGCATGGAATCCCACTTTTGTGTTGGTAATTTCCTGCTCCGAGCGTGGTAGAGAGATGTAGTCGTCTGCGTGCTGCAGGAGGGCATCGAGCACTTGCAATAGTGTCCGTGAGAACAGTGGCTGAGAAATGCCATGCAACTGTCCGACTGTGTGCTGGTAGGTGCCTGTGGCCAGGAAGTGGAGTACAGACACCACCTTCAGTAGGGGTGGGATGGCGGTTGGGCTATCTATCATGCTGACAAGGTCAGCCTGTGTCATGTCCACAATGGTGGCTATGGTGTCCCGGTAGAGGGTGTGGATCTGCTCATCAGTGAGGTTGAACGGATGTGCTCGGAGGCGTGGGATTGCGGGCTGCCTGCGTGGTGGTAGTGGCTGTGCTGGCGGCCCTTGCTGGCCCTGCCTTGCCCTCCTCCTCCTCCTGCGTCTCCTCCGTGCGGCCGGTTGTAGTTGGTGTTCGTCTTCTTCTTGGAGTTGGAGTACTTGCAGTGCTATCAGGTCCCCCAGGGCCAACATCGCGAGTCCTGCCGGTAGCATTTCGGAGTGGGTGTGGTTGTGGGAGGAGACTGGGTGTGCAATTTATGTGTTTTCAGGCTGTATGGCCTCCACCTGTGGTGATTCATTCCACCTGTGCAAACTGCTCTCCCCTTTGGCCGAGCACGTCCCGCACACAACGCTGCAATTCGAGGAATGGCATCTTGCTATTGCAATCATGTATTTGTACCCGATGGCCGTGTAACATTGGTTGATATGTTCATTCTGCTATGGTCCCATTGTTTCACATACTATCTGTGCAGTCGCGAACAGACTTGTGAAGGGTCAGTGGAACGTAGTACTCGAGTAACGGTGGGCCCTCATGCATCACTGTACCGAGTTGCAACGACGGGCGGGGCGTCCCATTTGTGGGTGAAGGCAGTTGCCATTTTCACACACAGCCGCACTAGATGGATTAATTAGTGATTTCAAACGGCCACAGATGCCTCTTCGACGTGATGTTGCAAATGAGGAATTCGAAGAGCGGCGCTTTCAGTTTTCAGCTAGCGGCGAGGAGATGCCCACAGGTCTGACTGCAAATATAACGTTCTATTGTTCAATGTCCTTGAGACAGGGGCCATGGCGAGGATGCAATGATTGATATGAATGGTTTGGGATGCGCAATAGCGACGTGGGCGGTGAGGCCGGACGTTCCCAAATACATGTTACTTCACTACACTGGAATTACGGGCTGGGGCACTGTGGATTTTGCAGGCTGCATGACGCACAGACTCAATGGATATTTCTAATGTTATGTGAGTAAATATTCAGGCGTTTTCATACCGGGATGAGGGAATGATGAATGGATGCATGGGCAGGTGATTTGATACAGAGTTTGCCATGTACAGGGCTTCTTGGAATCTATCCGCCTCCCCTGCGCTATGTAATGCAGGGCTGCCATAGTGGGACCATCGTCTATCTAGCCTTGTTGAGCCCTCCCTGTCTCGACGCGCCCTCAGACACTTGTGTCCATGCACGTTACCAATCCCATCTGATGGACTCTGTTTTGACAGACGCATGCACAGGTACACTCGTTTGTGATGGTGTTTACACCTCGATATAGATAGTTATGAGTCGCAAGTGGTTTTGGGGTGGTGATGATCCTTTGGAGTGGGCTAGCATGCATATGGCTGTGGATTTAGTGTGATCATTGAAGTGAGTTGTTCGGATGTAGTTCTGATGGCCATTCTGTTCTTTTTCTTTTCTTTTGGTTGACAGGTATCTCCTCCCCTTTTGCCACTGCCATCTGTATGCCACTCCTGCAGATGGCTTTTACTCCCGACACCTGCTGCTTCGTGTTAATCAGTGGAGCAGCATTACGATCTTATGGGACGATCGCCAATGGGCCACATGCCCTTACGCAGTACTAGTGGCTCGGAGCAACATTTCGGCCTTTCAGCTGGACTAGTGCCTCCCCATTGGGACGGCCCTGCGGTTCTGTGCGCTTCCATGTTGCCTTTTCGTACGTGAATGTGGCTCTGTGTACCATGATGGAACAGGGCGTCACACAAGTAGTGGCTGGTCATTTCTTGCGGATGCAGCCCACAATGGTGAAATGTGTTTTGGAGTTCATGGCCTAATGGCTGTATGGGCTTGGTGATTTTGTTGTGCATTAAATTTCTATTCTGATTTGGCCCGTGTAGCGTTCTTCTTTGCAAGTGATGTGGCATATTCCTATTTGGGGAGCGATGTATTGTGAGGAGATCTGCATTGGGTTCCAGCTTCGGAGTTTAGTTGCGTGGTACTGTACTGGGCGCGTTTGCCTACGAAGCCCAGTGAGGTCAGGGATGGGGGCTGCCAATATGACTGTTTGAATGTTGTCATGCTCAGGGGCGGGGGATTGGGTTTTGTGTAACAGATGCCGGTCAGCCAGGTGGACTGGTGGAATGATGTGATTTTCGGAATATTGCTGGTCACAGGTGCCTGTGTTTGCGTGCGTTTCGGGGGGGGGGACTGTGGTCATGTCCATTGGATTGGCTTCTGTATTCGTGCCATCTGTGCCCTGCAGCTCCCATTGGCCCCTCTTGTGATTCTTTTGTTCGTTGGCATGCATGGGTGACTTGTACATTTCACTGGTTGCATTGTGACTTCATTGCACCTACGGGGAGTTGTACTTTGTGGGCAGGGAGCGGTGTACAGGCACTCAGTGGGGCCGTTTACGGTTGATTCGCGATGCCGTACTTCTCACCATGGCGGAATGGTACATTCCGCCATGCTTGATGGCGTTAGGTACATGTCCGCTAGGGTCGGAATTGGCGTACCCTTGCGCCATGGTGGTATTTACGGTTTGGCATGGTGCAGTTAGCGTTGGCGTTCACTACGGTGTCGCTAATGGCTTCGTACTTTGCGGTGACGGGTCATAGTCGCACCGAGCGCTATTCGATGGCGGTATTGCATTTCCGCCATCGTTTTCCGATTTCCGCAAGGGTCGTAATGAGGGCCAATGTCTATACTTCATTGATAATATGGTACATACACTTATAATAAACCTGTTTAGGAGCCACAACACTCTGCAATGCATCATAAACACAAACAAACTAACACTGGAAATTATTTTTAACATGATCAACACTTCCTAAAACAAGATGGATATTTACCTAACTCACAGTACCCCAATGTTCACCAATTTGCAAAGTAAGATCGATATGTGCAATACACACGACGGTAATTCTCAATGATCCTAATTTAATTAATGTGGGCGGACTGTGAATAATAACATAAAATAACATAAGGTAACATGACAACAGCACACAGTGCGCAACACATTGAATTGATAGAAGGTGTTTTTTTTATTAAAATCACTAATATATATCACAAAGGCACTGTTCCCTAAAAAATGAACAACTGCTTTGCAAGCATATCGAATTGTAAGTTTATGTAAGCATTACCTTCCTGAACCAACTTGCAGGGGAAAAAATGCACAATGCAATTGAAAATTAAGTGGTTAAATTGTTGGAAGTGTTGAAATTCTTTTTTACTGAATATCTCATTAATATACGTACCTTTTTTCATGGATGAACAGAATGATTACTTTAGACAATGCATACTTTATAATTGCCTGAAATTTAATATAATTCAAACATTTTGTACAATGTACATGTAACATTTACAGAAGGCCCAGAAGAAAGAATTACCACTTTACATGTCTTTGTTATCGAACTCCCGAGAAGAATTTATTTAGTGGATGCAATGAAGCAGAGCTAAATGTGTGCTCTGATTTTCTTGTGTTTATGCACATAAATGAATAGCTACGTGCGTCAAATCGAAGCAATGCTTATGGAAATAGAAATCCTTCTGCAGGCCACAAAATGCCCAAACGAAATCATTATTTACATCATTTTTGGTGGAGGACCTATATCAAATCGTTTGTTGCGTGGGGTGAGTTTCATTACTTGAAGGGGTCTCTACAGCTTGTTGGTGAGAAGCAGTTGTTTGTTAAAAATGGTTCTTCCTGCCTCAGAAAAGTATTTTCATAGTAAGTGCCACACACCAGGTTGTCATTCAAAAAGACTCTTGGTTAATAGTTGTAAGGTGGCAACAGTCAGATGCCCTTTAGGGGATGTCTTGTTGTTCATCAACAGCCCCCTATGGGCCTGATTCTCTGATTCTTGGAACGTTTTCCTATGGGATTGCGCCATTATAAAATGAATATGTCTCTCCTCAGCTGCGCAGTTGAACACAGTGTCACTATAGCCTAATGGAACTGTGATGGAGTCATCATGATGGGAGGCAGAGCTGAGGAAAGTAAGGGAGGTGATGGAATCATCTCAAGCAATAATGTAAGGTCTGTAAGAATAATACATCTTCGTTCTCACCTCATGTGGCAATGACATGGTGCGCAAAGGGCATTTTTCTTCACTGAAGATCTCAACCGGCACTGCTCTGCACCCCCTCCCCATCTCTTTTATTGGAGTCAGCTCTTGGTGCTGAGAGTGGGGAGGGGTGTCAGAGGCGGAAAACAACAGAGCCCTAAAGAAGAAGAGGAGGATCAGGGTAGTGAGGCTGAAAACACACACACAGCACGCACACACGCATGCATACACATGTTACACTGCTATAGCGATCCAGTCCTGCTCCTCCTCCTTGTTCCTCTGGAACCATGCCTCCCCTGTCTGCACGGGAGCTCTCAGTACCGAAGGAGAGGGGGAGCATTAGGGAGTGCAAATGAGAAACAGCTGGTTTAATCTGACGTTGTCTACCATTTTGGATTGCTTGGAATGCATTCATCATTGGCAGTTGATTAAGACATTCCAAGTCTTCTGATGTGGTGAGAAGTCGTCAGTGATGGCCAGCACATTCTAATTAAAAAAAATAATGCTGCATTCTGAGTGCTTTACCAGGTGGTGAAGGCCCTCAGAACCGTTTAATATTATTATTATTATTATTATCATTATTATTATTTTATTATTATTGTATCTATTTTTTTTTTAAGCGCTCACACAGCCCGCGAGCATCGAGGTGCTGTTACAGGAATTGTTTGTTTTTTCAGTTGCGTAATTGTTTTTTTAGATTTTTTTTGTCTTAGTTGCGTATTTATAACGCGCTTAAACACCCAGAGGTTTCTAAGCGCGGACCCGGGGATCGAACCTGTGTTGCTTCGTGTTGTCCTTCTTCCAAGGCGCGCACGTTGCCGTTAAGCTATCCTCTCGGGATTGAGCGTGTGCCTAGCTTCGAGAAGAAACAGAGTGCTTTACAGAGGTATCCTACAGTACAGATACACAACAGAGCACTTTACAGAAGTATGCAACAGCACAGATGCATAATGGAGTGCTTTCAAGAGGTAGCAGCAGAACAGATATACAGTGAGGGGTAGGATACAGAGGGGCACAGAGGAGAGGTACAGCTGTACAGGCTGGTGTCTAGCGAGTCAGGTGGCATGGGGGCAATGTGATGGCCTAGGTGTTGAGGAGGAAAGACTCCTTGAAGAGATGGGTCTTGAGTTCTTTACTGAATTGTAGGAGCGTGAGAGCGAGTGTGATGCTGATGAGGAGGAGGTTCTACAGTCTTGGGGCATAGGCAGAGAAGGCTTGTTTTCCATCCTTTCCTTTTTGCAGCAGTTGATTTCAAGTATGCATGTGTCCTGGCTTCTGGTGGTGCACTGTCTGCCCGAGATGCTGAATTTCTATGCAAGGGAGCTGAGTGACTTGAGGACAACAGCCTTATAGATGATGCTGCAAGACTTGAAGACGATTTGTGCATGGAGTGGGAGCCACCGAAGGTCGAAGAGGGCTGGAGTGATGTGGTTGTATCTGCGTAGACACTTGAGGTGTGCGGCGACATGTAGGACAATTCTCAGTGGGAAAAGGGAGGACAACGGGAGGCTTTCAAGGAGGGCATTGCCCCATCCAGGTGGGAGAGGACCAATGTTTGAATGGCGGATCTAAAGCTGTCCAGAGGGAAGAAGGGATTGACTTTCTGCAGGAGGAAGAGCTGATAATAAGCTGTCTGAGTTTTCTTAGCTGTGTGTGTCTTGAAGGAGATGTGTTTATTGATGTGGAACCCGAGGGGCTTGGCACAGGAGGTGAGCTTGGGTGTGAAGCCTTCAGGGTTCATGGTTGAACCCAGGTCTGTATGTCTGGGTGTTTGGTGTTGTTGGTGAGGAGTAGGAATTTGGTCTTAGGTGGGTTGAGCTTCAAGTATGCACTGGACATCCAAGACTGATCAGCAAGAGTCATGGTTTGAGCCTTGATGGAGTAGATCTTGAGATACAGCTGTGTGTTGGTGTATTGGTGAATGTGTATGTTGTGTGTGGCAAGGAAGGCTCCCAGCAGCTCTATGTATAGACTGAAGATCACTAGGGAGAGAATGTAACCTTGCAGGACTCCACAGGTGACAGGTAGCATTGGTGATCTAGAAGAGTCCATCTGAACAAACTGATGGCGGTTGCCGAGGTAGGTTGTGAACCAGCATAGGACAAGGTCACTGATCCCAATGTGCCAAAGTAGAGTATCCATGAGCGCCTGGTGGTCTACTGTGTTGAAAGCAGCCGGGAGGTTGAGTAGAACCAGGAGGCAGGGTGACCGTCTTAAAGCATCAAGGATGTTGAGGGTGTTGTCAACCATCTGTATGGTTGCCGTCTCTTTGCTGCATCTTGGTCTAAACCCAGATTGGTATGTTTGGAGGAGATTATTGGTGTCAATGTGTTGCTGCAATTGTGCAGCCATGCACAGTCCGAATGAAGTGATGTCCTTTAACAAGCTCTAAGGGAATGTACTCAGCCAGAACGGCATTAGGATGGTGCATTGGTACTATTTGAAACCACATCAAGGGGACAGGTGGCACTGTCAAATTGATATAAGATCAAAGATCGATAATATGATGGAGGATATGTTTGGAGAGGATTAGTGGACATGTAAATTCAGAAGTCAAGTAAGAGGTGAGGAACGGTTAAAGTGTGTGGCGTAAGATAGGAGGGTGGCAGGAAATGAGAGAAAGGTGTGATGGCACACCTAGACAATGACTCACAGTGAGGACGTTTCCAGTTGGCAGAACCGAATGCAGGCTTTCGTCAAGAGATAAAGGCTACATTTCAACAATACTGATTGGCGGCTGTTAATCCAAAGGTTGCTGTTAGCACTTAACCTGTTACTATGGAGATATATTATTTTACAGTGAATACCAATTTTAAAGATGAAATCAATATCTTATACCGCACATCATGATATTATTTTTTAATTTGCACATTTCAAGCTCTGCATTCATTATACACCAGGAATCGAAAAGTTTATAGTTAGGTTAATTGACTTACTTGCGCTTTCTTCCATTTCCTTCTCCATGCTCACACAGATAGTTCAATGCAAAGTTGAATTTCAATTCTTTGAAATAGATCTATCTGCCCTACATTTTAAAACGGTATTTCAGAAATGCATTTTTCCAAAATGTACTTTATATTGAGTATGTAAAGGTTTTAGTACTGCATTGATTATATGTCAGAATTTGAGAGCTCTGTACAATACATACATTTCATAACATAATATGATAACTTTCCTAAAACCAAGACAATATGAAATTTTGCTTTTGAATTGTTCTGTAGAGAGGGCCTTCATCGCAAAACAAAAGAGGTGATGGCGGGAAGGTTTAGAATGAATCTCAAAGCTCTGGCAGTTGCTCTGGGCAACCCTCCAGACATTATGCATATCAGGCTTAGTCCCACCCCAAAGGGGCAGTCCAGCCCAAACTGCATAAGACCACAGGCAACCCCAAGCCTGTTTTGTGTTTGGTATTTCCCCTTTCTGTAATGTCTTGTCAGGCTGAAGAACGATGGTCTGGAGGGTTGCCCAGGAAGGCTTTTATGTGGTGTGGGGCCTGCAGGATGGCAGTCTTTGTCATGAAGCACAGGAGGAGTGAAATGGCACCTCCACTTGGAGAGAGGTAAGCCATCCTGCCCTCTGCTAAAAAATATTAATGTACTTCCACTACAAACCTATGTTCTGCACTCCCTTCTCCTCTTGTCGTTTATCCCATTCAAGATTATCCTCACGCCCGCCTCCTTCCTGGGTTGCATCATCCTATCAGGGGGGTTGGAGTGAAAATGCAACCATAAGGCAACAAGATGCACTTACCTAATCTCACACTTATTTGATGAGCTAACAACCTGCTATCGGAGACCACCTGAAAGGGATGACCATATAAAAGGCTCCTCCTGTTTATCTTTAGGGCGCATACTATTTAATACAGGGTATTTTCCTCATGCCCAATACTGGTCTGCCTGGGGCAAAGGCGTAAACACTGGTGTCACCAGCATGGCCTGAGCTGGGGAGTGCTTGTTCTGGGTCCCAAACATTTGGAACATCCGACTGCAGAGGTTTTACTTTTTTCTATTATGGGACTCTTTGACCAGTTGCAAAAAGTTCAATTGCTTGGGATTGGTGCCATGAAAGCATAATGGCAAAGCTTATAATACTCCAGAAAATTAGTCCATCTTATGCAAGCAACTCATGTCTACCCTGCCTGCCTGCATCCTACATGTGGAGTAGGTGTGCATGCCCCTTCCCCTGTTTTCTGCAGTCATGGCCTACAGTTCATCAGGCTGAGTTCCCTCATTTCAGGTGGCACAATTAAAGGCAATCATACATGCATAAACGTGGTATAAAACAGAGAAAAAAGCATAAAATAAAATGTTAAAGGATTGCAACAGGCATCATGATTGCTATCTAAATGGGAATGTAAAAGTTGCTTGTGATAGGTTAAGATGCTGTTAAACATATGAAGGTAAAACAAATCATTACATCATAAATATTGCAAAAATAAGAAGGACGTTTCTGAGGGTTATAAGGTAAGGAATGAAACACGTTGCACCAACAAATTAGCGTACAAATGTATTAAAGAAGAGTAAGCACATTGGCAAAAGGTCAATGAAAAACAGATAGTGATGTTAATTAAAGATAGTTTGTCAACTCCAGCCCCTTGAGTTTTCGGCTAACTGGGTCATTGAAAGTTTGAAAGGACAGCATTCATCAGGGCGAGAGGGACCTTTACGAAGCAGAAGTTGAGAAGGTAAAGTCTCTATTATGAATTTGAATTAATGTATAGTTAAGTGGGAGAATTCCAAGTTATTACTTCGATAATGGAGTGATTATTCTCCAAATCCACACTCCCAAAGGGGGTCTCAATTGTTGAATACAAATGTCCTGTTCCATGTTATGTTTGTGTTGTATAATTTAGGTCAAAATATGTTTGTTGCTATTTGCCTGGCCATAGGATATGGGGTGGGTGTGTGGAATGAGTGGCATCTCTCAGTACAATTTAGAGACCACGCATGTTGTGTCTTTTGTTGTTCTGCTAGTGCGGTGTGTATCAGCAATAAGTACACACCACTTCTCTACACACCGCAGCACTCGAGCGACTGGAGACGTGAAATATGTGGTTTTCTGAATTGTATTTAGAGACGCGACGCACTTCACACACCCACCCTGGATCTTCATGGTCAGGCAAACAGCCACGATGCACATACTAACATTTTGGGCATAAACGAGATCTGAAGTTAGTCCTTTTAGTAAAACAGATGAGGTTGGAGTGCAAAGGTGCAGTTGCCCTGAGCATTTGTACTCCGCCGTGCAAATGAGTAAAGACTGCCTACCATGTGAGCATAGCTGGTAACGTTTACAATGGATCCTATGGAGTCCGCCGGCTTTATGCTGGTACATAAATCTAGCAGGCTTTATAGTGATCCCCAGAGTTTGCACCACCATGAAAATGTATGCTGGCACAAATGCTGGGGCATGTTTATAGTGGAGCGGAAATGCAAGTTGCGTTCTGCCTGTTCTCTCCACCATCCAAATGAGTGAAATGAGGCGCAGCATTAATGGAAGGCGTAAAAGCCTTACACAAGGCTTTTACACCTTCCAATAATGTTACACGCTATCAAAGTTGAACCCCCATATTCCTGAAGAAGTGTGTTGGGACTATATTCCTAGAGATGAGTGCAAGGCAACATATTCCTAAAAGAAGTGGTCTTGAGCGCTATATCCCCGAGACTGTAAATGAGAGCCACAGAAGTGAGCTGAGCACTAAATCGTGAGACTGGAAAGAAGTGAGCTGAACAGTATACCCTGGAAGAATTACCAATAGTGATCAGGGCACTGTATCCATGAGACTATGGTAAGAAAACAGTTGGGCGCTATATCCTTGTGACAAGAAAGGTGCTGGGTGCTACAGCTCTGAGACTGTTATTAGATCAGAGATTGAGAGGAGACCATACTTCTATTAGATACATCCACAAATACACTTTAATTTGTCCCCCCTAATTTACCTTTTGATTAGATTGTTCCAAAGCAGGAACATCAGTTTTATTATAGATAAATGCTTAGTACTGTAAGGAGCCAGAAATTAGAAACGGACATAGAGAGATCATAGTCTTGGCTATAAACCTTTATTCAAAATAAAGGGCGTTGGAAAATGCCTTGCTGTCCCTATTCTAAGCGGTGTTTCCCTATCTCAACAAAAACTAAGGCTCTGTCCTATGTGAGGCTCTGTTGTATGTCATGATGTCCAAAGTAAAAACATCCTCTGTCTGAAATACTATGGCTCTCACATTCCTAAAGTAACTCGAAGGTGAAAATGGTAATATATTTGGCCTTGGAAGTACACACATGTTCAAGTTCAAAAGGCAAGGTTCCCAATGGGTACATTTCATATTTCCAGGGGATTGCTCTTCAAAATATTCCAGGTTTTTCTCTTCAAGATATTTAAACTCCTAAGGGTAGGAGTCTTCCTTAGAATCCTTTGATCAACAACAATCAAATTGTATTTTAAACAACTTGATTGTTAGTCCCAATTTCCCAATTGATGCCATATGCATGATGAAGATATCCAGTTAGTTTAAACGTGTACAGATGCAAGAAACCGCAAGAAGCCAGGAAATCGTGAGGCTTGCTTATGATCAGTAGTAAGATAGATTGCGGCAAGCACCACCGGTACATATATCTACCTCAAAAAGCACTTTATATAAGCATACTTCCACTATGCACAAGAGCATAACCAACAAAAGGTTACTAAAGGTCTCAAGAGGAGAGTTTTGCAGCAAACAAATTGAGAATTAAAGACAGAGAGAAACTCAGACGAAGGTAACCATGCCAAGAAGCCAAGGTCGTATCAGCTGAAATAGGCCAAAAGTGGATACAATTAAAGAGAAGAAGAACGGAGTATCCTTTTCAGGGAAGGTCAAGATAAGTCACAGATGGCACACGATTGGCAGAATTAAATCAAATACAGGAAATTGCATGAAAGAAAGGCCGATTGCATGGTCTCGGAATCACGTGACCAGGCAAGCATGGACCTTTGCCATACCCAGATCCCTTAATTTTCCCAGACCAGGAAGCAGACTCAAGGCCAACCACAAAGAAATAATTTACACATGACCACTGAGGTGATAATTGATTGTAACAATAATTGGAGGGAAGCTGGGGTGAAGACACACTCCCTGCACCTGGCCAGCGATTTTGCATGCTGCTAAGCGCAAGTGGAAAAGTATGAGTGGGGTTGATGCCAACCCAATCATAGTGGACCGTGTAATCTAAGGTCCTATAGTTAGTAGAACCAATGAGACGTTGTACTTTTAGTGAGGTTTACCGTAGTCATTTTGAAGCAAGGGCTTAGTTGCCCCACCTGACATTGTTTATCCAATCCCGTCCCCCCGTTACCATATACAGATATGGTACCTATATTAAAGTTACATTCTTAGAACTAATCAAGTTGCATGCTAAGTTTTAAGAGTTATATGTCAGTGATGACGAGTTTTTGGTATAAAGGTTATGTTTTTTTTAAAAATTAATTGGAGTTGAAGCGAGAAGGAAGATCGAGCAATTGCTGATATTCATTGAACTCCCCGTTTTTTGTACTTGTCATTAAACTGACTCCCTTTGCCAAACTATGGAGTTGTCATGATTGATTTGGTGCAAGAGTACGAATCTGAATCCCCATCCATCTCAAGGGTGCTGCTACTCATTTTAAAGCGCTGTTTGGAAACCCCCAGTCCTATGGGTTGGCTGGGGTCCATCCTGCACACTTGGTAGCAGAGATTGATGGTTTCGATTAGATAAGACACCCATTTGCCGTCGAAATAAGTAACTCTGGGTCCTCTGCAATATCATGATTCCTTTGCCATTCGGCTGAGTAGAACGAGAAGCTTCCGTAGATAGTGGTTAGTCTAAGTAAAAACCCTGCAGATTACGTCTGAAGGAACCGTTGCTTTCTCCCATAAACCCCTTCCCACTTCTACAAGCAGCTGATCGGACGAACGGCAGAGAGAGGCGGTAACGAGGGCAGTGATCCCGAGTGTCCGGAGAGGAAAAAATGCGAACGGTGAGTGAAAAAGACTGAATGCTTTGGCAAGAAGTTGCATGCCTTAGAACAAGTAAAGGGAAGGTAATGGAGGGAGGAGGGACTAAAATAAGAACAGAGTAAGAGTATAATGTATATATAAGGGGAAAATATTGACTCAAGGGTGGCCGAGCAATAGAGAGAGATACCGGGAGAATAATCGAGAGAAGGGTATACGCCCAGATACCTAGGTTTTATTATAGCGCTAGAAGAAGCCTTCATTTAAGGTCCTGAACTAATAGGACGGTATAGGAGACCAGCATCGATTAAAGATGATCTGAAAGAAATGGGCTTACATTCCATGTCGGAATAACTATAGGGGCAGTATGCATCTGAGGAAGCAGATGGCATGAGATTTATATAGCCGGCCGGAGTCTGTCTTGTCTGTCTTGTATTTTTCCTTTTTCTGACGCCACGAGGTAAGAACATTTTGGGGGGAAATAGCATGTAAATTGTGCGATTGAATAGACAAAATGTTGTATGGCATGGATTGATGGTTGTTATTTGAAAAAGTAAAAATAACATTTTTTGTGAAAAAACGGGATTGGAACTTGCGATGATTGCTGCTCGCTCATATTGTTGACCTTGTTTGTGAAACGTAAAGCAGAACAAAGTGTTATATAAGGAGAGGATATACATGGTTAAGCATGGAAGACGTTACCACGTCAGTACACTTGTGCAAACAGTTGCCAAAACATGCACATAAGCTTAAACAGTACAGTTCAGAATGGGTTAAAGGGCCCGCAAACAAAATGTTTATGCCATGGCCCCAAAGCGGATTGCTATCTAAAACGGTCCTGCAACATATGACGACATATTTGCACGCCATGTATACTGGCAAAAAATTAGATAAACGCCTAGCTAGTCTAGAGCTTTGGTAGATGCACCAAGAGGAAAAGGAAGAGGAGCCGCCGGTAGATTGGATACTTAACATATACACAGAGGGGGTGAAACGCCTTCTGTGCCACCTGCCCCGTCTGAAACAAAAAGCAAAGCCAGTAAAGACAAAGGATTATAGCCGTTGAGGGAGCTTAAAGCAGCCACAGGATATAGCAACCCGGCATATGAGTCACCTATGCAAAGTAGTGACGAAAGCCCAGAGAAAAGCAGAGAAAGAGATATTGGGTGTCATTACGAGTTTGCAGGCAGCCATGGCGCTATTAGCGCCATGGCTGCCTCCAAACCTGGGTCCGGGTCCGGTCTCACTGAATGGGGACTTACCGGGACATTCCAACCTATGCGGACCCGGTAAGTCCCCATTCAGTAAACCATTGCCTATCCCCATATGAGCCCCCATAGGGCTCAATGGGAATGGGGAAGGCGCTAATAATGGGCCCGCAAATTGCGGTGCCTGTAAACCCTTACCGCCCAGCTCGTAATGACCCCCATTGCCTCCAAAGTTCCGAAGGCCAAGGAGAAATGTGAAAAAGAAAATCACACACAAGCAAGTACATCTCTAGATACGGGAAGAGAGGGAAAGAGATGGAAAGGAGATGAGGATAGGACTGATGAGATGGTATTGACCCAGAATGAATAGATGGGCAGTCAGATTTTATTGAAAATCGATGGTAAAGGCATTGAGGATATGAGACAAAAGGGAGAGCCAGATGAAGTAAAAACGAAAGGGAAGGAAAAGGAAAACCGAGTGAGTGACGAAAGAACTAAGAAAAAAGATAGACAATAACGAGAGCAGTTATATCATGAGGAGCAAGAAAGGAAACGTGATCATAAGCAGGGAACAGCTGATGATAAGCACAGACAGGAACAATGGAGAATAGAAGAAGAAATAATATGGGAGAAGAGAATAAACAGATGAAGGGATGAGGAAATACGAGGGGAAAATGAACAAAGAGATGCGAGGAAACAAGAAGAAGATAGGGTCAGAGAGGAAGCGAGGAAGTGCAGAGAGTTCGATGATGACATAGAATGCAAGCAAAGACAGAGAGCACGGGATCTTGAATATCTGGAAAGAGAGGTTAAACAACCCGATTCAGTAGTAGACTGGCAAGACATCGAAGAATTATTTCCTGAGTACGATTTTGTACCAGGCACAGCTAGGGCAAATATGGAAGATGACTTCGACTCCAGAAGCATCAGAGAGACGATCGATAGAATATATGATGAAATGGGGCTAGAACAGGTACCAAAAGGTAGAGAAGAGGAGGAGCGTCTTAAGAGCACTCAGTTGTATGACACTGAGGATGCCCCCCGAAGTAGCAGAAATAGAGAGCTGTCCCTAGATAGGTTGACGCTAACCAGAAATGAGGAAGATGAGAGAAGTTGTACGAGATGGGCACAGACAATATCAGACACAGAAAGAGAGGAATGTGAAGAAAGAGAAGACAAGAGAAGACGTGAAAAACGCTTCTTTAGAGAAAAGGGAATAAGATGGTAAGATTCTAGTGGATCTGCACCAAAGACATCAGAGTCAGCCACACAATCAGACCGACATGAAGGAGTATATTACGGTCAGAGGTGGGTGTCTCCACCACTCTATGTGAGCAGACTAAGGACACTGCCAGGTAGACAGTGATGCGTGAATTTTACCCCTGCAGTGGATAGAAAAATGATGAGAGAGGAAAAGGAGTACCATGTGTCACAATTCCTGTTACTCGAAAAAGGAGGAACAAGACCATAATATATACCATGGCCACACAGGGATAGAGAAAATGTGAAAAATAAACTTCCAATGTTGACATTGTGAGCCGGAAAATGGATACATGAGTTAGAAAAGATGACGGGAGGGAACACGTTAGCTATCAGGGATATTAAGGGTCTTTTAATCGACATATTTGGTGATAGAGCTGCCGATGTGTGGACACGTGCAGGTTACCCTGGTGTGACTACAGTTAATACCTTGCATGATGGAGCGCCGTTTAACAATTGCAGAACCGCGGTATGGAAAGCATTACGATTTCTATACCCGGATACTTCAGACATGGGAGCTATAATGACACGTAAAATGAAGGAGTCAGACGATCCTATGCTTTACATCCAGAATTTCCAAGTCGCTTGGGTGCTGGAAACCTGTGAATCTTGGGAGAAATCCATACCCATGTTTTACCATATATTATGCCAAGGGCTGCCAGATCAAGTACAGAGGCAGCTCAAGAAATTGGTAGGAATAGAGGCCAAACCTTGGTCTGAAATACAGTTGACCATATCACACTATTGCAGGATGCTGCAAGAGAAAAATCGCAAAAAAGAGGCTGCACGAGAAGGTGAAGAGGCAAAATTTGTGCAGAAGAAATTGTCGAAATATGCCATTGAAGGGGCAATGATCACTAACACAGACGGATCAAACATGCAGCAGGTCAATAATCAAAGGCAGGTTGATCAAGGCAATAACAGGTTTTACACAAGAGGGAGAGGCATCCGAGTAAGAGGATGGCAAAATAATCAGGGAGGTTTTCAAAATAATCAGGGAGCTTTCGAAAACATGCAAAATGGGCAAATAATCAGGCCACCGCCAATATGTTGGACGTGTGGGATGACATGGAATCTAGCACGCACATGCAAAAGTCAAGGCATGGTGCAAAACAACCAAGGAACAAGAGTAGGGATGGTGAAACCACCTGTGTTTTTACAGCAGGGTGGGAATGGAGTTGCACAAAATCACATGGTGCAGCAGCAAGCGCCGGGAGCGCAGCAAAGTTTTCAACCTCAGAATATGACAAATTTTCCGCAAACAACAAGTACAGGACAAGTACTGAATTCTGGAATAAGAAATGGCACTGGTGACGGAGGAAGTCCATTTACTCAACGTGGGACAAAGTTATATAGGGACTAGGACAGCTCACTGGGAAACCTGATGTGTTCTATCCTATCACTGACACCAAACCCTCACGAGGAACCAAGGGTAGATGTCCTTATAGTGGATAAAGAATATTCTTTCTTAGTTGACACAGGCGCAACGAGCTCCTGTATACGTGAAGGCAAGTTTTCTTTGTCTGGCAATGCCATAAATACTCAGGGCTTCACAGGACCAACAAGTCGTTCCTTTTACAAAAGAACTTCCAGACTCCATAGGAGAATGTGACATGAATGTGCCACTGCTGTATTCAAGGCAAACCATATTAAATATATTGGGACGAGACCCAATGATGAAGTTAAACATGACAATCCCGTTCACGGAGAAGGGCATAGTATTTTCAACTCTAGGAATGCATTATTTGAACGTATGCGAAATGATTAGAGCATACGCAGGACAAACAGCTATGAGAGCTGTTCCATTGGAACTAGAAATATTTGCATATGGAGTGCGCACATTAATGTCATGGCTACCAGGCCTTACAGACAAACCAATGAGAACCCTAGATGAGTTTCTATTTAGACCACAAATACCTATGCATGGGGAAAATGGACAAGTGTTTCCCTCGGCAATACACACAGCCATAGTGCGAGGTCAAATGGCACTGATCGGTGGTTGTGATGACGAAGGTAGACAATGATGCACAGTAATCGCCATTGAGGAAGGATACAGGTTGACCGATGTCACTGATGATGAACTGTTTGAAGAACAAGCATGTGTAGATGAAACGACAGTTGAGGTGAATTTCATTTATTGGGTGAAAATGATCAAAAGAGAAGTTCCCCAGAGAATGATGCTGGCACAAAAACTTCCTGAATATTTTGATGATGACATGGCAAAGGGGCCTGTCTCAGTGTGGACTACAGGCCCTTATGACGTAGGTTTGTTGAAAGGAGTCGGAGAAGTGAAGATTAAATTGAAGCCAGGAGCAATTTTACCAAAAGCACGACTGTATCCCATGTCTACAGAAGCAGATGAAGGGAGTTTCAAAACAATTTCTGCTATGATGGAGCAGGGCATTTTAGTGATGTCAGAGTCATCATGCAATACCGCAGTTTACCCTATCAAAAAATCAAAGGGAGGGTCTTGGCGTTTATTCCAGGATTTAAGACCAATAAATGATATTGTAGAGGCCGAGTTCCCTCTAGTCCCTAGCCCATCCACAATCCTATGTAATATACCCGTTGAGGCAAAGTATTTCACATTGAATGACTTGCAAATCGCATTTTTCACAATCCCATTGCACAAAGACTCACAAGATTTGACACCATTCAAGTTCAGACAAGTGCGTCTGAAAAGTACAAGTTTGCCTCAGGGGTACTGTGAGTCTCCTTTGATTTTCAACGGAGTCCTGCAGATGGACTTAAGGAATATTGCATTAGAGAGTGTTGTCTTACAATATGTGGATGACATCTTAATTTGCAGCATGATCGAGGAAACGTGCAGACACGATTCCATTTAGCTACTGACTGTATTGGCTGAGAAAGGATATAAAGTTGACAAAGAGAAGCTGCAGTATTGTCAACAAGAAGTGATGTACCTAGGCCAGCTAATCTCACATGAGGGGAAAAGGGTTACCTCTGAAAGGGCTGAAGCCATATTACACACAGCCAAGCCACACATGATAAAACAAATGGGTCTTTGACTACAGCTCTTATACCAAGTCCGTGTTACAAGCATTAAAGAAAGCACAGGTAACAAAAGAAAAAAATGTGTGGACCGAGAGCATGGAAGAAGGGTTTGTTGAACTAAAAAATGACATTTGCACGGCACAAGTTTTAGGGATTGCCAATTATGCAGAGGAATTCTACCTGTTTTCACACACGAATGGTAGTGTTATGAAAGCAGTACTCACATAGAGAACCATGATAGGGTACAAGCCCCTGGCATACTACAGTGGGAATTTGGACCCATTGATGAGAGGTCACTTACCGTGTGAACAAAGTTTAGCTGCCGCAGAGTTCACCATAGAGAAAGCTACAACCATTGTGATGGAATGCTCAATGACGTTGTTCATCGAGCACGCATTATTTGCCATTGTAGAGAAACCGAAAGGCACATTGACATCTCAGAGAGCTTTGGCTTAGGAAGTGATCATATCAAATTCATCGATTAAAATAATTCGATGTAAGATAGTGAACCCAGCTATGTTTATAGCAGAGCCAGTAACTGAAGGAGAGCCAATCCAAGACTGCTCGAACTATAAAGAATTTTAGGGATGAGATCCCCAGAGTGAAAGAAAATGCATTGGCAGAAGGAGAAATCATCTTCATTGACGGTTCTTCGAGAATTGATCAAAATGATGGGCATCGATATACAGGCACCGCTGTGATGAAGCACACAGCGAAAGGAGAATTTTGAATACTCATTAGTGCACGATTACCATCTCATTATTCAGCACAAGCTGCAGAATTATTGGCGCTGATACTCGCACTCGAGAATCATGCAGACCAGGAAGTGATAGCACGCCAGTGCAGCATGCAGCCATATTGGACAGGCTCATTAAGGCACTACAACTCCCAGTGGGCATAGCGGCTGTAAATGCGCCGCCCACACGAAAGGGACAGATTTTATCTCACGTGGAAATCAAGCAGCAGACACAGAAGACAAGCGTGTGGCGACCAAAGACGAAATAATAATGAATGTGGAAATAACTGATGTGCATGAGAGAATGATTGTTGCACAAAGTGAACCTGAAGGTTACAGTAATATGGAGAAAACCCAGTTAATAGAGCTCCAAGGGGAGGCACCACAGGAAGAGAAAAACCTTTGGAAGCAACAAGGCTGTTCATTAAACCTCTCCGAGAGCTTGTGGTGACAAGACAGCACTGCTAAACCGGTGATGCCTATAGAGCACACATGACAAAAGAGAATCTAGCAGCGACAATTGCCGAAGACTGGTTTATACCGAACTTGGCAGACCACGTTGGATTTTTTTTGGTGAACTGTATAATCTGCCAACAGTTCACGGCTGGGCATACGCTACGTATAATTAGAGGAGTCATCCCAAGGCCCAATGGACCTTTTCAGCACTTGCATGTCGATTATGTCGATATGATTCAAGTATGAAATGGGTACAGGTACCTAATTGTTGTGGTGCGTCCATTCTCTAGATGGATAGAAGCAGGTCCATGTACACACCCAGACTCTACTTGTGTGGCCAAATTTCTGGCGAGGGAGGCATTTCCCAGATGGGGGGTAGGTGAGGTCATGAGGTCAGACAATGGACCTCACTTTGTTAATGCAGTATTTGAACAGATCAGCTTGTTGCTTGGTATAAAGCACATGTTTTTTTTGGTGTGTCATCCTCAAGGAAATGGGATATGCGAGAAGCTCAATGGCTTGTTAAAATAAAGGATAATTGAAGCTTACTGTAAAGAAGGGATGGCTACACTGCCTTCCACTGGCACTGTATGCGCTCAGAAACCAGCCTGGTTCTGACCACCATCTCACGCTGCATGAAATCGTGACAGGCAGAGGAATCACACACCACTAACACCCAGAGACAGGGCTTTATGTGATGCTAAGCCAACAGGGGAAGTGTTAGGATCAGAAATGCATAATTACTTGAATTGCAGGACATCCTGTCTTACTGTAATTTCAGGACAGTTGCAGCGACGCCAAGAAGGGTGCAGGGCAGCACAGAACACAGAAGGCGATATTGCAACAAACCAAGTTCAGTGTTTACATGTACCACAATTGTTCCCTGGGGACACGGTCCTGGTGAGAAACCACACAAGAAAAAAGTGGGACGAGGCAAGGTTCAACGGTCCCTTCAGAGTGTAGGATGTCACTCCCTCTGCAGTCAAGTTACAGGGAAGAAGAGCTTGGACCTTTTTGGGTGACATGAAGCCATACATCGGAGAAGACCCTCTGCCCTCACCCCAACGCGTGGAGACTACAGACAACAGGGAAGGACCACAGCACACATGACCAGAAAAGCAAAGGCAAAGAACTTTTGTGAAAAGTTGTGACTTAATTTTGGACATTTTCTCTGAGTAAAAGAAATAAGGGGATAAGTACATAAACACGGACACTCTGTGCATCCTAGTTGCAGGGTGAAGAAGAAACTTTCATGTATAAGCCACAACATAGTCTGTTTGATTGAGGACACACAAATTGAAAGAAAATACAGTATCCTGACTCTTTTAACACAGAAGCCTTATTTGTACTCGCTTATTGTGTCATGCAGTAGTGACATCAGGACGTTTTGATCTATTTCGAGTTAGTAGTAAGGTAGTAAGGTCGTACCCGTCGTTAGTGGGAAGGCTCACTAACATCACTGAATTTCTTCAAGATCCTGACAACGAAAAGACAATAAGGAGGCCGCTCTTCGTGATTGCCGAGCAGTTCCTTTTGATTCCAGAGTACACCAGAAGCTAGCAGTCTAGCAAGCAATGTGTATTTTTGTCTAATTGAGGACTTTCCAGAGCTTGTGGTTGGACCTGCCAGTGTTGATGTTCTCACTTTCACCAGAGACCCAGCAAACCCTACACAGCTGAGCATGCTCCTGCATGGTTTTGTAATGCAGGTCAAACTTTTTAATCATCATCAGAATTACCGGAGAAGATTGTAAACTTTTGTCGATGGACAGATCGCGAAAGTGTTGCCAGAGGACTTCACTCCTGCTTATACTGACAAAGAAATAACATGTCGTCTGGAGTGAAACCAATAAGAGGCCTCAACTGGGAGCTTGTTTATTTTGAACACACAAATTAAAGGCTTGCTGAACTTATTACCTTATTTGACATTTTGTATAAGAGAACTGTTTCCAGAGACAAGAGACAATCTATTATTCAGGCAAAGAGAATAATCGTTCCAGTATCTGCAACCTACGAGCAGAAACAGCAGAACCCGGATATAACAACATTACCTAGAATGTATTAAAGATTTAGTCTTATTTCCTTAGATGATCGAGATGGGCAACCAAAATAGTAATCATGTCCTCCCTCAGGAGGAGAGATGCTCGTATTGGCCCAGAAATAAGTGTTGTAAATTAACCTGCTGAGAAATTATTTACCTATGCATAGTGTTTATTATTGTATTACTGTCACTGACCATTCGAACAGCATTTTTTATTGGTGCACAAAGCATTCAGATTTCAGTGCACCCACCTAATGATGTATGCATGAAACCCACAAAGGTACGCAGACCTTACAAAGTCATTCCAGTCCCTCGAAGGTCTGACAGAGGAATGATTGAACTTGAGATGGATGTGATTAGCTATAACACACAAACACTTGTAACAAATTGAACCACCAGAGACAGTGTCAGCATAGCAAACATGAGAGGGGGTTAATGAAAGACACACACACGCAAATGATGAGTGCATATACATCTGGTCTAGTGTCAATAACTGCAGAACCACATTCCAAAGAATGGGGAAAGTTTGAACAACCAACGATGAGAAGTTCCACACCAAGTAAAGTCAAAAGACAAATGGAGAAAGCGGAACTTTTAAAGAGACAAAAGTTGGAGAATAAACAAACAGAGACAGCATTGCCAAGCACCCCTAATCCAGCAATGAAAGGGGAAAGTACAAGTCCTGCAAAACTATCACGTGAAGAGATGATAGCAGAATCAATATGGTCATTCATAGCCAAAGCCAGATCAAGACACAGAGATAAAGAAAGACTGACAGAGCTTTCTACTACTCAGGGAACCCGGATGGAGATACCTGAGAGTCCTCCAGCAAGAAGAAGCTACATGGATGTGTTAAAGGATGTGGTTATAGCAAACTACAGAAAAACCTTAAGAATCAAAAGAAACACACAAGAAGACAATAACGAACTAAACGACTGCTTGGACAGCACAGCACACTTGGGAAATAACATATGGTACCAACATATGAAAGAAGTTGGAAGACGTACTTCAGAGGAAGAATGCTTTGTTTGTGCACTCTTACCATACAGCATGGGGAAGTCGAAAATCTTAGTACTTGTGGAAACTGATGTCACAACTGCACACTGTCTATCACACGTAGCAATGTGCAAGACCAGAGGCCAGTTCAAGGGAAGTGATGCTTCACTCAAATGGGCAACTGAAGCAACTGATCCAAATGAAGACGATTATGTCCAGGACAAAAAGACGAGAAACAATGGGAAAACAAAGAACATTGTGATCAGATATGAGAAGCCTGGAGTTAAAGGAGCAGAGATCAGAAGAGAGACAAACCAAAGACTCAACGTTCAAGGAAAAACTCCAGAAGAAGCTTGAAGTTGGAATAACAGAGATCAATGCACATCTGGGGAACAGTGCTTTTACCAGACGGATGGGAGGAAGGAGTAGTGATCTGCAGAGCATGGGGAGTGAATGGGCATTACCAGGCTACTATTGACATAGTACAGAATGGATGCACACCATTATGGCCGAGACTTGCTAAACTATTGACATGGGTCGAAGACAGGGGAGGACCCTTACAGATAGTGCTATTGGAGAATTCCAAAGTATGCTTCAGAAACAATGGTACAAGAAAAATGGGAGAAAATCAGAACTGTGGACGCATCTTTGACGCTCCAGGAATGATGCATGGAACTGCAGTGATTATGGATCATTATTGGGCGTGTGGATCCAAAGCATATATCAGACTATCGAAAAATTGGGGAGGTATATGCATATTAGTAAATGTCCATGTTCCAGCATTGGTGATTCCGAAAAGTGACCTGAATATTGACAGTTTCCCGAAAGCAGATGCTCACCTGAGAAAGAAGAGATCTGTGGAACTGATGAGCCAAATGAAGAGAGAGAATTACTTTTCTGCCAAAACAGAAGAAGCCTTTCATGTGATCCTGTATGAATACAGGTTGTTCAGCCTAACCTCATCAGTGTTCACAACAATTCTGATGCTGAGGATTCAAATTGGAGCAAATACTAAATGGTTGCAGATAACCAGATGGGAGTTACTGCAGACCATCAACACGACCATAAAAGGATTCAATGCAATCAAGGAAGAGTTAAGGGTGATTCGACTAATGGCTCTCCAGAACATATATGTCCTTGACATGATCACAGGTATGGATGGAGGTGGTTGTGCAAAAATTGGAGAATCATGTTGCACCCAATACCTTTGCATGATGACGAAAATTGAACTTTAACAGAAGCCATAGGTATGCTGACAAACCTACAGAATCAGATGATAGATGAAGTTGACGAAGTTGATGACGACAGTTGGTTTGGATCACTCTTCTCATGGGTTTCGCAATGGATGGCAGATGCATTCAAATGCCTAGGAGCCCTGCTAGTGATGATATTGCTTGGATTCTGTGTAATCAAGATAATAATATCTCACTGCGGGAAAACTGCAAAAAAGGCCATATGGATGAAGATCATGATTGATGTCGAGTCAGGATGGAAGCCTAAGGACCTGACTGATGAAGAAATAAGAGACTTTGTGAAAGCCAGCATTTGTGCACCAGAAGGAACAAAGTTTTGGTATCCAAGGACACGTAGAAATTATGTGGGAAGATGGATCTATTGTAATCCAAGTGGAGAATTTCAACTAATGACTTGGAATAAAGATGAGAATGTAAGAACAGCAGAATGCTTAAAGGGAGTCATAAAGATATGGACCCCAAAGAGATATTTTTCAGACCTCTATGGGTGAATGCAGAGGATGAAATAAAGGTGGATACAAAGGAAGAAGTGAGATTGGTTGATGAATCGCCCAGAGGGGGGGGGGAGTGAAGAGGAAGTACCAAGCACGATTCACACTCCTGCCACCCTTTTGAAGTACCAGGAACATTCACACCGAAGTATGTGATGTATGATGAACAAATAAACCAGCAGAGAGCTGCAGTTGGGCTCTGTCCAGTACCTATCAGAATAACAGCAATAATTGAAGTACCGACACCTAAGAAAACCTGGACAGTAATGTACCCATTGAGAAAACCATATCGTCAAGTGAGACAGAATGACAATTGTAAGAAGGTAATACCCGAAGAAGCTAAGAAGATACTAAAGGAAGATGAATGATGATGTCATAAGAACCCAGACTGACTCACATATAGAAGATATAACGACCTGAGAATAATGACAAAAGAGACAAAATACTATGGATAAGCAACATCCTGAGCCTAAAGTGAAACAATTGATGTCAAGATGTCAGAAACGTATGCCATATGCATGATGAAGATATCCAGTTAGTTTAAATGTGTACAGATGCAAGAAACCGCAAGAAGCCAAGAAATTGTGAGGCTTGCTTATGCTCAGTAGTAAGATATATTGCGGCAAGCACCACCTGTACATATATCTACCTCAAAAAGCACTTTATATAAGTATACTTCCACTATGCACAAGAGCAGAACCAACCAAGGGTTACTAAAGGTCTCAAGAGGAGAGTTTTGCAGCAAACAAATCGAGAATTGAAGACGGAGAGAAACTGAGACGAAGGTAACCATTCCAAGAACCAAGGTCGTATCAGCTGAAATAGGCCAACAGTGGATACAATTGAAGAGAAAAAGAACAGAGTATCCTGTTCAGGGAAGGTCAAGATAAGTTTCAGCGTCAGAATCACGTGACCAGGCAAGAAGAAAGGGGTGTAACTTTCACACCTACACATGGACCTTTGCCATACCCAGATGCCTTAACTTTCCCAGACCAAGAAGCAGACTCGAGGCCAACCACAAATAAATAATTGACACATGACCACTGAGGTGATGATTATTGTAACAATAATTAGAGGGAAGCTGGGGTGCAGACAAACTCTCTGCACTTGGCCGGCTATTCTGCACGCTGCTAAGCGCAAGTGTAAAAGTATGAGTGGGATTGATGCCAACCCAATCATAGTGGACCGTGTAATCTAGAGTCCTATAGTTAGTAGAACCAATGAGATGTTGTACTTTTAGTGACGTTTAGAGTAGTCATTTTGAAGGAAGGGCTTAGTTGACCTACCTGACATTGTTTATCCAATCCCCTATCCCCGTTACCATATACAGATATACTTCCTATATTAAAGTTACCTTCCTAGAACCAATCAAGTTGGATGCTAAGTTTTAAGAGTTACACATCAGTGATGACGAGTTTTTGGTATAAATGTTATGTTTTTTCTGAAATTAATTGGAGTTGAAGTGAGAAGGAAGATCGAGCAATTGCTGATATTGATTGAACTGACTGTTTTTTGTACTTGTCATTAAACGGACTCCCTTTGCCAAACTATTGAGTTGTCATTATTGATTTGGTGCAAGAGCACGAATCTGCATCCTCATCCATCTCAAGGGTGCTGCTGCTCATCTCAAAGTGCTCTTTGGAAACCCCCCAGTCCTATGGGCCGGCCGGTGTCCATCCTGCACACCAGTGTCCTAGCTTTCCTCCTGAGGAATTACTGGCTTTCTGTGACTTCTGGTTCTTCCGCAGTGAATCTGAAGTGGCTCTTAGGCATTCTGACCCACTTCCTGGGTTCACCGACTTTGCTTGGCAGCTTCCATGTCCTTCATGGCTCCTGCCTATCTGCTGTGTGCTTCTCCATGTTTGGGCGGCGTGAATGTGTTCTCAGGTTCCCGCAAGCACCAGGAAGTATTTCTCTCTCTTCCACTCATAGCTTCTACATGGCGTCCCAGCTCGTGCAGTCATCTCTCTCTGGTCTTCCCTTTGAGCTGGTAAGCTCCATGGTTGTTCTTGCAGCACAGTAATCCCTCAGTCAGTACAGAGAGGAGAAGGCTTCCCCAGGCAGCGTCTCACTCTTGTCAGCTGGTTAGGGTTTTTAAGCTTTAAATGTCCCAGCACCTATTAGGCGCGAGCAACCATTAGTGCACATCTTGTGCTTCTCACCTTTACTGATCCTCATTAATCTACTCAGCTTTCTCATCACAGTACTTTCACATGCATGGAAAGGGTAGTCAGTTCTTGGTAAATAATATAAAGAACATAAGCTATTTTCAGTAGATTCCATGAGTGGTTTAAAGGAGTCATGACAATATGCCATTAAGCATGAGGAATGGAAGGGGTATCTTTCACATGCATGGAAAGGGTAGTCAGTTCTTGGTAAATAATATAAAGAACATAAGCTGTTTTCAGTAGATTCCATGAGTGGTTGAAAGGTGTCATGACAATATGCCATTAAGGCATGAGGAATGGAAGGGGTATCCCTAAAAAGGAAAAGGGGGATACCATGTCTCATCCGATATGTCTTTTCAATCCCTTGAGGTTTGCCCCCCATGTGATCCTCCCCAATATAGCCACCCCTAGGGTCAGGGACAGGTAGCGGCTGCCGTCCCCTGGCCACATGTGGAGAGGTTACCACTTGGAAAGGAGTGATGACACCATCAGATTCATGACAGTACCTATACGTGTGTATTTGAACCCTATGGCCATTACGACTTCTTCTTTGAAAAATGATAGATTCCATAGCTTCCAAACAAAGAAAAGGAAGCACATTTCTAAGAGACCAGGGTTCTTATTGTAAAGGACACCCGAATGAACTAAAGTTTGTCCCCCTGATACACTTTTTGTCTAGATCGCTCCAAGTCAGGAGCATCATTTTCTTTCAGAAAAAAAAAAACAAGTACATCTAGGCTTTATCCAAACACCATTCCTGGTACCATTATCTATTGGAATATAGATGTGTTCCATAACTTGCAAATGAAGTGAATCAGACAGAGTTCTAAAAAACAGTTCAACTCTGGGTTTTTACACCCAACTGCATTATACTTTGTACCCCTCCTACACCTTTTTATCGAGATCATTCACAAGAACTTCTTTTTTCTTTATAGATAAATAACTAGTGGCCTTTTGGTATTGTGAGGATGGGAAGTCTTATAGAAGGCCTGGCTAAAGCCAATGGCCTGTGGACAGTAGCAAGACGAACAAATACATAACAAGGGTGATGTGCTGAGTGCATAGCCAGTAATGCTGGAAAAGAGTACTCATAGAGCTATGTTGTAGGTGCCGTACCCTGTAGCCACCGATAGTATGGGTATTCTGGTGGAGCAAAATTGCAATGTAAACTCTCTGAAAAATATTCATAATATTTGAATATGTTTATAGCTTTGATGGTGGGATCTAAGCAGTTGGGAGTGACATTATGAACTGTGCATATCAGGGGTGCTGTTATAATTAATTTGAATAGCAAACCTAATTTGATTTTAGGTTTTGAATTGCAAACATAATGTCCCCGCAACTAAAGTTATTTTCTCCGACCATATTTATTAATTTATGTATTACAATTTGTAGCTTTGTAAAGTGCCACATGCAGCAAGGAGAAGGTTCGGGGTGCTGTATGTGTATTTGACACCAGGAGGTTTGGTTAAGTTGGATTTCCCATAGGAAGAACACTTTTGGGGTTGCTTAAAACTTGGGTGACATTTGGAAAATCAGCATGAAACTTTGAAAAATAATATGCACACCGTTCTGAATTTTTTAGGAGACGAAGGGAAGGTTATAGGACGGTCGCAAAACATAATTTTTCAGACAAATTATTGATTTCTGTTACAGAACAGCCTGAAACGGATTTGGGCAAATCTGTCCAGTTTCAAACATGCCTAAAATGACACAAAATACAATTCACAATATCTGGATCCACCAAATATAGTCTATGGATACATATATGACTAATTGGCTACCACACTGAAAAGCAAAATAACTTCGTGTAGAAAACCATTGTAGTTCCCAGAATATCTGTGGGGCCGCGGCAGACCATGCACTGCAAGCAAATAATAAAAAGAAATATAGCAGCCCTCTGGGTGGACTCTTGGCTAAAACGTATATGGGTCCCAGAGGGCCACAATAAAGCCCCACAAAAAAAGAAAGCTGGCTATGGCCATGATAGTTTGCAGGCCGCTGATGAAGTTCACAGGCCAAAAGTGCATAGGCTGCATTGAAGCCTTAAACAGAGGTCTTATGTCCACGGACTACACAAGGAGAGGATGGGATCCAATGGGGTACAATGTGCCCCTAGATTTTCTTTTTTTAAAAGGCATTCAGCAGCAGAAGTCTGTCAGTTCGTCAGGGTCAGTGTTGCAGGATGGAAGTTTAAAGGCATTGCAAGGTCAACTGACACCATCTGCAGAGGGCACATATCCATGGACATAGTTAGAGGCCCATGAACCACATGTGAGCATCCTGCGGTCCAAATGTGGTTTGTGGATCACTGACACTGTCTGTGGTCATATATGGCTTCTCTGGCCACCAACAGCCTGTGGACACAAGTGTCAGTCTTTGTGTTTTTGTGCCGAACGCGTTCGAATGGGCATTCTGGCCAGAGCTGAAAGTGTTGCTCTGGTGCAGCAGGTTAGCGAGAATACTAGGAGTTTGATGATATAGTGATATATTTTATTTATTTATTTTTATTTATTGAATTGGTAAATAGCGCCCATACCCGGAGATATCACGATGTCACGCTAGAAGAAGGTACCATTCATAACCAGTTGAGGCGTAGTTGGACATAACAAAACGTCAGTTACAGGTATTTGTTCAATAGAGAGGTGTTTACGTTTTTTTCTGACGAGTGAGTGAGTAGGAGAGTTCTTCTTGGGTGCAATGTGGCAATGAGCTGATAAAGGGCCAACAGTATAGCTATCTCTACAAGTCATTCACTGGGCAAAGTGGCTTGTGAAACATAATTGGATAGGTTGCATGTATGTTTCCACATATACACAAGGAATTGTTTAGGGTTTTCTTGTGGTTTGAAGCTGAATCCAACAATTCCTACACATACATCCTCAAAATCTCTTATGGTACTATGAGGTGCACCTGGAGATTTGGTTGCATTTACAGAGGACCATAATGTGGAAAGTCTGACAATGCGTTAATCATATATTTTGTTCCTATTTCAAGTATTACAGTATATATATATATTCAGTGAAAAAACTTTGTTAAAGGGATGTTATGGTTAAGTTGCGCTACTAAAAACCTATGAAATTCAGTGAAAAAAAACTTTGTTAAAGGGACGTTATGGTTAAGTTGTGCTACTAAAAACCTATGAAATTCAGTGAAAAAACTTTGTTAAAGGGACGATATGGTTCCAAGTAAAACCGAAAAACCCTTGAAATTCGCCAGTTATGGTAAGCTAAGCAACCATAACTCGCGCCACCACCGTGCACTGCTAAGACTAACACCCAGGACATCAAAGATGACATCACAAATGTCATTGATAACATCACTGATGACATCACATGTCTGGCTCACTATTTTGTTCTTTTTCTGACATATCTAGGCCACATGGTTTTCTTCAGTAACAGTCAGAAACTAAGAATTTTATTTTATTTGTAGACATATCCTTCTAGTAGGTTCTTACAGTAATTCCCTTAGAGTACAGTCACATCATATGAAACATATACATATGGGAAAACACAAGCTTGAAAGACAGCAATCCTTTTTGTGCATAAAGATAATCACTAGACTTATGAGCACTTTCTGATAGTTCTGTTGTTTTTTTTTATGGCTGTACTTTCCCTGTATATGGTCATATTTGTATACATTGTACTCACACTACTTTCCTTAGGGTCCAATCACATCAAGTGATACATATACATAGGGTAAATAGCAGCTTTGAAACAGAGCAATCATTTATTTGCATGAAACTAATCAGTTAAGTTATGAATTGTTTCTGCTACTACTTGTGCTTTTTTGCTAACTTCACTTTCCCTGTATATACCCATATTGGTATGTGTTCTTGTGTCTTTGTGTTTTGTCTATAGTAATGCAATTATGTAATACATGGGTTTTATTAGCTACTTATTACATATTTCACAGTACACAAAAATCTGTTAAGAAAACAATTATCATTTCATTATTCAACATACTAACATTACGAATATCATACCTTCATCTTGTACGCTGCACACAATGTTATGTTTCTGTATGAGTAGCTTAGTATACTAGATAGAACCCCATAATAGGATGCTATTTATATCAATGCATCGTTCAATGCACTTATTAGGGTATATTTCTTGCAATGATTCTTGACACTTTTTTCGCAACATAATAAGAATCCCTTCTACACATATTTCATGAGAAGTACATACACATGTGATGTCATCAGTGATGTCATCAATGACATTTGTGATGTCATCTTTGATGTCCTGGGTGTTAGTCTTAGCAGTGCACGGTGGTGGCGCGAGTTATGGTTGCTTAGCTTACCATAACTGGCGAATTTCAAGGGTTTTTCGGTTTTACTTGGAACCATAACGTCCCTTTAACAAAGTTTTTTCACTGAATTTCATAGGTTTTTAGTAGCGCAACTTAACCATAACGTCCCTTTAACAAAGTTTTTTTCACTGAATTTCATAGGTTTTTAGTAGCGCAACTTAACCATAACGTCCCTTTAACAAAGTTGTTTCACTGAATTTCATAGTTTTTTAGTAGCACAACTTAACAATAATGACTTTGACTTTATATACATGTCATATGGAACTGACTAGATCTCTTCTTATGAACTTGATGTCCGCGAACTTATTTAATGTTCGCGGACATGTTCGGAGAACAGTACCACTACCTAAAAACTGTGGGGGGGGGGTGGGGGGTATGTTTGATTGTTATATCATAATATAGGAACATTTAACAAATTCAAAAAGCAGCACACAAACACATTATATATAGTAATACATAAGAAATGTAACCCATATATGTAACACACTAACCATTCATTTAAATACAATATGTTCTGAAATCGAATATACCACAAGAAGATAAATTGGCTTCCAACATAATTACCTCACAGACACAACAGAACTGAGAACCAGACCAGACCCACTGAATACATAGGACTTATCTTACCAGAAATAGTAAGTGTACTTCATTTTACTCATATATTTATAAACTTTCTGTATTAGATCAAAAAATATATTATCTTTTTTTTTTTCTCACAGAAATGTCTAGTACTCTGGAATGGCTAGAGGACAATTTCCCACATGAAGAAATGTCACAAGATAGTGAAACTAATGGTAAACACTTTATAATATAAACCATTTATTTATTATTTTTTTTATATACATTTAACATATATATTATTTTTTTGTACAGAGCATACCAAAATAGAAAAAACTTCAGAAAACCCTGTTATGGATAACAGTCTTCACAATATAGAAGAAAAAATTGATGTATTGTTGGCTAATTTTAATAATTTAAAAACTTTTGTAGAAAATCATTTCAAACCAAAAACCTCGTACCATTGCCCCACATGTACTTGTCCCTCCCCACCATATCCCAGTCAATTATCCCCAAACCCTCTCCATAATCCAAAACGTTTTGATGAGACATCCATTCCTTCTTCACCTAATACCAATCATGTTGAAACCCCAAATTCTCCTGTTTTTTTTCTGTTTCTGCCTCACCTTCTCTGTCATAAATTATTAGTATATGTTAAATAAAGTTTAATTTTTATATTGTATTGTGAATAGTTTCCGTTTTTTTTTTATAAAAACAATAAAAGTGTCCGCGGACAGTGTGAGTGTTCTGAAATGTTCGTACATAAACGAAAATGGAGGTGTCCTGAAGAACACTATACTTGTTCGTAGTGTTCGCTACCCAATTGAAACTGTTCTAAGAACACAATTGGTATCCTGAAATGTTCGTACTTAAACAAAATTACACGTGTCCTGAAGAACACTATATCTGTCCTTACTGTTCGCTACCAAGTTTAAACTGTTCTAAGAACACACGCGGTGTCCTGAAATGTTCGTTTCACGTGTGACGCACTTTTAATTACTTCAGAACCCGAACAGTGTCGTTAGGACATCAATGCGCATGCGCTAACCAATCTCTGTGCACTTGGTGTCCTGCGGACAGGCGCTTCCTTCGCGGACTAGTTCGCGAACGGATCATATGACCGCGCCCACGCTCATCGTGTGTCCTGAAATGCGGACACTGTGTGTCCCTGAACAATTTAAAAATACATTTTCAGTTAATCCATAATATTTTTCAATAAAATCTCACCATGGCACAAGTCCCACATAGCAATCTTGAGTTTCTATATACCTTTTGAAACTTTCTGATCCTTTTTTTGTGTTTGATCTGTCCGCGGACAGTGCGCATGTCCGCGAACCGCGAACAAGCACCCCTATAAAAGACCACGCCCAAGAGCTTATTCCCATTGTGTTTCTGGCTATTCTTCAGAACACAGTGATTTTTGCTGCCACCTGCAGACTACACCATCATCGAGATGGCATCCTTGGCTGCTGAACTGCCACTTGGTGCTGCACCTGCTTCAGCACCACCCCCACCCCCTCCACCACCACCACCTCCCCAAGGGCCTGAAGAGGGGAACAGGAGTGAGGATGCGGAGGAGGAAGAAGAGGATGATGAGAATGAGGTAGAGGAAAACCCTACTACCCGCACTAGGCGTGAGTCTTGGGTGTGGCGGTTATTTACCATTCATGGTAATGTTCCTAAGGCTCGTGCGAACCGTGTTACCTGCAATGAGTGCAAAATGATACTCAGTCGCGGGAAGCACGGTAAGTACAGCTTTGGGACCACTACTATGAAGCGACACCTGAGGTCATTTCACTCTGGGGCTATTCGCAGGGTTGTACCTTGCGAAGAACGTAGCAGATTGATTTCCTCTACTTCATCCTCTGTTTCTGATCCTGTCACCACAAGGACCACCTCTGTGGGACAGCGTCTTCCTCAAGCTGCCTCACAGGCCATACAGAATGCTGATGACCCTTACCTTTCGAGGGTCACAGTTGTGTGTATGTACTGTGACACAGTACTCTGCAGGGGGGAGCGACTTCGGAGTGCTTTTGAGACTATCGTCTCAGAGCACGAGAAGACCTGCTCACTACCCAAATAAAACCCACTCTACATCTTCCTCTCTCAGCTCGCCCTTTCTTATCCCTGTGGTTGGTGTCCCCCCCTTTACCTCCCTTTACCCTCCTCTCCTAGTGTGTTGTGTCTGAAAAACCAAAAAAAATACAAAATTACAAAAATCAAAAAAAATAAGGCTCTTTTCAGAGCCGCCTTTCCCAGTTAAAAAATAGAAGTGAAAATAAATGAAGCAGGGCTCTTTGTATTTTTTAGAAGTCCGCGGACAGTTTGCGAACATTACAAAAATTGGGTTGCTACTCCATCAGAAACATTGTAATTTTCTCTGGAAAGAAGTGGTGGCTCTGAAAAGAGCCTTTGGGTGATGTTTGTAAGTCAAAAATTGTAAATGCTTAACATCTACTTCAAAATCGTTGTAATTCCAAAAAAGGTCGCAATGCATTTTGTACATTTCTCAGAAAAATCTGATAGCCAGCATAAGTAAGATGGACTCCATCTCTGCGAAAAATGTATGTACTACAAAACATAACATTTTCATTGTGAAAAGAAGACATGCCAAAATCTCTTAGAAAGGCACAAACAGCCTTATTAACATTGCGCCTTGCTTTTTCCATTTGTGGACCAAATGAAGAAGAACGAAGCCACATTTGTCTCTGCGCAATCCGTGAAAATATCACTTGAGAATTAGGAAACATGTCCATAACCTTCCTAAGTCCTTCTTTCATAGCAAATTGCAAACCAATTCCAGTCATATGTCCTAAACTGTTCCCTCCACAATGAATTACAATTATGTCTGGATGTGGCTCTGTCTCCAAAGTAGCACAGAGAGGTAGCAAGTCCAACCACTTCATTCCACGTACTCCATGCCAGTGTACTTCCACATGTGGGAATCCAAGATCTACAGCTACTCCACAGCTTTCTGCATGCACCTTCAACCAATGTATCCACGAATCTCCTAAAATCCAAACAATCTGTTTTCTGAAACACACAGCCATAGCTATCTTTTGTTCTCTCAGCAAAAAGAGTATCTGAGAAAATCTCTCCTGGCACCATTTAAATTCTCAAATATAGTTGGTGTAAGTTGCTATGCAAATGTAGCAATGAATATTCTATTTCAATTACCACCAATTGTTGACAACATTTACTTACACTTTAGAGACCCATTGTGTATGCAAATGTTAGTACTTCATAGAAACGCAAAAAACAATCCTGACAACACATATAGGCCCTCATTAGGACCCAGGCGGTAAGGGGTTTACGCCGGCGTAAACCATGGCGCCCCTTACCGCCTGAGTACGAGTTCCCTTAGCGCCATGGTGATTTTAACGCCTGCTTTTAGCAGGCGTTAAAATCCATGGCGCTAAGGGACCTTGTTGTTAATTACGCCACCGTAATTTACGGTGGCGTAATTAACCGCTTCCCCACTCCCATTATGCCCTATGGGGCCAGAAATGGGAATGGGGAAGGGTAAATGGGGATTGGGGACTTACCGCCCCGCCAACCTCGGAATGGGGCGGTAAGTCCGCCAACCCCCATGGCGGAGTTGGCAGCTTAGCGCCATGGACCATGGTGCTAATAGCGCCATGGTCCTCCGCCAAGGTCCTAATGAGGGCCATAGTGTTTATGGAATAAGACAAGAATTGGACTACTGTGCTGGAATGGTGAAATTCACTATAAACTCACAGGAAGATCCACAAGAATTTTTAATGTACTTACTACAAGTACTGGAAAACAAAAACATACCTATAAAGGAAATCTTCCAGATTTCATACATGTGGAAACATACATGCACTCTGTGCAACAATGTGACACAAGAAGAAATTCCCAATGAACACTTCATATATATATCAATACCAAATTGTGAATCCATTCCATTTCAGCAACTTGTATAAAATGCAAACCATGGTAGATTATGCTCTACCTGCAATTCAGATAATCGCTCCACGTTAGTAATACAAACACATAGTAAATACGTAATACTAATGCTTCTACGTTACAATGCAGATGGTACCAAAAACAACTGCAAGCTGACTGGATTCACACATAGTCAAATATCACTTGGTAAGAAAACCTTCACAACAATAGGTATAATCTACCACGCAGGAGCCACAACCAATTCAGGGCACTACACGGCATATATAAAAAAGAAATGTGGATGGTTTGAATGTAATGATAGTACCATTACTCTAAAGCAGAGATTACCAGCAAATCTTACAAACGCTTATTTGATGTTCTTAAAACCAAAATCTGATAAATAAACTGTATTTAAACCTTTAAGTAAATTTGTGTTAAAAAATATAAACTGTTAGAATACTCCAAAAGCTATCTAACAGCTCAAAGATTCTACAACAACTAATCAGATAAATGAATACCACTAAATTAGGCCAAAAAATACACAGTTAGAATACGCCAATTGGTGTCTAACTGTCCCAAAATGTAACAATATCCAAATAGATAAATCAAAACCACTAAAATATATTAAAAAAATAGACAGTTAGAATACGCCAATTGGTATCTAACTGCTCCAAAATTTTATAATATCAAAACAAATGAAGAATCTGTTACTGCTCCAAAAAAAATACAACAAAGCAAAGTATAAAGCATTAGCCAGAAACAACAAGTGAACACTGAAAACAAACAAACAAATAAACTGTAGCATAACAGAAAAAGGTTTTTTTTTAAATCCAACATGGATTTTGTTTTCTCCCACAGACCCAATGATTTTAGCAACAAATACAGAAACTGAGAAAATTGCACAGTACTCTGATTTGTACTCTACTAAATATGAGGGTCGAAAAAAAATAAAAGTATATTGCTTATACAATGTAAAAAGTAATTACAAAATACTAATACTAACATGCTATTTTCTTTTATCACAGAAATGAACAAGAAAAACATGGACTCCCATTACTAGACCAAACAGTAAGTATACAATAATAAGGACAACCATAGCAGCACATCACATCCATAGTATCTAATACCTTTGTTCCTTATACATTTGTTTTTCACCCAAAGTTATAAACAAATATGAATGTGATATGCTGCGGTGGTTGTTGCCAGGGCATAGAGTCTTGGGTGCATGGCCATTTGGCCATGCACCCAAGACTCTATGCCCTGGCAACAACCACCGCAGCATATCACATCCATAGAGTCAAACATTTCAACTATGATCTATGGGAAACTTTTAATGTCCGCGAACAATGTGAGTGTTCTTAGAACACTTTGAACTTGCCAGCGAACAATACGGACACCGTTTTCAGGACACCCCCTACGAACATTTCAGAACAACGCGATAGTTCTTAGAACACTTTCAACTTAACAACGAACAATACGGACAGCGTCCTAAGGACACCCCCTACGAACATTCCAGGACACCGGGAGTGTTCTCAAAAACGTCTTCAGAACACCCCTATCTTGTTTATTTGGGAACATTTCAGGACACCGCGAGTGTTCTTAGGACACATTCAACTTGACAGAGAACAATACGGACACCGTCCTCAGGACACCCCCTACGAACATTCCAGGACACCGGGAGTGTTCTCAAAAACGTCTTCAGAACACCCCCATCTTGTTTATTTGCGAACATTTCAGGACACCGCAAGTGTTCTTAGGACACATTCAACTTGACAAAGAACAATACAGACAGCGTCCTCAGGACACCCCCTACGGACACTCCCCGGACACCGGGAGTGTTCTTAGAAGCGTCTTCAGAACACCACCATCTTGTTTATTTGCGAACATTTCAGGACACCGCGAGTGTTCTTAGGACACATTCAACTTGACAAAGAACAATACGGACAGCGTCCTCAGGACACCCCCTACGAACACTCCCCGGACACCGCGAGTTTTCTTAGAAGCGTCTTCAGAACACCACCATCTTGTTTATTTGCGAACATTTCAGTACACCGCGAGTGTTCTTAGGACACATTCAACTTGACAGAGAACAATACGGACAGCGTGCTCAGGACACCCCCTACGAACACTCCCCGGACACCGCGAGTGTTCTTAGAAGCGTCTTCAGAACACCCCCATTTTGTTTATTTGCGAACATTTCAGGACACCGCGAGTGTTCTTAGGACACATTCAACTTGACAGAGAACAATACGGACAGCGTCCTCAGGACACCCCCTACGAACACTCCCCGGACACCGCAAGTGTTCTTAGAAGCGTCTTCAGAACACCCCCATTTTGTTTATTTGCGAACATTTCAGGACACCGCGAGTGTTCTTAGGACACATTCAACTTGACAGAGAACAATACGGACAGCGTCCTCAGGACACCCCCTACGAACACTCCCCGGACACCGCAAGTGTTCTTAGAAGCGTCTTCAGAACACCCCCATTTTGTTTATTTGCGAACATTTCAGGACACCGCGAGTGTTCTTAGAACACATTCAACTTGACAGAGAACAATACGGACAGCGTCCTCAGAACACCCCCTACAAACATTTCAGGACACCGGGAGTGTTCTCAAAAACGTCTTCAGAACACCCCCATTTTGTTTATTTGCGAACATTTCAGGACACCGCGCGTGTTCTTAAAACACATTCAACTTGACAGAGAACAATACGGACAGCGTCCTCAGGACACCACCTACGAACACTCCCCGGACAACGCGAGTGTTCTTAGAACAGTTTCACTTTGCTTGCGAAAAAAACGGACACATATTGACTCCTTAGAACACCCCCTAGTCAGTTTATTTAGAACATTTCAGAACACCCGTGATGGCCGCAAACAAATCGAACACAGAAAGAACGTCTAACACATAAAAAACACAACTTTCATCCTATCTCATACACTCCCACCCTCCCCAAACACTCCTACACACCAACACACTCGACAAAATACACATTTTGAACAAAGTTTCACCGCGCTATCCGGGGACGTCCGCGAATCCAAGATGGCAGGCGCTACCGAAAAATCTGACGCGCTTCACGCTCCACGCCGTCCAATTAGCGAACACTTTGCATGTCCGCGAACATCACGCAAGACGATTGGCCAATCAGGACACTTTCCGCGGAGCGAACAGGGAAGTGTGTCCGCAAACCGAACACAGATATCACACATTTTTTTTTACCTACTTTTTGGTCATTTTAAAAATAACTACTGGACGGATTTTCACCAAATTTGCAAAAGCACGCTTTCGGGACCAAGCCGCTGCTCCTGGTCCAAATTTGGTGGAAATCCGTCCAGCGGTTTGGGCTGTAGCCGCGAGCACATTTTTTTTCCCATTCACTCTATGGAGAGTGAGTATAATGTATACAAATATGAGCATATAGAGGGAAGGTAGAGTAATAAAAATAAAACTATGAGAAAGTGCTGATAACCATAATGATTATCGGCATGCACAGAAAGGATTGCTCTCTTTCAAGCCTGTATCTTCCGCTATGTATATGTTTCATATGATGTGACTGGACCCTAAGTCTACAAATATAGTACCTTTTTCAATTTTTACTTCCTGACTGTTACTGAAGAAAACTATGTGGCTTCGATATGTCAGTAAAGGATAAAAAGGGAGAGCCAGCCATGTGATGTCATCAGTGATGTCATCAATGACATTTGTGATGTCATCTTTGATGTCCTGGGTGTTAGTGTTAGCAGTGCACGGTGGCGCGAGTTATGGTTGCTTATGTTACCATAACTGCCGAATTTCAGGGGTTTTTCGGTTTTACTTTGAGCCATAACGTCCCTTTAACAAAGTTTTTTCACTGAATTTCATAGGTTTTTAGTAGCACAACTTAACCATAATATCCCTGACTTCATATACATGTAACATAGAACATACTAACCCCCTCGTAGTGATTTTCATGTCCCAGGACTACCGCCATGTCCGCGGACACATCGAAAATCTTAGCGTGGTGAATGTAAATTTAAATAGTGTGCCCCATTTCCCCTGTGAAGTTGGCTCTTTGATGTCCTGGGTGTTAGTGTTAGCAGTGCACGGTGGCGCGAGTTATGGTTGCTTATGTTACCATAACTGCCGAATTTCAGGGGTTTTTCGGTTTTACTTTGAGCCATAACGTCCCTTTAACAAAGTTTTTTCACTGAATTTCATAGGTTCATAGTAGCGCAACTTAACCATAACGTCCCTTTAACAAAGTTTTTTCACTGAATTGCATAGGTTTTTAGTAGCACAACTTAACCATAATATCCCTGACTTCATATACATATAACATAGAACATACTAACCCCCTCGTAGTGATTTTCATGTCCGCGGACTACCGCTATGTCCGCGGACACATCGAAAATCTTAGCGTGGTGAATGTAAATTTAAATAGTGTGCCCCATTTCCCCTGTGAAGTTGGCTCTGAAAAGAGCCGTGTTTTTTTTTTTTTACAGATGCTTGACAGACACCTGTTATTTTGTATTTTTTTTCTTGTTTTTTTTTCTTACTTTACTCCTAAAATCTTCACATAACCTTCTCCAAAGCAACCCTTACATTCCAAAATAGAAAGGCATTTCCCGTTAAAGATAAAGAAATGCCATCTTCTTTAAAATTAACAGCATTACTGGCATCAATATTCTCATTGTTACAGAAGAACATACCAGCTCTAAGCATGAAGGCACACATGCCTCGGTTGATGACACACCTAGCAACAAAAAACTGAACTATTGTCCCATATTGCCCTAGGTAGTAATCCAGAAAAAATTACTTTTGCATTTGGAAGGATCTTCATTACTGCTTGAACCAAGCGTTCCAAATCAGCCAACAAAGTAGGGGCACTGACGTTGCCCAAATGGAAAGCACCATAGTGCAAAACTACCACATGCGGACTGTTCATCGTGGCCATATCCTCACAAACTTGTACAATTCCCTGTACATTGCAATCAGGCACACTGCTCCACACCACCTCCACTCACATCAAAGTTCTTTGCAACATGCCTGCATTCAGCGTACTGCTGTAAACCATGCACAAACATATCTCCGAGCACCAACATCCTGACTTTCTCCACTTCTGCCATCTTCACACACACACAGTCTCTTTCAACACAAATCCACAACCTCGACATCTGATTGGCTGATCCATACAGTCTTCTTTCCATGTTGGATTTCCTGGAAAAACCTGGATGTAGCACGCCCTGTCCACGAACAGTCGCGGTGTACGCGGACGTCATCCACTTTACTCTCTGTGCCATTCCCTCATTGCATACAGCTAAGCAATCACACAATACGAATAACGTCCTCAGAACAACCCCATTTTGTGATTTTTCAAACATTTCAGGACAATTATTATTTCATTATTCAACATATTAACATTACACATATTATACTTTCATCTTGTACTCTGCACACAATGCTATGTTTCTCCATTAGTAGCTCAGTATACTAGATAGAATCCCATAATACAATGCTATTTATATCAATGCATCGTTCAAAGCACTAATAACGGTATGATATTTATTGCAATATCCTTGACACTTTTTTCGAAACATTATAATAAAAATCCCTAGTACACAAATTCCATGAAAAGTACATACACACGTGATGTCATCAGTGATTTCATCAATGACATTTGTGATGTCATCTTTTGATGTCCTGGGTGTTAGTCTTAGCAGTGAACGGTGGTGGCGCCAGTTATTTTTCAAAGCTTACCATAACTTGCGATTTTCAGGGGTCTTTCGGCTGTACTTAGAACCATAAGGTCCTTTAAACAAACTTTTTTTAATATTATGCAAACAATATACAAACATGGCGTGCAAAAACCAACTTCTACAGATGGCTTTACACAGAATGTTGCAAAGTAAGATTTTATGCTCGTTTACAGTGAAGGTCAGCTGCTTCCATTTTTTTCTCGGGCCCCAGAGAGGCTCACGAAGCGGACTATAAGGTTGTATTGTGTTTTGACCTTGACAGACAGAGATTGTGATGAAAGACTTCTCTTGAAGGAGTGTTGCTAAAACGTAAGAGAAGATAAAGATGAAATTTCTGAAACGAAACCACTTTTATATATTATATCACTATGCGAAAGATCGTTGGCACACGCGGAGTCGTATTTTGGGACTGCACCACTCGTAGACAATGGAAATTGCAATTGTACTGTAAGTAACCCTTTAGATTACTTTATACCAAATATAATTACAATAGCGTAGCATTAAAGACCGCTCAAGTTGAACTTGTTCGTTGAAAGTGGCATAATGTTTTCTACCGCGCACTATCACCGCCGAATTGATCCCCTGTCGTTTAGAGGGCTCTGAAAAAGGCAGAAGACACAGGGTGGGTTAATAGAAATAATTTAACTGGTCTATAGGCGGTCAAGCGCTCTACTCGCTGTGCCACTTCACTGTAGCCTGTCAAGTGGCACAGCGAGTACAGCACTCGCTTTGACATCCGTGCACAGCTTGCTAATGCAAGTTTGAAACCCGGCAAGGCCAAACTCAGCCTTTCATCCTTCCGTGGTCGATAAATGAGCACCACACACCGTGGTTAATAATAAGCACCGCTTCGATACCTCACGGTTCTTAGCGCTATATGAATGGGAAAATATTATTATTTTATTATTAACATACTCTGTTGCACTATCTTCGATAGCAAATATTTTCACGCCCTAATAAATAAAATGAATATTTTTAATGAAGATCAGCTGGTGAGACTAATTTATGTTTTTTAAAACAGGTATGTGGCTCCATTTTGCCTATGTCACGATTTACAGACTCCAGCGGATGGGGTCTTCAACTGCCAGGTGCAGGTCCAAATATGCAACTTCATGACCCTCACCATTTTATGGGACAATCGCCAAGGACCAATATGCCCTTACGCAGTACTAGCGGCTACAAACAACATACCAACCAATAGGGTGGTCTAATGGCTCGTTGTTGGAGCAACCTTCCGATTATCAGAGCGACCATTTACTGCTTTTATCATAAACCAACAGCCTATCTACCGCAAAGGAACAACGCGTGGCTCCAAATAAACTTTTGCTGATCGACAACAGAGACAATAGCAAATCGCTGAATATTCACTAAACATTTCATGTGAAATAAATGTACTTTACCAAATGTACAATCCTGCTGTTTACTTTTAAACCACAGTTTCATATTCCGTATTGTGGCGCACTGAGTTGTAATCTGATCTAACACTTTCTGTACCGCAAAGGAACATCGCGTGTCTCAACATGAACTTTTGCGGATCGACAACAAAGACAAATGCAAATTGCTGAATATTCTCTAAACATTTGATGTCAAATAAATGTACTTTACAACATTTACAATCTTGCTGTTTGCTTTTAAATCACAGTTTCATATTCCGAATTGTGGCGCGCTGTGTTGTGACATAATGTGTGTTGTCTTATGGGTTCTGTGTAAAGTCGCGTAGTACTGGAGATGACTGGGCACGTTTCATTACGCACCCTGTAATGTCACGGAGAGAGGCGGGGAATATGAATGCTTTGATAATATCAGGCTTAGGGGCGGGAGATATGATTTAGTGTCGCAAAAGCAAGTCAGCCAGGTCAATAGCGCCAGTCATAGGATTATCACATAATGTCGGCGCACACCAGCCGGATTTATCGTTTCTTTAGTGGACAAAAAGTCGGTTGATGCCCCTAGGAAATTGTACTATTAGCGGACAAAAGGAGTGCTCTTAAAACACTTTCACCCTGACAACGAACAATACAAACAACGTTCTCAGAACACCCCCATTTTGTGTAATTGCAACCATTTCGGGACACTGCGAGTGTTCTTAGAACACATTCTACTAGACAGATTACAATACGGACAGCGTCCTGAGGACACCCCCAGTTTGTGTATTTACGAACAATTAAGTACACCGTGAGTGTTCATAGCTCATTTTTAGCTTCCTTGCGAACAAAAATGACACATACTCTGTCCTCTAAACACCCCACCATTTAGTTTATTTACAAAATGTCAGAACAGCCGTGTTCTCCGCGGACAAATCGAACGCAACAAAAACGTCTAGCACATAAAAAAACAAAACATTGAACCTATCTCATACTCCCCCACCCTCCCTAAACACTCTTACACACCAACACACGGCACCAAATACAATTTTTTATCCACGTTTCACTGCGCTGTACGCGGTCGACTGCGAATACAAGATGGCGGGCGCCACAGAAAATCTGATGCGCTCCACGCCCCTCGCCGTCCAATCAGCGAACACGTTGCATGTCCGCGGACATGACGCAAGGCCATGGGCCAATCGGGGTGCTGTCCGCGGAGCAAACAGGGAAGTCCGTCCGCGAAGCGAACGCAGATATCACTAATTTTTTTGCCTTACATTCTGGTCATTTTTAAAAAAACTACTGGACAGATTTACACCAAATTTACAAAAGTACGCTTTTGGGACCAGGCCGCCGCTCCTGCCGCAAATTTGGTGTAAATCCGTCCAGCGGTTTGGGCTGTAGCCGTGCGCAAAGTTTTTTCCCATTCAGTCTATGGGAAAAAAAAAAGTTTTGGGACCCCCCCTATAACTTTTCCCCCCCTGGACGAATCCTCACCAAACTTTGCAAAAAAATTCACAGTGACCCAAATACTTTTTTTGCAAAGTTTGGTGAGGGTCCGTCCAGGGAGAGCGAAGTTATGAGCCACCCAAAAAGTGCTCTTCCTATGGAAACAGCAACTTAACCAAAACTACATGGCCACTACAGTGGCCATGTAATATATATTTTTTTTAAGTATATCCCTTGGGGGCACTGGATATAAGTATAAATATGGACTGCAGAAAGGACACATTCTCTTGTGCGCCACACTACAAAGGAGTGCAGCAATCGTTTTTGTTGCATCAAAGGCTAGTAGAGAAAGAACTGTAAGCATATGAACACATGATAGTGCCCCACACTCATACCTGCTTTGAAAACATGATCAAGGCTGAGGCAATTTCACACCACATTCGGAGCGCACAGGAAGTTGTTTTGTGCGCATCAGTTGTCGGAACGTACAGACCTCTGGATCTGGACAGAGGGACAGGTAGCGTTGTGGTTTCAGATATCTATGCGTCACAGGGCACACCTGTGGGTAGCCATATAACCGTGATAAGTGGTCATAGTTTCGAAACCAATCCCACTTAATTAATCTATGGGTAAAGGCCCCCTTAACTATAAGGAACTCATCGCATCGTTAAAAATACGGTACCCAACTTATCAGATGGCAAGTTTCCTTAAATAGACTCACAAAAGGGGTCCTCAGATCCTGCGATATGTACCATGCCATATACTCACCCAATTTTGCCAATAACGGGCATAACGGGAAAACTGTGCCTTCAAGAATAGAACACCTCTTTGTTTTAAAAATAGAGCTTGCAAGGAGACCAGGCCCAACTCCAAGAGTACGTACTCAATGGAGGTGGAGCGAGGCAAGCCCAGCACATGGCGACAAGTTCTTCACTTTCCTTAATCTGTTCCAGGACCTTGGCTGCGATATGAGCTGGGACTGATTTTGCTAACTGCATTATGTAACTGGCGCCTATGCGCACTATTTCAGAATTGCCTGACTTCGACTAATATAAACATTGTGTTAAGAACAGTATCAATGTACATGTTTTTTTCTCAACATTCCTTTGTTTTAAAATGGACAAACACATCATCGAATCTTAGTGAATGCAAATGTATCTGTAGAAGTACTCATAACCAATCCTGATAGAGCAAAATGCAAAATGTATCAATTTGATTGAATAGAAACTAGAAGACTATGGTCCACATACAAACACTTCAGCACTGAACATTACGGTGAAAAAAGTTCAGAACTATGGACCCTTATCTCTGCAGATCGCCTTCACCAGATATTCGGAATTCCATAATGTGGCTGCGACTGAATCTGTGGCCTACACGAGATATGCTGCCTGAGCGCAAAATCATCAGTATGCAACACAATTTCTGTTGTTTCTGTCCGGATCGTACAGTAAAAGAAACGATGGAACATCTTATAGTGAACTGTTCGTTTTTAACTCAATCTAGAGCAAAACATTGCATTTAGCTTACTTCGGAAACATGCTGTTTGAAGTCAGGTGGCCAATGATTTTGTCTACATCCTCAATTAGCATCCGAATTGCTACCTGTAATTTCATCAGATCACTAGACCTACATGGCAGAAATAAACTGGAGATGTGTTCTGAGTCGGATATGTAATCCAGGTCTTGAAACTCTTTTTGGAAGTCTGAAATAATGAATTGATGTGTGATTGAATTTGCCGACAAAAGCTCTGGTCGTCTGTACAAAGTATCCATGTAACAATATACATTCTTAATGGATTATCTGTGAAATTGGAACATGATGTTTATGGTTGATTAGTTGTTCTTTTGTGCTTGATTTTCACATGATTATACTTGCCTGCCCTGAGTGCGTGTTAACTTTTGAAATTAATTTTATGCATTATGATACGAACAGAGAGACATTTTATATCATTAATTGTTCAATGAGTTTTATTAATTGTAAACATTATTGAAACGTTGATTAAGTTCAGCTAAATCAATAAAAAAAAAAAAGAAAAGATGTACCCTTCCATCACGTCTAGCCATTTTAAGTTTGTTACCACTAAGGCCTCTAAACCATACAAAATTGCTGGGCAGAACCACTGCTTTTAAAGAGGGGGCACACCCTCCAACAAAAACCCTGCATAGTTAGTAGCAGATGTATGTATTAATACGTGATTTGCCTATCCCGTCTGGTTTTGATTTCAACAACATTGCTATGATTACCACTGTTCGACATGACCACTCCCAAATATTTATAGGAGTCAGTGTAATCAATACTGCCCAGGCAGGTGTTCAAGTGGGATTTGTTCACTTTCCTTACAGAGACTAGCATGGTTTTGTTCTTTTTTTAAGTTTACAGACATTCCGTGCTCTCTTGCATAACACCCCAACTCGTTCATACATGATTTCATGCCTGTCAAAAACTGGCCAAAGACCACTAGGTTGTCTGCGTAAAGCATGGCGACAATGGCAGTTTTACCGATTTTAGGGGGACATTTAGCACTTTTCATCAGCTGGCCAGTAGATCAGAGATGTAGATGTTAAAAAGCAGAGGTGCAAGCATACAACCCTGCTTTACTCCCTTGTTTATTCTCAAAGACTTCAACAAATTCCCCTCATTGCTCAGGAAAATCTGGGCCGTAGTCTCTGAGTGTAGCGCCAGAGAGAGAACAGAGAGACATTTTATATCATTAATTGTTCAATGAGTTTTATTAATTGTAAACATTATTGAAACATTGATTAAGTTCAGCTAAATCAATAAAAAAAAGAAAAGAAGTACCCTTCCATCACGTCTAGCCATTTTAAGTTTGTTACCACTGAGTGTAGCGCCACAATAATCTTGAGTAGCCAGATAGGGCAACCTCACCCTCTGAGTTTACTCTATAAAATGAAGCGATTTACCAGATCGAATGCCGACCCAATGTCGACAAATGTGATATATATATAAGGGGATTGGTGCCTTTTAACCTGGCCAATTATATTTCCAATGATCGGATATTGTGCATCGTACTAGACTCGGGTCAGAACCCTGTTTGAAAGGGGTGCAGGATATTTTTTATCAGTGACCCAGGTCTGTAGATGTTCAAGTACATACGATGCAAATACTTTGCCAGTTATATCGAGAAGAGACAATAACCGATAACTCTCAGATCGCCTGATTTGAAAACTGGTACCAATATAGATTTTTTCCAGGACCAGGGGATCAGCCGTTCACTGAATATTTTTTTTAATTGGGTGCAGAAAAGATTGGCCCAAAGATGACTCTCCCCCTTCAAAACTGCTGCGGATAACCCATTAGGCCTCAGGGACCTTGAGCTCTTTACTTCAGAATATGGCTGTGAACATTACCTGGGCTAAAATAGAACTTCCAAACAAACGCACTACTGAGCGGCATTCTCCCACCACACACTGAGTCATACATCCTGTTTTCAACAAATTTTACCCAGGTTTTTGCAGCAATAGGACAACAGACAACACTCTCCACATATGCTGGGTTTTCCAAAGTTCATTGCTTCAATTATTTGTTGCCAGTTTGAAATGAGGCCCGTAAAACGTCTACTCTTTTTCCAATTTCTATATCGATTTTTTTAGACGTCGATTTATTGGACGTCAGGACTCACTCTGAAACATGTACAAGGAGTTTGGGTTCTTTTTTAGGTCCTGTAACTCCATGTGCATTAAGCATTTGGCCTTAATCATTGGAATGTTGTAGGAATGTGCATCTTTTTTGCCAGTCATTGTAATTCATTTCGAGTTCACCCATCCGTTTGTTTAGAGAATGAGGACAACCATGCTTCGAACTTATCAGATGAAGCCCGATGCAATACAAAATACGCAGTTTCAGCCTGCAACCGTAAAGTCCAGCAGGCCTTATATATGTTGTGCTCTGACCACACAACCCATGTGATTTGGAATCAACCCCTCCGGACCTCTAGAATGAACTTCTGGTCCCTCCATATACCACATAAGAGTAAGGGCTGCAAGGTCACTAGATGTCCTCCTGCAAACTGGAAGATCCCTAACTCTTTCAATCAGTGGGATGTTTCCATATAGGAAATCGAGATGGCCTTCGTTTGTCCCAAAAACCAAGTGGGGTTTCCCAGAATGTCACCTTGGGTTCTTCCATTTAAAATATCAAGTTTCCAGTCTATCAAAACCTCCAACCACCTGCGACCTCTCCCATTTACACCACCAAGAACCATTTTACTCTCAAATTCGATGGTCCCAAACCTGCCTGAGGACGAGCGATCCCTACACCTGGCGTTCAGGTCACCCCCCAATAACATGAAATCTTAGGATGGATCCTTAACCCAGTCAGCAATGATGGTATTGATGTAAATAAAAATGTCTCCAGTTACCAGATGTCCAGGGGGCTCATACACATTGAGTAATAGCAAGCAATTACTTTTGGGAGACACCTCCCAAGTTATTTCTACTAAGAGTATGTTATCATCCAGATCAGAGGGGAATATTTTATTAGATCTATAAGCCTAGTTAACTCCAAGTGATTAAACCACCGAACAGATGCCCTTTGGTGCCATTTTTCACCGGAGAATGATGTATTACGAATCCAACAATATGGAAATTGGCTATGAGCCACATTTCCTCCAGCATGAATGCAGCATGATTAAATAGATAATCTTCAGAGGAGCCTTTACCAAGGAAATGCGAATGGCCTCTGGTAAATACTCATTTTTGGAGATTTTGCCCGGCATTTCAGCATTGGGAAAGAAGGGGGCAAATGTTAACACAAGTAAGCACGTAGGAAATGGCAGAAAATACCAGGAGCAAGGGCAGAATTTTACAGTACCTATAGCGTTGGAGAAAAGATCTGCTCCTTTGATACAGGCTCAAAGATTCCTTTTGGCACAAGCTCTTAAATGCAGACACCAGTGACTCTGCTGGGACACAAAACAGGATTAGCACTACGTCCAGTCCAATTCTGCTTCCTGCAACCGGCGCAGCCCCAGGAGCATGACGAACATGAAAAACACTCCTTGCCAAACTCTGCGATTCTCTGCGTTTTCTGTTCTCTGCTCCAGCAATGAAAGGAAAGAAAGACACCTGCAGCCTTCAGCAATCACAAGTTCATGAAGAACACTCCTCCCCACACTCCTTTTTGTTCCATTCAGTTAAACTATACTTCACACAACCCACTTACCCTTTTACCAAGACATCAACTATGCCTAGATTATTTAGCAGAGTAACTCTGAAGTTAGGGAAAAGTTTCAACACTCTCAAGTTATCTGTTCTAGCCGCTAACTTTCCAGTTGATTGGACAGTACAGCAGTTTTCTGGCAGATAGATAATTTCATGCCATGTAATTCTAATTGCTCCATACATCTAAGAAGGGCAATAGCCTGCATTTCATTTTAAAGCATGTTTCATCAATGCTTCTAATGTGTTTACAATTTGCCAATATGTACATCAAGCACACCAACCACATATGGTTGGTGAGTCAACTGATGCATGTGTTAAGGACTATGTTTTTCCCTTCTGTTCTATTCAATTCCATGAGAGATGTAGCTTTTAGTAGTGATTCAGCGCCCTCAGGAAGCACACCACTCATAATGCTTTGTAGTATCTGGGCTTAGTTGGAGTCAGTGTCCTGCTACATATTTTGTATTGATTCCCTTTTCTGAAAGTTCAGTGAGAAAGTGACATTTCATATACTCCCAAGGTTTCAAAATATTCTTTGTGTGTTTCCTGATATCAATTTCTCATACCCAGTCTTCAGTACTTACTGATTTTCTAGGTGAATGAAAGCTAGCATTCATTTGGAAACCTTGCTTACCACATTTGTAAGGTGAGTATTTATTTATGAAAACTTCATCCAACTTCATGAGCTGCTTATGCAGATCATTTTTTATACTCTCATTTGTTTTGATGTTCACCCTGCAGTAGGGGGTTGGCCATATAATGGTAAGCCACCCAGGTTGTACCTGTTAATTTAGTGGATGTTACACCAATATTAGATTGCCTGTTACCTGTCTCTTGGTATAAGTATGTACGCAGGACCAGAATTTGAAAACCCTTGCAAGAACCAGCCTCACCACTAACATACAATGATAAATGGGGTCAGCATGCTGTGCACATGGATTTGTTTCTGAAATGCTGTGATACATATTGAATATCTTTTGACACTTCTTGGAGTATGGCATTTTCACCCTCAGCGTCATTCTAAATGAGTGGTTCCCTGAGTGCTGGTGGCTTCTTGCAGCATATGGCTAACTCCCTTCCAGAGTTTCTTATGCAATTTCATTAAAGATGTGTTCTTATTGGCAAAGTTCATTTTCTAACATTTATTTTTAGCACTTACATTTTTCACTGTTGATCATTTCAGCTCCTTCAAAAGCTGCTTGGAAAGTATTTACTCACCTTTCTGAACTCTTCTTCAGCTCACCAGGTTCTGAAAAAGTGTAGACAACCATGTAACAGAATTTCTTTTTGTTTGAATTCACGCTTTGGAATGTTTGACTGAACAGCTCACACTTTCAAATGCAATGTATTCAAGCTGCCTTTTCTACAGACACGCATATGTTGTTTGTGTAGAAATTAACAATCTCCTCCAAGAACAAGTTTTGAAAATCAGCACCTTTATTTTGTTAACATATGTGAATAAAGTTGGCTTTCAAGGTGTGTTTACTTTGTGGATTTACTACATCCAGATATTAATTTAATTTCACTTAATTTTCTTTATTCGAAAATAAAATTAGCAGTACATAAAACAACAAAATTGTGATACATATATCCCGTATCTAAACATAAGTAATACAGATTCACATGTAAAATACCCAACATCTCTATATATAAAACAAAGTTGTGTTTGTTTTTGGGTCTGTATATGGCGTTGATCTTGGGGACAAAATTCCTCATGAACAGTGAGGACTGGAGTCATGAATTTTGCATGGAATATTCTTTATGTCATTGCTGAATGAATGGAACTATTTCTAGCTCGATAGGTCATCCTTCCGAGAGAATAAATATTTTGTTTTTTCAGTATTATGTTTTGTGGTGTTTTGCGCGCCCTCTACAAGTAATTCGTAGAAAGTACACATCATTGCGCTGTCTGTGCTAAACAGTTTTTTTTTAAATCAAATTATTTTAGAGGAGAGTTAATGTGTCTTTCTTTTCATTGATTTGTTTTGCAATAAACTCGTTACTTTGCAATAAACTTGATACATGTTAATTTCACTAATTAATTGCACACCAAATGTTCAATTACCTCTGATTTAAATTTTCACATGAATATCATATTTATATATCATATTTGTATTCTTACTTTCATTATTTGCAGTGTGTGTTTAGCAGTGAAAATAGCCACCACTGCTAACGACAATGAAAATAATCAGAGTAAGCATACAATATGATGTTCATGTGAGAATTTAAATCGGAGATAAATAAAAATATGGGGTTCAATTATTTTGTGAAATTAACATGTATCCCATTTTTCCTTTGTGGCAAACACCAATATTTGTTCATCTTTTTTGTTGGAATATGAAAAGGAATATGACAATGGACATCCTGGGCAAAGCTGGGTACTTAAGCTAGTTGCTTTATGAAATAGTCATCAGGTAGCTTTCTTACTATACATCTATATCAGATACACATGCATTATACATTTCTGATACCCTTATTTGAAGCAAATAGTTAGTTGTGGATCTTCTTGTATGTCATGCTCTATAGGTGTACATGCTTACCCTTACCATGCCTGTATCCTCATCAGTAGATTTGAACAATACAATTGCTTCCCTTACAGTTATTATGCTCCTTTCTCTCAATAGTGGTTTTAGATAGAATGATCTTAATCTTGCGTAACCAATGCAAAAAAATTTAAAAGTATACCAGGGATTCCTTTCCCAATAGACAGGTTGGGCACAAATTACTAGTCCTGCGAATGGTAGTATTGCAAGTGGAATTTCATAAACAATAATCTAGCATAGGGGGGATCGATCAGGTCAATGTACCTTTTGCTTCCCAAACTGGATCTGTGGGATCAGTATTCGCTCACCAGCCTTAAACTTACACTGGCCATCACCATTTGCATTCTAGTCGTTGCCTCATATACCCCTTTTACAATACATTTTCCATTCCTATCTATTGAGTCCATAGTGGGTCACAGGTGCATTAGACCTAAATTTGATAGAGTGAATTGTGTGTACATGCACAATGGGACTGATGACCCTCGTGGCTGAGTGAATACATCTTGGGCTGCCTCCCTATATTTCATAAAGTGAGGTGACATTCAAGGTTGGATCCAATAGAGAACAGGTTTTACAGATAAATAATGCATAATACTCTTCTGTCCCAGCTCAGTTAGTAGCATGAACCTGGAGGTGTAAGATGTTAAAAACAACCCCCTTTTAAAAAATGTTTGCTCCAAGACTGCTAGTCTGGGATGGCTTGTATGCTGAAAACATCAAGAGCTGGGGGGAAGGCACCACCCCAGCAGCTTGATTTTTTATCAAGTTAGTGGTCCATGTGCAAGCGCTCATGAAGTCATTGCTGAGGTAGCAAAAATGATCCACTTGCTTAATAGCATTACCACAGATCTCAATGTTTAATCTTGAAATGTTTGATCTGTGATTAGTTCTACACATCATACTATTCAATTTCCTGATATCTAGCTCTAGCCCAAGTTCTTTACAACTCTTGTGGAAGAGATGTTCTTGTTTTTTTAACCCCAATTGGGACAGGGAAATAGGAATCACAGCATCTGTGTATGAGAGAATACCTATCTTATTGGTTCCCCGATTGGGCGTGCCAGTAGCAATTGCACACATCTTCTTTTCTATTTTGTTCACCAGGATGGAAAAGAGTGTTGGGGGCAGAACACACCCCTGTCTCACCCCCTATTAATATCCATGGGTTCAGTGGTATCACTTTCTAGTTTCCACCTGACAACTACTGCATTCTCATTGTATACAAATAAAATGGCTTTGCCTCTGCAAGCTTCCCCAGAGTCTGAGCCTAGAGACCCTGTCAAAAGCCGCCTTTAGATCTATGAATATACCATAGATATTCATTTTTCTAAGTATGACATTTTTCTGTAATAAAATGAAGAAGCACAAGCTCTGACCCACAATGATTAATCTTTGTTGGAATCCAGCCTGCTGGTGGCTGACGATATTCTCCTTTGTCATCCATTTCAGCAGGTGTTGTAATACAGCCTTTGCGTACATTTTCCCTGCTGCATCCATCAGAGAAATTGGCCGATAATTAGCAGGGATCTCCCTGAAACCTTTTTTAAATAGTGGCAGAATTTCTGCTGTGGTCCAAGAGTTGGGGGCCTCTCCTAGATTAGTGACAGTTTTAAATTTGTGGTCCAGATGGATCTGTGTGATTTGTCTGTTGCATAATTGTTCACCGCGGAATTGACCATAGTCAATTTCACTGAAAACCAATTTTGCTTCAGCCAAAATCAACTAATTCATGCCCCCCAATCCCAATACACCCCACTCTCTCCCACTTACCTTTTACGCACCTGCTTTCTTTCTGACCCTGCAACATCAGTTCCGTCTCTCCTACAGGGGTCAGATTCGAAGCCGCAAAGCCGGCTTTTCTTCTTCCCCCCCTCCCCTGCCTCTAATCCTCCAGAAACGGGGGACACCCCCGCTTCCCCCAACGGCAATTACTACCGAACATGGTGAGCTGGGGACACACCCGCAACCCCCACTCCCCATGTTTGGTTTTGATTAACCAATGTGATCAATTTAGGCCAGATGTACCACTCAATCAATTAAAATCGATCAAATTGGGTAATACTGTCCAGATGTCTAATTTGGCTCTGTATACATCAATTTATATTTTATCTGGCCCTGGGCCTTTGACACTCTTTCGGCTTCGGATGGCCACATTTGCTTCCTCTGATGAGAACGTCAAGGTTATATTTCTTTCAGTGCTGGTATTACAATAGTCACTTTGGGTTGTGATAGAGGGCTTTAAAAGGCTCCACCCAGATGTCTTCTTTCTGTAATGGCGCCATGCTAAATATTCCCATCTGCCGCAGAGTCTCTAATGTACTACTGCAGTTCGGTTATCACAAAGAGGCAATGATTGAGCTATAATCATTGATGTACTTTGAAGCATTTTCTCTCTTGATATTACATGTTGTTTGAGACACCCACCAGTAATGACATGTCTGGCAGCAGACATGAAACTGCTTACTTGATGTTTTGAGTTTAGTATCCGATTAATTTGGTGGAATGATAAGTATTATTATCAAATTAATATGATTCATTCTTATTTATTTATTTGTGTCTGTGGTTAATAAAAACCTTTACACATGTTAAAATGCAAATACATTTCATTAAAATGTTAATAGAAAACACAGTAATATAAAATAGTCATTTTAAAACAAGAAAAGGTGCACTGTGAACCAAAATTATAACCCACATTTAACAATTCATACCTTGAATGAGATCATATTGTCGCATAAAATTAGGGTGAAGAAAATGTGCATTACCTTTTGGTGTAAAATGTCTGATCAGGAGTTGCAAGTGAGAAAATTAAGGTCAAAAAAGATGATTCATTTATTGGGGAATTATTCGGGAGGTGGCCTTCTTCCCTACATAGAAGGCAGCACCTGATATAACAATAGATTCTGCTGAAATAATTGCAGCCAAAAACTGATTCTCTTTAATGTGTATTATGTTAGTTGCACAATTAGCATAACCTAATGTATACTCTCTCACTAGTTGGTTGCATTGAGTGAGACTATGTGCCTCATCACGAGTCTGGCAGTAACCCTTAAATGCGGCGGTAGCGCTATTACTGCCGCATTTAAGGGTCCGCCAAATCATGGCTTTGGCGGATTTCCCCCCAGCACTGAGCTGGGGGGAAATCTGCTGCAAAATTGCTGATTTTCGGCGCGATTACCGCTGGCAGGAAATCTGCCAGCGGTAATAGCGCAAATTTTCCCCATTGGACCCAATGGGGAATGAGGAATTCCCGAATGGGCCCTATGGGGAATGAGCAATAACCCTTCCACCAAACACGTGATCCGGTGCTAATAGCGCCGGGGGGTTTGGCGATAGGACTATTAGTGCTAGCGCTAATAGCGCCGGCGTTACCGCCCAACTCGTGATGAGGCCCCATGTCTTGAAGTTTCAATACTGGTCCCGCATAGTCAACATAACCTTTCCTTTCTATGTATCTGTGCACAGCGCCCTTTGTGCTCAAAAGTAGGTAAAATGTTATAACGGAGGCAAATAATACATCTTCTGATTTCTTTAGGGCAAATTTTAGAGGGTAAGTACAAGGGGCCCCAGGTCTAAAAGCTTGTGTGCTATTTATTTATTTATTTATTTATTTATTACATTTGTATAGCGCACAAACAGCCCTTGGGCATCAAGGTGCTGTTACTTGTGGGGTACTCAGTTACAGGATAGGTACATCTGGGAAATGCATTTACGCGTTGAACATTGATACATTAGGGTACATAGTCGATTTATAAATACATTTTGAGGTTTACCTGGCGATGCAGGTGATTATGGTGTACTTCAGGGGAACAGTGCAGTTTTCATGGCTTTACGGAATGCCATGAGGGAAACCTTGCCTCGAAGGGTAGGAGGTAGGGAGTTCCAGTGTGAGGGTGCAAGGTAGGGGAAGCTAGCACCCCCTGCTCTAGTTCTATTTACCATGGGCACGCAAAGCATGTTGGCGTAGGGTGTTCTAGTTGGCCTTGTGGAAGTGGAGGGGTGGATCCTTTGCGATAGGTAGTCAGGTGGATGCACTTATGGATCAATGTCAATGCCTTGAATATGATCCTTTCTTTTTCTTTTTATTAATTTGATTCAGCTGATAAATTAACTTAACACATTTTTTTCTTGTTACACTTTTAAGGTTTAAAAACTATCCATAAATTCACTTATCCTTTGACAATTGCAATTCACATTATTACATCTAAAACGTCATATGATTATAAAACAGCACACTCTTCTATCCCTTAATAAATCATCAATTTGTTAAAATTAAACCTGGAAATCCAATATTTATATCACATTCAATGCATACAAACAGTTTAAAGCAGCAATTCGTATTGATACTTTTTGACCTGAAAACAGTGTCCCCCAATACTCTTCTTTCGTCACTGTGCATTGGTTCTCAAATCGTTTCTTAAAATATACAGTGCAAAGTTCTATGAGCATTTCACAATCAATGAACAGATGCTTCAATGTTTCCTTAGTTTGTGCAAGCTTACAGAAGCGACAGATATTTTCGCAATCTTGGATGACCTTACATTGAGTTTGGATATCCTGAGAAGGCCAACGATTAAACCTAAATCTCATAAAATCATTTCGATGTTTGACTGAAGGTGACTTCTGCAAATAATTTTCGACCATACCATATTTTTTAATATGAAATGGATTGCAGTTGTAGTTTTTATGCTTCAGGCATTTCTCTCTGGTAGGGATCCAGTCTCTTTCAAACAATTTAGTCTTTACTCGTCATTGATTCTCTATCAGGAGTTGTATAGTGACTTCTATTTCACACAGGGACTGAATTACCAAATTCCTTCATTTATGGACAAAATGATGTTGAGAACTAAACATGGATTTAGCTATGATACTCAGTAACATTTCTGATTCTGTGGCTAATAAACATTTTCTAAATAGTGATATGAGTTGCCATTTATATCTAGTATATAGTGATATGAAGCCACATTCATGCCGAACCCACACCACCGGCACACACTTTGGTAACTTCAGAATATATCGCCAGTATCGTCCTTCAAATTTCTGGAATATTTGTTCGCTGAAAAGTGGCTTAGTTTCTGCACCATACAATAATATGGGAGTAACTTTTTGAAGGTGGACAGTAACAATTGAATCTAGGGTAAATGTCCCATATCATTTCATGATAATGGTTGATTGGGATATTGCTGTCTGCAATTTTCTATCTTGGTTGATCTCATAGTCTTTGCTGTGTTCATTACTACCAATCACTACCCCCAAGTATGTGTATTGATATACTTTCTCTAGCTTGACATTATTCAATGTCCATATTTGTGTACATCCATTTCTAACATTCTCATTGCAAATCATTGCCTTTGTCTTAGCCAAGTTGATTGTCAAAAGATTTCCCTCGACATAGGTTGACAATGCATTTAATAACCGCTGGAGCCTCTGAGGGGTTTTAGCCATAAGATCAGATCATCTGCATAAAAAAGAGCAGGGATCCGATGGTCATTAATTTTGGGTGCATCACTATTGATGTTCTCAAAGTAATCAAACATATCAAAAATGAAAACATGTAAAAGGGCTGATGCGAGGATGCATCCCTGCCTTAACACACGAAACGTAGGTATTTGCTCTGTTAGCTCACCCTGCAAGGATATGCAAATTCTGATCTTATTATCGGTATGCAATGCCTCAATCAGTTCACATAAATGTGCAGGACACTCTGCTTTTCTCAATTTATCAAATAATATCTGTTGCGATACAGAGTCAAATGCCGACTGAAAGTCGACAAAGACCATGTACAGTGATTGACCAGATGAAAAGTGGGCTTGTTGTATTGCAGTAATATTAAACAGATTGACCGAGGTTCCAAACCCTCACACAAATCCTGTTTGGAACCCATTTCGTTGCTGATAGTGTGAAGTCCATTCATTAAACTCACTCAAGATGATTCTTGAAAAAATCTTGCCTGGCGCAACAAGAAGGGAGATCAGTCTATAATTTGGGACTTGACCGATCGCCCTTCTTGAATATAGGTACTATAATTGAATGTCACCATGACTGGGGGGATGGTTCCAGATTTAAGTACTATAGCAAATATATTATACAATATTCTTGCCCATGCCTCTGTATTGTCTTTGGGCATTGGTTTATTGAGCCTGTCTGGGCCAGGTGCTCTTAGTGTCTAGATTTGTTGATAACATTTCAGAAGTCATTTTCATAAACTTTTAGCCGAAAGTGCGGGCTATGGCGTAAGCAATTAGAGGAGGTGTTATCTTTGGGACTCGCATATAATTCAGTATAGTGTTGAACCCACCTTTCATTGGTTACTCCATTTATTTGACCTGGTAACTTAATATTAGAGGGCGCCAAGTTGAGGTATCCCCAAGTTTGTGCTGAATTTTTACCACACGTTGCTCTTAGCATAGCCTCACCATCTTGTGGTACAAATGGGTTCTTCTTGCCAGTCCCCAGTTATTATATTGGCGTTTTAATGATTTTAATAGCCCGGCTCTTAATTGTCTAGGCTGTTGCAATACCAACAGTCTCTGCCGTCTCGATTTCGATTTACGATCTGGGGTAGCTACATCAAAGGCATGAGTTTTCTTATAGTGAGTACCTGTTTGTGTTTTAACCTGGATCTTAAACATTTGAAGTGCATTTACATAGTTGTTGTTCACTATTAATTGTTGTTGGTTATGCAAATTCTGATTCTCAGTTAAGTTCTCATTCAACTGGTAAAGTGTCTGCATATTCCATTTAAACCGTGTTTTTGAATTATTAACTTGCAGAGCACCCTGATATTGTTTGCACTTTCTCAGATAATTTTCACCCTATAAGATCCATCAAAATGACAGTAGATTATGATCACTACTATTCTGTTCACGAACTTTGAATACTTCAATTTGATCAAAGGTTCTTGAATCCACATATACACAGTTTATTGTGGATTTGCTAACCCTGTGAGCCCATGTATGGGCAGTAGGCACATCTCCTTCAATTGCCCCATTCAACATATACATATGGTGTCCTTCCATGAGCGATGCCCACCTGATCAGTGCTGCTGGTTTTGACCTTCTATTGTCATTTAGGCGTTACAAGTTAATATCACCAGCTATGATGACATTCGTAATGCCTAGAGTGTTTGTACAGTTGACAATATCTCTTCCAAATCACCAAATAATTTATTATCAGATATAGCCATGGGATTTCTGTATATATTTATTATTGCCATGGCTCGACCATATCCCACAATCTTAGATAATTGTATATGATTGTTGGGGGATGCCCAGGATTGCAATTTCAAACCTCTCCCATTCTTTATAGCTATCATGAGGCCTGAAATAGGTCTGCCTTTCTGTTTTTTAAGGGCCGCTATAGGGTCAATTTCATGATTGTTCCAGAGAGGGAGTTCTACCAACCAAGTTTCCTGAAACATCACTACATCATAAAAGTCAATACATTCTGCGCTTTCACTGATCAAGTGAGCATGCCCCCGGGTGTTCCAACATGCAAAATGTATCTCTCTACTTGCATCACTTGAAAGCAATACTCACTTTGGATATTTACTCCATCGCTCAACTGTGCATCTAGGGTCACTCAGTTGGGTGTGATTGTCTGATCGAAAGACATTATTAGGTCTAAGGTTTTGCATCCCATTCTTTATATTGGGTATATTTTAATTATCCCCTGCAGGATTAAATGTTGTTGGTTCGTGTGCAATGAGAAATCCCATTGCAAACAAATCCAATGTTGCTAACCAAATGGTGTTTTTTTACCACTCCTGAGGGTATCCAGAGCCTCACTATAGATCAATCTTGATCATCTACGAATTCCACCTGTTCAATATCAAATGAAGACATATCTTCTAACTTTTTCATGTCTGAGAATATAGGACAGCATTTCATGATCAATCAATGACATTGATTAAGGTGCTTTGTATTGCCACAATTGTCCATCTTAAATTCTTTAGCAGGTGTGAATTTAGGGGGCAATACTTGACTATTAAGCACCATGCAATCATGGGCGTCAACAGTCTGATTATTAGCTTGTTGACAGTCATCTGTAGGCGCTGTCTTATTCATTATGTTTGGGGAATCGACTGCATCTAAATTGTGGGCTTTAGCTTGTAAATACTCTTCAATTGATTTGCAAATTTTGACTTCCAATTGCGGCAGACAACTATCTTTTAGTGCTGAAGTCAGCTTTTCATTGCCCGAGTTCTTTAAATTGGGAATTAGTTGTTTGGTAAGAGCAGTTTGAAAAGTTGTAAATTATTTTTTTTAGACTGTTCATCTTCAATCAAAGTGACTAATTCATCTAACGGAGGATGAGAGATTAGTGTTTTAGCAGAGTCATTTGGTCTTTCCTTATTGAAACTTATCCTAGATATATATATCACCACTATTGCCATGCTGGATTTTTTACTCTGGGTTTTTGGAATCTGTATTCTCCAGACAAATTGTTTTACTTTTGAAGTGGTGGTTACTTTCGAAGTTTTTTCTTTTTTAGTTTTCTTACTCTTTTGTGTTGTTTTTATCTGCTCTTGCTGTCGTTCTGTTTTATTGTCTTTAATCTGTTTCGTGAAATTTGAATGAGGGGAAAAGATGTTTTAGAAGCACTGGGCTGATCCATTCCAGATCTGCATGATGCTCGGTTGGCGTACCTCTTCGGGAAGATCCACTCGAGCATCTTCAGATTCCAGCTCTTCTGAAATAATATAAAAAATCGAGGGAAGGGCAACTACTGGCTTTTTCTGATGCAGCATTACTGGGAGTGCCGCAGGATTCAAATTAAGCTCAGTCCAGCAATGACTCTAGAGGACCAGTTCTCTTTTATCTTTTCATCTATTTCACTTTTTGGCAACTTCCTCATCCGACTCACAAATTGAACAATTGGAGTTGCCTGTTTGTTAATTTTATCATCCATTACTTCAGATAATTTAACCAGTGATTGTATTGTGGGGTGCATAGCCATCAGCGTAATCTCAATTAAGGAGGGTTGTGTTAGGACCTCTTTACTAATATGATCTGCCACTTCCGCTACTGTGCTACTTTCTTTATTCCCACGAGGAGTCATTTATATAAAATATGACACCAGTGAGTCACATTTAATTGTTTCAAACATATCCGAAGTTTGTGAAAAAGAATTCACTTCACGGTTGCTATGACGGCTACTAGACTACAGTGTCACAATTACGGGCTTATTAACTCCTTAAGTGCCAAGGACGAGGTATCTCGTCCTTGACATTACCTCCAGGTTGCCAAGGATGAGATAGCTTGTCCTTTTTGGCACTTTGTATGAGTGATCCCTGCAAGGCAGGGATCGCTCAAAACTGTAATCCAACCCCCGGGCTATGTGAGGGGGGGTTACCCCTCACTGCCAGGGGGTTGGATTACCTTCAATTTCTGCGTAATGTGTGCCAACCTGAAAGTGAAAGTAATTTCACTGCAACAGCCATTTTCGGCTGCCGCGGTGAAGGGAGAATGTAAGTGCCCTTATCCCTCTGCCTCGATCTCCAGCTATATTTCAAGCCGGAGATCGAGGCAGATGTCATTGGAAAGTGGAGATTCTCCCCTTTCCAACGACACCATTTGTGTAAGCATTGCTGCTCACGGATCGGGCACAGAGCGCTCGATCCGGGGGCAGCAATGTCACTAGACTACCAGGGATCTGTTACATAGGTGGGGGGAGGGGGATTGGGGGGAGCTTACTAGGTAAGCGGCCCCCTTCCACTGAGGTGCCAAAGCATGGGGCCACAGGTTTGGAGACCCCTGGGGGCAGATGGGTGATCATCTGCCCCTGGGGGGGTATTGGGATGAAAAAAATTATAATAATCAAAGGAAATGGGGAGGAGGGAGGGGGTTGGGGACCACTAGCCACCATGGATTTTTGAAAGGGTGGTGTTATTGGAAAGGGGAGATTCTCCCCTTTCCAATGGCACCATTTGTGTAAGCATTGCTGCTTACGGATCCGGCGCAGAGTGCTCGATCCGTGGGCAGCAATGCCACTAGACCACCAGGGATGTGTTACAGAGGCAGGGGGAGGGGGGCAGCTTACTAGGTAAGTGGCCCCCTCCCCCCAAATCCCCAAAGCAGGGGGCCACAGGTGTGGAGACCCCTGGGGGCAGATGGGTGATCATCTGCCCGGGGGGTGTATTGAGATGAAAAAAAATATATAATGGAAGGAAAGGGGGAGGGGGGAGGGGGTTGGGGACCACTAGCCACCACAGATTTTTTTTAGGACATAAATGGGTGAGGGCTCTCTCTCTCTGCCACCCCAAGTGGAAAGGGGGGCACTCCTTGCAGCCCTCCCTGGGGGCAGATTTGTGCCTCCAGGGAGCAGTACATGAGGTGGCCCCCCCTTCCAAATGGGGGTGGGAGGGTCACCAGGAAAGTGTGCGCAGGCCCCCCAAAGGATGGGGCCTGCAGTTTAGGGCCCCCCTGGGGCAGATGGGTGCCTATATGCCCCTATCTGCCCCTAGGGAATGGGCACAAAGAATGAAAAAAAAATCTTGGTTGGTTATGGGGGCTAACCCCAAGTCTTTTCCGACAGCTGAATTTCAGGATTTTTTCTGAAGCGCACACCATACAGATATGGGCCTAGGGCGTCCAAGCCACCAAGGAAAACTGGGAACCCCATGCATTTTTGAAAAGAGTCTACCCGTGAGAATCGACAGAGGTCTGACTTGCGCAAATCGGCCCAAATCTTTTTACCCAGAACCACCAGCAAAGTCCAAATTTGGGGGGGGGGAAGACAATTTCTTCACATTTCACTCTGCTCACCCACTGAAATACGCCGCCAACAACACATGGCCTACTGTCCCGCATTCCCACAGGTGTCCTGACAAAAATGGTACCTCACATGTGTGGGTGCACCTACCTGGGCGCCAAGGGGAAAGCCTAAAACACGGCTAACCCCAGGTCTTTCGGCACAGCATAATTTCAGGAATTCTGCGCATGTGCACACCATCAAGAGGACACCCGTGGAAATGCACAGAGGTCTGAATTGCGCAAAGCGGCCCAGAATTTATTAACCACAATGTGTGATGTTCCCTTGGTTGGGGGGTTCTGGGTAATAAATTCTGTTCTGCTTCGCGCAAGTCAGACCTCTGTGCGTGCCCACGGGTGTCCTCTTTTCAGAAATGCATTGGCTTTCCAGTTTTCCTTGGTAGCTTGGACACCCTAGGCCCAAATCTGTATGGTGTGCACATGAGTCAAAATCCTGCAATCCTGCTGTGCAAAAAGAGTTGGGGCTACTCGTGTTTTCGGCTTCACCCTTTGCATCCCGGTAGGTACACCCACACATGTGAGGTACCTTTTTCATGGGGACACCTGTGGGAATGTGGGAAGGTAGACCATGTGGCGTTGTCACCGTATTTCGGTGGGTGAACAGAGTGAAATGTCTGAAAATTGTTTTTTTTCAACAAAGTTTGGACTTTGAGAGGGATTGTGGGTAATACATTCTGCTGCGATGCGCGCAAAGCAGACTTCTGTGGATTCCCACGGGTGTCCTCTTTTAGGAAATGCATGGGGTTCCGTTTTCCTTGCTGGCTTCAACACACTATGCCCAAATCTGTAGGTTGCCACATGAACAAAATGTGCTGTGCTGAAAGGCTTGGGGTTACCAGTGGGTTAGCCTTTTCCTTTTGCGCCCAGGTAGGTGCATCCACACATGTGAGGTACCGTTTTCATTGGGACACGTGTGGGAATACGGGAAGGTAGGTCATGTGTTGTTGGCGGCCTGTTTCGGTGAGTGAGCTGAGTGAAATGTGCAGACATTCGTTTTTTTGCCACATTTTGGACTTTGCTGGGGTTTCTGGGTAATAAATTCTGGGCCAATTTGCGCAAGTTAGACCTCTGCGGATTCCCACAGTTGTCTTTTTTTCGCAAATGCCTGGGGTTCTCTGTTTTCCATGGTGGCTTGGACACCCTAGGCCCATTTCTGTATGTTGTGCCCTTCTGAAAAAATCCTGAAATTCAGCTTTCGGAAAAGACTTGGGGTTAGCTGTGTTTTAGGCTTTCCTCTGGTGCCCAGGTAGGTGCACCCGCACATTTCAGGTACCATTTTCATCAGGACACGTGTGGGAACGCATACAGGTAGGCCATGTGTTTTTGGCGGTGTGTTTCGGTGGTGAGCCGATCTAAATGTGCAGAAATTGTTTTTTTTTCGCCACATTTCGGACTTAACCGTGGTTTCTGGGTAATAAATTCTGGGCCGATTTGTGTAAATCAGGCCTCTGCTGATTCCCACGGGTGTCCTCATTTCGGAAATGCATGGGGTTCCCTGTTTTCACTGGTGGCTTGGACACCCTAGGCCCATATCTGTATGGTGTGCCCTTCTGAAAGAATCCTAAAATTCAGTTGTCGGAAAATATTTGGGGTTAGCTGTGTTTTAGGCTTTCCCTTGGTCCCCAGGTAGGTTAACCCACTCATGTGAGGTATCGTTTTCATCGGGACACGTGTGGGAACGCAGGAAGGTAGGCCATGTGTTGTTGGTGGTGTGTTTCGATGGATGACCCGAGTGAAATATGCGGAGGTACTGTTTTCATCGGGACACATGTGGAAATGCGGGAAGATACGACATGTGTTGTGTTTACATGGTTTTCATAACGTTTTGACCCATTTGCTGGTGGCCTTTGTCACACAACCCTTTTATTTCCCAAATATGCCCTACATTTAGTCGCTGCTTTAGGCACGATACACTTTTGGAACCTGCACAAGTCACCTACCCTTGAAAAGGTCTACCCGTGCTCTTTCAAAAAATGTATACTTGCCATTCCTCACCACATTGGTTTCCCTGATATACACATGCTAAGTAGGTCTGTTCAGGTAGTAAGCATAAAACTCCTATGGCTCAGTGATTGGCTTGTGGTAATGCTTGTTTTGTGAAACACTACAAAAATGTGTGATTTCCTAACTGCAAGAGTCGGGGGAATGTAGCGGAGCATTGTGTTTCTCAAAATTCATAGAAGCCATTGCCGTACCAAGCCAACCATGTCCACCACATACCTTTTTTTCAGTCATTTTTCTGCTTTTTCCCCAAACTATGGAATTTTTCCCTACCTAGTTGTTGCCTGACCTGCGCAAATCACCCCTTCCTAAACTTGGAATTTTGACTACTTTTCAGAATGTATGCCTTTCTGTCCCCCAATTTGTCTTTCCTACCCTTTTCTTCCACTCCGTCCACGCATGTCCTATTGGCAAAAATTGGCAAAATCGCCTACCTCTCACAAAACGGTTGATAACCACATCAACATATATTTTTTTTGTTTCCACTTTTCCACTCCCCCTGTTTTTGAAAGCCAGGAAATTGGGGAATTCTGCACAGCAAACCACTTGTTCCTAGCTCATACAAGGAAAAAACCACAGGATTCTTTGTACATCATTTTATTGTCATTTTCTGAAAAAACCCAAAATGTTTGCCCTTTTTGGTTATTTCCTATCACCCCCTTACAGAAACCTAGGATTCCTGGGTGGCATTATGGCCGCCTACATATGGGAAAAAAAGGGGCCAAATTTGGCCGTGATATCTCATGCAACAAAAAAGTTACAAGGCATTGAATGTCGACATACCAAAATCACCAAAAAAGGCCTTGGCACAGGGGGAAAACCCCTGGCACTTAAAGGGTTAATAGTCAATGTTTTGTCATACTTTAGTACAAGAGTTTCATCTTGTATGCTCACATGTATCACAGAGTGATCAGGGACATCTATAATTGGGGGCTCGTTTGACAGGAATACATCTTGCATAACGGTTTCAGTAATTGGATTAGTGTTAGATTTATTTATAATCTGTTCTATTGTGGTTTCAATCCTAGCCAGTGCATTTGCACTATCGATTGCTGTTCTGAGTACCGAATCAGTGATAGTGTATAGCATTATTGGTGTAGGAGTGTTATCATTTGTTTATGTAGAACACAACTCAGGGGATTTTATAGCAGTCGGTGTGCTGAATTACTCAGACTCCGATAGAGTAGAATTTATAGCGTTCCGTACTGTGCAAAACTCACAGATGTCAACATTAGATGGTTTTGAGTTTAGCATGTCAAATGCTTCCTTATTCTTTTTTGCGGACACTTTTGCCGCTGTGACTTTTGGCGAGATCCCCATCGGTAAAGTGGAGGCTCTCGTGACAATAGTTCTTGCTGACATGCTGAGTACACTTCAAGAATTGTAATAGTGTATATATCGAATAATAACACCTTTCACTGTGAATTTAACACTAAACACACTCTAAAATACCAATTATGAATACCTGTGCCACTCGCTGCTGGCACCGCAGCGAAGCAGCAAAGCAGCCTACCTCAAGACTTCCTCACGACTTCACGAATGCGCGCGTGCAATGCGCGTGTTCGTGGAGGTTATAAGAAGTGAGGTAGGTGGTCTGCGTGTCAGTGGGCGGCAATTCTCAGCAGAGAAAATAAGGTCAATTCACCTAAAAACAACACCAAAGTGCGGCAGTAGCACCAGGGAAAACAAGGTCAATCCACTCCCAAAACAGCGCCAAAGCGCAGCAGTAGTTCCAGCAGTAGTTCAATGTGATCAGGACTGTCCTCTCAATACACTTACTCACGACTTCACAAATGCAACTTCACAAATCCTTTCTTTTATTGGGAGCCAGTGGGATGATTTTCTGGCTGCCGTAATGTGTTCTCTTTTGAAGATGCCTTGGGTTGTGCAGAGTGCATTATTCTGTATGACTTGTAGTCCTTCCAGGTTTTTTGTGGATCCCCCTAAGAAAAGTACATTACAATAGTCTAGCCTTGAGCAGTAATGGCTCTGGCTATGTTGGTGCAGTTCTCTTTGGAGAGAAAAGGCCTAGCTGCGTTAATGAGTTTAGCATGGTAAGCCGCAGAGGAGGCGATTGCATTGACTTGTCTATTCATGGATAGGTTAAAATCCAGATAGACTCCGAGGATTTTGACTGAGTCAGAAACTGGGATTTTAATAGAGTCAATAGTGAAGTGGTTGAACTGTGTGTCAAGGTTTTTAAGAGTGTCAGAGGAGCCTACCAGGAGGAGTTCTGTCTTGTAAGAGTTGAGGCATAGTCCATTGGCTGCCATCCATGCCTGGATGGTGTTGTAGATCTTGTTGAGAGTAGTGAAGTCTGTGTCATAGTGCCGTTAAGGGTGAACAGGATCTGGGTATCGTCCGCGTAGTTGGTGTAAAAGATACCCAGTGCATCAAGGATGAGGAAAAGTGGGTGAGTAAAGATGTTGTAGTGAGTGGGAGAGAATAAGGTTCCTTGCAGTACTCCACATAGCATTATTGTGGGTGAGGCGGAGGCCAGGTCGGAGAATACTTGCATGGTCCTGTCTTGCAAGAAGCAGGTGATCCAGGCCGTGGCGTCAGGGGAGAATTTAGCCATGGAAGAGAGCTGGTGGCATAGGATGTTGTGGTCTATGAGGTAAAATGCTGCAGAGAGGTCAAGAAGTAAGAGTAGGGGTGGTTTACCTAGGTCTCTGGCATCGTCCATCTGGTTTTTCAGGTGCAGTATGGCAGTTTCAGTCCCATGCCTTGGGCAAAAACGAGATTGATGTAGCCCTAGGAGCTTGTTTTCTTTGATGAAGTGCGCCTGAAGATAGGCTGTTTTGTCCAATATCTTGAGTAAGAATGGGACGGTGATGATGGGCCTGTAGTTGTTTGGAGAGGCAGGGTCAAGCGTAGGATTTTTTAAGAGGAGGCAGACTCAGGCTTCCTTGAGGCAGGAAAGGACTTTCCCTGTGGCAAAAGAGGAGTTAACAAAGGCTGACAGGAAAGGTGCGAGGTTATCAGCACAGTCCTTAATAATTGCGGCAGGGCAGGAGTCACCCTTGCAGTTGGATGGCTTTATGGTTCTCATGAGGTTGATCATGTCATGCTCCTGTATGGCCTTGAATGAGAATAGCAGGGAGGAGTCCAGGGAGGGAAAAGGGGTGGGAGTGGGAGCATTAGTGGATTGTATTTTGGTTTGGAGGGAGCTCAACTTGCTATGTCCCTTATACATGGTACAATTAGATAAATAATCAATATTCATGCAACGTTCATATTGTTTTGCTTTCCTCTTAATGTTAGTCATTCTATTAGGATTGAGTAAAGTCTCTCCCAAATCCATATTAAGTTGCTCAAGAAATTTCTTGATGGTTTCTTTCAGGTTAACTAGAAAGAAATGATTGCTGTTTTTATTATATTGTCCCACCAAGAGTCCATAAATTGATTTTTCTTCCGTCGACGTTAGCATGAGGGTAAAATAAAGACCACATTTGTGTATCAGTCATATTGTTCTAATTGATGTAATACCAAGCGCCATAGAGAACATTCTGTGGACCACTCAAAATGGTGCGGATAACCTATGGCTCAAGTTCATCAATTTGCTCTAATTTACATTCTGGGTTAGTTGATAGACCATAAACAATGCTAGGAACAATACTGATGGTATACACCTTTAGAAAACCCTCAATATTATTGCCACCTTTCTTATACATAATGCTCCGAAGTAGAATCCATTTTATTTACAACCTTCAGTCATCTATTAGTGCAATAAAAATCGTTGCAGGGAGCATTCTTAATAGGGACACCCAGATAATTAAGTGTGTAGCACCTCCAATTTGGTACCATTAATGTACCTGGCTGGTATGCCTGTTTTCGTTTTATGACCAAATATTAATATTTTAGTTTTTGATCTATTTGAATTTTTTGTGTGCATATTCTGCTAGTGCATTGAGTGATTTTTGTAGTGATTAATGATTAATAATAAGTGATCATTCATGATTATTATGATTAATAATAAGTGCCATCAAAGATTTCATTGGAATGCAGTGGATGGATTGTGTAGCCATCATATATGTCACCCATAGCATTAGCATTGGTTTATTCAAATTGATCATTTAGATGAATTTCTTCTGAGGTCTGTGAACAGGTATGTATTCACCAACATTTAATTCACTCTACATTCATTGTGCTCTTTTAGATATTGTTGAAAATTGGAAAGATCAAATAGTTCTTGCCAAATCTTGTTGACAGTATACGAATAGCCAACTGACAACCATCACCAAGAGTTTCAACATTTTCTTTGAGATGAAGTGGTAAACATACGACATTACCACGGATGCAACAGATGTTCAGAAAGGGCCAATTTAGCAGTTTTCAGATGTAAACGAATGTTGGCGTGTAGGCCTGTACATTAGAATTACGATGCTCTCTTAACAATTTAAATATTGAATATCATTTGGAAGGGAATATAGGGCTAAGTTATTACTTACATATTGTAAGGCTGTGATTCCAAACAAGTTAATTTTAGTAATAGGTGCAAAACCAGAATAGTGCTGTCAGTTCATACTTGTATTTTGCTGAAAAGTGCAAGGCCAATAGACACCACATACTATGTTCTTTGTCCTTAACCTTTTTAGACCGATCCACTTAATGTGCACTTGTTGCACAGTATGGAAAAACACATGTTTTGTTTGGAAAAAAGTTTTGCTAAAAGATCATTTGGTCAATGTTCCATTTGATAGGTTTCCGTGGTTGTATTATGTGAGTAGTAAACCTGGTGAATTAGGTATGGGTAATTTGTTTGATGAATTCGATTTGATTCCTTTGCGTGCCAAGCACAGGTTATGGAACTGCTATATCAGCGCAGGTTTATATATTATAGATTTAGAATCTTAGCTGTATGAGAAATGCACAGTTAAAATGTATCCCTCAATTGTGTAGTTTGGGAACTCTGGGCTAGCTCCTATGGACTCCAGCTCTAAGACATCGAGTTACCTACCCCTTTTAGGTTGGGTGCATTGCCTTTATATAACCAACAAACTAGGTGGGTAAGGCAGATACAATTGACAAAATCATGCAAAGAGGCAGCATTTGAAACCATTTTACTGCTTTGAGTTGTATACTCATGCAAGGAGACCTATTATCCCCCAGGCATGCACAAACAAAGGAACATTATATTTTGGACTGGCCTTGCAGCTAATGCTAGCCGGAGGTCCTGTTAAATGCTACATAGGGGCATCTTTTCAATCCAGAGGTCTAAATACTAGGAATCAGTACCTTAAAGATGAGCGATTTTCCTAAATATTTGTGACTAAAGATGGTGTTGTATTTGATGATTTAAACTGGATATTTGATTTTATTGTATTTTATTACTAGCTACCCGATTCATTTGAAAAATGCACTACAAGAAATGTATTTTCAGCCATTAATAGCTTATTTTGTGACAGACATGTGCTCTCCTGCCATTTTAAAGAGTGGTATTGTCGTATACCTCTTCTTTAACACAAGTGGAATTCTTCAGCATTGTCTACATGTCTGAGTAGTTCTTAAACTGTTCCTATCAGCAAACTGTTGTTTAACTTGAGCAGATCAAGACCTCAAGTCTAAACACAGTACTGTTTTTTAGGCAGTAGTGGTCATTTTAGCGTGAGGTGCTGCCAGCATCTTTATATGATTAAACAGGGTTTTTAAGAAGTACCTTTGGAAAGACAGCCCAAAGAATGTCCACATAGGCTGCATATGGGTGAAGAGTGCAATGATCCTTGTTCTAGAGAATGCTAATTGTACTTGTGTCCTTTCCTTTTAAATATTGTTTTAAGTAGAGTCTCATTTATTTGAACTACTGTGGACAAACATTACTTTGTGTTCTGTACTGCCATTTGTATATTGTAGGAAGTTGCTATTCAGGGTGAGCGTTTATGTAAATTTCTGTTAGATGTACCTACAGAATTATAGTTTCTGTTTCAATCATTCCTCCATTGGCCTCTTCCTAACTTCTGTCATCAATAGCCATAAACATTGTTTTTGATTACTGTTCATGGTAACATTCTTGATATAGATAGTGTGAAAAAAGTCGCTCTTGCAAAAGGTACAGAAAGTGCCTATGTTAATGCTCCACATATTTTTCATTCTCTTTTCAAGCTTTGTGAATAGTTTTAATAAATGTTTCAGTCTTTTCAGAATGAGAATTAGGTGTTTTAGCTTTATTTTGAATATACTCTTAATTCTAATAACAATTTAGGCTGATAATTCATACGTTTATATCATGAATCGTTCACTGTTTTAGCACGTTATTAAGAACGTGATGGCAGAATATTAGTCTTGGAAGTTGCTTCTTGCAATGGCATACTTTGAGCACAATTTCAGTGGCAAATGTTCCATTTGGTTTGTTTTGGGTTCTCATTTGTTGAGTGAGCTGTTCTTGCAGACAGCTCTTATGATTTACTTATTTGATTAGGTCGGCACATGTCCATTTTTCTAAGAGGGCAAATCCACATTGTACAAGGTGACCTGAGTATGGTCCCTGGCCGACTACATTTTCAACAAATGATTGGAAGGGGGATGGGCGTAGGGTAGAACAACTGATTTCCCTGCATGCATTTTGTTTGCGCTATTTTCTCCTTTAGTGGGATTTGGATAGCATTCTTGTATTCTGTTTGAGAAATCTGAAAATATTTGTATCAGTATACTTTCTTTTCTTTTAATAGATTGTTCACAATTTATATTTCTGGAGCGGTTACATATACGGTGTTTTGATGTGGATCTGGACATAAAGCAAATGGCATTGTAGGCTATCTAGTATAACAACTGAGATATGGATAAGAAGAACAGGAATATTAATGTTTAGTACAGAATTTGGAGTGGCCACCTCCAAAAAGAATATTAATCAACTAGAGGTAGACATTAGCATGGATACTTAGTGATTGCATGATGAGAGTGTATGCTGAGGTGTGATGGCAGAACACAAAAGGAAATAAACAGTTAATGGAGTTATTTGTAAGAATATGTACGCCTTTACTCATTTTGTATAACTATGATATAGTTGGTAGAGAAAATAGGTTATTAGGTGTTTTGCTTTTCCTAGAGAAATAATAAGTCAACAGAATAGGACAGCTCCCTTTGAAAAATTAGGGTAGTGGTTGTCTTGTGTTATACATATGGAAAACGTTTGATCAAACTATAAAGAGTTACAGAACAGCCTTTATCCCATGCAAACAATATTTTATTTTTTGATTTCTCTACTATAAAGAACATTGGGAAACATGGAGTGAAAGCTCAGCAAGGAGATATAGGCAACATACATGTAAAAGTAAAATCTGTGTTTAAATGATTAGATTACCTGCAGTAAGCAAAAATAAGTGGTGTATGCTGGAAAGGAAGCAGTTTGTGATGCAAAAATACAGTTTGCAACATACAAGTGCTTCCATTTTCAGGGTGCCCCTTGTGTGAAAGTTGCCATTAAACAACAATTTTAACAATGTCACAAAACAGAACCATTTTAAAGCTCTAAGTTTGGTATATTTGAAGCTACTTTGCTACGAGTTTATTCACAATGAAATATACTTTGGAATTCAGCCTATGTTGGTGGTTGTTGCCTTTTTCTCTTTTTTACTCAAAGGCTGTTTCCACCTTTCGGTGTGATGATGCATCCAGCAAATTTTACAATCATTGTTCAAAAGTAGCTTAATTGTTTAAAATGAAACCAAATTGACTTTGCTGACCTCTGTGTCTTAATAGATGACATGATTATTTTTAGTACCCGGCGCGCCGCAAAATCAAAGAAAGCCACTTGCCTATTGGTCCATTTGCAAGCTTTACCTGCTGGTCATCCCACTTACGTTGCGCTGTATTCCTCGTGCCGGTCCTCACCTTTCTTCTATGTTTATTCAGGCCGCCATAGACATCTCCCTTTCCATAGTGGTCATTGTTTTGTTTAATTTTTTTACATTTGAGTCAATGGCCGCCACAGCAATGGAAATGGGACGTCCCTTATGCCGTTCAATGGTGGCCATTTACTTTTTTTTCTATGGTTGCCATGGAAAGGGAAAATGGACTACGTTTCCTGGACCACGGTAGGCATTTTATTTATTTTTTGCTTCGAAACGTGACGCTTTTCGCAACCAAAAAATAAACATCATTAGTTCCCCACTCTAACGGGCCGGAGACCTAATGGCCATAACATCTAAAAGTAATATACATTTTTCATGGTAATGCTATACAACATTTGTGTCTCATTGGAATAAAGGCTCACAGCATGTTCCTTGACACAGAGGGAGAAAACAGTCAGTTCAGGTGCCAATACCTCATCAAGCATGCATTTCTAATTTTTGCAGAAGGTATTTTCCATATTAATATCGAGACATTCATTTTTGGTAAATAACGGAGACACCTAGCCTGTGGATGTCTAACTCCACCAACTGCTGAAGCAATGGACACCAACTATTGCACCCCCACCAGAAGCAATGGAGGAGGAACCCAAATGGTGGTTGGACTGAGTATATCTGGCTGATGTGATCAAGACACTGAGAAGCTGTCCCAAGGAGCTAATGGCATGACATTCAGGGGCGAAGCAATGTTAGCCCTACTCAACATGGGTTGTCAGTATATTACAATCAGGGGGTTCTGGTTTACCTGTAGAAATTAACCCCAAGAAAGTGGTTCCTATGATTTTCACCCATGGGCACCACATTAATGCTCCAGATGGAGATTGCACAGCAGAACTACTTGTGTTGCTTGACCTACTCGAACAAGTCATCCTGGGGACAGACCTTCTTGACTTTAAAAAGTAGTTCCAGAAGTCCCATAACCACAATTTTCTGAAAAAAAGATGTTGTGCTTTTTGGTTGGTCAGGAGACTCACCCAGAGTCTCAGATGGCCCAATAACTTTGCAAAAAAATAGGCAAATCACCTTTCCTCTTCAAAAGATCAAAAACTGGGGCAGACCAACCAAAGTTACCCTATCCAAAAGATCAACGCCCCAGGGATAACTGATGATAGGTAGTTAGGTGGTTGATAGACTTTGAATAATTTCCCAGGCAAGTAAATTGTCCACAAGAGCCTGAAATCCTCCATAAATTCTTATGTGAAAAATGTCTTCTAAACACGCAAGCAGTACACCCTTCACCCCCACCAGAGAAGGGACCAGAGGAGAGCTTAATAGGAAGAGAGGAAGATAGGTGACAAAGTTCCCTGGGGATTGATGACAGGTGATGAATGTGTCTGGGCCACCAATCAAGTGGATGCTGGACCTAGAGGTGGTACTGGGGGGGCATCCAGACCACCCCATTGGTTCTCTGCACTAGGTTAGGGGTCAACCACATGAGTAATCACATCCTTGCCAACAAACATATGTGAACACCTAGGGGATAGTCACAAGGCAATACATACACTACTGTAGATATTGACATGCAAATTCACCAAAGGGATACATATAGGGGAAATTAAACCCCCACACCATACCCATACCTGAGACTGCCACAAAGAGAGGGGGAAGCCCAAACCTTTTAAAAGAGATTCCCCCACAAAGCTGACCCTGTCCAAGCGCTGTTCCAGTTTCCTTAGGACAAGTAAAGAAATACATTCCTTTCTTAGGCACCACGGATGCTAAAACATTTATAATGATTCATCCTTGCACAGCCCACAGAAGTCCAACAGATACAAAGTCATTTTGGAATGTCAGAGGATTGACTGAGATGGTGCAGAGAAGAAAACAAACAGGCAACATTCTCCTGCCATCACCAGCATCACAGAGATTATACAATCAAAATTCCCTTTCATCAAAAGCATTATTTTTTATTTTTTTTATTTTTGTATTATGCGTTTACAGCTCAAAGAGCCTTTACACTAGTATTAACATAAAATCAATCATATTTACAATATAAAAAGATGTAAAGAAAGAAAAAAACCAATGAATTCCATGACACAGTTCACAGTAATATTCCAATTGGGACATTCAATTGCTTGTAGAGTTCTGCCCAGAGATGTTGTAGGGGCATGCACTTTCACGTTTTCCCCAATACCTTTACAGTGGTGGCAATTTATAAGAAAGGCTCCTGTTTTTCACCTGGCAATTCCATCCCATTTTTCTTTTGGACACTCCATCTGGGTTATTTGCCGGGCTGGTGTTACATGATCTAAGGACTTGGGCAAAAAAACATTAAAAGTTTAGACATGTTTCACACTGGGTTTTGTAGAGGAGTGGGCACAGAGGTGATTGGTTTTATTCTCATAATTCTGAAGAAAGAGGCCATAGTACGGGCGAAACCCCTTTATGTTGCTTTTATTGACCTCACTATGGCATTTGACACTGTCCCAAGAAATAAGCTGTGGGCCCATGGGGATATCCATCTACGCTGTTAGCCATCCTTGTAGGTTTGCATTCCACCACGTAATTACGAGTTAGGTTGGACAGAAAGGGGCATTTATCAGCCCTGGTTTTATCAAATAGAGTCCTGAAAAAAGGATGTTTGTTAGCCCCCTTGCTTTTCAGCCTGTTAATTTCAGATATTGGGGGTACCTTCTCTGCTGCTCAATGTTTTCCACCTAAGGCCAACTGCAAACAGGTGAATTATTTACTTTATGCGGACGATATGGTCCGTATGGACCACACCCCGATTGGGTTACAGCGCCAGTTGTCTGACCTAGAGGGTTACACTAAGTTGAACAATCTATATTTTAACATAGCAAAAAATAAAATAGTTACCTTTCGACAGAAGAAGGCTAAGTTGACAGAGAATTGTAGCTGGGTGATGGGCAGTAATGTCCTCGACCAGGTAGACACTTTTATGTATTTGGGTTTTCCGTTGTTTAAAAAAGAAAATATGAATGAACTCTTCACCTTCAAGAAGAAAAGTATGAGGTCATTAGCTGCTCAGGCAGGGTATGTAAATAAGAAATGTGGGTACTTTTCACTCGCTCCTCTAAGGGTCTTTTACTGAAAGAAGGTAGTTTCAGTAATGACCTAATGGTTACTTTAACAGGACATTGGGTAAAATTAGAGGGAGTCTTTTAGAGGAAAATCCTGAAGCTCCCTCAAAGTGTCCCTACCCCTGCCATAAGACATGAGCAGGGGCTAACATCGCTGGAAACAATAGCAACCTGGACAAATTAAAATTTCCTGAGAGAAGTCCTATCTGCAGAAGTTTCATCAATCTAGTGGTGGCTGAAACATGCAATGTTAAACAAATTGTCACCCCCTTTTGGGAGGTGATATGAACAATGTTTAATTGACTTGAGCAGCAATGACGTATCCTTTGACTTCTTAATCACTCACCCTGTTAAGGTGAAATTTAGACTGTGGGAAAGAGCTTGGATTAATATGATTGAACTGGTACGAGGTTATCACCTTTTTCTGGTCTGGTGGTGGACCTAAGAAAATATGGTACACTGCCTCAATATTTTTATAATTTTCTGGGGGACCTTTGGCATACTCAATGTTTGTGTCTCTGTATGAACCTCTTCCCGCACAGGAAATCTTAGGAGCTAGGGGAGGCATAGAGCGTAGACTAATAAATTGTAGGTTCTGTAACAATGAGGGTCTATTCAACATTATTTCCCGTTTGCTGTTGGAATACTCTGTGCTTGCTTCCCAACGTGATCATTATTTTGCACACTTAACATGCAGGTCTTATCTGGCAATTTATTTTTACAGACAAATCTTTTAAATGGAGTCTGGCTCCGATTCATTTTCTACGTGAGGTTCTCTCAATTGAGGATGGGGTTACAGTAATAAGAATTTATAAGTGAACAGAATGTTTTTTTAGTTATGAACATAAGATGTTTTTAATATGTGATGATGTCATTGTTGTATATGTCTGTTTTTTCTTTTCTTTCTTTTTAGAGAAACCTATTGAAATGACTTGAAAGGTATTTTGTAATATTACTTGTTCGTTTGTATATAAAATGTTTTTAAGAATCTTAGTGAAAAGTTCCTTAGGGAACTATATCGCTAAATAAAAAATGTTTAAAAAAACGTTTTCAACATGTGATACGAGGATGACGTTATCACCAATGACTCTCCCGAATACAAGGTGGCCAAAAACTGACCAGTAGTTATACGGTCGATTGTGGTAACATAATTTCCATAACCCTTTAAATACAGATATTCCATTGTCTTACAATTAGTCAATAAATGTCAGGCTGTTTCAATTTCCTCTCCACAATAGTCTCAGGAGGATAGCTCAGGGGCAACGTGCTTGCCTTAGAAGAAAGACTCTATGGTGCAACACAGGTTCGAACCCCGGGTCCACGCTTCGAAACCTCTGGGTATTAAGCATTTTATAAATAACCTATCATATAATATAACATAAATAACGTATTGTAATATCTGCATTTCCGACTTTCAAGTTGTAATCCTTGCCAGATACCCACAGATTCCATAATCAGTAATACATTACATCCTAAATACAGGAAGAAGCACCTCAGGACTTGATTAAATAGCTAGAGGGTTTTCCTAGGTCAAAATGTTGGTTATAATATGTCACTTAGCCCTTTTTCATAGCTAGAAAGTCAATGTTCCTAAGTATATACTATTCTACAGCTTTTTTCCTTATAGATGCAAAGAAAACACTAAGGTGTTCTTTTCCGGGGGGGGGGAAGAGAGGGGGGGGTCGAGGTCAATGTTGATCAAGAAATATTTTACAATATCCTCTAGCTCAGAAATGTGTCCCCTACCACAATTATTCACTATTTATTTTTTTACATGGCTCAGAAGGGTAACCTCCCCTGGAATATTCCACATTATTTTCACAAATAATTTGCAACAATGCACTTTCCGTAAAGTAGTTAGAGATGTGAGGCTCAGCTCACAGCTAATAGCCTCGATGGGAACTGCCCTAGGGATTCTGAGTGCCTTTCTCCAGATTTTCCCCTCAAAACGGTCAAGCAATTTCATGAATTTGGATTCCAGGACCTCCATCCCATAAATTGTCCCTGTGATAATGCTCATATTATAAATGCAAAGATACCCTTCAATCAAATGACCACCCCTCCTCATAATGAAACCACGAATAAGGTTCAATTTTTGAGGTTTTTTCTAGCAGCAGACTGTTTGTAATATTGCAGAGTTGGAAAATTACAGATGGATGCGCCCAGGTAAGTAAGAGTAAACTATCTTTAAGGGGATTACAAGGGGATTTATTTTTACCATTTAAATTGTTACTATTGGAATACTACATTATGGCGTTCAAAGATCTCTGAAGATCAAAGGGGGGGTGGTCCATCATGATCGTATCATCCACATATGAGAGCCAGACAACGGGCTCCTGGCCAATATTAGGAGGGAAACTCACAAAAACATTGTCCAGTTCGTGACGTAGAGTTTATAAAGAACTGGAACAAAGACGCACCTTGCTTTAGTCAGTGATTGATGGGTATAAGAACAGTCATATGTCCTTTTACATCCAACCTGACCTGGATGGTTGTATTTATGTACATAGATCCTATAAAATGTAATACAGTGGGCTCCATTTTCCAATTTGCAAATTTGCACCAGAGTTTCTCTCTGTTAACAGTGTTTAAAGCCGCAGAATAGCCAATGAAGCAGACCCACAGTCATTTTTCTGCATCCTTATGGATTTCAGACATAATGGGCCTCATTACAACTCTGGCGGTAAGGGGTTTACGGCGCCGTAAACAGCGCCGACCCTTACCGCCTGAGTACTAGGTCCCTTAGCGCCATGGAGGTTTTAACACCTGCTTTTAGCAGGTGTTAAAATCCATGGCGCTAAGGGGCCATGGAGTTAATTATGCCACCGTAATTTACGGTGGCGTAATTAACGCCTTCCCCACTCCCATTATGCCCTATGGGGCAAAATGGGAATGGGGAAGGGTAAATGGGAAAATGGGGATTTACCGCCCCGCCAAGGTTGGAATGGGGCGGTAAATCCGCCAACCACCATGGTGTAAACGTAGTTTACGCCATGGTGGTAAAGTCACGGCCCAGGCGGTAACTTACCGCCTGGGTTGTAATGAGGCCCCATGTGATGTAATACCCAGATGTTATCTAGGGTGCTATTCCCTACACAAAATCAGTCTGTTTCCAAGGTTGGAGATTAATTTCCCTATTCCAGCTAATAAACATATGGAATATTAGTGTTGAACAATGTTTGGCACTTGAATCAATCATGGGCAATAGTGTATAGTTCTGGGCTTTATTTCTACCACCCTTTCGATGAACCAGAACCAAGATTGACTTTTTCCAACTGGTGGGGATCTTACCACTATACCAAATGGATGTGTATGCTGTCAACAATAAAGAGGCCCAAAACCGGGATTTTGCCTGATTATAACATTTGTGATATGGTCAGGCCCTGGAGCCCCAGATGCCTTTACTTTACCTATGACTCTGTATATGTCTTTTAAATCAAAAGGGAAATCACCAGGTATGTATGTACCATCATGGATACCCCTTCGCTAGTGCAATAGAGTTTGTTGACATACTCTACCCATTCAGGTTCTTACTACTAGTGTGTGTCACTATCATTGAGAAAGCAAAGAGCATTGATGAAAATGTATCTACATTACGTTTATTCCAGCAAATCCTATTGCCTTGTAGATACACACTCATGCCATGATAACCATCAATGGAGGAAGTATAGTTTCCTCCAATCATACTAACCCATAGCCTGCAATGATTAGTAATGACACTGTGTTCTGTGATAACACTTAACATTGTTACCCACTTTCATGTTCACAAAAATGTAATCAATAAGTGAGGAGGATTTCCGATTAGTCCAGGTGTTAGAGGCACAGCCCATTTGCTCAGACGGCTGATCCAAATACTTAATTCCATAGTCCTAAAGAACTGCATTCTTTTATAGCTGTTAACCAGTTGTGAGTAGCCATCAATTTTGTGGTGACTTTTGGAAGGAAGTACCATAGAACACTGTAATAGTTTACCATCATTTCCAGCTCTTGTAAGTTCAAGGCCAATGCACAATAAGAGTTGAAATCCCCAGCCACAACGATCCCAGGTTTAGATTTTAGGGTCAACCACTCATCTAATAACTCTCTCTAACAGGCCATTTAAAGAATCAGTGTAGCACCCTCCTGGGCGGTCATAGAGAGTCACAATGAGCAACTCCCCAATTGCATTATCCTTACAGGATACCCTACAGGCTAAAACATATAGGTAGGAAAGGCCAATATCAAACTCTGGAAGAGAGAGGGTGTTCCCAACAACTCCCATGCCAAGGCATCCTACAGGGTGACCCCTTTCAGCATCAGCAGCAAACTTAACTATAGTTTTAAAGCTGACAGTTTGTAAGTCATCAGAAAGCCAGGTCTCCTAGAAGACAAAAATGTCACATCATTTTAATGCACTCTGCCCCTCAATACTCAATAGGAGGAGTGGCATTTACTATTCAAAGACAGCGAGGTCATTACGAGTATGGCGGTGGGGGGGGGGTTAACGGTACCGGTAAGGATGCCAGTGCCGTTAACCCCCTAACGCCACATTCCGAGATCCCTTAGCAGGTTCCACCAGGAACGGGTGGTCTGACAAGCTGTTCTTAGCGGGACCAGTTAAGGGACCTTGGAGCTAATAACGGGCACGCAATTTACGGGCCAGTTATCAGCTCCTTCCCCATTCCTATTGAGCCCTATGGGGGCTCAAATGGGAATGGGAATGGTTTTCTGAATGGGGACTTACCGGGTCCTCCAAGGTTGGAATGACCCGAAAGTCCCCATTCAGAGACACTGGACCCGGACCCGGGTTTGGAGGCAGCCAAGGTGCTAATAGCACCATGGCTGCCTCCAAACACGTAATGACCCCCAGCATCTGGAGTACCCTTTTCTCTGCCTCAATTCAATTTCCTTGTGAATCGATTCTGAAATCCATTGCATTGGTTCAACTTTCCTGTTCATAGACATAAGACTTTCAGAAGGTGCAGTCATTAGGCTCAGTCTTTCATTCATGCACAATTGTTGGCCTTGCACCAGGTTCAATGTGTTTTGTTGAGGATGGTCATTAGACATAAATTGCTTCTTGCACACGATAATGTCAAATCCACATTTAAGCAATGAAGAAGCATGTAGCACAAAGAGCTGAACATTTATCTGTGAAACAAACTGTATAATGGCCCGGTTTGTTCTTTTGTATATATCAGGCAATTCATTCGATGTCATATCCGTAGTTGAGATCTTTGAGAGATGTTCATTGTATGAAAAAAGGCCCAGCAATGTTCCCTGATTGATGAACGGGCTGTCTCTTGTCAGACAAATGTTGCCGATTTTTACAAACTTGCCAATGTCTGTATCCATAGACTATTGCCACATCGAAGGGTCAAGGATGTGTACTTGAGTGCTTATCTGTTAAGATGGATTTCTGAACTCAGACCTGGAGGGGCAGAGGTTCAGAAGGCCAGCCTACTTTCTTGGAACAGGGTAACCTCTGGACAAGCCAGACCAATCAGGGTAGCGATGGCGGTGGTCAAGACTAAGTCTCAAGAGGGGTGAGGGTGACTGAAAGACCTCAATGAGCACACAAAGCAAGGACACTTACAAATTATTTCAGACAGGTGTCATATTAAAAATATAGACACATTTATTACAAGGCCTTTGTAACATCCACCATAGCAAAGAATCACAATAATACTAAAGTAAACCAACACGTCACAATTAATACAATATATATACAAGACCGAGGGGTCTAGGGAGTTATGAGTATGTAATATGTAGACCACCTAGATGGGGAGGAAAACAGGCAGTGCAAGTAATCATTAGACCCTGTTTGACATCAGAAATACACCTAACTAGGAGGAAGTCCGAGCGCTATGAAGAGAGGAGCCTTATGCTCAAAAGTACCTGCACCTGCTGGTGCCAATGGATAAAGTATGGTCTCTTCAAGGGTCTCAGGCAGTTCAGGAAGGTGAATGAAGCGATGCAGAACAAGTTCCCACTACTGAAGCAAGGCCTCCACTTGTGGGCAGAGGCAGGGTGAGAGTGCGGGATAGAGTCGCTATTTCGCAACAGCGGTAGAAAAGAAACGGGCTCCTGCGTGAGGGGCCACCGGTTGGGGTATGGACTACTCACCGGTCCCCGACACAGGCAGACCCAGACTTCTCCAGTTCAGTTCACATTGTTGGCAGGTTCAGCTGTGATGATCAGGACGTCTCAACACCGTGTAGATTCTGCGTAGCAGGATGCAGGGTAGAGGGTGTCCCAAATGCAGCAGACGTGCACAGGTTGTTACCGCAGCAGGGCAACACGGCAACCGCGTTTACTCTGGTCCGGGCGCACTCGTCTCACTTCTGACCTGGGAATGCCAAGTGTATGAATTTCGGTGTGAGGGTGCCGTGGGTGCAGAGCAAGCAGTAGACCAAGTTTCGAGGGCTTCCCAGAAAGGGCGTTGGTGATAGAGCAAAGCGTCCTGCGTAAGCTGGTCAGCCCACTGGTTGGCCCAGGGACACTTCCGAAGAGGCTTCCTTGCAGGGTTTGATGAAGGTGCCGGGAATAGTTGATCCCACTATTCCAATGGGTCAAAGCGCCTTTGCAGACCTTCTAGGACAATCAGATGCAGTGGGGTCTCACAGGACGACAGCAGTTCAGGGTGCCAAACCTTCAGCGGGTCACCAGCAGTTCCTCCACTCAGCTTCTTGTTGCCGGATACTTGGCTCCTTACCCCTCGTTCGGTGTGAACTCAGGAGATCGACATGGTAGTGGTGTTTTCATCCTCCTCTTATCCAAAGTTCCCTTTGCGCCAAAATGGAGAGGACCCAATGGGAGATCTGCTCACAAACACTCACACCATACATGGACCTATCATGGACCACGGTGGTCCCAGGCATTCACGACACTCCAGACTCTCTGGCACCCAAGATGTGTATTGGGAACAGAAATCCCAGCCCATATCCTGGAGGCACACACAAGGCATGCAGAAGCCCGCAAAAGCATTGGGTTTCGCGGGAAACTGCATGGCCAAATAAGGACGGACCCGGGTCGGCTCAACCTGGGGAAGTTGAAGGGCAAGACGGTCAGAGGACAGGACAAAGAACCTCGTGGCATGGCCATTTTGGAGCCAGGCCACTCATTTGTGCCAAACGCGGTAAGCGCGGATAACATGGCGAAAAAGGTTTCAAAACACAAGAGAAACGATAGCTGCCACCAGTCCTGTCCGTGACATACTTGCACAGTTCATAATAAGTCCAGCGAGAGGTTCTAGGGCCTTTGGAATGACAAGAGACCCAAGAGTGCGGTAAAGTAAGTTACAGTGCACTCTTGTTTCATGTTACACAAAAACTGCAACCTCAGGAAAGGACTAAGGGAAACAGAGTCTCCCAGTACTGACTGTCTTAAGGGCATGTCAGTTTCCCCATAAGAAGTGAGCGAAAGCCCAGAGGAGTGCAGCGGAAGGCTGCGCTTCTCTGGCAAAGTCTGGATCAGGGTGTAAAACAGCAGCAAAAAGTTTGGGGGTTGCCACATGGAAGGAAAATTACATACAATTATGAAATCTTTCCTAACACTATCCTCGTCTCAGATGTTTTGGTTGCTTTACCACTTCCACTGAGGAGAGTGGTATGTTGGAAGAGGTTGCTTTCACACTTTTTCCCTTGCACCTATCCATGGGGCCCTTGTGATGGTCCTTGGACTTCTGTTTGCATTGCGGGATGTGTGCATCTCGGGCCGGCACCAGATCAAATTTATCTTCCAGGTCCGCACAGAGCAGTACGGCTGAAGCAGTCTCTGCCAATGCTCCCACATTTGTCTTGGACTTTATGTGGTTTGCATCAGGATTACATCCCATACTTGCCCTTTTCCACCTCAGCCATATTTGTCATTTCTTTTAAGTCTACCTCTATTCCGGCTGCCCTAAAGTCCTTCTTCATTAGCTGTCAAGTTGTCTTCCCCAACGCTGAAGATAGCATTTGAAAGCAGCATGATATCCTTATTACTTTCCAACTCCATAGAGACACCAATTTCAGTTGTCTTTCTAATGATGTTGCAACAGGTGGTGATGTAGCAACAGAGTGAGGCGTTCAAAACGATCCGCATGGCTGATAGTTACTGTTGGCCAGTATAACGCCAACTATTTTTGCCAGGGTCCCCTTAATTTCTCGTTGTTTATTCATGAGGTTAAAGCATAGGCCAAATACGGCATACAAATCAGCTGCGAAATGGCCGAGGCATATGCCATTATTTTGTGACTCAAAAGAAGAGGAAAGTGACGTGCTCTCCAGCACTACAGAGGATTGGTCCTCCACAGCAATCATAGCTGCAATGTGAGTAAGGTTCAGAGAGGCAGACAATCTAGTGACTATGACATTGCCATAGACGTTAGGGCCAGGCCAATCAGTACTAATTGGCAGATTTCCCAAAGATTCCCTCTGCATGTCATAGCAGAGGTTCAACAAGGAATGATTTTCCACAGGAGGAAACGGGTTATCCAAGTTTGAGGATACATTTGAAACGCCAATGTCTTCAATAAACTTTTCATTCATCAGATTTACGACGGGCTTGGTTAAAAAGACTGTAATCTTTTGTTGGATAACATCACAGGGACGTCCTTTTCCCCTCTTTGCAGTGGCCCTCATTACAACACCGGCGCTAAACCATGGCGCTATTAGCACCATGGTTGGTGCCGGTGTTGTAACGGGTCCGCCATGGTTCAATGGGGAATTACCACCCCATTCCAAGGTTGGCGGGGCGGTAATTCCCCATTGAACCATGGCTCTTCCCCATTCCCATTTTCGCCCCATAGGGCCTTTTACGGCACAGTTAAACACTTAGCACCAGGGTCGTAATGATGCCCAGTTTGTGTGGGAGTCATGGAGTTGTTAAGCCAATTAGAGGCTTGACTACGATTTCTCTTCCCCTTATCACGTGGTTTACTACGGAGTTGATAGACACGAGCCTCAGTCGGCATTATAAGATCAATAGACAGCCAGAAGGACAAGCAAGGGATAAAGTTAAGTTTCCTGATGCGCGCCAAGAAATCCAACACTACCAAATTAAAGGCTTATCGACTTAGTTGGTATGCAGCGAACTGTGCAAAGATGGTTCCAACCTCCAGCCACTTCAAGCGATGCTCGACAGAAGACAGCACTCTGCAAAGGCACGCTTGCATGTGCGTGCATGGCTGTGATTTTATAGTTTTTGTTTCCAAATTCAAATTTCCTGCTCAGAACACTAGTCCATGGCCTAGGGCAAAGCCAGCAAACATCATTCTGCAAAGGCACTCTTGCAGGTGCACATGCACTGGTGAACGTGAGGCAGTGATTTTATAGTTTTATTTTCCAAATTCAAACTTCCGGCTGAGAACTCCAATCCACAGTCAAGGGGGAAGCCAGCTGACACAGCAGACAGCACTCTGCAAAGGCATTCCTAATTTAACAAACAGCTTCCCCAGCTTACCTGAGGATGTTGTTACTGCTGATTCACACGCTGAGAGAAGAGAGGGACCCAGACTTAGATATTCAGTCACAGCAGGTTGTCAAGTGGAAGGGAGAAGAGCCCTACATATGCCAATGTTATTTTTTAAACTTCAAGATAGCTCCAGGCCTGCATGTAACTTTAGGCGAGCCCTCTTCTAAACCACATTATCACCAACACATGGTCCAGTCACGGACCAGTCCAGCCCTTGGTACACTGATGTTCCCCTTATTCATTAGCCCTACTCAAGGGCAGGGTAGACTACAGTAAAAGGCTGCAAGTTCAGTCCGGCAGTGGGAGTTGGTGTTGCAGGAAAGAGTTTGATGGATGGTGGAAGGAGAGACAAGTACTGAGAGGACAGCAGGAGGAGAGAGCTGGTGAAGGTTGGCGAAAGAGGAAGTGTCCTCTGGGAGAGAAAGTTGGAGGTTGGAGGAAATGAGTCAAGGAGGCTTGCATAGAGGAGAAGCAGACTTTTCATCTAGACGAGAAGAGTTGTTGGAAAGTGAAATAGGTTGACCATAACAGAAGGAGGGAGAGTTGTGAGGAGGTTGGAGGCAATGTGGTACCATCTGGTGGGACAGAGAGCAGGATGTTTAATTCTGTGGCGAAAAAACACTTTCATATTTTCTCCATATTCTGTATCTTTATAAATATAGGCACATCATATGGATTAAATATGAAACAAGTCCTTCTATCACTAATTACATTTTTTTATTTTTAATCGAGCTCAAATTCAGGGCCCAAAAGGGTGAAGGAGAATAAAGATAGAACCACTGGTGATAAAGGAGAGAGAACAATTACAGGCTGATACACCTGAGAAGGCAAGATGAGAACAGGTACCCCTACCAGAGAGAAAATGGACCAGGGAGATTCTATGGCAGAATCTAGAGGCAGTGGTAGGCGACATGAGATGGTACAATCTCACCAACGGTCTGGGAGTGTACAATAGCAGTGAGCAGAAAGGCGGAGTCCTGGAGGGCATGACCCTATAGCTGGGAGTGTCATTGGACAGGAAATGCCCTGAACGTGACCATGAGAGCCTGTGAGAGCATGGGAAGCATAGCCACAGACTCAACCGATTGGGGGATTTCTTCATATATTTCCAAGACCAAAAGGTGTTTGCTGTGTTGGCCTGCCAAGTTGCACTGAACTGATGAGAATTTTGGAATGCTAGAAAATCCACAACCTGAAGACAAAAACAGGTATTCATTTGTACATTTGAGCAGGGCTGGGGCGGGCCCATCACCTGGGACTTTGTAAGAGACATTTTTCTTTCCTGCGATTTTTATTTAGAAACTGCATCGCAGAGTTCATATTATGGGATTTCATTCTATATCTCCCCTTTTCTTCCTCTTTCCACAAATACAATGCTCTATACTCTAGGGGTGAAGCCTGAACACTCAAGAGGACCGTGGAAGAATTTCTGTTGAAACAAGCCTACTTTGAGGTTACTTAACCGGCACACCTTTCACTTTGATTTGTACTCTGCACTCACCTTACAGGAACCACAGTATTTATTCCCTGAAAAACATACACATACTACGTTTATCTCCTTACTTATCTTATGCCCCACACTCGGCATGCTCTGTGACAGAATAAATATCCCAGGAGCACTCCCTTTAACATGGGCAGCCACCTGGGTCTTTTTCTGAATCACAGAACGATTCTGGATGTTTTCTTCAATAAGAACTTTAGATCATGGAGGTATCTTAATCCTTCCACTTCCATCTTCATATGCTCAAATGCAACCCACACTTTAACATACAAAAGAAAGTGGAGATCACTAGGGTACTGGGGTCATTGGACTACTGAATCAGTTTGTACCTGAAAGAAAATCCTTCCATACGCCCTGCCACTCATACAGAAAGAAAATAGCTTGACAGATCCTGAGGCCCAAACTGCAGCATACAATCTCTCCAGGGCTTAAGGTCTTACATTGGCTTCCTGTGAACGAAAGGATAGGCTTCAAAGCATACATAAGGAAATATGTCTGTTCCCCCGAGATCTAAGATCCACCATGGCTAGTCTATTTTGAAGCAATATCTTTATCGATATAGAAACTTGGACAGTGTTTAATCAGTTTAGGTGCACCACCTTGTGCAACAACCTACTACTGAACATCAGAATTTAATAAAAACATGAGACATTCAAGAAACTGTTAAAATCTCATATTTCTGCTAATATTTACCCGTGAAACAAAGCGAATAGTTGGTCCTTACCTGAGTTCCTGAACTGTTACTCTGGCAACCTTGTCAAGGCTGATCAGTGCTGCATTTATAACCCTTTTCTGGCACTTGCCTGTTACTCTCCCACTGAACATGTATTTGCTCTTCCTGCTGCCCCTTGCCTTCTGCCTATACTGGTATCAAGAATCTAAGCACTGCGAATGACCTTTTTTTGTTTTCCTCCACCTCGCCCTGTATCGCACCCAAACCAGAGTGGGGTGCCTCAAGGCAATCTGTGCATTGCATCAGGTGCCTTATAAATAAACAATATATAAATAAATTTAAAAAATCCTCTCAATTTAACTGCCTGTACTTATTCTGGTCTTTAATACATCTAATTTTAGCATCTCCTTAAATGTAAGAGGGACTAATAAAAACATATGTGTTGCGCAGTGTGTGGCTCTGTGTGTTTGACATGGCTGGCAGGAACCCTGAGCAAATGCTGGTCTGCAGTCTTTCCATGCTTTCAACATGGGGAGGAAGAGTCACCAACACCAAGACATCGCACCAGCGCTCAGCGCAGCATGGTGTGTGGCTCTGCTTGTTTGGCCGTGCTGGCTGGAGCACATGGAACCCTGAGCAAACTGCGGTCTGCAGTCTCTCGATGCTTTCAACTTGGGGAGGAAGAGTCACCAACACCAAGACATCGCACCAGCGCTCAGCGCAGCATGGTGTGTGGCTCTGTGTGTTTGGCAGTGCTGGCAGGAGCCCCTGGAACTCTGAGCAAACGGCAGTCTGCAGTCTTACCATTCTTTCAACTTGGCGAGGAGGAGTCACCAACACAAAGACACAACACCGGCACGGAGCGCGGCACTGTGTGTGGCTCTGTGTGTGGCTCTGTGTGTGGCTCTGTGTGTTTGGTGTTTGGCGGTTGGTGAGAGGTGTCAGGGAACACGTGGAGTTGACCCGCGCCAGATTGGACCTTTACAGCAGGTAACCTACTGGTTGGCTGCGCAGGGCTTATACACGGGTACGCTGTATTTGGACTTTCTTGTGCATCAGTCATCTACCCCTGGACTATGTCTGTCTGTAAAAAACATTGCTTTGGGTTGCGTATCGCTGGGCTTGGCAGGGGGTTATGCGCACGTTGCTCCTCGCAAGGCAGGTTAAACCATGCTGCGACTAAGATTCAAAATAAAGGGAAGAAAGGGAGGGAGGGCTGGAGATGAAATCTGCAGCTGAAAATCACCCGCTTCTTTGGAAAACCAGCTCCTATCACCATCAAGGGAGTGGTGTGCTCACCCCTCCCCCTGTGTCAGGAAAACTGTGCTATCACCTCCATCCAAGGGGGAGAAAACATAGAGCCCGGGGTGAGCCCAGGAAATTCTCATACTGTTGACAACAGCGAGCCCCTGTTCAATCTCTGCTTTTCCCTAAAACTAAATTGCCTGGGACCACTTTGCAATACTGTAAGCAGCAACCTGCCCACAAACCTCTATGTCTCCCCTGATCTGGAACAATACGCCTCCTACTCTGAACATAGTACCACGAACAGTGAAGAGGTATGGCCGTCTTTACCCATAGCTTCAATTGGCCATGTTGATCCCTCCCCTTCACCTTAAATAACCTCCATGCAGCACATTGAAGCCAAGCTAGAATTAGTTTTGCAACTGTGTGCGAGCTTGGCAATAGGTCAGTCCAATCTAAAATGTTCTATGGGCCAGTTGGTTTCTTACATGATAGGGCTGACTCCTATAAGTAGCAAACCAACTTATACCATGCCGGAGGAATTCCCCATTGAAACCACAGGGAGAGAGAGAAGCACGTAAAGAATGACCCTATCCCAAAGGGCCAATCTTTGAATGAGTATGACACAGTCAACATCATCGCATCTACAGAGGATGAAGCCCTGGATGCCCTGTGTGTTGAACTATCCATGTTAGATAGCCCTCTATCACTCTGTGATGAAACCATCCAAGAAACCGACATATCACTGTCCTACGATAACCCAGCGCAAAAGCCTAAAAAACCTCTGAAGGCAAGGAGACCAACTCGAGTTACTGATGGCCGAGTGCTGATAACTCCTGCTGGCCATTATACTATTACCAAAAGGCCAGGTGATGGCCCGGTCTGACAGGTTGAGCTGCAGGGCCTCTTGGACAAATGGCTGAGAGATCCACATACAATGGTGAGCAGACAACAGCCTGAGATGGTTCTCACCTGTAAAAGATTCTTGGCTACCCAGACACGCCCGAGCCTAACAGTAATAAAGCAGACAACATGTCCTTTATAGCCTGAAATAGCCCCCACACGCTGGATGGTGACAAATATGGGGGAAGAGTCATACTGGACAACATACTACCTTAACACGGAGAGACTACCGGGAAGAGCTGGCCAGCACAGACTTGGGACTTAAGGCCTCTGAGAGTATGCACCCTCTGGGGCGGCAAGGTACTACACAGGTCCTTACTCATGACACCCGGCTTGCGTATTTTGAGGCCACATGGGTTGCAAGATAAGCATTTGTATCATCCTTTCCGGACCCAGATTGTTATGCTGGCTTGAAACACCTACAATTTGTTGAAAGACATGCAACTGGAGAAAGCCCTTTTTTAAATTGGACTTGGTTAATCAATTTGATTCAGCAAATCCTAGAATTAACCAATATTACTGCTAAGGGCATGTAGGGTCTGGAATTACCCACTAATAACATTGTGATGAACTGGATTCTAGCTGCTTTTGTATCACCCATGGTGGTGGAATGTATTTGTAAATACACCAAGGCTTTCTTATCTATGGGATTTGACATTTATGTGTTTTGCCCGAACTAGAAGCCAGCTTATGCCTCTGACTCTACCTCTGTGGCAAATGCTATGAGGGCTTTGTCAGAAGTGCAAGCCCCTGATTATGGAAGAATGGAGGAGAGGAAGGAGGGCTCTTGGATTGTTCCTCCTCATATGTCTCGATGAAATGAGGTTCCTCTTAGGGACTCTGTTAGGGTAAGGTCACCTATAATTTCTGGGAAACATGGCAGTTATTGATGTTATTATGCATAATTACATATTTTTCTTACAGGAGACTTGGCTCACCTCTCATTTGGGCCTGGATGGATATTCCTTATTTTCTTTTTATCCCCCAACAAAAATGTGGCCGCCCAGTCGGTGGCCTATGCACTGGAGTGAGATCCACTCTCCAAGCGAAACAGATCACTATGGCCCACACTAAGGAGTATCTATTGTGTGTTGCACTTACTGGGTAGCCTATTGGTGGTAGCTTGTTGGTGATTACCCTGTATGATCCACCGGGTGGTATACAAACCACCAGACTGAAGAAGGTCCTTATTGATTTCCTCCGTCTTTGCCAATTACAACATCCCAGGGGAGGAATACTGGTGGCACGTGATTTCAGTGTGGATTGGTATGACTATGGGCCTAGACTGACTCCAGGAATGTAGATACTCAAATAAAACATCATACAGAGGGTCAAGATTGGAGGGATTTGTTGGGGGAATTTGATGTGCAGCTCTTGTAAACCCTCCCCTAACCAAATCTACCACACTTAGTCAAATTGCAGACATCATAGCTGCCTTGACTTTGTCTTTGTGAATGGCCCACTTTGCAAACATTCCCCTATGATGAAAGTTCATCCTGTCTCAATGAGTGATCATGCTATAATGGACATGTCATTCAAGGCCACCCATACTGAAATTATCTAAAATGTCACCTACAACCCTATTGTAAATGCACAGGGAAATGGATTACATTGGACACAGGGCTATACACATGAATTAAATGCAAGACTGATGGGGGCAGAAACAATGGGGATCCCGACAGTACAGACATACCAATGGAAAATGGAAACATTGCGGTTAGATATGCACCACAGCATAATAGGAGCATAGTCACAAGCAGATGCTTGAGAAAGCCAGGAACCCCCTACGATACAGTGATATCAAGCAGGAAGAGAGAACTGCGGGTAGCTATTCTCCATGTAAGAAGGCACTTCAGCACAAGTCATATAGAGAGGAAAGAATGTATCAATGACCTTAGAGGCACTTATAAACGAAGGCTCTCTAACCATCGTTATAGTAAGGCTAGTGCTGGATTGTTGCTAATTAACAAACTCATTAAAGAGGGAGACTCTAGAAAATTCTGGCACTTAATCCGAACCAACTTGGTGGATACAGGGGCATCAGAAGTCTGCAGTGTAGCAGGATCCCATTGTTAAATCTTCTTAAAGGAAAACTATTGGGTGGACCAGGACTCTATCCTGACTCCACCCAGGCCAATGGATAACACTGAGGTTGGGAGGCAGGTGAAGGAAGCGGAAATGCAACTGATTATAAGCAAACTATATGCTTCTTGGTCAACTGGCCCGGATGGTCTATGTAATGTCATATTGAAGAGTCAATCTGATTATTGGGCAGCATCACTACATATTTTATTTATCTGTGAGACTGGTCAAATACCCAGGTCTTGGCAACAGTCGGTGTTAATCCCAGTGTATGAAAAGGATCACAGCTCTTGTCTCAGAACTATAGACTTTTGGCTATGCTGGACAGTGCATCTAAGATATTTGCGAGGTTGCTATTGGAAACACTGTCAAACCGGGCTGAATATAGTGCTCTCCTGAATCTCAAACAGATGGGTTTTAGGAAGAATTTCTCCACAATCTACCCTTTATGGGTTCTCCTACGCTGATCTCAGACACACTCCAATCCCCTGAGCAAGCACTGTATATATGCGTTGTCGATTACAGCTCTGCATTCAACAGTGTCCATCAGGAAAAACTCGGGTGAAAGCTGGAGGGTTGGGGGATTGATGAATCTGTACTGTATTTCTTGAAACAACTTCACTGTGATACACAGGTACATGTTTGCCTTTCTCAATAACCTATCTGTGTCTGACTTCGAACCTTCACTAAGATCTGTGAACAATCATCCCCCAGGTTTGGCAGTGAGGTTATTTATTGACTCACATATGCCGATGATACAGTCATTTTCGGCCATACACCAATGGGACTCCAGCGCTCATTGGATGCATTAAGTATATATGCAAAGGAAAATGGGTTAAAGGTAAATGTTGCAAAGACCAAAATCATGACCATTGGGAAGAGAGCTTATGGGGCTGTGCCCTTTGTTTGGAAAATGGACATCCTGGTACTGGGTCAGGTAACTGAATACAAGTAACCGGGCATGCCTGCTATGGCCTCTAGGGAACACACTGACATCGGTGAGATTGTTTCTTCCAAAGCTTGGATCAAATGGCTCACCCTCAGGAGGACTGTGAACAGATTGGGGGGGGATCCATCGAGGCCAAGAACAATGTGTAACAGCATTCAATCATACCAGGTATAATGTACGCATTGGAGGTGCTTCTGGAGTGCTCCGTGGGCTGGTTGACGCAACTGGAGGTGAGAATATTATGCTCACTGCTGGGACTACCAAGCTCAGTACCAGTTCAGGCAATTAGGCTTGAACTTGATTTACAGTCCCAGAAATCTCTTTGGAAGGTTGCTGTGTATAGGTTGTGGGCAAAGATCTCTTTTGAAGACTCTCGTAAACCAAGCCTCTTAAAACTGACTGTGGGTCATTCTTGAAGGGTTTCCATGAGTGTTTGGTTTAGGGAGATGTAACAAACAGTTCTGAGAACATTTTCTGACATTGGTGGGAGTGAAGTACCGAAGTCTGAGGTCGAATTTCATCTTGCCAAAATGGAGGGGAAAACTTGTTATCAAGACCAGATATTATCCTTAGATCAATTGGTTCTACGACCCAGATATGTGCAATACTCCCATCAAGGTCAGTTTGGGGTTGCACCTAAGAGCTAGCTTACGAAGCTGCGCTCTCCTGGGCAAGTCTATTTCATTCTATATTTAAGGTTTGATATTCTGACAGTCTTGGGCTACACCGGTACCTGGGCAGGAATGCCTAGAGAGATGTGCGGGAAAGTGGTAGAGACCGCACAACATATTCTAACACAATGTCATAGGCTTTGCTGTCTGTATGATAAAGAATATGCAATTTTCAGAAATGTTGAACATGACCAATTCTGGAGTCTGCTATATGGGTCTGAATCACTTGTCATAACCTCGGGGGCTTCATATTTGGAAAATTGTGAAAACTAGATTATTGAAATGAGTGCGTCGAAATGTTCATTTAATTACCTTTGTATACTATATTATTGAACTGTCTTGAATGAATTAAATTTTGATTTATTTTTATTGCTTTTTATGTATGATTTTTAAATGTAGAGTGAAAGGAGCACTTAAATAAAACAATAAAATAATAAAAAAATAAAAACACACTTTATTTAGTGCTTCATGCCATATTTATCTGACTGAAGTCTGCAATTATGGGATTTATCATTATTACCATACTTTTCGAACCACTACTTGCCCGATTTGAGACCTCTCTCAAGTACCTTGAGAAGATGAACGGTTGAGCTCTGGGCTCAGGTCTTAAACCTGTTACTTTGATTTCTCACATGTCTTTTGGCAGGCAATCCTGGGAAGCATGAGACAACCAAAACACCCAGATAGATTTTGGAAATGTTCTGGTGTTTGAAATGAAAAAGAAAAGAACACAGATCTATGGCTTTGGAGTATTTGGTCCCACTGTTTAATGCAACATCTTCTTGCTGTGTTCTTTGTATTCTTCTTGCTGCAGAGGGTCATCATCTGCATTGCATGGTAGAGACGTGGTCCTAGGTTGTACTGTCACTGCTCCAGTGGATTAAAGTGGGGATGACCCGGACGAGAACCAGAGCATCCCCCAATGCACAAAAAACCCTGATAGCACTGCAGATAGGTGAAACAATTATGCTTTTGGTGATAGAAGCATGAATTTTGGCACACTTTTGGACCACACCCTAATGAACATTTTTGGCCGTGCGACTATCTCAGATTTTTCCTGTAACAAAGTTGGTAGCCCTTTTTAATATAATGTTGACTAGTTGTCATTTAGGTATCTTAATTTTTGTAGATATTCATTGTTCAATTATTTACTTGTGGTCATACAATGCCTATTTTACACTTTAGAAGTATGGAGTCTAATAGTAAATAATATTTATTTTTCATAATTTATAGCAGAATATATAAATTCATTGATTTAGTCAAGTGAAGAAAAAGAAAAGCGATACAAATTATTTATTGATGTTTATGCAATGCAAATACAGTGTTTTATATTACTGATTTTTATGTTATTGTTCATTATTGAATGAATATTGATGTTATTCCTCAAACTGATTATTCCATTCAGTACAAAGAATGCCACAAGTGCAAAGTACACTGCAGAGCAGCCTTCCTACACTTGCACTGTAGTGTGCAGCCTTTCTTGCAGCCACATCGTAAGAGTTCCCTGCAAGCTTGCATAGCCTCTGGTAGGATTGTCCAGGATATTTCCTATCCACCTTCATCCTTCTTCTCCCACCCCTAATCATTTGGCAGAGGAAGCTGTGGCGTTGACGCCACTGTTTGAGCCTAGCATTAACCAGCCTGGTAGACAGCTATTTTTGTATGCTGAATGTGCTCATCTTGCATGGGAGGTATATTGTTAATTGCTAAGAACGTCTGGGTCATATTTGACTCCACACTTTCCTTCTCCGCACACATCTCTGACGTTTCTAAAAAGTCAAACTCCGTACTAAACCTGCTTAGAGGTACTCTGCCTTTCCTCTCCTTCCCCCAGAAGCTCACAGTCTCCCAAGCCCTGGTTCTCCACAGGCTGGATTATTGTAACAGCGTCTTTCTAAATCTACCTGCCTTCATCTCCACCCTTTACAACTAATCCAGAACAGGACTCCGAGACTAGTCCTTGGCCTCAAGCCCTGGGATCGTATCTCTCCAGCTCTGAAATCCCTTCATTGGCTTCCAGTGGATGCAAGGATTACATTGAAAACCCTCTGCATTGTTCACAAGGCTTTCTGGGGCCTGCAACCAAAATACCATCAACTATCCCTCCGTAAAAACCTCCCTTCTCAAGCCCTTCGCTCATCTACGTCTAACTCCTCAGGGTCGGGTGTTTTTCAAAGAAATGTGCTGGGGGCAGATCTCTGTCCTCGGCTGGGGCCTCCCTTTGGAACAGCCTCCCGGCCACCCTGAAACTTGAGGAGAACCATCTCCAGTTCCAGAAGCACCTCAAGACCTTCCTCTTCGCTTCTGCCTTTGCCCACCCTCTCCCCTGCTGATCTGTTTCTCTTGGCACCATGCACCTGGCCACAGTCTGTCCATTGGGCCCAGGTACCTGCGCACCCTGCCTCCCTCATGCACTGCCTCTGGCCATCCTTAGCACTGGGATCTGTATCTGTAACCATACAGTCCCCCACTCTTCCTCTGCACTTATCAGATGTACCCAATTTGACTAATCATGCATTTGCCACGTGTTTGGTTGCACTACCTTTTTGTCTGCACTTATTTATTCATCCCACTTATTATTTATTCTGTTCTCTCCTCTGTCCGCACTTTCCACTTCTCCCCCTCAATGCACTTTCCCCCCTCTTCCCTTTTCCATGCACTTGCACGTTCTTAATGTCACTGGGCCTAGTAAGATCGTATTTTGTTCTCCCCTGTTCCCCTCCTTTTGCTTGGTCGCGCACTGAAACACATGTGTATGAGCATGACATAAATAAAATATCATATCATATCATATCATATCTACCTTTCTGAGTAAACATTGTTTTCTTGCCTCATTAACATGTTAATTGCTGCTAGTATGGTCACATAGCAAAAGTACAAATCTCTCCAATGGTTTCTGCATTTCTTCTGCTGTCTGCTAACTAGGTCTGCCAGCCAATCCAAATAAAGCTGAGGTGACATCCCAGTACGATTTCCAGGTGTCCCATGCAGTCCTCTTGCCTCTTCCTCCAAAAAAGGACACACTGTCACACCCACTTTGCAACCCATAGTTCCTCAATGTTGAGACGTTGTACAGATGTGATGACGAGAACTACGTCGGTGTCCACAGTGCGTATTTTGACTGTGTTATTTCCTTGCTGCACAGCATCGCATAAATGGAGTAGGATACAAGTGTCCGCTACTCTGTGTGAGCATGGCGCTAGTCCCACGATATCTTGATGATTTATAAAAAAAACATTGGTACGATTTGTGGTAATTACCTGCTTGCTCATATGAAAAACTGTGAAAGTTTTTGCCTAGAAATAGAACAATTCAGTTTTATTTTTATCAACCCAGAGAAAATCCTGTCAATGTTTAGGAAGTGCATTTCTTGGTTCAACACATTTCCAAACACCTTTTTCCCCTTTTTTTTAGTGCACGTGTCACCCTTCAAGCTGTCAGGCCTGTACACATCTAACATGATATCTAGCCTTGTAACATATTGGAGCTCGGATTAGATGTAGGGAAGAAACATTGTACTGGCATAATTGGAGAATGTTTCGCAAATCCTCATCGCAGCATGTTGACAATTGCAGCGCTGTCAAGGATGGTCATTTGGACTGTTGGTTTAAAAGTAGTGTTTTTTCTGGGTGGGAGTTCTTCCACGCAAATCAATAAATCAGACTTGGTTGTGGTTCTTAACCTACCAAAATTCGACAGTACTGGAGGATAGGCTTGATTTTCGTCTGTAAAGAAATCATCCAAATCTCCATTACGTGTCTGTAATGCAATGTAGCGTCTAGAAAATAGTGAGCAGTCATTCCTCAGCAATGTCAGCTGTAACTGTTTCATGAACTGGAGGACGGCTGAAGAGCTGGAGGTTATTCCGCTTAATAGGATTTGCGATATGTTTAATTTAATAAGCCTGTTGCTGACATATAACTCATACTGGTCAACTTCAATTTTTTCAATATTTAGCAATGTGTCTGCAACTGCTAGATGTACTATATTTCTGCTCTCAAGTACCATTAGATCACAGCTGGTTTCACTAAATGGGTTTCCCATATTTTGTGTCGCATAAGTAAGAGACCTGATATCTTTTGTAAAAGCCATCTGTGAATGCTTGTTGGCCTTGTGGTGATGCTCCCATTTTTATAATCTCTTCATCTTTGTAGAATTACATTTTTCAAATAAGCGGACCATCTCAGGACCAGAGACCATCCAATGATGCAGAGATGTTTTGTGTCAGGTCTACAGACCCTCCATCACCTTTGACTGATGTGTTATGTTGTTCATGGGCCTGCTCAATGGCAGTAGCAGAGAACACACACTTTGACTTTTCTGTGACAAACCTTCCTTTCATGAATTCTGCATAGGTGTTAATTTGATGCTTTTTACGTGAAAGCATATCACGTCAGTGGAAAGGAATCCATTGTGCATAGTGAGCATGGTCCAAGGAAATGTACCAGGAAACAATCTTGGATAACACGTCTAAATAGAGCTGGAAATCTCCTTCTCATATCACTCTTACAAAAGCCATCAAAAGGAGTTATCATTTTAGAAGGATGGACCAGAATGTAAATTGGGTACATACATCATTTCTTTCTTTACACCAGTCTTCCAGTGACTTAACTTGACTCTTTTCCTTTATGTCTTGGCTGTAGTAATTGTAGGCCTGCTGCAGAAGTAAATAGGGACTACTGGCTGTGACTTGATGAGCCCTACATGGTACGAATCACATGGGAACCTTTTATTAATTAATCCACTTTTCCAGCTGTGATAATATTAGCCCGAACATGTGTTGCATTACACCAACCTTCATCCAAGACATTTCCAAGAACCTTGAGAACTGTCATCTCAATATGCAGCCCATCAAATATTACAATTAATTGATCTTCGCCATGAGTTGTTGGCCAGTTCCACTTGGTTTTTTTTGTCAATGAGTAGCGTGGCTGGAGTGGCTGATGAAATGTAATGATTGGAATCTGTCCAGGATTAAGGCCATAACTGCTGTTTTCACAATACCCATTGAATGGTGAATCATTGCCACTGACAAAGCATGGTATGGAAATAGAGGCTGCAGGGATAATTCACAATGCTTTGGAGTTTCTTCTTGTTGACTTGCATGCTATGCTGCCCAGGTGATTATTCCATTGCTTTGTAGGTTGTCACTAGCCAGAACCTGTATTACATGCTTCAGCCAGGTGTATTCTTTCACTGTATCTTGCAGCATAACTTGTTAGTCAACTAAATGCTCTTCTACTGTTGGCAGAGGACAATCAGTTCTCATAGGAGGAACAGGGGGCACGCTGGTGTAGCGCTCATGAAGATGTTTAGTCACTTTCTCGGCACATGAACTTTTAGTCATATTCTGATCAGTCCCTGTAAAATGATCATCTGGTTGTTGAAATATTGATATTCCTGTACCATGGAAAGTGCCATGAGCTGTGGTAAAGCTTGGATTGTGATCTATATTGTCGCCCACAGTAGTTCAGAAGAGCCTCCCCATTTTCACGAAGAGAAATCACGGCATTTTCTTTGAGTTAGTGATCACATACTTAATTGCCATGTTCTTATGAGATATGTAGCACACGGTTGTATGATATGCTTAACCTGAACTCGTGCAGGGTTTCAACAAGTTCACACTTGTGAGCACTTGTATGGATTACAATTCCCAAGTAAATAGGCAAAGAACTTTCCTATTTTTGGCTCTTTCAGACTCATACCGCCCACACCGCCCACACCAGAGTACACCAGTAACTCTGCGACAGTGAGGATTGGTTGCCGCATTGTTGAAGAACTTGACTGAGCTTAATGTTTGGGCTGTTTGTATCCATAGCAACCAGTGCTAACAGAGATGCTGGCACAGAGTCTTCCTGACATTTGTTTACAAAAGATCAGTTGAAGTGATATTTCATTTTAAAGATGTCTCTTTTGAGTATATTTGCTACTTTAGCAAGAAGAACAGCATCACTATCTTCATCATATTGACATGATTTGCGCAGTGCAGATCCAATATCATTATTAAATATAAGCATCACATGACAGCCTTGCTTATGTGCTTCCATGTCAGGAATGTAAGCAAGTATCTGGTTTTTCAGTTTCGTGGAATGCATGCGCCCTGAAAGATCGCTGCCAAGTCGTTTGATCCTCATGCTGTACAGATTGCATAGGTCAACAAGTCTAAATATGGGTGCAATGTCATTGTCCGTTCGAGCATCTTCGATGTATGATATAAGTTCTGCAAATGCAATACCATGGTAAATTTGGCCCATTTCAGTTTCTAGTGTTTTTATTTTTGTCTCTTGCGCCACAATATAATATGAGGGAATGAATATGGTACATGGCATCTTGTGCAATAACATTGTCTGCACTCAGTTTAGCAAGCAGGGGTTTGTCGTCTAGTTTAAGGGTACAGTGTCGAACCCGAGTATCAAGGCCAAATGTAGATGTTGTAAAAAATGATCTTCCTGCTGTGGCAGGCATGTCACAAAAAAAAGCATATTGGTTTTCTTTTCTCATAACTTTGTCCTTCAACACTTAGACGGTTGAATTTTGAAGAACTATCAACATCATCCACTGGTGATATCTTCCTTTTCTCTGCTTTTTGCAGTTTTGTTTGATTGTACTGCTAACGGTGCCGGTGCTTCAGTGAAAACTCTTCCAGTAGGGGCCTGAATGCCCGGTAGGCCAGACCTACTGGATGTCCCGTGTCCCTATTGGCAGACACCTAGGGCCCAAATCATGGAATTATTTGCACAGAAAATAGGGGGCTTGCGTGTGAAATCACGGGCAAGCGCCCGTTTGTCGATTCATGGTACACAATGCGCAGGGTTTACCAGAATTTGCAAGGAACCTGCGCCGGTCCAACATGTTTTTGCAACACCACGAATGCCTTGCGCAAGACTCCAAGCGCAGGCCCGCCCATGTCTGTATAGTCTACTAAAAAGGGGGGAACACGTGGAATGGGGAACAACAAGCGAAAATATGGGTTTAACGAGGGAAGCACCACATTAAAATCCTCACAAGGCCCATACCTGCGCTAAAAACCTGTATTCATGGAATTTAACAGGGCTCGTCGCTGCCGCCGCCGCGGCGCGTGAAAATACATGCAAAACGTGAAACACGTCTGCCACATGATAGCTGGTGTGAACGTCAACGCGCACAAAAACAAATGCATAAAAAGCCAGCGCGATCAAACAACGCACAGTATACAACTACGATGATTGTACAATTTGTCGTAGCAGTGATAGTGGGACACCACAGTAGGAGGAGGATGGCCAGGGCCCGGATTTTTCTACCTAGGACCAGCCTTTTGGGGATGCCTAATGAACATGTCTATGGCATGTATAGGTTTCCACCTCATATCATATTAAACCTGGTCACGGAGTGGGAAGATGACCTTACATCACCCACCCTGTGCTTCCAAGCACTGAGCCCCTTGGAAAAGATGCTCAATGTTCTGCATTTTTTGGTCACTGGGTGATTTCAGCTGACAACTGCCAGAGTTGGGGGAATTTTACAGCCCAGCAGTCACGCTGACTAAACCAGGTGTTGGCAATAATGACTGCACGCCCCCCAGTCCGCAGGCACAGCTACATAACCAGAACACCTGAAGAAAGGCTATTAGGGAGAATTCTCATTCAATGGCTAATTTCCCTTACCTAGTGAGTCCCTCAGCAGCTTTGCTGGATTTCTGGAGTTTATTTTTTTCCACCTGGTAAGAGTGTGAGCTTTTCCCCCACTCTTACCTGTGTTTTGCCATGTGTATTTTGACTGTTTTTGTGATTGTGGACTCTGGAGTACACCACTTCAGTAGCCCCACTCTTTGTGTGTTACACAGCACCTTCAGTGCAGTGACACAGGGTTGTCTCTTAGACTTCCCACCGACTCCATTTTCTGGGGCTGACTACTGTCCCCCAGAAAAGGGTAAAGTTGCCATTTAACTTTACATAGTCACTTTTAACCACGGATCCAGTACACCCCATTTTATATGGAGTTGGAAAGGGTTCATTTTTAGCCTTTTTTATCTGTCCCTCTTGGAGCATTTTTTCACACCCTCAACATTAACACTTGGCTGGTGGCAGTGGTACCTACCCTAATTTTCCTACCGCGGTTATATTATATAACGTGGTAACGTTTAGGCTATTTTAGTAGCCTCGAACTTTAAACCCGCTTGCCCAAATACTTTTTATTTCAGCTCTGGTTGCGTTTAATCACCATTTCTTTTTGTTAACATCCTTCTTGGGTCTTTCTTTGCGCGGCAAACCAGGTTTGCCTCCTTTGTTCGCTGACCTTTGGAGGGATTCTGACCAGAAGCCCTCCTTTGGCGTCTGGGTGTCTAGGTGGGCTGAATGTGAGGGAGGGGTGTAGTCATCCCCTGCACAGGGTCTCCTTGGAGACCCATGTTGCACTTTGTGTTGATTGGCTGAGGTGGTTGTCCGGGCTGGACAACCCCCCTGCTGAGTGATTGATAGCCAGGCTGTGTGGATGGGGGATATTGGCATAAAAGGCAGGGCTCTTGTGCTAGAAGGCAGAGTCGCCTCTGGAACTACAAGGAACCGAAGAGAAGCGGAGAAGAAGACGGCTGCTGCAACCCCGAGTGCCGGTGAAGCCCTGCTGCAGTCCTGAGATATCTACCCCTTCAACGACTAAGAGAAGATCCAGTCCGGAGTCTTCTTCCCTTGAGCCTGGTGGGATCAACCAGCTCATCTTTTCTTCAGTCAGAGAATCCTCTCCTGGGTCAAAATCACTGCTGTGCTGTAGTGGTCCCGATAGCCATCAGAAGAGCCTGCTCCTGATTTAAAGGAGTCTTAGGCAGAATCCCGTGCAGTGCCTTTAGGGACCACTACACACAATTAAGACTACAGGTGGTAATACAAGTTCACCTTTGGTACAAGCCTGCACTACACTGTTAAAGTAGTAGCAGTAGTGGAGCACCCAGACTTATCTCAAGAGTAAATGAGCAGTAGTAGAGATAACACAAAGGACCACAATTACTGTGACTTAAGCAAACACTGACTCAAGGTTTCAGGTAAAAAATATAAGTACATTTATTTTTAAACCCTCTGTTATAAAACACAACGCTTCTATAAATTCAAAACCTATAGTCTTAATTGTGTGTAGTGGTCCCTAAGGGCACTGCACAGGATTCTGCCTAACAAAAGCATGCCATGGTCCAGGACTTTTATGGAGTGGTGCACTTCCCTAAAGTGCTTGGTACCATCGATTGCACCCATTTGGCTCTACATCCACCCAGGGCTACAGAGCACATATATGGCAATCGCAGACACTGGCATTCCATCAATGTGCAGGTTGTATGTAATACCAAGGGCATCATTGCTTCTGTATATGTGAACTACCCAGGGTCCACCCATGATAGTTTCATATTCAAAATGTCACCCGTACACCGGGCCCAGGAAGCTGGGAGACATGACAACACATGGCTCATTGGTGAGTATAAATGCCCCTGCACAAGCATGCATGTTACACACAGTAAAATACACACATGTGACAAATATTTCCACCTCTACAGGGGACAGTGCCTACCCTCTGAGAACCTACATGATGATGCCAATACGGAACCTTGCCACACCCCCCCCAGGTAAGATACAACACAGACCATATTGCAACTCCTGCCATAGTGGAGCACACAGGGAATGTGGCGAGGCTGCCCGTACCCAGCCTGTGGCTACATTTGTCACCGAAATTCCAACCCCTGTGGAGTGCACACAACCCTGGCACATTCCAGGTGCCATTCAATGATGACAAAGGGCCAATCATCTGTGCCCACCAAACCACCCAGAGAATGTGTCCCTGGAAGTGCAACATTCTGTGCATCCCTTAGAACTAAAACTAATTTCATTTTGGGTTTCCAAAAGAAACACATAGAGGAGGGAGTATGCCACTACCACCATGTCAAACTAGACATGTGTGTCACATAAACCGTCCCATCTGTCATGGAAAATCATCACCAGGGTGTGCTATGGTAGGTAATGTCAAAGGCGATAGATAAATGGCCAATACATAATACAAGTATCTTAAAGTGCTCACCCATGTATGGAACGAGTGCAACAATAACACCTGCACATAGAGATCCATAATATTCTGGACAGGTACAGTATTTGCATACTATACTATACTATACTATCAACAGTGGATGCAACAGTGAATCTGTCGGACAGTGAATCATCATATTCACAAGTGCATCAATGTGCCATCATGCAGGGGCGAGGGCGGGGTGGAACAGACAGACACTGTACCTGCATGGTCCAATCAGAAGGAGCAAGTGCACAGCTGTTCCAAGGGCAGTGGTATTCGGAGGCTGGTAACAAGTTCAGGGGTGGTTCAAGTGTAACCAGTAAATGCCCCACAAATTGCTGGGGTTGACAGGGGTGTGTGAAACCTTGAGGCACATCAAGCAGACAGACATCAAGCAGCAAGGACAAAAGGAATGGAGATAGTGAGAGAGCAGCAGGATTGCTTATCAAGGAAGAGGGAGAGAGAAGGAAGAGTAGATGATGAAAAACATGAGTAGTTCATGGAGATTAAGGAAATCAGTCCCCAAATAGAGGACGGTGGGATGGGTATTCCAGAGGTTGGCCGCCACTGACGATAAAGATCCCCTGCAAAACATCTCTATCAATAACTGGTGCACCTGAAGAAGGTCAGAGTAACATGATGAAATGGCCCTGGAGTAAGCAGGCCTCACAAATCACAGTGACGTCAAGCATAATACTTGCACTCTTGTCCCACATTAGTTACACAGGGTGTGGATTAGAAGCATGGAGTTGGTGCGATAGGCAGTAGCACTAGTGTAGCTTGGAGAGTAACACAGCACATGTAAAATGACACCTCTGCATGATGTTGCAGAAGTGTACATTAACTGTGTGCATCAAGACCTGCAAGTCGGACTCCTTCACAATCACATGAATATGTGGCAGTGATGGAAGGGGGTAGTTGAACATTAAGGCAACATTCCTGCCTTGGAATGAGTGTTCAGGGAGTAAGAACATGTAGGAAGGACTGAGTCAATGGTACAAGTAGGCTGCAGTGGAGTCAATAGGGACATGCAATTTTGTAAATGGCGCACAAGCCAAGGTAATTTTGAGGGCACCAGCCCAGGATGGCTGTGAGGCAGACAGGGTGAATAAGGGTGCCAATGTGTCACTAGGAACAGTGCTGAAGAGTACTCTGTCCTCATCATAGCACATTAATCACAATGAAAATGTTCCAAATATGCATAGCAGCAGGCAAATGTATATGTCAAAGATGCATGGTAAAGGAATGGACACCTGCATGATGCCACAGGTGGAGGCTGAAGTAGTGCAGAAGAAAGGACACAGTTTGGGGTTTTCATGGAATATATTTTCCAGAATGACATAAGCAAGTCCACTGTCCTTTCATGGATCATCAAAATGAGGATGGAATGAATCATTGTGTGAAAAGCAAATGAGACATCAAGGATGATGAGGACAACAGGGCATTATGTATGGAGGGATGCCACCATTCATCATGTGACTCTGTGACTGTTGCTCCGGACTGTTACAATGCACACTGGTGTTCACGTATATCCACAAGAATGTCCCCATGGGTGTACATTTGTGTGTGGACCAACTTTGCTAGCAGTTTCTCCTGGAAGGCTATCAAGCTATTCACCAGTATGTCGGTGGTCACGGAGGCTGTGTATATTTCAAATGATCAATGTTGTTTAGAGGTGAGATCCTGATGGCGGATTGAAACAAAACATTAGTAAAGGAGAGTATGCATAGATCAACAAGAGCATTAGACCTAGAGGAGAAGTTTGCAATGATGATTCTGTAGGAATAGCTGTCATGATGCCACCTTCATGTACTTGTCAACTTGGTTGAGTACTTCAGGGGAGACATGAGTGAATGAGGAGAGTGAATGATGATGATGGTGAGTGTCAGGGTGCGTCGAGGTGTGGAGGGTTGTGTATGAAGTGTCTCTCAGTAGTTGGTTCATTCAGTCACGTTTATTATCAAGAGACAATGTGTTGCAAGTGCATAGCAAAGGTACTGTGAAGGTGGCCTAGGAGAATACACAGTGGATGTCTTCACAATAAATAAGCCACTCACCTCTTGCTCCTCCGCCATAACCCTGCTTGATGGCACAAAGTACTCCTGCACACAGGCGGAGCGTCAAGGGAAGACATAAGCCAACAACAACAAGCAAACATATAAAATCCTAAACGTTCAAATAATGGGAAAAGTACACTGTAAACCTCCAGAACATGGTCAATGCAGACTTCATTGTCACTGCACACCTATGGTGTAGGGCTGCATCTATTCCAATGCCTCACCACCATGCACCCAGATGCGTTGCACTAGAAGCTGCATACACCATGTTGCCACATGCCTGAGAAAAGGAAGAAAACCCACTAACAATGCAAAACCTGTAAAACCAAATAGCCCACATACCAGCAGACATAGCAACATGTTTGTGGATTTGTGATGCTGTAATAGTTGAACCATAAATTCAACTCTGCAAATCTGAGAAACATCCCTAATCCCACAAACCCTGATAGGGATCAGATGCGCCACTCATTAGACTACATAAAAGATGAATGAGGCACACCTCAGCTCAAACATGTGCCCCTCCCACAGTCCACAAACTGTTGATCATGCTACAAACTGACAAACAACCATGAAAGCCGCAAACACAGTTGGAAAGCACAGTTATCATAATCAGTGAACAGTGGCCCCAGCAATCCGTTAGATCAACAAGACCAGAACCATCATTGGAATCAACCCTGGGTGAGTAATTCAACCCTCGAGAAATTGTGATAGAGCTTAAGGTTAGTAAATTCAGAGTGAACACACACAGTGCCCCACTCTCATGCAAACACCAACAAAGTGTCAAATGCCATGCATTCACCTGTCCGTGGAACTCACCTGCCTTGCATATGATGCACACCACAGGGAGACACTTTACCCAAATGGAATGCAATGCAGAGTAACAGCACAAAGTACATGCACATACATGATCACAATTGACAACAGAAAGAAAATATGCATCAAACACAGAGTGCAGGAGCAACACAGGGTGACACAGGGTGAATGGCCATTGATATTGATTTGTACAGGAGTACAGTGTATCACACCAGAGAGAGGGAGAAAGAGAGTGACACAGAGAGTGAATAGCAAGGAAATTACAGATCAAGGAGTCCATGGCCTGCTTTACTGATGTACAATGACATGCTGCACAGCAAAGTCTGTGCGCCTATTGAGGTATCCACATAGGTAGCTTATACAGTGACATGAGCTCTAATCGAATTACCACAACACCATGTGAGCATGCAAAGGACATATAAGACAACTGACACATGCAGCAAAGATGCCCAACAATGAAGCATGCCCCACATGCAAGACAGTGCAAACACTTACCAAATGACTGTGTCTGCATGTTGTAAATCCCACATGACCTTTACCAGTAAGTGTGTTTCCTAATTCATCAAAGGAAGGACAGTGTCTGCTGGAGGTGATGGGAAGTGTGGACTTTGAATGGTGCAGGATGTATTACCCGGGACAGCAGTCACTGCCAAATCACAGATTACTGGAACAACAATGGAGAACATATTAAAACACCCATTGTGTGGTATCATCACCTCAGTTCAGCCCGTCGGCTCCTTTTGCTGGTCTCCATGTTCAGCCTGTGTGAGCGGCATGTGGACCGCAATTCTTGCAGTTGGTGCTCTACCTGAATTGCTGGGGGGATCATGGAATTGGACACCCTATCCATGCCCTGAACCAACATCTTATAGGAAGCACCCTGTTGTTGTGCAATACTATAAATGAACTGCTTCCACACTGCCACCCCAGCTACCACACATCCACCATGTGTGCAGGCCCCATGCCTGCCTGACCCAAGGGAGCTTGGCCCTTGATGTTCCAGCTTCTGTCTGTGGCTGCAGGACTGCATCCCTCCCTTGGTCATCTGTCCCAGGACCAGAAACCAATACTGTGGAGCATGACCTTGCAGCCGTAACCACCACAGATGGACGTGACAATACTGATTGATCCTGTGAGGGGACGTGACCCCTTGCAGACGTACAGGCTACAACAGCTCCAACAATTGATGCACTCACCTCAGACAGCATAGAGGAATTGTCATCCAGTTTAGCAGCAGAGCTACTGATTTCATTGGAGTTGGAATCATACTGAGTCATACCCCGGAGGGCCTGTAGCACCAGTGGATTTTGATGGGCTTCCAAAAGACGTCCTCCACTGGTGCTCTGTGCCGGCTCAGGTCCCGTTCCTCTTCAACCTCCTCCCATGCATCTAGTGGCTCATCACCTGCACATGGACATATAAAGACATGAAGATTCATGTAAATTGCATTGCCTACATACCTAGGTATCACAATGCTGTCCTGCAACACATTGCCATGCATGTTACCATCCCATTATTTGCATACACACACTATGTACAAAAAGCTCACAGATCATGCCATATGCAGACTTGCCACTATATCCCATGTCCCTGACCATGTAAGCACTGCACACATTGCCAATGCACAAGTATCTGTGTACACACATCCTGTCCCATGGCAAAGCACCAGTAGACTGAAATATTCCAATTTTGACTCAAAAAGTGGATATGCAACATGCCATTAGGGTAAGTGAGAACATGTCCACAAATAATCATAGCCAAGTCTACAACAATTACATCTAACACCAGTGTACCACTGGCACAGAGTGTGGTTTCCCAGGTGTGTTATGTGGAGAGAGTGATGACATGTGCTGGGTGATAGGAAGAAGGGACAGTGACACACAAGAGGGACAGGGCCATGAACACATGGGGGGAGGTGTTGGGTGTGGCAGGTCATCATGGATGACTCCAGACAAATATTTTACAAGGGGGTCAGTGCCATAGCTGAGGCTAGGATTTGCACAGTGTAGAAAATGCTTTGTCATTCATGGCACAATGACCTGCCCGCTGCCAGTGTTCATGGAAGGTATGGGTAGCATGAAACCACCTATGGACGTGTGTGGATGGACTTTCTACTACATGCAGTGCATGATGTGTAACACATGCTTCAGACACAAGCACTTGACTGGCATAGTTGAGTCACTAGCATCACTGATGTAAATACCCAGATGCCACATTGTGTTGGCATGCCGGAAATGTCTTTTAGTATCTGACATTTGTTGATGACTACTGTCCCAAAGCCATGTTCACCGATGTGCAGCACATGGGTTGTATAAACGCCCAAGTACACTAAGCATGGGTCAGTACACAATGGCATGGATCACCCATGGCAGTCATACAAATGCAGGCAGAAATGCTGCACAATCATACACATTTATTTTATCTACATACACATATTCAGGATGCACAAGCTTCATCACTCACCAGACGTTTCCTCATAATCTGGCAGGAATTCCACGCCTTGCAGCTGATCCACATGAATCAACTCACTCATGGCCTCTTCATGTGGTGTGACCTCCTGCTCTTGTGGTGACCCACTTCCATTCACCAGAGCAGATGCGAGTTTGGCACCCAGCTTCGATTTGGTTCGATGTGGAGGTCATTCCACTGCTTCATGACCTCACGAGTGGTGCGCCTCTCATTCCTCAAGGCGTTGATGCCATCTGTGACTAGCTGCCAGTGGACCATACGCTGAGCAGGCATATGTGTGCTCGCTGGCTGTGTGTACATGTCACAATGGTGTTTGCACACGTAGTCCACGAGGATCTGGAGTTCATCATTGAAGCTCCTCTTCCTCGACGTGGCGGTGTCCTTTTCTGTGCTTTGGGATTGAGCCTTTCCCTGATCTGCACGCTTTTGCTTATTGGCATGTGGTGCAGACCCTGTGTGGCTGGGACCACTCAGGGAACCAGATGCTGGACCACTAGTGGCCTGGACCATGACATCACCCACTGATGCCTGATGCTGGGACAGTAGTTGCCCCTGCAGGTCACCACACCTGGGTGCTAGGGCCAGGACCTTAAACTCTATGTCCCTTCCCCTTGCATGCATGGACAGCATCTGCCCCTGTGTGTCTGTGTACCTGGGCTAGGACGGCTACAGATATCACTGCAGATGCCTGACCTTGGGTGTTGGGGACAGCAGCTGCCCCTGCAGATTCCTGACCCTGGATGCTGGGGACAGGTGTTTTGCATGCACATCCCTTCCCCTTCGACGCATGGACAGCATCTGCCCCTGCATGTATGTGTACCTGAGCTGTGATGACTACAGTTATCGCTGAAGCTCTCTGACCCTGGGTGTTGGGGACAGCAAAAAATATTTGTCTGGAGTCATCCATGATGACCTGCCACACCCAACACCCCCCCCCCCCATGTGTTCATGGCCCTGTCCCTCTTGTGTGTCACTGTCCCTTCTTCCTATCACCCAGCACATGTCATCACTCTCTCCACATCACACACCTGGGAAACCACACTCTGTGCCAGTGGTACACTGGTGTTAGATGTAATGCAGATAACCCTGCAGCTTCATGACCCTGGGTGGTGGGGAGAGCAGATGACCCTGCAGCTCCCTGACCCTGTTGGGGGTGGGGCACAGCTCTTTCTGCACGTTCCCAACCCCGACCACCTCTGCCACCTTTCCCTCTTGTGGCCTTCCCACTCATGGTACAGATGGATTTGTACAATGGAAGGCACAGCAAGCAATTGTCCTGGGCAATCGGAGTGAGGGGGCAGGGTACGTGATGTAAAATGTACTAGTGTGGTCCAGCAAGGCTCAATATTACCCCTGGTGAAAAAATGAACGGGACGCATAACACACAGGCACCCCAAATATCAAAAATGCATGTAGGCAACCCCTCGGTAGCTCCCGTGAAAAGAAAAAGTGTAATGCGGTACGCTGTGGCATCCAGCAACACAATAAATGCATACGAGAAGCCCAGGAAAGCTACATTGATGCTAAGAATGGAGGAACCTGATATACAGGGGAACCCAGCTTATGAAAAATGCATACGTGACTCGCCTTTAGCCTCAGGAAAAAAAAAAGAAGACACGTGTGTGTGTGTGTGGAGGCAAATCCCCCCCCCAAAATAATGTTTGCACTGTCACAGTAGTGAACAAATTGCGTGGCACCCCAAAAATCTCTGAAGTCCACACGTCCGTCCGCTCTAATTCGCATGTGTGGTTTAATGTTCTCCTATGCACTCCTTTATCCCGAATCTGAATGACAATGCCCAATGCCCAGCGTGTGTCACGTAACTTAAGCGACGAAGCCCTTTCCTCTGATTTCACGTGTACGCGCTAATTTCGAACCCACAGAGTAACCGTCACTCTGTTTCCGGCTGCCCACATGAGAGACACAGAAGACCCCTGCTCCTGCCTATGAGCCTTTGTACCTGCCTCCTACTGCCCGGAGTTGCCTCCTTCGAGATATCTGCTGCTGCCTGCCCACTGTGTGTGCCTACTGCCCACCTGCCCAGCAATTTCAGTGCCTGCTATCCAGCCATTGCCAGTGCTCCTGTCCTTGGACCTGTGATCAAACCTCAGCTGATTCAGAAGGCTACCAACGTGCCAGAAACATCACCACCGCTCCACAGCCCAGTCCCACAACCACCTTGCCCACCCACACCTGCCTTGGGAGTTTGCCATTTCCCAACCAACATCTTCAGAGGTAAGTGGCAACCCCGTGGCAGCGTGCCAGCATGGCAGCGTGGTAGAGGGCTGTCAACTTCACTGCCAGGGAAGTTGAAATCCTGGTGGAGCATGTCCTGGGGCATTATGATTCCCTCTTCAACGCCCCAATGCAAATCGGCAAGGAAGGACAGAAGCTGATCTGGGACCAGATCGTGGATGCGGAGGGGGTGGCATCACGTGATGTTAGGTGGAAACCTGTGCAGTTCCCTCTGGGACCACTGCAAAGATTTAGGACTACAGGTGTTTGGCAGTAAACCCACTTGGTAGCAGTCTGTACCACACAGATTCACTTGGTAGCTGTGGCTGAGCAGTCAGACTTCCCTCAAGAAGAGTTAGCAGTATGTGGAGTATACAAAATAGGGCAATTTACACAGTAGAACAAGCAAACACGGAACAGAGCTTCGGTGTAAAGATATATAGTTATTTATTTATAAAAACACAGCTATGAAAAACACACTGGTACTAATACGGCAAACAACTTCAATTACAATTACTATAAGTAAATCAATCCCCCTAACAATAGTTCGACAAATCTAGGTTCAACGGCACCACTTATTTGCAGACAGAGGTGAATGCTTTAACCTAGATGGCACTCTAGTATTCGTTAGGACGGGAGAGAAAAGGCAGGGTTTGAAATCAACTCGGTACCAACACTTTTACGAACAAATGCAAGGCAAGTAAGGCAGGGTCTACTGTAGATCGCAGAGTTCAGAGGCCAGGCCCACTCGGAGAGAGGCAAGGCGATATGTCCCAAAAAGTATCACAGTGGAAATGCACTTCGAGTCTTTGGCGCAAATTGTCACAGAAAGATTGGACCAGTTCAGAACAGAAAGTTAAGAAGGCTTGGAGGCGACCCAATGGAGAGGCGAGGATTAAGACACCTCACGCTAACCGTCACAAGGGAAGCCAGGCGGACACGGTACCTTGTATGTGGAGAGACAGCTCTGGCGGGGGCAGATGTTCCTGGTGGTGGATGCAAGTCGGGGCTTTGCCAAGAGAAGAGATGCTCTCGTCGTCAAAGGAAAGTTGAAGATCTTTGCACCACCAGGGAAGAGACCAGCCGCGGAGTGCTCCATCACAAGGCATCACCTTTTGGTCGCGGTACGGGTTAGTGGCTATCCGGTTGCCGGGGTGCTCAGCACGGGCAATTCGACCACTACGCCCTGGAAGCAAAGAAAAAGCAAAGGGGACTGGTTGTTCCCACCAGTCAGGGGAAGAGACTCTCCAGCCGGGAGATCTCCTCTGTCGTTGGGAAGTGGTGAGTCGGTTCAGCAGGGCTCCACCGGAGGTGTCGTCGTTGCAGGTCGGCTCAGCTTTACCCTCGTCGAATTCTTAGGTCATGTGGTGACTTCTGAAGATCCAGTCCCAAAAGCCCTGCTTTTATGCAGAAAACCCCCATTCATTCAGCCTAGCTGTCAATCAAAACACGCTAAGTGGTGAGCGGGGTGGCTCACCACTTGGCCAATCACACCAGAGTGCGACTTGAGTTGGCAAGGCAACTCAGTCCAGGGTGCCTAAACCCCCTCCCGCACCCCCTGTGGTACCCAGACAGAATGGCACCACTTTGGAGGGCCTCTGTGCAGAAGACCGCTAAAAGTGGAACAAAGGGCTCAACCTTTGGTTTAGGAGTCACAGAGACGAACACAGACGCCATTTTAAAAACCGAGTTCTGGCAGAAAATACCAACCGATAGATTTATTTAAGATAAATAAACCGGTGGTATGTTAGAGATTAACGAAAAAAAGTATTAACCTCCAACAATGGGAAGAATCCCATAGGGTTATATTCGGGGTCGAATATAACAAGTAGTTTCCACTGCCACCAGCCAAAACTCAACGAGGGGGGACGGGACAGTGCCCCCTCGAATAACAGACCCAGGGGTAATCGAATTACCCCTACTAGTACGTCCACAATAGGATGGTTTGTACCAGTTCTGTTAGTAAATTTAGGTCTAGTAAAGCCAATGGTGACTTTACATGCCCTGGGAGACAGTAGTCAGTCCCAGGGTATGGAGTCTATGGTGGGGATCCTCTAGGACGCCCCAGTGTTACGGCACGGAGGGTGCGGTGTAACACACATAGAAAAACATATGAGGCCCTATGGAGTAAAAGACCCCATAGCCCATAGAACACATTGACATTCAAAGGAATTAACCACATTCATGTCCAAGAGTGGGAGAAAAAGAGTCTCACTCTTGGCAGGATGAAAAAAAACAAACTCCAGAAATCCGGCAAAGCTGCAGGGGGACTCACTAGGTTAGGAAATTCAGCCTAAACAGAGAATTCTCCCTAACACGTGACTACCACCATGTGCACAAGCGCTGGAAGGACCTATAATTCACGGCCCACAGCAAGGCTCTGAGCTTCCTCCAAGCTGGTACCAACCAAGGGGGGAGCAGGGGCCGGATGAACACCACTGACATATGGGTCCTGGAGAAGTTCTAGCCGGCGCTGCACACCCAGGTCAGTGATTTGCAGCAATGTCTGGAGTCGTCAGGTAAATGGCCATGTGTTGCTGGGCTCCACAGTGCATGTGCATGTTCATGTATGTGTGCCTCTTGGGCTTACAGCAAGTATGTCTCTTGTATGGATGTCCGTGTGCATGTCCCAGACAGTGCTCTAAATGTGTTCAGTGAACCATGTGTGATTTCAATGGTCTTACATTTGCATTGTGTGTTGTACTGCAGCATTTCACTATGTGCACGTGGTTTGTTACATGTGTCTGAGACGTGCCTGTGTGAGAAGTGTGACAGATGAGGTGGTGTTGGCAACCACATGTGCATGCATGGTGTTAATGTGTACGTGTCTAAGATGTGACTGTATGACTGGCCATCACTCCTGAATGGATGTAACAGGTGCATTTCAATGTGTGACCTAGTCATGTTGCGTGATTTCTGTTGAGGGGACTCTGATGTGATTGCTTAGTGCACTGCTTGAGGACTGTCAGGTGATATGTGTGCATGACATGTGTATGAGCCCATGATGCATGTGTGTGTAGCATGCGTCATTCATAGGTTGTGACAGTGTCATGTCCCCGGATGTGATTGTCTGGTGTGAAGGACCGACATATATCTGTATGTATGTACATTGCATGTACCTGTGTGTTGTGGAGGGTGATGATGGTTGTACCCTTTAGCAGTGTAATTCATGTGCACATTTTTGTGCCAAGCACACATCGGTGCAGTACACTGATGTTTATGTTCTATGTCTCCTTATCTGCAGTTGTGTTGGAAGAAGAGGGTGGAGATGGTGCTGTGGAGCAAGGCAGCAGGGATGCCCCCACCAGGCATAGGCACAAGGCCCAGTCACGCTCCCTGGACATAACATCGTCAGCGAGTGAGGCGGCTGGTGGCGCGCCTGGACCATCGGCCAAAACTGCTGAGGGGAAGTCCAAGAGGGCGAAAGTGGACGTGGACTCCTCGGCAGTGGGGGGGGGGAGGGGACAGGTGAGCAGACACAGGTGCCTTCCACTGTGGAAGACGCTAGGGAGGCATCCAGGATGGTGGGTTAGGAGGAGGAGGAGGGGGCCATAGTAACCCAGTCCATGGGGTCAGGTGGGGGTGGTGAGGTGGGTATGACTGCTGCAGTCCTGACCCAGGGGCATGAGGCTGTGCAGGTCGCTATGGAGGTGCCTGTGCATATACGTGTCCCTGTGTCAGCGCCTGCAGCAGTATGCACGTGCCGGCATCACCCAGGTGTCGGGTGTTTTCACCCAGACCGACACCCCAATGCCTGTGGATGTTGCTATTCGGGACAGAGTGGTACCCCTGCTATTTGGTATTGGGAAGGATGTGCACGGGGATTGTGGGGTGTTTTCGCGTGATTATGCTGGGGTGGGCACAGGGGTCGTGGGGTGTTTTAGCACGATTACGCTGGGGTGCCGCAAGTTGTTGCACGATTTGGCTGGTGGAGGGGCATGCTTTGCATTGGGGGCACACATTTTCTATGGGGTGCGCACAGGGATCTCAGGGTGTTTTTGCACAATTACGCTGGGGTGCAGCCAGGGATTGCAAGGTGTTTTCAGGCGATTATGCTGGGGTGTGACTGGGGATTGCGAGGTGTTTTCATGTGATTACGCTGGGGTGCGCACAGGGATCACTGGGTGTTTTCGCAAATAACGCTGGGGTGCAGCCGGGAATTGCGAGGTGTTTTCAGGCGATTACGCTGGGGTGCGCACAGGGATCGCGGGGTGTTTTCACGCAATTACGCTGGGGTGCGGCTGGGGATTGCGAGGTGTTTTCATGTAAGTGCGCTGGGGTGCACCTGGGGATTGCAGGGTGTTTTCACACGATTGTGCTGGGGTGCGGGCAGGGATCGCGGGGTGTTTTTGTGTGATTATGCTGGGGTGCGGCCGAGGTTTTCGAGGTGTTTGTGTGTGATTACGCTTGTGTGCAGGCAGGGATTGCGAGGTGTTTGCGCGCAATTTGGCTGTGGGGCTATATGCTGGCCCAACGATGGCACAGAGGCTTGCACCGTGTTAGGCATTTCACTTGCTTTTTACTGTACGTGGTGGTGTGTTGAGGGTGTTACTCTCGCAGCTTGCTGTTACTTGCGCGACGGCTACTGATGCCTCTGGGAAACCATGAATAGGCAGGCCACGCAAAGATTTCTCTGCACCACAGCTGTTGCAGACTCCTTCTCGGGGCGTGGCCCTTGCACCTCTTAAGCTCCTGATTCTATGAATCGGGCCTTTAATTTGGCGATCTGGAAAGGGTGCCAGTACGCTGCTAATGGCACCGTAATTTCCAGCCCGCCAAACTTCTAACGAGGCCCACTATTTTATACCCAGCTCCCTTTGTATCCAGTTTAGTCTCTGCTGGAGAAGAACCTCTGAATTGTCTTCTTGGCAGATGAAACACTTGTCCCACTCTATCTCTGTGATTTGTCTAAAAGTATCAGGTTTGTACTGATTCATCAGCTTGTGTACTTTCTCCATATTTTTATCTTCTTTTTCTTATTAAATTGTCATACAAACTCTTTCTTCAGTGAACAAAAAAATTATAATAATATTACACTACTCTTTTTATCACCCTTGTTTTCTGTATGCATTTTTATGAACCATCTGATATTCTGCAAACATATATATAACATAAATTCAGGGAAAATTACATTTAATAATGGAAGTAACAGCATCAAATAACATAGGAAAGAGCAGGTTAACGATTTTCTGATGCCGCCATTTTGAATGTCAGCCATTACTGTAAGGGGGAAAATCTGGGATGGCCTCCTAGCCAAAACAAAAACTTTCCATATGTAGTATATGTGCCCCAGGTTTCATGCTTCTATCATCAATAGCACAATTCTTCCAAATATTTCACCTATCTTCTGTACTGATGATCACACTGCCCCACAGCTGCCTAACATTGGCCCTTTCTCCTTGCTTATAGTTTTGCTATATATGTACTATGATGTTCAATTCGGTTAAGCCACCAGATGCACGTTTGAAAAGGAAATACAGGCAACCATTTGAAAACTCACACTGTAAACAGAAAAAAATGCTTTTATTGCACCTGTGAGATTATTACTTAACTATGATGACTTAGAACGCATTTAATGGAATTAATGGCTGCACTTTGCGTGTGATAATAGCATTTTGCCATGTGTGGGTAAAGCTTAAATATGGCAACTACACTGGGTTTAGGATGGTGCTATTTGCTGCATTTGAGGTTGCAATTGGCACATGCAAATATAAGGGTATATCTACCATGTAGTGACCTTTACAGACATATGATGGCATTTTGAGGCAGTTGAGGCTACAGATGAACACAACTGTACTTGTGAGGGTATAGTATTAAGACCCTGATGCACTATCCATATGAGTGCATTCATGGTGTAACTGCACATGTCATACGAACGTGGCACATGCGAGGCTATGACTTATGCATATTTATGTACCAGCTATCTGATGGCCTTAATGGGGCAGTGAGTCTATACCTTACCCTATGTAATTTACCATGCATACAATCGGGGCATATTTGGCTGCCCATAGCATAAGATCAGATGTCCATATTTGAACACGTCAGGTTATATCATACTATGTGGTGACTATGCTCGACCTATGGAACCATTATTGGAGAATTTGTGGCTGCATTTGCCATACCGTATGGCAGCTAAAAACCATTCGATTTGGTCATACTTGTTTTTTTGTATCTTTATAAATTGTAGGGTATGAACTTCTCCGTGCATGCTTACCTGTCAAGTGTTTCTAATGTATTACACACTGGAGTGCTTCACCATTTCAAGTTAAATAAACAGCCCTTTCCCTTTCCAGCCCACCTATATTTTAGCCGTTCCTTACTGCCTTGTCCCTCGTCAAAGAAAGGCACTCGTGCACTGACGACACTCTTCGTAAAAGGCACCCACGTTGCCCTGGATACATTGTTCCTCTTGGCTATAGAATCATTAAATGCTTCTATAAATAACAAAATTGGCTTCAAAGTATATATGCACACAGTGAGATGAGTTCATCAATGCATTAATAGCAGTTTTCACTTTTGAAAGAAGATGTTAAGTGTAGCGGTTCAGAGACAGTAAAATCGGTTATTGTTTCCAGTCCGAGCTTTTGAACAGTGGGTAATGAATTCAAGCAAGGTTTAATACGATTGGCTACAAGGGAACACTTTTCCGAGAAACCCATATGGAAATGTTCTAACTGTCTTGATGGGAATATTAAAATGTTATTAACAGCAATAATTCAAGGGACTCAAAACAAATTGAAACATGAGCACTTTTATGGCATAGAAATGTTCTCACTTTTTTTTACTGAAACGTAACCACATATGATGACTTGAGGTAGCTGACATTTGTGACATGCAGAAAGCAATCATTGCAAATTGGCCACCTGACTTGCTAGACGCCGCCCGCCCGTCTCCTTCAGCCACTGTGTACCTCTATAGTGCACCTATGTATCCTACCCCCTGCTGTATATCTGTTCTGTTGTTACCTCTGAAAAGCGCTCTGCTATGCATCTGTACTGTTATATACCTCTGTAAAGGGTACTAAGTGAACAAATCGATTACTGGAAATCGCTTTGAAAATAGACTGATTTAGAAAGATGGCTCTGAGCAGTCTTTCTGTATCGGACTGTCAGCCCCTACTATGACCGGCACGGCGGGAGGGAGAGAAGAAGTCAGGGAGACAGAGGTGAGTGTGTGGGTGACTGTATGCTGGTGTGCATGTGTGTACAAGGAATGTTTGTGAAGAGGGAGGGGGTGAATGCAACTGGTAGCGTGTGTGTGTGTGTGCATGTGAATATGGTGCTTGTTTGAGTGTGTATGCCTGTGGCAAGAGGAGGAAGTGTGGGGGTTGGGGAGAAAGGAGGAAAGGTGGGTACTGGGGTGAAATCCCCAAAATTCGTGTGATTTCAGCTTTTTGAGGGCCACACACAAACAATCAAAATAAATCAATCTTTTTTATGTGGAGCTTTCAAAAAGTGGAAAATTCACATAGAACCCTGTAAAGTGCGCTTCTCGAAACTAGGTCTGTGCTATAATCATAATAATAATAGAAATAATAGTACAAATAATAATAATACTATTAATAATAATAATTTGTTGCACTGGGACCACTGGGACATTAATTGAAATTGTATTTCCTCTCCTGCTGTTTGGGGGTGGGCATTGATGATTGATCAATGTTGGCGGTTCCCAATAATCAGTGGTCATCGCAGTCATTTTTAAACTCCTTGAATCCTTCATGACCATCAGTCATGGAGGCCCTTTGGAACCTCTGGAAATTAATGGAGAAAATTCCAGGCTTCCCATAGCTTCATGAGGAAGGCACACAAATTAGGGAATTCATACTCACCGGCTTCAACTGTGACTTGCACAGGTGCACATGACCTCCCATCATCGCTAATCCCACTAAATAGCCATATTCATCCTTGAAAGGAAGGAACAATAGATGCTTTGAACTGTCTTAATCAAAGACTGCCCTCATGCTCACCAAAACAATCATCTATGCATTGAGAACTATAGCTCATCATTTTCTGCGTTCAGATCTCACTCAGCCAAACATAAATCGTGCGTGAATATGCCTGTCTGGGATCTCTCACCTGATAGCTGCTCAACCCCGTAGTTACTGTATCACGACATCGCAGTAACTTAGTCAAAGCTTCATCAGGATGTACTTAATAGCAGTATCAAACATGTTTCAACCCTATAGAGTTCTACATTTATTTCGAATAACCTCTTATTTTAAGATCAGTGCTTGCACCTATTATCACACCCAAAGTCTGAGAGGTATGTAGTTATTTTTAAATTACCCGTTCACATGGTCTTAGTCTTTCTTTATTGGCTATTTTTAAATGTTCCTGTTCTTTTCTGAATGGACTTGAAGGTCTAGTAGGGTTAAGATGCAAGCTCGAGCAAGCTACTTAACTCTAAAGCACAATGCACCACCTGCTCTCCCTCTGTGGTTGTGAGCTGCTGGATTTGTGTTTTGGAGAAAGTTTAAGCTGACATGATTAAGCAACCATTTTCCTTCAACCCTCCTCTCCTAGTGGATTTCTCTCACTAGGTGACTAAGCCACGCCCCTCTGGTGTATGAAGCACAATGCTTAATTCAGAATAAATACTCATGATTAAAGTTCCTCAGAAACACAAAGTAAATGCAAGGATAAGCACATTTTCTTAGTATAAGAACGTTGATAAAACGTGTACTATGATTAGGAGCACCACATGATCTGAGGTTGCCTGCAGACTATACCCAACTCCATCCATATGTGAAGAAATATGTAGAAGGTCTAGAAAACGGGGCAATAATGGGTCTGTGAAGCTCTGCCCTTCCCATGTGGAAAGCCAGCATGAGCCCCCAGTGCTGTTCAAACCAGTCTGCCCAGAGAAAGGAGGTAGTGGTGAGTGTGTGCAGTATGGTCCATAGGCTCAGCACAGTGGAGCCCCCAGTAACAGTGATGTGTCTACTATTCTGTAGTCTGATATATCCAGATATCAATACAGTGACATTTCTTGCACGGGAGAATGTTCGGCAGAGGGCAAATCTGTGATGCCACATCGTGCTGGACAGCAGGGTATTGCTTTCACAGAGGTTTTGGTATCTGGACCGTGGTGGAATCCATCATTCCTAGCTTGCTGTGACGTAGGGACTAATGCTGCTCTTCATTGATGAGGGCAAAACATGTTTGATGTTGCTCGTGTTCCCCTGTAGAGGTGACATGACTGAGCAGTTTCCACTGCCATGCTGCCATTGGGGAATTGACGGGGCTGTTCCTTTCTGTAATGTCATTAACATGCTGCAAATAATGGCTCTGAGCAATGCCTCTGGTTAGGATTAATTCTAAATATTGTGTTCATCACCTTTTGTCTTTAGTCTGACTCCCTTGCTCACTGAGCTATAGAGAACCAAGGTGCACCTCACTAATGATGCCCACAAAGGATGAACAATGATTTTGGTTGCTTCTGCTCTTGTATAGAGCTGACTTGGCCAGAAGGTTGGGCTGCTTCCGCTGATAACAAGACCAAAACTGATTTGCATATGTTAAATATGTTAACTTTAATTTGTAGAATGCTCACTGCTGTTGGCATGGCCAATTAGCGTGTTGGGCAGTCTGGGTCTGCCAGCTTGCATGGTTTTAAGTTTTTGAAGGACAGCAGTCAGTTATTGCATAATAAATAGTGTTAAGTCAAACATTGCAGAATGGCCAACATTCCCCCAATTCATACTTTGCAGCTGGGCATTAAACGTCATGGCATGCAGATTTGTATGGAAGATTGGCAATACATAGTAGACTATCCCTTATCAGTACATATAACCATGATAAGGCTGTGCTTGTTGCATGCATTCTTGCAATGTGGTGTGAGGTAGGCTATGCCAGTCGCTAGTGGATGGTGTGTGTCTGGCTCCATTCTATCTTAATCCCATTTAAGACTAAACTACGCTATGCTTCTAATGTACTTGAGGTGCCAGTGAGCAGTCCGAAGGAGGACCCGGCAAATAGCACTGGCGTATGGAAGCCTGACATAACACTGTGTAATACAGGCAAACAATCTACTGAGAGAATAAGAGGTGTAAAAATCACGAAAGACTTGTCAGGGCCTAAGAGGAATGGAATGCTTAAAAAGCAAATGGAATCTGAAATGGCTCAAAAGGCATAGCCAGCTTACAGGGGAAAGAAGGCTCAATCGTAATAGAAGGCATAAAGACATAGGGCCTCATTCTGAGTTGGGCAGTAAGGGTTAACGGTTATCGGTAAGGAGACCGGTGCCGTTAAACCCTTACCGGCCAATTCTGAGGTCCCTTAGCGGGACCCGCAAAGGCTGTGTGGTCTGACCACACGTCCTTTGCGGTCCCGCCAAGGGACCAGGGCGCTAATAACTGGCCCGTAATTTACAGGCCCGTATTTAGCACCTTCCCCATTCCTATTGAGCCCTATGGGGGCTCAAATGGGAATGGGGAATGGTTGGTTGAATGGGACTTACCGAGTCCCCATTGGTCGGAATGTCCCGGTAAGTCCCCATTCACCCAAACCGGACACGGACCCGGGTTTGGAGGCAGCCATGGCGCAAATAGCGCCATGGCTACCTCCAAACTCGGAATGAGGCCCATAGAAGGCTTACACATCTCAAACTATGGGAGGAGGCTGAGCAAGGCAGGAGGCCCCTTGGAACAATATGCCCCTTGGAACAATTAGTAATCTTTAACTACATGGCACACCTAATAAGTACTTTTTAATCCATAATCATTTAAAATGTTAATGACACAAATATCCCATACACATATTGATTGGTTCCCATGCATGTTTATGATTTCTTTAGAGGTATGATCATTTCAAAACTGCTTTTCTAGAGGTTGCATTGACATTCCTGGGTATATTCAATTCCCTTATTTACAGAATTTCAGACCAAAATGGGACCATCACCAAAATGTTTGAACCGGATACTGTACTGTGTGATTTATTTTTTATTTTCCAAACAATAACAATGACACAAACATTCAATAGTGCCTCACATGTACATAGGTCTGTCTGTGTTTTTCAAGTTGGTTTCTGTCACCTTTTAACTGTTGGTTATTAGCTACTTCAACTACCACCCAACATGTGTCAGTCCACTGCAGTCTTTTCAGACTTTCCTCATGTGGAGAGTAATGAGACACCGGCTTCCATTGTAAATTCTTTCAAGGCTGGGAATGGTAGTGTTTTGTATGGGGCCTTTGCACTCATGTATGCTGTTGAACATTGTAAAATAGTGGGGGATGGATTAGACCTTTTATAGGATGGCACACCGGATTGAATCATAGTAGTACATTACAATTATTGATGATTCTTTTAGACTGCTCTAGATGTCTTGAACCAATGAAGGGTATAGACATGTATGGAAGGCAAAGAGGTCTAGAAGTCAAATAGGCATATTGGCATAGAAAGAAAACATGGAAGTCATAAAGAGCCAGGAAGCCTTGAAACATGCAACACATAAAATGCATAGAAGACATGCAACCAAAACATGCACGTATGGCATAAAAGGTATGGAATTAATAAAAGGTAGGAATCATGGGGATATTAAATGCATGAAATGCATAACATATATTTAATGCACAATCAGCATGGATAACATAAAGGTCATGGAAAACAGAAGGTAAATGAGACATCGAACAAATAGGAATCACAGAAGCCTTGAAGAGTATGTAAGTCATAAAAAGTACATAAATACGTAAAGCATAACAAGCATAAGAGTTGTATTAGGGAAATCTATCCCGAAGAAGACAAGCAGAGAAAAGTGGCAGTTTAAAAACAAACATGTGAGCTGAAGCCTGTTCACAGCATCTGAAAAATGACACATGTCCTAAGTAACTGAGAAGGCCCGAGATAAATATTTCCAAGTACCAGAAAATATCTTGCAACCTTTATTAAAATGAAAAGCAGCTCAATGTGAGAAGAAAAGCAAAGCACTGGAAATGAAAGAAAAACGGAATTGGCCTTACATTTTGTATATTTTACTTTACACAATTAAAATCTGTATTATGAAACATGCAAGACATTGAAGATATGTCTTGGACAGAACTTTGATCACCAAATGGAATGTTATCGAGTTGCTTTGTTTTAAAGTGACTGTTGCAACATGGAGAATAAAAATACTTTAAAATGCTACATTTATGCATCAAGCTACAGCTTTAGGTCTTAACTGACAAATGGTAGTCCAACTCACCTCCCCCAGTAACAGTTGCAGGAAGGGGGAGCCATTACTTTGTCAAGGAAATTAAACTCTTATGAAGCTGCTCAATAAAAGCTGATGACTGTGCTCTGAAACTAGTTTTCAGGAAACCAAGCACTGAAATAAAATCCAAATGTATCCATTGACAGCCTGCATGTGTCTTTGTACAAAGGCATACATTCTTGAAAACACATGGAAATCATTCAGAGCAGTGGTCTCTCCTCAAGTAATCACATCTCACAATCATCCAGGCTAACCTGAAGGAAGGAATCTGACACCTCTCAGGACTGGATGTCTCATGTACGGCCACCCGGACCCTGGTGCATTCAAAGGGGGTGAGACTGAAGTCATACATGAGTCCGGAAGCCTAACTATAAAGGATTTGCTACCATGGTGACATGCATCTGGGTCATGAATACCCCAATTCTAAACTAACAGCATGGATACCAGATGGTCTGTCGCCGGGCACAAAACTAAAAACTGCCATACAATATTGTGTACTGTGTATTGTGGAAGTGCAGGCATGTGTGGTCTGTGGTGGACACTGTCTAGTCTGTTTAGAGTGCAAGGACACTCACGTTGCTTGGGTCTTTTTTCCATTGGTACTTTAAAGCCGGGAAGAGGAGGAAACCTACATAAGCCCACTTGCAGCACAGAGCATGTGCGGATGTGAGGGCAACTGTGGTCTGTGGTGGACACTGTCTATTCTGCTTGGAGTGCAAGGAGACCGTCAATCCATGGGTCTTTTCTTCTTTGCTACTGTGAATCTGGGAAGAGGAGGAGGAAACCTAGGATAAGCCCACTTACAGTGCTGGGAATTTGTGTAAGTGCGGGAAAGTGTGGTTTGTGGTGGTTTGTGGAGGTCTGTGGACCCTGTACCAAGTAAGGCTTCAGTTAAGATACAAGATACAGTCTGCAATTATGAACATGGTGTAACAAGCTATTTAGTAACTATTGTATCACCTTCATTTCCTTGTATTGCATCGTATTGTTTTTAACTCCCTTAATGTCACTCCAAGATCAGCATCTACAAATTGGGTCCTCACCACTTGTTACATTAGTGACATCTTCTGCCCCTCATGTCGGCTCTTCCAATTCCAGCATACAATCCTCGAGGAAATATTAACATGATTCACCTGGACTCTGAGACTATCCATTCCCTGAGGGGCTCAGATAGTAATCCACCAGCTGAGTGAACTTCTGTCACTGAATCTACAGTGAAAAAGAAACAAGTTAAAATTATACAAAATCTGTCAAATTCTCAAACCTGTTGAAGAGGGACATACAGCCAAGACAAGCATTATTTATATAGCCAATGCACAAGTTCATGAGGAAAGGGCAGACTTGATAATTCTTTATGTGTCATTTGTACGAATGTGCTGCGATTTGGAGGAAGTACCATTTCCAGAGGGTCGAGTTGACCAAGTTGCAGTAAATGGTAATCGGGAAAACACTTCAGCACCGCTGAATAATCATGATGTGCATCAATCTACGCCGGTAGAGATACCTCAGAATCAAGACTATAGCCCTCATTACAAGTGTGGCAGACCGGAAACAAGGGTGCCGGTAAGTCTACCGGCACCCTTATTTCTAGACTGCCACACTCTGAGTCTGCCTGCCGGGGCCACTGCACCCGGCAGGTCTGACACTGCCGGGCGTAGCGGTCACAGTAGGCAGACTGATCACAGAAGCACTGGCACCATTATAGACTGTGCCGGTGCTTCCGTGAACCCATTCCCATGGCGTCCTATGGGACTCGACGGGAATGGGGACTTACATTTTCCAGCACCTAGCTTCCTGGTCCGCCGGGACTTGTAATGTCCAGGTGGCACCAGGAAGCGGGGTGCCGCTAAAATGTTACAAGTCTGCCAGCAACCCAGTGGAAGCACTGGCAGGGTTACCACCAGACTTGTAATGAGGCCCTATTTTATGCTAAGAAACATACATATGCGCAGAGAGTCAACTATTCTAACCAATCTAGATATGCTTGGACTGTCTTCAAAATCAGCACTCCATCTAGTCTTAGACTCTATAAAAATATTAAAGATATTGTTCAAGAAAATTCATGTAAACTGGTGACAGTTTGCAAGAATTTAAAAAACGTGTTGGCGACACAGAGTAAGACTGTTGACAAAACCTCTTGTGATGGCAGCCTGGATCTAGATACATCTGTGATTGTGGCAGACGTGGAAAGGATTTTGAGTAGTCGCTCCCCTTTATTTTTTATTTTTTTAAAATGTTATTATACAGATGGCCAACATTGACTTTGTTTAAGACACACAATTTACAGACATACAATACATTCATAGATACAAAAATATGCTTACTCTCATGAGAGTTCACATATCATATAAAATTCCACCCTAATCACTACAATTTATTAACATTATTAATTAGTTAATTCTTTTAGAAACTTCATACTTTCTACATAAAATATCATGTGATGTATTAGATTTGTATCATTTTCTTCCCTCAGTTCGTCCCACACCAACAGCTGTATATCCACAATTTGCAAATATGAATATGCTTCAATAGAGTTTGCTCTCAAAGCTGTTAGGCTACACAATCACACAGGATGTGGTCAATCATTTCAATAGTATTCTCTCCACATAAGCGTCAATTTCGCTCATTATGCGGTTTTCTCATATTTGCACCCTCAATTTCTAGGACTTCAGAACGGTTGAATTTACATAGCAAATAGTTGTCTATGATGGTGCTATTAGGTTGAGCATCTATATATTTCGGCTTAGTGGTATGATCCATCCATTATGAAATAAAGTACCACAATTGACTTTAGATGCTAATTTAACCATATCATTTTCTTGGCACAGATTTTTTATGGATTCCTTTGTATGTTTTTTTAGCATCATCTGGGTACAACCATCACCTGCTCAGATGTTTTTATTTACCCAGCTTCTGTGTATTTCATCTAGTCGTCCAAGTGTTACAAATTTTGTGTTATTATCGATTAGCCTAAAAGCTGTCATGAGTTCACACATAATTGTTCAATTTTCTAACCATTGCCATTTCTCATAGCCCCATTTTATGGTCAACTGCCCCTGTTATATTCAAGAGGCCAAACTCCAGTAAAAGATATTCAATGGACAGTGACTGTGGCATCCTGAACAATAGTCACAGCATCTTAGACTAGAGTTTAACAAATTCAGATCGAAAATTACATTACCATACTTCCACTCCATATATCATACCGGGGACTATTTTAGAGGAGTAAAGTAGTAAGATGGTTTTGACGGAGCAGCCTCCTTGTTTTCCTATAAAATTACTCAAGGTGCAAGGGATTCTCATACAGTTAGCCTTATTCCCTGTCCTTTTCTGAGAACAACTACACGATTCTTATAGAATTCGACACATTCAACCTCTCTATCATCAAGTTTCCATTTTAAACTAGTTAATTTTTGACACTTAGTTTTACCCAAAAACGCTACTATCTTATGTTTTTTCAATATTTATCCAGAGACCATTGCTGTTGGCATACTCTCCCAGGGCATCCAGCAAGGCTTGGAGGCTCTTGGGAGTGTAATCCAAAAGCAAAAGGTCATCCACATATCCTAACCAGCTGTATTTGTTTTTTTATGTGTGCCAAGTTTTACAGGGTGAGCTTTCACCAATCTCAGCCAAATAACAATTAAACAGGGTAGCTGCAAGGATGCAGCCCTGTTTAACACCACGCCCAGTAGGAAAGGGTTCAGTTATTTGGCCCTGAACATTAGTTCTCACTTGGACCTTAGTGTCAGTATATAGCAAATATATCATGTGTAACAGGCCATGAGGAATATTCCATTTCACTAGTTTGTTCTATAGTTTATTCATCCTGACCATGTCGAAGGCAGCGCTAAAATCAATAAACGCCCCATACACTGGAGGTGTGCGTCTTTCCCAGGCATATTTTATGGTCGAGGTCAAACACAATAAGTTTTCAGTGGTACTTGATTGTGCTCTAAAGCTCGTATGGTTATTTGTAAGAATGTATTGATCATGTATCCATTGATTCAGCTCATTTAGAAGCACATGTGCAAAAATGTTTGCTGGAATATCGAGCATGGCTAGCATGTGATAATTTGATGGAAGTTACCAGCAACCTTTTTTATACATAGGAAGAATGGTACTCTCTTTCCATGAGTCTGGTACTATTCAACTGGATCCTATTTCATTAAATAGGGGGTGAAGTGTATTTGCCCAGCTATGAGGAGATAGCTTGAGGAGGGCATTACATGTGCCATCAGGGCCTATTGCTTGTGATGTCTCGGGAGGTTAGCTTCGGGGCAACGTGATTGCTCTGGAAGCAAGACGACATGGAGCAACACAGGTTCGATCCCCAGGTCCATGTTTAGAAACCTCTGGGTATTAAGCGAGTTATAAATAACATATCATATCAAGTTGGTAGTTTGGCTATCATGAGTGAGATATTATCGATCGATGATCCACAAGTACATGGTGCTTTATTTAGTGTATGCTGTTCATCTCGAGGTTGGGTGGCCCTCAAAGTATTCTTAATGTGGCAACGCTAACTCTCTTCTGGCACACTATTGACCGGCAGGTTTTTCTTTGCTGCCCCTCTCAGGGTGGTCCAGATGCCAGTGTTATTATTTATCTTAGTGTGATAGTCTAATTGTAACCAAAGTTCATGATTATTTTTTGTTTTGTGTCTACATAGTCAGCTACGAAATTTCTTTTTAAGATCTTTAATGGTTTTCGAAATGTCATTCTGAGGTGTCTTGTGTCTCTAATTTTGTACTACTTCAGAGATGTCATTCCTTAATGTAATGTTTGCTATTTGCATGCTACAATCATAATGTCGATATTCATTTTGGGGTCTATTCTGTTGTTCACTCAAGGTCTTGTAGCTAGGATTGTTTTGCGTGTCGGTACTGATTGATTTGGCTATGTCTGTGAAGTCATTCATTTCAATTTTATGGAGCCATCATTCGGTAAAGTGCTTTCTCTAGGTTTGTTGGATTCCTACACATGCTATTTTTACAAGAATTAAGAATGATATCACCATTCAGTAGAATTTCACTTTTACTCTCAGATGGCTCCAACAGGACACATAGCGACAAGTGATCGCTTTCTTCACGATGTATTCTAGCCATGTCATTCACAATGTTCATTCCTGTTTCATTCACGAACACACAATCAATCATTCACACACTTTTTCCTCTAAATGTGGTGTCTGCTTTTACTGGGTCGCCTTTGCAATTGCCATTAAGCATGGTAAAATGCATAGGTTAAACAGCTCAAGCCATGTATTACCTTGCCTATCTGTTTTCTAGAAGTGGATAGGGGTCCAGATACTCTTATATTAAATGGACAATCTGTGCGCTCATTCATTCTGGCATTAAAGTCACCTAGCACAAACACTGGTTTGTTGTTATTAGAGGATTGCAGAATTCTTTTCACTATTCCAGTTATGTTTTTTGTTGCTACGTAATTCGGTGGATCGCAGACATTGATTAGCAGGATCTGATCATGACCTTGCATGTTACAACTTGTTTTCACTACTTGTATCATCAGTGTGGTCATCATTGTTGTGAGACTCCAGGGATGGCGAACTGACACAAGTAAACCACCTCATGCTCTGCCCACTGGACCCTTAGTTGTCAGTACTTGGAGTGTGTTTCGACTATCGATCTCACAAGGTTCAATCATCCAAGTTTCTTGTAGCGCCACTACTTTCAACAAATCGATGTTGTCTAGTAACACACCATTAGCCGATGGGTGAAGAAATCATCTTGTGTTCCAAGAGCACAATAGGCTAATGTTATCATGATATTTCAGCCAAGTGAGCTTTGAAGACTGTGGGTAGCCATTGCCAATATCCCATAATATCATGTTCTTTCACACAATTTGTGATACTTTGGTCGATACATTAGATATTTTATTGGCTACTATTGTGGTAGTTTGGGGCCTCTATAGCTGAAGGCCACTACATGTTAAAGTTGGAACAGCTGTGGTAGTTGCCTTTGAAATTGTTTTTACCTTTTGTGCAGGATATTTAACATTATTCATTTCAATTTCTTTACAACAATACAGCAGTTTAAACAGTTCATCCTCATACTGTAGTATGTAAGCCATAATAAGATCGGATTTTGGCCATATATTGGACGTTACATTCATTTTATCTCCCAATTGGCCGACAATATGGATGTCTACTATTAGTGGTATTATCTCATGTAAAATACGTAGCATAGTCATTCTGTTCAATGGAGGATGGCTGTCAATTCTGGTTACCGATTTTATCTGTAGTGCTTTTATTACCTCGGAAAGGTTGTCAGCATCTGTGTCTCTCACACTTTCTTTTTTGAGGAGATGCTTTTACTAACTATGCCAATTTTATTTTCATTTGCTAGTATCTGCTTTCTATTGTCAATGTTCCCTGTCTTAACAAGGGTACTGGCTGCTTCAGTAGATCTATTAGGAGTAATGGTCAGTTGCACATCTATTCTTGCTGCATTATCTTTTAGATAATCATCTTCTTGTTGTAGTATTTGTATTCCTACTGTGTCACCTTCAAATGCATTAGTATTTTGTGATTCATGTACAAACTCACATAAGTATTTTTGAATATCAGTTTGGGGCATTAGTTCTCTTTTGAGGTTAGTATTGTTTATATTGCCTTCATTTTGAATTTTATTCTTGCTATCAAGAGTTACATGTTGTCTTCCATTATTTAGTCCTTGCTCGATTAGTGCTTTGGTATCACTAGATTCGGTGCTCATACTCTCCTGTGTTATCATAGGTGCATTTGTTTTTTCATTATGGATATAACCATTCGCTTTTTTCGTTTGGCCTTTAGACGTGTACATTATTGCTTGAGCTATTACTTGCTTTGTACTTTTCAGTTTCAGTTTTCCTTTTCTTTTTGATGTTATAGGCAGCAGTTGTACTGCATTTATTTCTACTAGTGGACTATATTCCTCTGTATTTGAGGCAACTTCTTTATACACTCTCCTGGAGTAATTAATACCTTTGTGGAGCAATAAAGATTGGATATCTAATTTTTTTCTCCATTCTTTTACATTTTGAATTTAAACTGGACAGCAGATTTTCAACAATTGTTCAAATATGGCTGCAGATGATGTACTGGCAGTTCGGATATTGGAATCATCTATATTGTTAGAATGAGTTTCATGTGCCATCGTCTTTATTTCCATTTCAAAATCTACCTTAGTTGTCTCTAATGGCTCACATAAATCATTTTTTTCTGTTAATTTCTCGTCTACACATTGGGATCGCTCATGAGTTTCAGGTGCATTCAGTAGTGACATATTAGTTTCAGTATTATATTTGTCTTCAAATTTGTTATCTACTTTTTTGGATATATCCATCGTGCAGGGAGAATTGGTCATTGGTGTAATTGACTTGGGAGATAAAAGCCTTGTGGCAGGAGGTACACTAATTTGGGCATGTGTAGTGATTATGCTATCTAGACAAATTATACTCAGTTGATCACGCTGCACCCCACTATCATTAGTATCAATTGTAGGATTTAGTACATTATCAAATAATTTACTTGCTAAACAAGGAAATGACACATTTCATTCACATTTTATTTCTTTTGCAGCAGCCACAATATTTGTGAGTTTAATTCACTCGCTCACTATTTGCTCATTTGTGGCTTCTGTAATTTTGGTGTTATCATTCTCATTTCCCATGGTCGTAGATCCTTTCTTGGAGTAATAGTTAGTCATAACTCCCATTTTTTTCTAATTCCCATTTGTATTTCTGCTCCCATTTCTGATCACACTTCCACATCCCTTTATATTGTTAAGATTGTTTTTAGTAATAATTTTGGTGATATTTTTCCAATTCCCGCGATGTGGGTAAGACCTCACTGGGGAATGTAATAAAGGATCATTTGTGGGTACATCTACCTTGTTTGTCTTATATGCTTTAGTTGTTTGTATGATGTCACAATCAACTACAGCATTTTCAATTATGGCCGATTCCGGGGAGGCAGATAGCTCAGATTCAGACTTAATAACATTTTTATTGATTGTGCTTGAAATAGCACAGTCACCCATAACTTCACTTCTACTTCTTCTATTGCCGTTGATTGGTTACGTTCAAACTCCATGACGTTTTACTTAGAGTGTGCCGCTGTTGCCTTTGGGGGTACAATATCTCACACACTGCCCACCAACCTGAAAGGATCCTGGGGCCTGCCCCTAATTAAAAAGCAAACCCTCGTCCCTGCCGTCCCTACCAACTACAGACCCATCACCACTGTGCCCTTCCTACTCAAAATTATTGACAGAGTCGCCTACCTACAAATTCAGGGTTACCTAGAAGCCAACCACCTGCTAGGTTCACGGCAATCTGGCTTCCCCCCCTCCATGGCACAGAAACAGCCTTGCTAGACCTTAAGACTCAAATCGAGGAGCTGAAAGATAATGGAAAAATAGCCTTGCTACTTCTACTGGACTTGTCAGCAGCCTTTGACTTGGTGGATCATGCAGTCTTATGCAACCACCTTAGGCTTGCTGCCAATTTCTCAGGGGAGGCCATACAATGGGTCCAATCCTTTCTAGCCAACCGCTCAATGAGAGTCTTCTCCCCTTCAGCCGTCGCTGATCCCATCCAAATATCCTGTGGAGTTCCCCAGAGATCTTGCATCTCACCCACCATGTATAACATCTTCACTAAGCCACTGTTCGATAAATTGGATAGACTGGGCGTCACCTACACTAACTATGCAGATGACACCCAGATCCTCATAGCCCTTTCGGGAAACTTTGTATCGGACTCGGTCTTGGTGAACAGGATATACATCCTCATTCAGGCATGGATGGCATCACATGGCCTATGCCTGAATGACGAAAAAACGGAGATACTGATCTTAGGCTCTGAAGCCAATCTCAAAAAGCTAAGTCCAAACTACGCATCCTTCAACATTGATAACAATATTATCAAGGTGATGCCCGTGGTTAAAACCCTAGGATTCTATCTGGACTCCTCTCTCACCCTTAAGAAACAAGTTAATTCCCATGCCTCCTCAACAGCCTACACCTGTAAACTCATTCGAGCCGCTAGACCATATCTCACTAGTGCGAGCTGCATTACCCTGGCCAATGTTCTCATAATGTCCAGATTAGACTACTGCAACCCTGTGTACTCGGGAGCCAACAACTATGTCACAGACAAAATACAAAGAATGCAAAATAACGCCCTGAGAGCAGAGTTAAATAGCCCTCACAGAGAGCACATCAATAAATTTAGGAAAGAGGCTCAGTGGCTAAAAATAAAGAACAGAATATTCCTCAAAACAGTCTCTCTCACCTCTAAGTGTCTGAACAACCTAGCTCCCCCTACCTCTCGGAAAAAATCATGAGGAGAACAGCCACCCGGCCAACGAGAGCTTCCAACTCATCCAAGCTTGAGATCCCAAGATTTAAACGCTCTACGGCTGAAGGTACCAGTTTCCCGGTCAAAGCAGCGCAATCCTGGAATATCCTCCCACCCGACCTCAGACTGGAGCAGCCCTACCCTAAAGTTAGACACAACGTACTTAAGTGGCTTTGTACTAATGACTCATAACCAGATCCACCTCACCCTCCTCCTCCCTCTCCCCTACCTGATGTGACCACCGTGACTACCGCACCTATTGCACCTGACTAGGCATCACACAATATGCAAGGCACCTGCCTCCACCTTGCTGTAACCACAGGCCTAGTATCATACCCGGCCAGAAGGATTGTTTGCACTTGTAAACTTGTATGTAATTGGATGTATATGTATGCAGATTTACATGTAATGTAACTAAGCTCTAAAATTACTTGTACTGCTGCGCCCAGCTACCCAAGGGTTTGGTGCGCATTACCAAATGAATAAACAAACAAACAAACAAACAGTGCTCATCAGTGGCGTTTGCCATGCATCATGCAGCATGCAGCATGCAGCACAATTAGGCACAAATAAATGTTCACAATATATGTTCACAATTTTTCGCAATCAGTCGTATTGGATATGCAGTAACAGGGGCAATATCAGATGCTATCAGAGGCTGTATCAGAGGCTATTAGAGGCTGTATCACGATACCACACTCTCTCATAACTCCTTTAGTTCCACGTCACCTCGTTAACAACTGCGTTGATCGCTACAGAATGTAGTAATGATGTAAAGCTGTATCGCACAAGACATACAAACCACAAATATTTAGAACATAAACCTTGCAGTTTCACTACCAACAACATAAGCGGCAATCAAGTTTTTTTACCATTTGCTATTGCTATTTAACACTGACATCAATTTAGATACACATAGAGAAGTACTGCTAGAATACTGCTAAGAGGCAGCTGACCTAATTTCACGTATCACATATCACGTATCAGTAACAGGCACTAGCAGAGTCTAGCAGGGTGTAAAACTAGCACTAGCCAATTTTTGCTAGAAAACTCTAGAAAGCTGTGGAAAACTCCAGTGAGTTTGACCTTACTGACTGCTCATACGAGACCAATGTACGAGTAAAAAATGAGTAAGACACCATAAACTGACCGCTGTTATGAGTTTGCCACCAACCACACCGCAACACTGCAGAACAGCAAAACAGCACTTCCAGTGCACCTCTTGGTGGTTGGGCGGGGCCAAGCCTAGTAGCTAGGAAAAAGTTATGTAGACAGTAAAACTGTTAGCAAGTCCTTCATAACAGTCCATCTAGTCCATGTTATCAGTATTATCAGGTAAAAAACCAACTGCATTAGGGCACAATCAGACACATAGCTTCACTCGTTCTCCGCTTGTCAGCAGCAGTGGTGAAGAAAACCAGCATGTCCCAGTAAAACAGCACTTCTTGTGCACGTGGCCACAACTTTTGCAGTTGGAGGTGGGTGGAGCCAAGCCACATTAGGGCACAATCTGAAACGTAGCTTCACTCGTTGTTTGCTCGTCAGCAGCAGCGGTGAAGAAAAAGGAGTGTGTCCCAGCAAAACAGCACTTCCTGTGCACTTCTGGATGCGCGCTCCCCTTCAATAGAATACCAAAGCAGGCTTAGCGGTTCGCCAGATTTATTTGCGACAGGCAATAAAAATCATCTTAAGTCTGTGGAAGTAAATGATGATTTTTCTTGAATGGTGCATGAGTACACAGATTCAGAAATCAAAGAAAGAAAATGGTCCAAGGTTAATCAGAAGAAAAAAACAAGATCCAACCAAGTAACAGCAACAATAAAAGAAGATATTCGTGAAAGTTTCTATGTCATTGCCCACAGAGGGGGAAATAATAGATTTACATACTCAGCCATTGGAAATCTCAGAGGACGACGGCCCTGCTGGTTGTCCAGTGCTTGAGACCACTTCAGAAACAGGGAAGAATAAAAAAGGCAAACGGACGGGTTACTCAGAAAAACAAAAAGACATAGGCACCATCTTAATTCCACAAAATAACACAGACTCGATTCAGTCACAAGTTGCTCCCAAGTCTGTTGACATCTCAGCATCTTCTGGTCGGGACGTAACAACCTCCAGGCTAACTAATTCAACCAATGCCCCTTCAATGGGGTTGACTACTACACAGTTCATGGGTGGCCAAGACAAAAGTGAGGCAGTATCTAATTCATTACGTTCACTGGCTTTTTAATATGGACTGTCCAGTGCCAAAGGTCCACATGATGAAAGAATTATAGGCCTGGAGAATGTAGTCCAGGTGAACAGTGAACTACAACTGAATAGAGCAAAGTTGCTGCATACATTCACTAAGAGTCCTGCCCTGCCCTGGTACATACTGGTGATATGGGCCTCATTCTGAGGTTGGCGGTAAGGGGTTAATGGCGCCGGTAAGGGTGCTGGTGCCGTTATCCCCTTACCGCCGCATTATGAGGTCCTTTAGCGGGTCCCGCTAAGTGCGGCTGGTTTTACCAGGGGCCCTTATTGGGAGCCGCTAAAGGACCAGCATGCTAACAACGGGCCCGTTATTAACAGGCCCGTTGTTAGCATGGTCCCCATTCCCATTGAGCCCTTTGGGAGCTCAAATGGGAATGGGGATGGGTTCCCTGAATGGGGAAATACTGGGTCCTCCAAGGTTGTAATGGCTCGATAATTCCCCATTCAGGGAACCCAGACCCGGTATGCAGTAAGGGGGTAGCCATGGTGCTAACAGCACCATGGCTACCTCCAAAATCAGAATGAGGCAGATAGTCTTGTTCTCCATTTTGGACTTTGGCGTGGACAAATTAGTTGTATACTTCTATTCTCACATTGTTGAGAGGCTTTTCTCAGAACAGCGTGATGTTTTTAGGACTATCAGGTTTGATTTAATTGGATTTTCTTCCCTGGGAGATGTTGATTCTTTTTTAGAGCACAGTCATCCTAATTGTTTGAAGCAGTTGAGACAACAACCCATTTTAGTAATAAAACAGGACTTTTCTTCCAGCACCCACTAAGTCACTAACACTTCCCAAGAAGGACTGGTTGTGGCTGGCAGCATATATGCATTTGAACGCTAAATCAAAGGCCTTATTTTCCAATCTTTAGCACCTTTGGTCTTAGATTGTTCACTTGGAATTCCTGTGGGTATAGAAATATTTGTAATGCTTGTAAATCTAACTTCTTTTCAGAACAATTCATACTAATTCTACAAGAGACTATTAGGCCCTCATTATGGGTTTGACAGTATCGTGCCAGCAATTCCGGAGGGATACTGGCAAACGCACCTACCGTTACAGGTGTATGATATCCCGGTATTCCAGGATATCCCGAGTGCCGGCAACAGTGCTCATTCCCCATTCCAGGGGGGAATTGACGATATTACCGGCACTGGAGATACCAGTGCCGGTAATACCAGATGTTTTTTCCAGTGGGGGCCTGATTTACCTCCAGCTCAGGTAACCCCCACCAGAAAGGGAATTTTTGCCACTTTTACCTGCACCTTTTGCGCACCGCCAAACATGTAATAAGCCCCTGTGCCTGTTCAGTCAATTCAATTGGAATGGTATAACATCTACTCGAAATTGGCTCACACACAGAGGTTTAATAGGATTCCCATCAGGGGGCTGGCCATTCCTATTGATTTGCATCTGAGTATGCAATCTTTTGTAATCAGTACTTCAAATGATGGTCTTTTGGCTGTTGGGATGTGTCTAGTTGATTCTCCATTTCAATTGCTTCTTATCAATCTGTACTGGATACTAGTGAAATCATTACAATCTGATAAAATATTTGAGTGATTAGAGAACAGCTTTGTGAATAATATTATAACAGGAGGTGACTTTAATTCTCAGTGTGCAGAGGGATTGCTGGCACAGAATCATATTACCTGTAACAATAAAAGTGTCCTGCTGGAGACCGGCACAGAATCATATTACCTGTAACAAGAAAAGTGTCCCGCTGCAGACCAAGGACAGAGGGAATCCTTGGGATTTTTTCATGGAAGACCGGGACATCAAGATTTGTCTCCCATTTAATTGGCTCCCCCAATGTAACTGTAAAGACCTGGAAGAGAGGCTTAGGGTCATCTTGGATTGACCATTTGTATGCCTCAATGAACATGAAATCATTGTGTTCCTCACTAATGATTACTAATACGAAATTTATAAACACTCGATTATAACTTTCTCCGTTCATGTTCCATATGCAGCCCATTAACTAAAACCTATGTTGGTTATGGTATACCCTGTTAGGGGAGGCCTCACTTTTAAATGGAATGAGGCAACTTGTACTAAATTCATGACTGCCCTGAAACACTTACTTGAACGGACAGATAGCTCAGTTTCCCTTGACCTCTTCTCAGTCCGACGTTTCAATGAGGCCGTTCTCATTTGTTTGAAGAATATTACAGGGAAACGCCACCCTTATGTTCCAAAGAAACATAGGCATCAATGCAACCTGAGTATAGCAGAAGCTAAAAAGGAGAAACAGCGGTCATTAAGAGGGCATTTACGTGAACCGATTATTGATTATAATGTTATTAAGGTTAAAAAACACAAGATCTTGCAAAGGTATAGGAATCACCTACAAACATTAAAATATCAACTATACGTTAGCGATAATCATGCAACTTTGGAGACTTAAAGAATGATAAGTCCTCAAAGTTCTGGGAGCTGACTAACAGTTGCCCCTGAAATACTGTGCTATATTAATGAATCGACTTGGATTTATTTTTTATGGGAATTTCTATGCTAAGTTAGATATAGAACCTACTATTACTTTTCCTAACTGAGCATACATGGAAATTATGGATTCTCAATGGTCACAGGAAGATGCATTTTTAGCAGTTTCCACAGTTAATCCTCCTAAGGCTCCTGGGCTAGATTTTTATCCCAAGCAATGATTAAAAATGTTCCAGTGTTATGGTCAGTTAGTCGATTACAGCTATTTTTGGAAGTTTCTTTCTACAGTGTCAGTCCCCTTTTCTTTGAATACCTCAATAATTATATGCATTTATAATAAGGGTGACCCCATAAACCCGGCCATTACAAGCCTATTGCTATTCTAGACATGTATAGCAAAATATCTGAGTCAATGATTTTTACAGATCTGAATCACTGGGTGGATCATTTGAGGATTCTTTCCTGTTCTTAGGGGGGTTTAGACAGTTCTTCAGTACATCGCTAAACGGAACTGAATTGTCTCACATCTTGGCTGAGGTTAAAAAAAAAGGAGCCATTGTTACCACTTATATTGCCTCCCTCGATATGAGTAATGCTTTTGACCGGGTCAATAGAAAGAAACTTTGGAACAAACTATTGACATGGAACATACCTTCCCCACTGGTTCAAATGCTCTCCTTTCTGCACTGCAACACATCAGTTAAGATCAGACTCACCAAAGAGGTTCCAATTACAAGGTCTGTTGGAACGTGTACTGGCCTTAAGCAGGGGTGTGTTTTGGCCCCCTCACTTTCACATTTTTATATTTCAAATGTTGATAATTTGTAGCCTTCTCATGTAACATATCAAGTTAAGCTAGGTCGTACCAAGCTGAACTGACTAGCTTTCGCTGACGGTTTGATCTTCTTTGATCAGACACCCATGTGCTGGCAGAGAAAGTGGAACCTGTTCTCAAAGTATGCCATAGAAAACGACCTCCTAGTAAATGGCTTTAATCCAAAATTGTAATCTATTCCACCAAGAAAAAGCTGAAAATGGTGGCATTGAAGGCGAGCAAGCATTGTTTGGAATGGGTTCCATCTTTGACTTATCTGGGGTACACCATTTCCAATTATGTGTCGAAATCTGATTTTAAAGATAGATTGATAGATATGGTCCTACACCTGCTGCACAGCTTGAGAAGATTTATACCTCTGAAGGACCACACTTTTGGTTCTATTAACAAGTTCAAGAACAGGATGTGTATGCTTCTACTTAGCATCGAATCAGATCTTAAGGAGCTGATTATGAATCTGTCTAAAACTAAAGCCAAGTTATGTATTGAAGATTGGAGGGAGACTATCAGAACAGTTTATACATTCTATAGAGAATATGCCATCTTCGCTAGGAGAAGAGAACATCTATCTAAATATATCTATTTGTTTTCTTCTGCTAATGCATGTTACATCTACTTGCATTTTAAGTTAAATCAACTGCCTACGCTTCAGTGTTTGAGTCCCAGGAATTCTTGGAAGGGTGTGAGTATAGTTTGTAGATTCTGCCACAGAGAAGAAGGGGTGGACACCCTCACACATTTACAGGCCGATTCATGGAATAAATGTGCGCCGAAAATTCCGGCGCAGAGGGGCCAATACGTGCGCTGCGCCGAAAATTAGCGAAAAGCGCAGGGAAACCAGCGCACGTCGATTCATGGAAGTCCGTGCGCAAGAAAAGCAGAGGACGTGCGCTGAAAAAGCGCGCGGCGCAGGCCGGCGCACAGGTCAACCAACGTCGTGCGCCACGGCCACTGCGCTATCACTCCGAGCGCAGCGCACAGCTCTAAAGTAGGCGGAACACAGGGCGGGACACTCGGAATGGGGAATAAAATGGGGCACAACACTCGGAATGGGGAAGAATGTGGGCGGCACGGGGAAAGTATAGGAGGCAAGTGCGCGGAACGCCCACACGCTCGCATACAACACGTATTCATGGAATAGAATAGGGCAAAAAAGCGCACGCTCAAAGCAGCGCACAGGCACAAACAGGCACAAACACGACCGCCACAAGAAAGCAGGCGGTAGCGTCTCTGCGCCTGCAAGAAATGTGCGCTAAAAGGTGCGCCAACAAATAGCACCTATATACAGACATGATCAATGTCCAATACTGTGGCCCTCCAGGACAAATGACGTACAAAGGGGTACCCACAAACACAGACACGCGCTGAGAGAAAAAATAAACGTGTGCGTGCATACCGGGGTGCGCGGGAAGTTGCACACGCGATATGGCCGGGTACGTGGATTACAGGGGTGCGCGGGAAGTTCCACACGCGATTAGTCAGGGTACGTGGATTGCAGGGGTGCGCGGGAAGTTCCACACGCGATATGGCCGGGTACGTGGATTGCAGGGGTGCGCGGGAAGTTCCACACGCGAAAAGCTAGGCTACGGGAATTGCAGGGGTGCGCGGCAAGTCCCACACGCGAATAGCCTGGGCGCGTGTATTTCAGGGGTGCGCGGGAAGTCCCACACGCGATATGGCCGGGTACGTTGATTTCAGGGGTGCGCGGGAAGTCCCACACGCGATATGGCCGGGTACGTGGATTTCAGGGGTGCGCGGGAAGTTCCACACGCGATATGGCCGTGTACGTGGATTTCAGGGGTGCGCGGGAAGTTCCACACGCGATATGGCCGGGTACGTGGATTTCAGGGGTGCGCGGGAAGTTCCACACGCGATATGGCCGTGTACGTGGATTTCAGGGGTGCGCGGGAAGTTCCACACGCGATATGGCCGGGTACGTGGATTTCAGGGGTGCGCGGGAAGTTCCACACGCGATATGGCCGTGTACGTGGATTTCAGGGGTGCGCGGGAAGTTCCACACGCGATATGGCCGGGTACGTGGATTGCAGGGGTGCGCGGGAAGTTCCACACGCGATTAGTCAGGGTACGTGGATTTCAGGGGTGCGCGGGAAGTACCACACGCGATATGGCCGTGTACGTGGATTTCAGGGGTGCGCGGGAAGTTCCACACGCGATATGGCCGGGTACGTGGATTTCAGGGGTGCGCGGGAAGTTCCACACGCGATATGGCCGTGTACGTGGATTTCAGGGGTGCGCGGGAAGTTCCACACGCGATATGGCCGGGTACGTGGATTGCAGGGGTGCGCGGGAAGTTCCACACGCGATTAGTCAGGGTACGTGGATTTCAGGGGTGCGCGGGAAGTTCCACACGCGATTAGTCAGGGTACGTGGATTGCAGGGGTGCGCGGGAAGTTCCACACGCGATATGGCCGGGTACGTGGATTTCAGGGGTGCGCGGGAAGTTCCACACGCGATATGGCCGGGTACGTGGATTTCAGGGGTGCGCGGGAAGTTCCACACGCGATATGGCCGTGTACGTGGATTTCAGGGGTGCGCGGGAAGTTCCACACGCGATATGGCTGTGTGCTCCCAGGCATTACCTGTACACCCTCCACGGCCCCTGCAGGCAGCACACACCACAGGGAACTACCCTGCACACCTGCTCATGTCTCCCACCACCCCCACCCCCCATCCACCAGGGACACCCTCCACCAGGCCCCCACCCATGTCTCCCACCACCCCCACCCCCCATCCACCAGGGACACCCTCCACCAGGCCCCCACCCATGTCTCCCACCACCCCCAGCACTGTGGGGAACCTGCCAGCAGGCCCCCACCCATGTCCAACCCATGTCTCCCACCACCCCCACCCCCCATCCACCAGGGACACCCTCCACCAGGCCCCCACCCATGTCTCCCACCACCCCCAGCACTGTGGGGAACCTGCCAGCAGGCCCCCACCCATGTCCAACCCATGTCTCCCACCACCCCCACCCCCCATCCACCAGGGACACCCTCCACCAGGCCCCCACCCATGTCTCCCACCACCCCCAGCACTGTGGGGAACCTGCCAGCAGGCCCCCACCCATGTCCAACCCATGTCTCCCACCACCCCCACCCCCAGCACTGTGGGGAACCTGCCAGCAGGCCCCCACCCATGTCCAACCCATGTCTCCCACCACCCCCACCCCCAGCACTGTGGGGAACCTGCCAGCAGGCCCCCACCCATGTCCAACCCATGTCTCCCACCACCCCCACCCCCAGCACTGTGGGGAACCTGCCAGCAGGCCCCCACCCATGTCCAACCCATGTCTCCCACCACCCCCACCCCCCATCCACCAGGGACACCCTCCACCAGGCCCCCACCCATGTCTCCCACCACCCCCAGCACTGTGGGGAACCTGCCAGCAGGCCCCCACCCATGTCCAACCCATGTCTCCCACCACCCCCACCCCCCATCCACCAGGGACACCCTCCACCAGGCCCCCACCCATGTCTCCCACCACCCCCAGCACTGTGGGGAACCTGCCAGCAGGCCCCCACCCATGTCCCCCTGGCCCCAGGTCCTGACGATACACAATCATGGCAGTAATGGCCAGCATACCCAGCACAAACACCCAGGCAAGGATTGCATGCACCCACATAGTGAATGCAATCACATGACACAACCCCAAAGGCAGGTATGCAAAAGAACACATGTCTGTCACACACACATACACAATGGGTGCAAGTGAATGTCAAAACCCATATCATGACATGTAAGAAACCAAAGAGAAAATAACACAAGTGTAAGATAATATAAAAATGTATTAAAAACACAAATCAAGTAAACCAATAAAACATACAACTATGTGGCAAAGTAAATAAAAGGTCCATGTCCGAGAACAAAAATGATAAACCAAAAAACAAAGGATTAAAAAATCAATATAATTTGTCCAAAGCAAAACCATGTAGTAGGAAATCAAAGAAAAACCATTACGTCATGGTGTAAACAATAAAAAAATTAAAAAATGTATCTCCCAAAATATAACAATATATACAGGAATGTTCCAGGGTCCATGAGCCCAACAGCACAAATGAAACCTAATACTAACTAATAAAATAAATATGTACAAAAAAGTGGCCATTGTCCGAGCGGTCCAAAATAATAAAAATAAATAAAGGAAACCTAGCACTAACTAACTAAAAAACTATATACGAAGGCAGCAGGCTAGTCCTGCGGCTCACTTGGTGATGCTGGCCAGGGCATCCTCGAACTCCATGTCAATGTCCTGGAGGCGGGACTCTGTCCTGGCCCCGAGGTCTCGCAGGGACAACCCCATGTGCTCACCAAAATCCCTGCAAGCCTCCTCGAGGCACTCAGCCCGCCTCAATGCCCGATGCATGGAGATCTCCGCCCTGGCCATGGCGAGCCGCTCCTCTTCCGCCCGCTGCCGCTCCGCACCTATCCGCTGGCCAAACTCCTCCCACACGGAACACACCGCCATGCCAGGGTTGCCCTGCCCTCCGGCCGATGCCTGCCCCTCTGATCTTGATGGCCCTGAGCCATGATGCCTCCCACGTCGAGCCCGCTGCTGCCTCCGACGCCACTGCCTCTGCCAGCACGACGGCATCCAGGCTGATGGTAACCACTGACGCCGTCGTGCACGTGCCCTGCCCGATGATGCCGGCACATCTTCCATCTGCTGGGGTCCACTTGCTGTGTCGTCCACCCCTGCTGGACCTCCGACTCCCAACTGTGGCAGGGATGGGATCCCCACCGAGCTGGCTGCATTGGTCGGGGCAGGTCCACAGGGGGCCATGGTGGCATCTGGGCCGGAAGACGGCAAGGAGAACGACCGTTGGATAGCCTGCACAGAGAAGGAGAGGGCCGTCAGATTGGCCAACACATGCAGGAACCCCCCGAACATGGCCGATCCCAATTGGGCCACGTCGGCACGGTGCACTTCGTGATGACGTGCGTGCTCCTCCCGGGAAGCACGCACGTCATCACGAATCACAGCCGTGAGCATCGCGACCCCAATCAGGACCTGCTCCACGCGGCCAGGGGTTCCCACGGCCGCAGGTGGAGGGGAGTCAGTTGACATGGACACCCCCACTACCTGCGGACGGGCCTGGGACGGGGCATCCCTGCTGGTGCATGGTGGTGCACTCACAGGGTCAGGGACAGCGACATGCACAGGCACCTCCACGGTGACCTGTGCTGCCTCCTGCCCCTGGCCCTGGACTGCACCACTTGCACCAGCAGGGATGCTCCCACCAGGCCCCATGTGTGCACCAGTGTCGGCCTCCTCCTCCTCTGTGCAAACCACCAACCTGGATGGCTCCTCACCGTCTCCCGCCGTAGCAGGCCCCTGTGGGGGCTCACCCACCCCTTCCGCTGCAGCCGTGGGGGCATCCCCGCCGCCTTGCTCCACAGCGCCGTCTCCGCCCTCTTCTTCACTAGCCGCTGCGTAGAGGGAGACAAAGGACACAAGCATCAGGCTACTGTAAAATGGTCCCCTAGACAGGAAGCAATAGCAGATGAGCACCCCTGTCAAAGTACACTTCCATCATGTCCCTCCACAACACATGGGTCAGTCCAGGCAAAACACACACAGTAACAGGCATGGTGCATGCCATGCACATTTCCATGCATGTCCAATTGACTCTTGAAACATTCAATGATATGTGACTCACATGCATCATGGCTCATGCATATCACATGCACACACTTCACCTCAGTCACATCCATCTGGCCCCAAACACAACGAACACAGGCGAAACAAGGGTTAGTTGGGTGCGTCACAGAATCTGTGCATTGTCACACACATGTGTCATGCATCCATGGCATGCACAAGTCACAGACACGCAGGTCAGGCACACAGACATGGCTACCATATATGTACCTGGCATCAGCACCCATCCTTCACCCCCATCCATGTCCAGGTACAGAGACTGGCATGCTCTCATGTCCTAAATCTGCATAGGGCTCCCCATGCCACATTTCAACACATGCAACAACCATGTGGGTCACACATCACTGGTCGCACATGCATTACCATGATGTCCCTGCACACATACATGCATACATGGCCCATGGCACACATACAGGCAAGTATCATAGAACCAGCACACCGCAACATGCCCTGTCTCACACAGTAATGCTTGCACACTTACCGCTCAACTCCAGACGGGCCTCCCTCTCAAGGACCTGGGCGTGGAGCGCTGGGCGTACGCGTTCCAGGACCCTCTTCTGGATGGAACTCATGCGGCCCCGGCCCCCCTCCACGAGGCGCCGGGCCTTCACAAGGGTCCTGGACCTCAAGTCCTCCCAGCGCTTCTTGATCTTCTGGACGTTGCGGGTTGCCACCCCCTCCGCGTTGATGGCAACCACACAGTCGGCCCAGATCCTCCCCCGTCCTTCCTTGCTGGCGCGGGACGATCCAAAGAGGGCATCATACTGCCCCAGGACATGCTCCACCAGGACACCAACTTCGGTGGCAGTGAAGCTGGTGCCCCTCTGCCCCTCTGGCCTGGGGTTGCCACTGGTGCCAGATGTCGAAGTGCCCGACATGGCAACCCCAGAGGCAGGTGTGGGTGGGCAACTGGGTCCTGGGGCTGGGCTGTGGAGCGATGTAATCCCAGTTGGGAGTCTTCAGTTCCAGCTTGGGTGGACACAGCAACTGGACCCCTGCAGATGGCTGATGTGCAGGCACCAAATGGCAGGGCACGGTGGCAGCAGGCAGGCAGGCAGGCAGCAGCAGATAGCACGTGGGAGGCTGCTCAGGGCACTGGGGGGGCAGTAACTCGGCCTTCTGGGCAGGAGCGTGGTGTTCCGTGTGTTTGCGGGTGGCCAGCTTGATACGGAGTGATTTGGCACGTGAAATTCCTGCACGTCAGCGTGAAATCCGAGGAAAGGGCCTTAGCGCGTAAGTGCATCAGCACGCATACGCGATTCTATTGGACCAGAGTCCCTCACCGCGTAAGCGCGTCTGACGTGATCCGCACGGGCGTTCCCCACTCAGCACGTGATGACGGAGCACACGTGGAAATACTGCACGTCAGAGTGTCATCGCGTGTAATTGGCCAAAAGTGCGCGTACACGCGATTGGCCAATGTACGTGTATTACATCGCGTGTAATTGGCCAAAAGTGCGCGTACACGCGATTGGCCAATGTACGTGTATTACATCGCGTGTAATTGGCCAAAAGTGCGCGTACACGCGATTGGCCAATGTACGTGTATTACAGGGGTGCGCGGGCACTTACACACGCAAGTACGTCAGCGCACCTGTATGCCTGCTGCGTGGGAATTTCCACACGCTATTGGAGTGGGAACTAGATTCCAGGGGTGCGAGGGTCACACGCTCGCCTAGAACACGCGCAAGGCATTAATTTGCGCACTTATCAATAAACAAGCCAGATGCCAGGATGAACATACCGTTCCTAGCAGCAGTGGCAGTGGGCTACCAAAGGAGGAGGAGGAGGAGAGTCAGGGCCAGAATATTCACACCCAGAACCAGCCTATTCGGGATGCCTGATGACCAGGTGTATGGGAGGTACAGGTTTCCAGCACACATCATACTGGACCTGGTCAGTGAGTGGGAGGATGACCTCACATCACCCACCCTGTGCTCCCAAGCACTCAGCCCCCTGCAGAAGGTCCTGAATGTACTGCACTTCTTGGCCACTGGATCCTTTCAGCGGACAAGTGCCATAGTGGGTGGTGTGTCACAGGCCACGCAGTCACGCTGCCTACACCAGGTCTTGAACATCATCACTGCACGGCCATCAGTCCGCAGGCACATATATCTCCCCAGGACTCATGCAGAAAGGCGGACGTGCATCCAGGAATTCTATGGTGTGGCTCAATTCCCCAAAGTGCTTGGTGCAATTGACTGCACACATGTGGCTCTACGTCCACCCAGGGCAACAGAGCACATCTATAGAAACCGCAAGCACTGGCATTCCATCAACGTGCAAGTTGTATGCAATGCCAAGGGAATAATCACATCAGTATATGCCAACTATCCCGGGTCCACCCACGACAGCTTCATCTACAGAATGTCTACACTATGCCGGGACCTGGAGGCTGGCCAGCATGGAGATACATGGCTGCTTGGTGAGCATGAATGCCACTGCACATGCATGCATGTCAGATACTGGGTCATGACACAACACCACTAATGATACCCATCACCACCTCCGCAGGGGACAGTGCCTACCCTATCAGCCCCCACATGATGACCCCAATCCGGAACCCCACCACGCCACCCGAGGTAAGGTACAACACAGCCCACATTGCAACACGGGGCATAGTGGAGCGCACATTCGGAGTGCTGAAGTCACGCTTTCGCTCCCTTGACCGTTCTGGCGGGCAGCTGTTATATGCTCCCCGAATAGTGTGCAGGATCATAGTGGCAGCATGTGTCCTGCACAACGTTGCAACACGCCGGGGCCTGCCCATGGACATGGTGGTGCCCCCACATCCACAACCACATGCACGCCCGCTGCGCATGGGAGGGGAAAGGGCACGGGGGGTGGCAGCCCGTACGCAACTGGTGGCCAACTTCTTCACCTAGGAATCACAGTGCTGGCTAGTGCACACTGCTCTGGCACATACCATCTGACAATCAATGATGACACTACCTGACAATGTCACAAAATTACTCGACAATAAACTTTCAGATACACATCAGCCTGAGATTGTTAACATGGAAGTGTCACTATGTGTGCACCCCTACCTACACATACACCAGCAATGCATCACAACGAGAAGACACAACTCCATCAATCAAATATGCATTGCCACAGGCGATTCACTACATGACAACATTGCCATGTCACCCATTCCCTTCACAGTCCCGCCACTGAGGACACCATGTCATGGTATGTGAGAGCAAACAAACTGGCCATCACAACATGACACCGGTGTCACAAATAGCAGTGCCCCAAATGGAACATAGCCGCACTTGAACAGCTAACCGCGCTGGAGCCACTACTACACACCTGTGTAAGAGTAATTTCAATCAAATTACACACCAACCCACCCTGAAGCCCACCCAAACAAGACACAATGCATGTAATCAATGGTAGTCTCATTACCTGATTCTGCTGGTATGTCCTCACCGTCCAGATGTACAGTGATGGCACCACGCAAAAGTGTCAGTGCACATCTACCGACATGTAGTCTGACTCCAGAGAGTATGCCCGTGTGAAGAACTGTGTGAAATACCTGCAAAACATGAGCAACATATGTAAGTAGAGGCACATATCAAGCCATCATGCATAGTTAGGTGCAACAACAATGTACACTATGAATGTCTACACAGTATTGACTATGGACTGGCCAACAGCTCATGGGAGTCCAATGTCACCGTGTAATTTGCTGTCACTTGGGCACACCCTTTGCAAGCCCATGGAAACGGAAGCAGGAGGGGTGTGGATGTCTGCTACCCAAGCATCTAAACCAAACTCAGGACAAGCCTGCATGTGCCCAGCCACAATACAGTGTATGCCCAGGTACCCACACAAGGCAACACTCTTGGAAAAGAAAAAAGAAAATTGAGAAAAAATGGCCATGAAAGGGCCGGCGGGGGGGGGGGGGCCACCTATGAGGTCCGAGGACAGGATGCACGCCACAATCCACCTGTGTGGATCATGGGAAACTAAAACACCCCATAGGCTTGTGGCCCACACGGCTACTCTGTTGTGGGAGATGAGTCGCTATCGCTCTGGCCAGACCCTGCAGCTGACTCAGGAGGTGGGGGAGCTGCCTCAGAAGATGGTGTGACAATGGGAGGCAGCCCACGCAAAGCACGAGTTTGCTCCTCCATGGCTGCAAGCAGGCGGGTCTGGTAGTTCTGGTTCTGGGTTATAATCATGCGGAGGTCCCCATGCAGTAACTCCCGGGATGACCTGACCTCCGCACGAGTTGCCTGCATCTCGGCCGAGAGCGTCCGTGTCAGACGCTCCAGCTGCTCCTCTGTCCTTCTATGGGATGAAGCCTCAAGCTCTAACAGGGTCGACCTGAGGTGACGGAATTCTTCCCTCAGGCCTTCCCTGTGGCGCTGGGACTCCATGGAAAGTGATTCCCGCAGAGTCGCCAGTGCCGCCCGCCTGTCCTTGTTGGACGCCAACATATCCTCCCTGTGTGCCTGGCTGATGGACTCTGTAGCCTGCTCCAGTCGCTCCATCAGCCTTTCTGGGGGGACAATGGAAGTGGCCACCCTATCCATGGCCTGTGCAATCATCTCGGATGATGCTGCCTGTTGGTTGGCCATACCGTAGATGGATTGCTCCCAAGCGGTATTGCCAGGTGGCATACGGCCACCACGTTGACGGGCACCACACCTGCCTGGGGCAAGGCGGACTGCGCCTTGCTGTGCCGGCAAGGCCTCAGGCTGTAGGACTGCATTCCCTCTCTGATCTGCAGCCCCAGGAACAGGATCAGAGATTGTGTGGTGTGGCCCTGCATCCGTAACCACCGGAGGCTGAGCTGCCGACACTGACATCCCCATTGAGGGAAATGGCCCGGCTGCAGGTGGGTCGGACAGAGGAGATTCTCTCCCAAGAACACTCACCTGCGACTGCACATAGGTGTCATCCTCCGAGTCTACACCTGAATACTGCTCGGGGGAGGAACCCCCAGAGACACCCCTCGACAGCACGACCTGCAGCACTTGTGGGTTTTCACCCACAAACACACCACGTCCCTCACTTGTGGAAGGTCGGCCCGGGTTGCCCTCCTGGGACGGCTCAACCACCACATCCCCAGCATCAACAAGTGCTTCGTCCCCTGCAAAGACATGAAAGAGAAAAATGGAAACAGGCATTAGCACCATGGCATGCAACAAGGGCTGATGAACAACAGAGGCAGTAGTTCTACGACACATGTCCCACATGACTGGGAGACCTCCTATGCATTCACCATCACTGGGTCTGTAGGGGAGGCTCAGGGCATACAATGTACAGATTGGAGAGCAACGCCTGCTCACCATGCTGCCTAGCACTGCCATCACACATTGGCCGGTGATTGCCATGTCAAAGGCACATGCCATCACACACATGGCATGTGACATAGCCACCAAGTGAAGAGGGAGAGGAGGGCAACTTTTTTGGATTTCTACCACTCTGGTCCTGACATTGCATCATCACATCAATAAGTTGACATGTTGTACATGGATCTGCTAGTCCAAATTGGCCACGATGCACAGTGCCTTGTCTACATCAACAAAATGCAGTAAACAATGAGATTCCACCTCCCCATCACCTGTGAAGGAATCATATGGCATTCGTGAAGCACCGGTCCAGAAATGTATGAAGGTACAGCGGAGCACTGAGGGGTGGTGGGGCAGTAGGGGATGCCAGTCAACAATCCTACTGGTGCTGGTGTCATTCATGTCACGCAAGTGCAGGGGTGGGTGGCACAATGATGTGCAAGGGGAAGTGGCGGCTGGAAGTGCTGTACAAGGTAAGTAGGACTTAACGTCAAGGGCAGATGGTGTTAGGCGCAGACAAGTGCTGGGGGGGGTGGCCTATAGGGGTACAGAGACAATCATGCAGTGCTGTGGGCTCGGAGGGGACAGGGGAGGTACACACTGCATCTGGCTCGGCAAGGTCCTTGCAGATTTCTATCTGTCCTGCAGAGTTGTCACATGCCGCAGATATGTGCCCTTGGATTGGGGATCTCATCTTGGTGAAAAGGGTGAGGCGCTATTGCCTTTGGAGCATGTGGCAGGCCAGTTTGCCAGAGGATGTGCATGATGCAGGACATTCCCTCTCTGCCACCCGGCACCTGTGGTCTGGGTTCACATGATCCGAGTCATGCCAGGACTCTGCATTGGCATGGGGCTTCAGACAGGTGGTCATGACCGTGGCAAAGACATCCAGTGTACCTGACATAGAGTGGAGCATGGAGTGGGCCCTGTCAGGATGGGAGTGAGCCTAAGGGGGAGCTGGATGGGGGGGAGATTTTGGCAGCATGAGCCTCGACTGACACACACTTCATGGGTTGGAATACCAAGAAGGTGTGTGACAGTGGTGAGGGTGGCTTTGCCTGTGGTGTGGTGAGGGTGAGCTGGGAGGAGAGGAGAATGTGATCACTCCAGGAGAGAGGAGTGCAGAGATGGACGGAGAGGGGAAAGTCAGATGAGATCAGAGCATCAAGAGTGTGCCCTGCAGAATGAGTAGGGACAGACGGGAGTCTAGAGGGTGAGAGGGAGTTGCTGAGGTCACAGAAAGGTCACGTGGGGGGGTCAACAAGCATGCAGGTGGATGCATACAGCAACAAGGAAGAGGATTTCTGTGTCTGGGGACATGAGTGAGGAGGAGAGGTGAGGACACTCAGAAAGGAAGTAGTACATTTGACCAGTTTTCCCAGACACAGTACGCACAGTTTGTGAATGTCAAGGTGTGGTAGAGAGAGACGTCACACAAGCCATTCCAGAGTGGAGTAGGTCTAAGTAGGAGTGACAGTGGCAGGAATACCCTCAGGGAAGCCAAGGGCACACCCCCCCTGCACAGTAGTGGCGGGCAAAGGAGAGGGTCTCCTGAACATCAGGTAGGAGTGTGTGAAGGATGCAGACAGAGCTGGCCGTCAGACATGTTTCCATGAGACCAAGGATGTCAAGGTGCATAACCTCATGTAAGTGACAGATATCGGAGGAATGCCTGATGCAGCCGCAGTGAAAGGAGTGTAATTGTGGAGGAGGTTGACAGCCTTGGAGGACTTACGGGGAGTGCTAGAGATCAGAGGTGCAGCATGTGTAGGAGTTGGAGTGGGAGGCGGAGAAGGATCATGGGAGGGTGCAGGGAGGCAGTGCAGGATTGATGAGGAGAGAGGAGGGGGGACAGCAGGAGAGGTAAGGAAGTTGATGAGATGTGGCTAGCATTTCTCAAGGAGAATGAGGTTGGCCTAAGGGCCTTGGACTGAGATGCTCCCATTACCATGCACATCAATTGTGGCCTCTGAGGATTGGAAGGAGGCCAGGAGTACACCCCAACGGGTCCCACCATTGATGGTGGAAGAGGAGCAAGGAGAGAGGACAGGGACCATGTGAAGGGTCTATGGGACAGGCAAAGGCATGTATGAGCAGATGTCAGTGAGAGTTGGCTTTGAGTAGGCTCAGATGCACTTGTCAGCAATAGGGTGGGTCGCATTGGAGGGCAGGGTGCCCTCATTTGACTGTTAGCAAGCAGGTGTCGTGAGTAGGGCACGATGGTCTGAACTGTAGAAGTCAGGGAAGATAGACCATGAAGAGCAGCATGGAGTGTGAGGGAATGGGGCTCGAAACCAGACGGTACCAAAGCACACAGGTAGGAGGTGGATGTCAAGGCAACATCCACAGTATGACAGCATGTTGGTTGGCATTTATATACAGAGGACGCATTAGCATGTGGTATCATTGCATGTCAGGCATGTGAAGATGAAACTTGATTGGCTGGGGGAAAGTATAGGAATGGTATGTAAGACATCAGATGAATAGACAGGGGAGTATGAGCAACAATGTAGTGACAAAATGACAATTCAAGGGCAACTTCCATGGTGTAGGGCCATATGTGCACTGTTGCCAGTTGGGATAGTGCTGTGGGCAGATGGTGTTGCACTGAACATACTGGATGAGGCACATGGGTGCCACTATCTACTCTGCCACACACCCCCTTGACAGGCACCCAACATGAATGCTTCACACACACACCATGCACATGGATAATACACACATGCATGTGCACTCACCGGATGATGCCTTGTAATCAGGGAGATCTCCCACACCTTGGAGTTGTCCCTCGGTGACGTAGGATCCAGCTACGGACTCGTGTGGTGTGAGTTCTATTTCCTGTGCTGGGGACCCACCTCCAGTCACCAAGGTTGCGGCATGACTTGAGGCCAGCTTATCCTTTGCCCTGCGCTTAAGGTCATTCCAGCGCTTCTGGCAATCACTAGCTGTGCGCCTCACTACTCCAAGGGCACTTATTCTGTCAGCAATGGTCTGCCAGTGTGCCTGGCGTCTGGCATGTGTGGTCTTGGACCCTGCAACGATGACCATTTCCCTATCATGATCTGACACATACTGAACAAGTGCATTCAGTTCGGCGTCTGTGAAGCTTGGCTTCCTTGATGGGCCGGACTGTGCAGCCGTGCCTGGGGAATCAGCCTGTGCCGGACGTGCACTCTTCCTCTTGCGCTTGGAAGGGGGTGGGGATCCAGAGTGTCCTACGCCGCTGTGGACACTAGGGGCAGGAGCCGTGGTGGACTCAGTACTGGGTGTGTGGGATTGCACACTCAGCATGGGAGTAGGTGCAGGCATTGGGGGTAGTGGGATGGGGTCAGGCCTGATCTGAGGTGCATGAACTAGGACCGACACAGGGTGTATGAGAGGTGGGGTGGATGGAGCCACATCCTGGATACGGGGGCCAGCAGATGACCTATCTGGCATAGATGCGCGTGCCCTGATGACACCAATGTGCACCGGTGCACGTGCAGTGGACCTGCTGACCTGGATGTCAGCGATGGGATCACCCTCGGACAGGTCTGCTGCCACAATGGGCTGGTCCAACAAGGGCTGATCAGGGTTGGTATCAGCCACATGACCCTCAACACTTCCTTATATACAGGCCCACACGTACAGCGTCACTTACGGCGTGTACGTGCTTGGCCCATGTTCACCAATCACACGCTTTGTCACTTCTGCGTGTGGATCCTTTTTCACCAATCACACGCTTTGACACTCCTGCGTGTAGCTCACTTTTCACCAATCACACGCTTTGTCACTCCTGCGTGTAGTTCAATTTTCACCAATCACACGCTTTGTCACTCCTGCGTGTAGATCCATTTTCACCAATCACACGCTTTGACACTGCACGTGCAGGTAACTATAGACGCACATATGCTGGTGACGGGTTTTCGCGCGATTCGCTGAGTGTGGGGTTTTCACGTGCAAAATCACTCCCTATCAGGCTGTCCACGCGTCCAAACACGAAAGACCACGCTCCTGGCCAGGAGGCCGATTTACAGTCCCCCAGAGCCCTGAGCACGCTCCCACCTGCCATCTGCTGCTGCCTGACTGCCTGCTGGCCACGTGCCCCACAGTGCTGGTGGGTGGGGGTGGTGGGAGACATGGGTGGGGGCCTGGTGGAGGGTGCCCCTGGTGGATGGGGGGTGGGGGTGGTGGGAGACATGGGTGGGGGCCTGATGGCAGGTGCCCCTGCACTGCTGGGGGGTGGGGGTGGTGGGAGACATGGGTGGGGGCCTGGTGGAGGGTGCCCCTGGTGGATGGGGGTGCAGGGGGACATGATCAGGTGTGCAGGGTAGTCCCCTGTTTTGTGGGCTGCCTGCAGGGGCCGTGGAGGGTGTACAGGGTACACCTGTGAGGGCCCACCCAGCCTAATCGCGTGTGTAACTTCCCACGCACCCCTGTAATACACGTACCAAGCCAATTCGCGTGTGAGAATTCCCACGCACCCCTGAAATACACGTACCCTGCTGAAGTCACGTGTAAAACTTCCCGCGCACCCCTGTAATACACGCGCCCAGCCTATTCGCGTGTGGAAATTCCCGCGCACCCCTGAAATACACGCGCCCAGGCTATTCGCGTGTGATAATTCCCGCGCACCCCTGAAATACACGCGCCCAGGCTATTCGCGTGTGGAAATTCCCGCGCACCCCTGAAATACACGCGCCCAGGCTATTCGCGTGTGGAACTTCCCGCGCACCCCTGAAATACAAGTACCCTGCTGTAATCGCGTGTGGGACTTCCCGCGCACCCCTGAAATACACGCGGACAGGCTATTCGCGTGTGGAACTTCCCGCGCACCCCTGAAATACACGTACCCTGCTGTAATCGCGTGTGGGACTTCCCGCGCACCCCTGAAATACACGCGCCCAGGCTATTCGCGTGTGGGACTTCCCACGCACCCCTGAAATACACGCGGCCAGGCTATTCGCGTGTGGAACTTCCCGCGCACCCCTGAAATACACGTACCCTGCTGTAATCGCGTGTGGGACTTCCCGCGCACCCCTGAAATACACGCGGACAGGCTATTCGCGTGTGGAACTTCCCGCGCACCCCTGAAATACAAGTACCCTGCTGTAATTGCGTGTGGGACTTCCCGCGCACCCCTGAAATACACGCGGACAGGCTATTCGCGTGTGGAACTTCCCGCGCACCCCTGAAATACACGTAGCCTAGCTTTTCGCGTGTGAAACTTCCCGCGCACCCCTGAAATGGACGTAGCCTGGGATTTGACGTGTGAAACTTCCCGCGCACCCTTGGAAATCGCATGGGCCGCTTGCCGTGATGGTCCAGTGTTAGCGCAGCCCCTTGCGCTGGTTTGTGATTTTTATGAGATTTCCCAGCGCAAGGGGCGTTCCTGGGGGCGTAACTGGCGCTGCAGCGAGTCGCTGCGCCACTGTGCGCCACGGCTGCCTGGGGAAGCTAAAATCCATGAATACGCTGTGCGCCGGATTCGGTTTTGGCGCACGCGGCTGGCGCAGACTATCGCAGGCGCACGCTGTGCGCCAGCCGCGTGCGCTACTTGTGCGCTGGATTCTATGAATTACCCTGTTAATCATTCATTGTATGACTGTTAATAATCTCAGAACCTTTCATATCGATTCCTTTGTTTATGTTCACTTTGATCTGGCAGGCAAATCACTATCGGCTTCCCCGATGCAAGTCAACAGTAATTCTTTGATAATGTCTCCAACTTATCCAAAACAGGACTGCAAGACTTGTCCTTGGCCTCAAGCCCAGGGATTGTATCTCTCCAGGACTGAAATCTCTGCACTGGCTCCCAGTGGCTGCAAGGATTAAGTTCAAACCCTCTGCATTATCCACAAGGCCTTCTGGGGCCTAGGGCCGCAATACCTTCAACTCTCTCTTCCTAAATATCTTCCTTCTCGGGCTCTTCGCTCATCTGCCTCCAACTCCCTCAGGGTTAGCCGCTTCTCCATGCAACGAGTTGGTGGTCGATCTCTCTCTTCGGAAGGGGCCTCCCTCTGGAACAGCCTTCCTGCCTTCCTGAAACTTGAGGAGAACCATCTCTGGTTCTGGAAATACCTCAAAACCTTCCTCTTTGCTTCTGCTTTCTCTGCCTCTCTCCCCTGCTGAAATTCCCTGCCGAATGTGCACTGGTTACCTGGCCATCCTTTATGACCTTGGGGCCAGGTCCCGACTTTTGCACACCTGCCCTGCCCCCCCTGGCAACCCCTTGCACTTAGGGACTGGTTCTGTATCCCTACAGTCCCCCTACAAGCACGTATGTCTGCTCTTACCTGCCCTTACCACCATCAGGCCACGTTTATTTATCGTATTTATTCTTATCCCATGTACTGCACTTTCCCTTCCCCCTGGCACTCATCCTTTTCTCCCTACCCTCGCACTTGCGTGATCTGAATGACACCTGGCCTAGTAGGATCGTTGTCTGTCTTCCACTGTTTTTCCCCTCCCTTGCCTCGTCACGCCTTGAAACACTTGTGTATAGGCGCGTTAGAAATGCCATATCATATCATATCATATCATATCATAGAATCTTGATTAAGCTTTCTGAGTTGTGAGAAATACAAATCTGAGTAATTGAAAGCATCGCACTTTGGCACCCAGCACTTTATTGGGTTTATGCTGCAACAGAATATTTAGTTTTCTGACCTGTCCGAGGTGCAATTCTAGGCTGTATATATTTCTTATGAGCTACATTGCCCATCATTTGGGGAGGTAGTTTTCTTTGAATTGATTAGTTTTAGACTTTGTGATTATCATGTTATGTTTTATATTTGGTGTTTATTGTATGTTTTGTGAAAAGTTTTACTATTAAACCTTATCCCAAATAAAATGATAAAAATTAAAAAAAAGTGGAAGAGAGAAAAAATGCATCATTGAAGTTGCATTTGATTCTTGCTTTATGTTGTGTTTCAGTTTAATACAACAAAACATTTCACATTATATTTTTATTAACATTCAGACAATATTGAATATACCTAAAGCACATACCATATCATATCTATGACATGAAGACATCAATACTACAACAAGTCAATCCCCTAAATTAGCATAGGTATAATTTAAAGTGGAAATAATCCTGAGGGGAACACTACTATAAATAAAAATCGATTAAACTTTTATTTGTAAGTATTTGAGGGTGAGGGTATATACATTGATTGTACATCGTGAGAACATAGGGAATATTTCAGAAGTGTATGTGCTTCTGAATGATATGTTTGATAAAATCGGTCCTACTGTATGTATTCAAGGGATTCCATCATGCCTTCTCTGAGGGCGAAGACATCTAGCACAGAAGAAGTATTGTGCGAGCCAAATGGACATCTCACTGTGTGCACACCTAGAAAATTAATATAATTGAAGTAATTCTTTGGAAAACCATCAAGCAGAATCCTGTTGTTAGTGCGAGATTTTCAATACAAAAGGGAAAGGGCATTATTCACTATACAATTTCTCACTTTTAAGTTGCCCATTGAAAGTGAGAAAGATAAACGTTTACAGGGTAATGCAATAGAAACAACACAGAAGGGAATTTGGCAAACATTCATTTTCATTTTGCAAGGGATTTACATGTGGGAATGTAGGAATGTTTTTAAATGTAATTTTCTAGGATGCAGTTTTTAATAAAGGGGAAGTCGAGAGAATTAGGTAGGAATGGATGTTTGATATCATTTAGTTTTTAACAAATGCAAGTCTTATCCTGGACCCACACATACTTTTTAATCAATAGTGCATGTGTGCCTGGGATGAACAAAATGTACATATGGTGATGTGTGTGTAGCATAGAAAAGTGATGCTACCAGAATATTGATAGTTTTTCATTGTAGTACATTTGCAAGTTCATAGATGCATAGTTGGTTGATATTCAAATGGTTTCAATTATTTATATATTTTTAACAAATAGACATTCTGTGCAGCCCTGTGTGGACTTGTCATCCAGGTGACCAAGGACACGGCCATCACTTTTAGATCCAGTTCCATGGGGTGGACCAGTATGGAAGGATCACCTGTATGAGGGGTCTTCAGGGAGTGGGGCAAGACAGCCGATGGTGAGACGCAGTATTCCCCCCTTTTTTGTTCACCGACCCATCCTTTTTTTTTTTAGGATTCTATGAGGTCCCAACTCCCCACCCCCTTCTTACACAAACACTGGGCCAAGGAAGAGGGTGAGAGAGTAACACAATGAACCCTCAGACATGTCCTGTTAATCGGGTCAGGGAGTCAGGCACTTGACTGGAAATGCATGCAGCTGATACCAATTAGCTCTCCTCACACAAATAAAAGGCAGAACCTAAGACACACTTTGAGCAAGGTGGAACATGAGTACGAGCACTGGACGAAGGCAAACCCTGTGGAGCAGAGTGACGGACCGAGGGAAAAGAGCAGTGGGTCGTGAACACCAAGAGAGTGCCCTACTGGAGGTCATTGCCTCCGATAGGCTGCAAAAGATTTGTGGAGAAGGCCAGATCCCACATCAGAAGGCTGCATTGTGTTTCAAGGATGTCAGTGACTTTCCCGGGTGAACTGCTGAGTTGGAGAGTCGAGGAGAGCCTTTGGCACTAACCTTGACTTATGAATTAGAAATCACAAAAGCAAAAAAGGAACACACACAGCCGGTGAGTTCACAAGCGACCTGAGACTGCTGTGTGTTAAAGGAAGTTCGAAGTGGCAACATTATATCGCAAGTAAAGGCTGCACATGTGGGGATGAGACGTGGAGAAAGGCAAACCTGTGTGGGAACTTTGAAGTGAAGACATCTGTGAAATCAGTGGTACTGAGTGATGGAGTGGTCTGGCGAAAGGAAATAGCCACTCTAAGGTCCCTGTGAAAGGTGCATTGTTGGTATAAAGCAAATTAACTGCCAAACGGAAGTAAGCAAAATTAACTCCTAGGGAAGGCGAGAGTGAAAGTTGAACCTTGAACTTTTTAGTCGTAGTGGTCCTGTGGCGGTCCGTAAAGAAAACCATGCACATTCGAAGGTCTTTGACATCTGGAAGTGGTCTGAGCCCAGCAGAGGGAGACCCAAAGTGTTTTGAAAGCTTGGGGTAGGGAGCCCCATGCAAATCTTGCTGAACTTTGTATTTTAAGCTTGGGGAAGGGAGCCCCTTGCAAGTTTTGTTGAACTGTGTTTTGAGGAGGTCTGAGCCTGACAGAGGGGGTCCAACGTGAACTGTGTTTTGAAGAGGTCTGAGCCCGGGACCTATGTGAACTTTTTGTTGGAACATTATTTGGGAGTCTGGAAAGAGAGACTTTAGCGTGGAAGGCAAGGCGGGCATCGATCCACATTTTGGAACTGTTAATTGTGTTGAAAACACAAACCACAGTGTGTCATCCTGCCTACAGGGACTGCCTTATTCCATGTGGTCTAATGTGGGTAGGAGAGCTGGTTAGCTACATTTATTCTTTTGAACACTGATATTTCCTTTACCTACATTTTCCCTTTATACAATTTTTGTACAAGAGATAGGGCAGACATAAGGTTTTGTTAGCATAGGCCATTTTGATTTGACTGACATCTATTAGGACTGTTTGCTTTATTATGTTATGGTCCAGACTACTCCAATCTTAGTTATAGGGCAAAGTAGGAGTGTTTCCAACCCCGGAAACTTCAATAAACTTCAATAAAGGTTTTACAACTTGTACCCTTTGTGTCAATGTCATACTTGTGATACCATGCCTCCCCTACAGTTTCGTGTCGCAAAAGGGAAAGGAGGCTGTAGGGAATCAATACGATTAAACTGGGAGTCCCCGGTTCAAAAAATGAACTTAATCAAATTAAGGAAAATGTGTTCACACTGGTTTGGGGTGGGTGGAAAGTTCCCCTGTATTAGATGTCGGCCGATAAAAACATCCTACCGCGTAGACGAAATACAATAGATTGAAGGTATTACAGGCAAGGAAGACATAAAGGCATTGAAGGAATTGAGGGCCTAAAAGCTATGAAAGGTCTGGAAGGTGTACAATCTTTGGGTGTCACAAGAGGTATGAGGTATTGAAGTCATACAAAGCATAGCAGGCATGGAAGGTGTAAAAGGCAGACAAGGAATTGGAGGAATAAATCACATGGGAGCTCATGTTCCATTGTGGTGTAAAATGAATGGAAGGTGTAAAAGCCTTGAATAAGGCTATCATGCCTTCTATTCATGCCATGCCAAATGTTCAATTATTTGTAAGGTGGAGAGGAGGGGCAGAACACAATTTGTGTTTCGACCACCTTCCTTCCTCTTCACTATACAAATAGTCTAGCATTTGTGCCAGCATGGATTTTCAGCACCAATGCTGGAGATCCCTATGGGATCCGCTGGATTTGTGCACCAGCAGGAAGGCAGCAGACCCAATACATATCTATTGGTAGTGTGTACAATTAAAAGTAAACACTGCCCGACATGCATGCATGTTGGGCAGTGTTTACTTGTAACTGTGAATGGTAATTACCATGCACACATGGCAAGCCATGAACGCATGTGAGCTTGGCAAGCAGCGTATACAATAAAAAGTAAATGCTGCCTGGCATGCGTCCATGCTGGGCAGCAATTAGTCACTTTGCATGCCGGAGTGCAGGGAAAATGGCACCATACACAATGACAAACATTTGGTGGCGGGGAATCGGGTACATCTGAGTGCACATGTACCAAGTCCCCACCATGAATTTACGAAAAGAAGCAACCTGAGCTCCAAGAGAATCAAAAAAGCATAGAGGGGCATAGCAACATAAGAGACATCGAAGGCTTAAAAGGCGTTAAAGGCCGAACAGGCTTGGAAGGCCAAGAATACATGGATTGTGTGGTATGCTAGCAGCTAGTGAGGCAGTAGAATGAAGGTGAGAATGTGGAGTGTGATGAGGTGAGAGAATGTGGAGTGTTCTTGGAGAGAAGCAGCTGTGGAGGAAGACGGAGCGGATGCAGTTCAGTGTGCTGCTGGTGGGGCGTTGATATTATTGATCTCAAGAGTGAAATAAATACCTTCTCTATAACACATCTGTGGAGTTCTGATGTTATAGATGCTAAAAGGTATGGAAGGTATTGATGGCATGGAAGAGCATAAATGCATGGGTAGCTCAAATGGCATGGAAGGGCTTTAAAGGCACATTAGAGTTTAAAAGGGATGAATGGAGTTTCAAGTCATGAATAGGCTAAGTTCCATGGAATATATGAAAGAAGCATGATGAGACAATTAGAGGCATGGTGGACATCCAAAAGGTATGGCTGGCGTCAAAGATGCCGAAAAAAGACATGGTGGGCTTAAATGCTTGATAATATTGGTAAAGGCTTGGAAGGTATAAAAAGCATAGAATGCATAAAGAGGCACGATGCAGTATTAATGGGCATGACGACAAGGCATAGAGGGCCTTAGGAAACATTTGGGGGCACAAGCATTAAGGTTATTAAGGCCTTAAAGATATGGAGAGCCCTATGGTCTATGGGAAGACATTAGTAGCATTGAGTAAAAAGGCATTGAAGAAATTAAGACTAAGATATGAGATTGTACTGATAAGTTACAACTCTGATATCTAAAGGATGAGTAAGAGTATTTCAAGAAAATGTCCTCTTTCTTCCAAATTACTTTGGATGAATGTGGCTATAAAAATATCCATCCAGGCCTACAGAATTGGCCCAACACTAACAATTTTCAGATCCCCTGATCGGATCCCCGACAGGCAAAGCCACAGCCATGTGCCTCACCAGGCGACTGCACAGGTGAGCACCGCAAATCTACAATCCATGTTTTGAGGTGCCTGACGTGTCTGGTACACACAGGCAGCCCCATCCACACTGCTGTTACCAATAGGTAGAGTGTGCTTTGCACCACTCTGCAGGCTGTTCACTCAGGTCTGTGCAGGACCAGACAATTTCTCTAGACATTTGTGACTGCATCTCCAGCAATCTTCCATGCTCCCATTCTATTGCCCTGAAGAAGGCCTTATGTGACCATAAATTCCATTGTCACAGCACTGATCGAAACTCGAGTTGGTTTAAGTTGATGAGTTCCTTGTGATTAGAATTCTCCAATTGCTTGAGGCCTTTTGTTAATAAATGAATGTGACATAGGTGTTAAAATCTCTCAATCACCGTGTTCTACTAAGACATAGTGCAGAGCGTTTATTATTGACAGCGTTTGCTGTATTTGTATAACAGATAAGGGGCTCTGATCAGATTGTTCAACCTCCAATTGAGGTTTTTTTGTAATCGTTATTTCACATTTTCGGGTCCTTTGCATGTGTTACTGTTGTGTTAACATGTGTAATATGAATGTGTTTGTATGTGTTAGTATGAATGAGAGTGTGGTTGTAGGTATGATGGATGGTTGCAGTACCTCTCACTAGACAAACGGTATTTCTTGTGAGGGAAAGAGGGAAGAAAATACAAAATTGTTACGTTCTTTCCATGTAATTCCATGTTCCCCAACTCTCTATGTGTGTTTGGTATGCATGCAATATTTTTATTTTATAAAAGCTTTTTGATTAAAATTGTGTTTTTCAAAATCATGCAATGTTTGACGTTTCACTGAAATGAAAACGAGTATCTAGTAATTCAATCTTGCGAAATAGTACAGGGGCCTTTTCCTTTTTGTTTTTTCTACATACATGCGAGACAGGCAAGCACCACTAGCAAGACCGACTCCTCAACTAAGGGCCCTCAGGGTGCCTGTGAGTTCACTTGTGCTGTGCTTGGGTGTCACAGTGTCCTTGTCTATGCAAGTCAGGCATCAGCTGGTCTCCTCTGGGATGGTCATGAGACAGGGATGGCTGGACAGCAGTGTAGTGGATAAACCCCAAGAATCCCTTTTGAGAGGGTAGATCTGTTAAAGCCAACAGAGAATGAAAGCCAACAGAGGCTGAAAGGATGTTAGTGTGGGATGGGCGGTGGTGGATTTTAAGAGTAGACGGTATGACAAGGAACTGGAGACCATTCCCCATATCAAGGTCTGCCAGTGGTATTGTTTTTTAAAGGATACCAACAAGGGAAATATATATTAAGTTGGAATAGGAATTGGGTTGTCTGCAGGTTGTTTGGTGTAGTATGAGAATCACGTGTTATCTGTCATTGATCTTTGAGTTGTGTGTTGAGGTATGATACATTCAACAGCATGTTGTATAAGGTGTGTAGTTCATTACAGTATGTGGATCGTGTTCATTTGTGTTGTGTAGATGTATGTACATTGTGTCATGTGTGTTTTTAATAGGCTGTTGATGTGCTTACTGTACCTCTCACTATATTGTACAATGCTCTGCTGCTTTCTCCTGTGCCAGGAGGATAGCTCAGAGGCTATGCGTTTGTCCTGGAAGCAAGTCAAAGCAGAGCAACACCGGTGTGAATCCCAACCCACACATAGGGACTGGTCCCTGGTATTAGGTGCGTAATAAAAGATGAATTAATTAATTGTAAAGCTAAAGAAATCACTGACATACAAACGAGCGAAAATGTGGACGTACTGCACTTTTGTAATGACCAAACGAGCTATTTCATCAACACCTATTCATGCTAGATTGGCCTTAAAATTTCCAAAATGCAGCAGAAATATGTTTCCGCATGAGCGTTCTCCTCATCATTCACTTCTTGTAATTCAACTGGGCATGGACATTCATGCTCTGCCCGCAATGCATGCAGGCGTTTTAGGCTGAAAGCGGGTTCATATGTACTCGTGCACAAATCATTGACAAAACATTGGTGGACCAGAGGTTAGAACATTTGCCTAGGAAGTGAGCAGCTTTGGCAGCTATGAGGCCAATCCTCACTACCAATGAGCTCCAGTTATTAATGTTCCTCCCCTGTTAATTCTTGCGAATGTAAACAGAGAATATAGGCAGACGTTTGCCAGTAATTATATTTTGGTAGGCTATTGGCCAACAAAACCCAAAAGCACCCATATCATTCCACTAACAGGGTAAAAAGGCACATACAACATGGAAATGTATCTACTTTTCTGCCCTACGTTCTTCAAGAATGTATTGACATAGAGACATAATTACAGCAAATGTAGGTATTTAAAACCTGACAAGTCACTTGCAGGGTGGGACTGGGGCATAACATTGTCTGAGGCACCAATTGAAAAAGCGGCTCACACTTGCAAAATGGCAGGCCATTCCTTTTGTTACAGACTGTTTCAACAGTAACCGAGGGGTTTTCTTTTGATAAAATGTGAGGCATACTTTGGATTTTAAAGAATATTAAAGTAACTCAGCAAACTGGCCCACATTGCCCCAAAATGTGGCCCACATTAGCATTTTGTGGTTTGCATTCGGGCATTGCCCTATTGGCCAGTCCGAGCATAGCAGTCAGTCAGTATTTCAGTAGTGTGGGGCAATTGCTCATGCCTAAACCATATAATTACCGATCCCACTCACCAGTTTGATCACTCATAAGAGACTAATTCATTGTGAACTGGGAATGTTGTTTCAAATGGCGCCTGTTAATCCACACCTTCAAAGCCAATCCCATGGCATGATGTTGCTGGTCTGGCATCTCGCTGTTCACATTGAGCCCCACTCTACCCTCCCTCACACTAGAGTCACTGCCGAAAGGTTTGCCCACAGCTGCAATATTCAGGGCATTTGAGCCCGTGTTGCATCCTAAATAAGCATGAGGGCCTTCCTTGAAGAGTGTTAATCAACAAACGTAAGGGCATGATCCCCAATACATGGCAGTAGTTCAAAAAGTAAAAAAGGTGCTTAATGTGCAAAACAGAATGTCTGCTGACTTGATCATGGTCCTTTATTAACACTGGCCTCAATGATTCTCGAAAGTGGAGGTTGGGCAAAGTGGGGTATAGCGTGAAAAAGGGCATTTGAATTTGTGCATCTGGGATGCCCTTTGTCACGAGGGCACGTTTTATTTTGGCTGATATGTTTAGCTATTTTGCTTTACTATTGTTACGAATTGCAGAACGCATTTAAGGGATATTGTGGTACGAAGTGTATTTTTATGTTATATTGTATGGCTCTGTACACACTGCATATAACAATGCATTGACATGATAGCGCCACGTAATGCAAACAAAAGGCCTGTCTGCTATATACTCCTACAACCACTAAGGCTGGCGAGCACACATCTGTTTTTTACACTGAATCCTAGAACAGGCCGCTTTGATCTGCACTTAATGATGGTTCTTTTTAAAGTATTCTTGCGCGAAATGTGTTTTATGAATAAGATGAAACGATGCAGTAATGAATCGAGTCATGTTTTGCACAAAACCCTGTCTGAGGTGCGCAGCCTATAGAGCTTGCGCAATCGATGCCCTTTCTTTATACAAAGGGGCCTTTCACGACAAAAGATGGGCATGGCGCATGGCGAGATGCATAGAGCTGCTTCCACTATCCAGTGTTACAAGAGTCCATAGAAACGGTAACCTATTGTGTCCTGGTATGATGGTCTGATCAAGGGAGTGGAGAAAGGTGAGTGTGCACGCAGGATAAAGTACCCAGGCTTCCATTAAGCTCCAGCGTACACCCAGAAATGGGTCATGAATATACACAGAGCTTTCATCATGAGAAAGAAAGGGATGCATGGAAAACACTACATACGCAGACACGTATTCAGAAGAGCTGCATAATGATATCAGGATGAAAACATACAGTTGGGATGGGCTTCACAAGAGAAGTAGTCTGTTGATTCCTCTGTTCTTACTGGGGAGCAAAACAAACAGTGCTGGACTTAAACTCAAATGATGCATTCCGAAAACTGTGGTTGTCTTTCAATTGAAACAATTCTACTCAATCAGCTGGCATTACTTAGCAACAGTTTCTGAGCAATGTCAGTTGATTGAGTCGAATTTTCCTACGATGCATAATTTTAAAAATAAGTCTAGCACTGGGAAAGTATATGTCTGGTTACATTCAGTTATCCGTTTCTGCAGGACTAGGTTTTAATGACCGTGCCTGCAGAGAGGACCTCTGCTTTCACAAGAAGCTGAATGTTAGCGTATATTTTTCACAAAATAAAATTCCGGTTGGCAGTGATGCAGAAATTCCTTCCGCTGAGCATTTCTATGACGCAAATATGCCACACACGGAGAGGCTGCTGGGAAAAAGAAGAGCTGATCAAGCTGGAGACATTTATGGGACCATAGAGACTGGTTAAGGCACCCTTTTCACCTTTTTCCAGTAGACATATACTTTATAACAACATTATAGTGAAATAGGGCTTTTTCCTCCGAGCTAAGTATCCAGAGTGATTACATCTTTACATTCTGCATTTGTCTGTCTTTGGGTTGCTACTGTCTCACATTAGCACTCCTCTTAAGAGTAGAGCCTGCCCTTGGCCTACGTTCCCACAAAAGGCGAGCTAGGTATGTCTCCTATCTGTGCTTGTTTCACCTTGATAATTGCGATCATGGTTGTTTTGTAGAAGAGTGAGGGCTGAGTATTCGGTTTAGACGCTACTCATTCTTGTTCTCCTGCGAGGCCGTAGTCGTTTTGTCACAATTATGCTTCTTTGAAGAAACCTTCCCCAGAACCAATTTTTGCCAGCTTTCTCTCCTTCAGTGCTGGCCTTTCGGTCTGAATGCATCTGGGATCCAGAGTAGGACCCTCATCTCCCTTTTTTGAAAAAACATGTTAAAGAAATTCCGGTCTCTAGAGGGGCTGCATCCAGGTGAGCCATGCCTGAATGAGGAGTGCCACACTGTTGGTAACTCCTCCACCCCACTGAGGGTGAAAACTGAGTAATGGGAGAGAGGCCAGTTCTGGATGGCTCTAATACACTACCGTTACCAGAATTCCTTTCACTAACATCCTTGTACTTACTTCAGAAGGATTAAACTTTGCACATCTGAACCAGATTTGCCACTCTGATTATTGTCAGGCATGAACACAAGCTTGAAAGAGAACATAACTGGACTTTGGGCTGACTGCAGCTTATTTCCAGAGTGCACCCATCAGTCCTTTTCTCTGAATATATATTCATGGAAAAAAACGTAGTTAAGTTGCAGCTCATGGGCTTTGCAAAGGGAACGTGCTGAGTTAAGTTGGTCATGACTTCCGACATCTGCTGAATTTCATGGGTTTTGTTGCGTTAAAGATGCGCAACTTAACTGCACATTAAGTCAAGGTTTTAACTAAGTTTTTTTCAGTGAATATATATATACATATATATATCAGTGAAAAAACTTTGTTAAAGGGACGTTATGGTTAAGTTGCGCTACTAAAAACCTATGAAATTCAGTGAAAAAAACTTTGTTAAAGGGACGTTATGGTTAAGTTGCGCTACTAAAAACCTATGAAATTCAGTGAAAAAACTTTGTAAAAAGGGACGTTATGGTTCCAAGTAAAACCGAAAAACCCTTGAAATTCGCCAGTTATGGTAAGCTAAGCAACCATAACTCGCGCCACCACCGTGCACTGCTAAGACTAACACCCAGGACATCAAAGATGACATCACAAATGTCATTGATGACATCACTGATGACATCACATGTCTGGCTCACTATTTTTTCTTTTGCTGACATATCTAGGCCACATGGTTTTCTTCAGTAACAGTCAGAAACTAAGAATTTTATTTTATTTGTAGACATATCCTTCTAGTAGGTTCTTACAGTAATTCCCTTAGAGTACAGTTACATCATATGAAACATATACATATGGGAAAACACAAGCTTGAAAGACAGCAATCCTTTTTGTGCATAAAGATAATCACTAGACTTATGAGCACTTTCTGATAGTTCTGTTGTTTTTTTTATGGCTGTACTTTCCCTGTATATGGTCATATTTGTATACATTGTACTCACACTACTTTCCTTAGGGTCCAATCACATCAAGTGATACATATACATAGGGTAAATAGCAGCTTTGAAACAGAGCAATCATTTATTTGCATGAATCTAATCAGTTAAGTGTTTCTGCTACTACTTGTGCTTTTTTGCTAACTTCACTTTCCCTGTATATACCCATATTGGTATGTGTTCTTGTGTCTTTGTGTTTTGTCTATAGTAATGCAATTATGTAATACATGGGTTTTATTAGCTACTTATTACATATTTCACAGTACACAAAAATCTATTAAGAAAACAATTATTTCATTATTCAACATATTAACATTATGAATATCATACCTTCATCTTGTACGCTGCACACAATGTTATGTTTCTGTATGAGTAGCTTAGTATACTAGATAGAACCCCATAATAGGATGCTATTTATATCAATGCATCGTTCAATGCACTTATTAGGGTATATTTCTTGCAATGATTCTTGACACTTTTTTCGCAGCATAATAAGAATCCCTTCTACACATATTTCATGAGAAGTACATACACGTGTGATGTCATCAGTGATGTCATCAATGACATTTGTGATGTCATCTTTGATGTCCTGGGTGTTAGTCTTAGCAGTGCACGGTGGTGGCGCGAGTTTTGGTTGCTTAGTTTACCATAACTGGCGAATTTCAAGGGTTTTTCGGTTTTACTTGGAACCATAACGTCCCTTTAACAACGTTTTTTCACTGAATTTCATAGGTTTTTAGTAGCGCAACTTAACCATAATGTCCCTTTAACAAAGTTTTTTTCACTGAATTTCATAGGTTTTTAGTAGCGCAACTTAACCATAACGTCCCTTTAACAAAGTTTTTTCACTGAATTTCATAGTTTTTTAGTAGCACAACTTAACAATAATGACTTTGACTTTATATACATGTCATATGGAACTGACTAGATCTCTTCTTATGAACTTGATGTCCGCGAACTTATTTAATGTTCGCGGATATGTTCGGAGAACAGTACCACTACCTAAAAACTGTGGGGGGGGATATGTTTGATTGTTATATCATAATATAGGAACATTTAACAAATTCAAAAAGCAGCAAACAAACACATTAAATATTGTAATACATAAGAAATGTAACCCATATATGTAACACACTAACCATTCATTTAAATACAATATGTTCTGAAATGGAATATACCACAAGAAGATACATTGGCTTCCAACATAATTACCTCACAGACACAACAGAACTGAGAACAAGACCAGACCCACTGAATACATAGGACTTATCTTACCAGAAATAGTAAGTGTACTTCATTGTACTCATATATTTATAAACTTTCTGTATTAGATTAAAAAATATATTATCTTTTTTTTTTCTCACAGAAATGTCTAGTACTCTGGAATGGCTAGAGGACAATTTCCCACATGAAGAAATGTCACAAGATAGTGAAACTAATGGTAAACACTTTATAATATAAACTATTTATTTATTATTTTTTTATATACATTTAACATATATATTATTTTTTTGTACAGAGCATACCAAAATAGAAAAAACTTCAGAAAACCCTGTTATGGATAACAGTCTTCACAATATAGAAGAAAAAATGGATGTATTGTTGGCTAATTTTAATAATTTAGAAACTTTTGTAGAAAATCATTTCAAACCAAAAACCTCGTACCATTGCCCCACATGTACTTGTCCCTCCTCACCATATCCCAGTCAATTATGCCCAAACCCTCTCCATAATCCAAAACGTTTTGATGAGACTTCCATCCCTTCTTCACCTAATACCAATCATGTTGAAACCCCAAATTCTCCTGTTTTTGTTTCTGTTTCTGCCTCACGTTCTCTGTCATAAATTATTAATATATGTTAAATAAAGTTTAATTTTTATATTGTATTGTGAATAGTTTCCGTTTTTTTTTTTAAAACAATAAAAGTGTCCGCAGACAGTGCGAGTGTTCTGAAATGTTCGTACATAAACGAAAATGGAGGTGTCCTGAAGAACACCACACCTGTTCGTACTGTCCGCTAGCAAGTTGAAACTGTTCTAAGAACACACGTGGTGTCCTGAAATGTTCGTAAAGAAACAAAAATTAAAGTGTTCTAAAGAACACTATATCTGTCCGTAATGTTTGCTATCAACTTAAAACTGTCCTAAGAACACAATTGGTGTCCTGAAATGTTTGTAAATAAACGAAAATGATGTGTCCTGAACAACAGTACAACTGTTCGTAGTGTTCGCTAGCAACATGAAACTTTACTAAGAACACACGCGGTGTCCTGAATTGTTCGTAAACAAACAAATATTAAAGTGTCCTAAAGAACACTATACCTGTCCGGTACTGTTCGCTAGCAAGTTCAAACTGTTCTAAGAACGCTATTGGTGTCCTGAAATGTTCGTACGTAAATGAAAATGGAGGTGTCCTGAAGAACACTATACCTGTTCGTAGTGTTCGCTACCCAATTGAAACTGTTCTAAGAACACAATTGGTGTCCTGAAATGTTCGTACATAAACGAAATTACACGTGTCCTGAAGAACACTATATCTGTCCTTACTGTTCGCTACCAAGTTTAAACTGTTCTAAGAACACACGCGGTGTCCTGAAATGTTCGTTTCACGTGTGACGCACTTTTAATTACTTCAGAACCCGAACAGTGTCCGTAGGACATCAATGCGCATGCGCTAACCAATCTCTGTGCACTTGGTGTTCTGCGGACAGGCGCTTCCTTCGCGGACTATTTCGCGAACGGATCATATGACCGCGCCCACGCTCATCGTGTGTCCTGAAATGCGGACACTGTTCGTGTCCCCGAACAATTTAAAAGTACATTTTCAGTTAATCCATAATATTTTTCAATAAAATCTCACCATGGCACACGTCCCACATAGCAATCTTGAGTTTCTATATACCTTTTGAAACTTTCCGATCCTTTTTTTGTGTTCGATCTGTCCACGGACAGTGCGCATGTCCGCGAACCGCGCACAAGCACCCCTATAAAAGACCACGCCCAAGAGCTTATTCCCATTGTGTTTCTGGCTATTCTTCAGAACACAGTGATTTTTGCTGCCACCTGCAGACTACACCATCCTCGAGATGGCATCCTTGGCTGCTGAACTGCCACTTGGTGCTGCACCTGCTTCAACACCACCCCCACCCCCTCCACCACCACCACCTCCCCAAGGGCCTGAAGAGGGGAACAGGAGTGAGGATGCGGAGGAGGAAGAAGAGGATGATGAGAATGAGGTAGAGAAAAACCCTACTACCCGCACTAGGCGTGAATCTTTGGTGTGGCAGTTATTTACCATTCATGGTAATGTTCCTAAGGCTCGTGCGAACCGTGTTACCTGCAATGAGTGCAAAATGATACTCAGTCGCGGGAAGCACGGTAAGTACAGCTTTGGGACCACTACTATGAAGCAACACCTGAGGTAATTTCACTCTGGGGCTATTCGCAGGGTTGTACCTTGCAAAGAACATAGCAGGTTGATTTCCTCTACCTCTGTTTCTGATCCTGCCACCACAAGGACCACCTCTATGGGACAGCGTCTTCCTCAAGCTGCCTCACAGGCCATACAGAATGCTGATGACCCTTACCTTTCGAGGGTCACAGTTGTATGTATGTACTGTGACACAGTACTCTGCAGGGGGGAGCGACTTCGGAGTGCTTTTGAGACTATCGTCTCAGAGCACGAGAAGACCTGCTCACTACCCAAATAAAACCCACTCTACATCTTCCTCTCTCAGCTCGCCCTTTCTTATCCCTGTGGTTGGTGTCCCCCCCTTTACCCTCCTCTCCTAGTGTGTCGTGTCTGAAAAACCAAACAAAATACAAAATTACAAAAATCGAAAAAAAATAAGGCTCTTTTCAGAGCCGCCTTTCCCAGTTAAAAAATAGAAGTGAAAATAAATGAAGCAGGGCTCTTTGTATTTTTTAGAAGTCCACGGACAGTTTGCGAACATTAAAAAAATTGGGTTGCTACTCCATCACAAACATTGTAATTTTCTCTGGAAAGAAGTGGTGGCTCTGAAAAGAGCCTTTGGGTGGTGTTTGTAAGTCAAAAATTGTAAATGCTTAACATCTACTTCAAAATCGTTGTTGTAATTCCAAAAAAGGTCGCAATGCATTTTGTACATTTCTCAGAAAAATCTGATTGCCAGCATAAGTAAGATGGACTCCATCTCTGCGAAAAATGTATGTACTACAAAACATAATATTTTCATTGTGAAAAGAAGACATGCCAAAATCTCTTAGAAAGGCACAAACAGCCTTATTAACATTGCGCCTTGCTTTTTCCATTTGTGGACCAAATGAAGAAGAACGAAGCCACATTTGTCTCTGCGCAATCCGTGAAAATATCACTTGAGAATTAGGAAACATGTCCATAACCTTCCTAAATCCTTCTTTCATAGCAAATTGCAAAAAAATTCCAGTCACATGTCCTAAACTGTTCCCTCCACAATTAATTACAATTATGTCTGGATGTTGCTCTGTCTCCAAAGTAGCACAGAGATGTAGCAAGTCCAACCACTTAATTCCACGTACTCCATGCCAGTGTACTTCCACATGTGGGAATCCAAGATCTACAGCTACTCCACAGCTTTCTGCATGCGCCTTCAACCAATGTATCCCCGAATCTCCTAAAATCCAAACAATCTGTTTTCTGAAACACACAGCCATAGCCATCTTTTGTTCTCTCAGCAAAAAGAGTATCTGAGAAAATCTCTCCTAGCACAACACACCCACCAAACTTTCCTGACCAATCCCTTTCAGTGCTTATTCTCATTTGCATGACTTCTGAACCCAAAAATCCCCGGATGTAACTCCCGATGTCCGCGAACTACCGCCATGTCCGCGGACATATCGTAACATGAACAGCCCTTCTACCATTTCCACTACACTCTCTCTGCCATTCCCTCATTGGATGTACCTCAAAAATCACATGACCATGCACCAATCACATTCAAGACCTCTACATCTAACTGCATCATCATAGATCAGCACTGCAAATGTACTCTGAATCTCTCTGAGTACAAGTGTCATATCATTGGCAAGCAGCATCTACCAGAAATACTGTACAAGTCTTCAAGATTTCTACTTGCAGCTCCATGCATATCCATATGCATGAATACAAACTTCAGGTATGCATATTTTCTGTATAGTAGATGAACACATTTTCCTTGTAAAATCTGTAAAATGAATTTACTGTACTTTTTTCAATTTCCTAAAATCAACTATCACTTATAAACCTTTATACTATTTACTTTCTTTATACACACACACTCAAATCATGTTAAACTAACATTTTTTAAATGAAATATATAGACTAAATATATACAAACAAAATTGCATGCAAACACAATCTATGTTTAAACCTTTATAAAAATACTTATACAATTTCATATTTTTTGTTTTTATTTATTTATTTACTTAATTACTTTAAATTAGACATGACATTGAGGCGCTATTACCTAGAACAGTTTACTTACAGAAATAGTGGTATTCAATAATATATTATAAATTTCACAAGACATAGTAAAGATATATATTTTTTTGCTACAGTTAGTCATTCAATACAATTTGTTCATTAAAAAAATATCATATGTACTGAACTGATGCAATGTATCTTATGTAAATAAATTAGTTTAATGGTTTTAAAGAAGGCACTGAGGATTTCAATTAAAAAAATCAATATCTAAATTAAAAACAGTGCTATATACAAACAAAGTTACTAATTTGAAGCTTTTACAATTGCAGTGAAGACCAGTTTCCTGAAAAGAAGCAGCCGAATTCGAAGAAGAAAGAAAAACTAAGAAGTTACCTGTTAATTTTTTAAAAAAGTAAGTAAAATATCACCATAATATTTGTATTATTATTAAAATATACTATAATGTTAATACGAGCTATTTCGGTTTCTAAAAATAGAGATTTTGTACCATTTTGTCCAAAAATTTCCATGTCTTAAACAGCGATTTACAGCCAGAATGGCCCATAAATTTCTATTTTTGGACACACAAATTACCCAACTGAACCACTACAATTTTCATATTATAGAACAAACAACTGTTTTAATTGTATACATTAGATTTACTATTTGTACTTTTCCACACCACTAGCTTACTTTTTTTTGTCATCTGAACCCCAGTTTAGTAACACATAAATTCAAGAATACCTATCCCTACTAGTTTTAGTTCCCAATGCACAATCACACACCATTACATACATCTTTATCATCTAACTAAAAACACTCATGCACACAGCACACATACATTCCAGAACACCCCAACCCATATCTTCTTTATTTTTTTCAACAGACCCTAAAGAATGCCTACCAAAAGTCAAGTCCGTAGAAAGCAACGCAAAAGTAGAGCAAATGAAAATAAAGGTGTCCAACATAAGCATCCATCTCTAGCAGAATTTGTAAAAAAAGTTGAAACAAAACAGCTAATACAATCATTTAGTGAAACACAAGAAGTTTCAAGTACAACAACTTCGCTTCCTCTACCAAAATGTAAAACAAACCAAAAAACAATTAACAGAAAATCAGCTATCAGTACAGATAAAACTACTTCTTCAAATTTTAATATAGTGCAAAGTAAGCATACCAAGAAAAGTATTTTAGCCAAAATATACCGTCACAAAGTCCTTCAAAATCTTATAAAAACAGGAGAGAAATCAGGTTCAAAGCTTAAAACCTATCGTAGGAAATTAATCTTAGAAGCATTGATGGACAGTGCAATTCTTCTCAAAAGAAATGTATTTATTTTACTGTTAAACAAAATGAAACCACTAACAAAACTAATAACTAAATTACAAAAAAGACTTCTCAATAAGCAAAATATCAACAGGAAGAACTTCTTAAGTATCAGCGGAGGTGAATGGAATCACACTACAAGCACAGAACCATATTTTAATGAAGAAGCGTACAAACAAAAGAAAACAAATACAATTGCCATACATAGCATGGGTCGAGGATATGAAAAAGTGAATAATACCATAATGGAACAAGAAGTACTTCTTACAAAAATATGCCCTGAAAACTTAGAATTACCCCTCCATTCAACTGAATCATAACGTCTAGAGTACAAATGGCCATGCACGTCAATGTGTAACATTCCCAAACAATGTTTCAAATCTTTACCCCAATTCCTCAATAAATATGTAAAAAGCAAAGACAAAGTCAAAATTAAATTACTGCAAAATATAGATACCTGTCCAGTGCGCAAGTACACAGGACATTCATTGGCCTGCATTACAGGACCTACTTGTAAAACCACTTTCCATAATATCAAAAGGATATCAACACATCATTCAACTATAAGAAATCTAGTCTATAAACTGTACTATGCTAAAAGTCCTGCTTTAGCACTAGCAAAGTTAAATAACATCCTTCTACATGGTACAGCAAAAGACCTACTTGAAGAAATTCACTATATCCAGAAAAAATATTTTGGAAGTGAAAGCCATTTACAGAATGAAATAGCTTTAAACCAATTAAGCAACAATTCTACACATGGCAACCTTTTGCTAAACACATACAAAAAAGAAATACTAAAATTTAAAAGTACATCAGCTGAAGTACCAAACCATGTATGTGTATGTTGCCGTAGAATTTTTTATAAAAGTAAGACAAAAAAGTATCTTATCATACAGGACCTATCATACAAAATAGAAGACAATGAAGATTCTAAATGGTTTGAATTAGCTCTCTACCTTGTAGCAGAAAACAAATATGAAATAACTGAGCCCTTAATACTTTGCAGTTATTGCACTACAAAGCTTGACAACAACCAAACTCCTTCACGTTCTATCACAAATAATTTGGAATTATACCCAGTACCAAAACCTCTACAACAACTTAATTTATATGAGAGCATCATAATTCAAACAGTACACCCATTTCAAGCAATAATACGCCTTCAACCAAAAACAGCAAAATTTGCTCCCGCTGACTTGGTAAAAGGCATTTGTGGAAAAGTAATTTATTTACCATTAAATCTAAAAGAAAATGTGCATACTCTAGGAGTGCAACGTCCAATGCAGCAATCTTTAATTATATTAGTAAATAGAGTACCTACAAAAGACAAAAAAATATGGCAACAGCTGGTAGATTTATATAAAGTTAGACAAGCGTTCCAATTTCTTAAAGAGAATAATGAATATTACAAAGAAATTAATATTGAAGAAAACTTGAAAGATACAACTGAAATAATTCAAGAAACACAAGAAGCTGGTCAATTTGAGCTACTGGATCCTGCTACAATATCAAATACTTTAGACCATTATACAATTCATCCTTTGCACTGTAATGACACCGTACAAGATGTACTGGAAACTTACCAAATGCGTCAAACAAAAGGATCGCCAATCAGTATATGGGAAAAAAGTATAGAAGCACGTGCTTTTCCTCTACTCTTTCCTACTGGGAAAGGAGGAAGGTATGATGATAGACCTATTCAAATATCAGCTTCAGAATACCGCTCATTACGGATGTATTCTGAAGATCCCAGATTTAGACAAAATGTGGAATACATATTCCACCTACTCTTTGAAAGTGAACTAGCAACTTTATGTTACGGAGTTGCACACATATTAAAATCAGGATCACACTTTCAAAATATGACAGCTACACAATTATTAGAGAAAGTGCAACAAAAGGATGAGGTTTTACAATCAAATATTACAAATCTATTAGCAAATATGCGTGGTAATAAAGAGTACTGGTTTTGACGTCATGGAGATGTACGTTGTATGATCAGAAACCTTGGCCCACCCACTTGGTTTGTTACATTAAGTTGTGCAGAATATGCATGGGAAGATTTACATGATTTCCTACGCATATCAAATAAAAACAAAACAAACATAGATATTCTAACACCTGGAGAACTTTGTTCTTTGGATCCTGTTAATGTTTCAAGATATTTTCACCATCGCTTCATTGCTATGCTACATTTTATTTGTAATAAAACTGTTCCTCCCCTTGGAGAAGTGCAACACTTCTTTTGGAGAAAAGAATACCAAGCCAGAGGAGCACCACATATCCACATGCTTTTATGGATTAAAGATGCTCCTAAATTTGGTCAAGACAGTGATGCCACTGTTTTACAGTTTATTGAAAAATATGTCACTTGTGAAATTCCATCAGAAGCCACAAATAGTGATCTTCATGCACAAATTTTACAATTTCAAAGACACAAATGTGGAAAATATTGTCGTCGCAAATACAAAAACAAAGGCAAATACTACACCAAATGCCGATTTGGTTTCCCTAGACCAGTTACAAATACTGGTCAAGTAAACAACCTCATGTCTTCAGTTAGACATAGTGTTAAAGGTAAGTCACCTAAAAATACATATTACATAAAAAGAAAAGAAGAAAAATATATCAATGATTATAATGCAATCATTGCCCACTTATGGAATGCAAACATAGATGTGCAGAACATTGCAGACAATTCTACTGCAGTTGCACGATATGTCACAGCATACTTAACTAAAGCAGAAAAGACAGAGCTCCAAGACCTCTGGAATGACCTGTCATCAGATAAAACAGTATCTCAGAAATTATACAGCCTGGGCATGAAAATGCTCACCCATAGAGAATGTGGATCTTTTGAAGCAGCTGATCGTTTAACTGGTACTTCATTGTATCGTAAATATGAAAATATAGTATGGCTAAGTCTTGGTCCAGCTAAATCTAGAAAAAGAGTTCTAAAATCAAAAGATATAGAAACAATAGCCAAACATGATCCCAACAGCCAAGACATTTTAAAAAACAATTTATTGGACACATACTACCTAAACAGAAGTAATACTTTGGAAAACATGTGTCTATACCAAATAGCCCAAAACTACACATACAAAAATAATATGAAACCTGATGAAAAAAAGTTAAATATACAGTGACAGACTGTGAAGGCAGCTTAGTTAAACTCACTAAACCAAATTTAATTAATCATATCAAATTTTCATTGAAGACTCCTCAACATAAAGAAGTATATTACATGTCCCTGCTACAACTCTTCAAACCATGGAGAAAAGAAGAACAATTACTAGATAACTATGACTCATATGGGGATGCTTTCAAAGCAAATGAAAGCACTATAACTGATGTAAACTTTACACAGTACAAAACAATGTTGCACAATGAACAGCAACACGAAGAAGAACTCCAAGCCCAACTAGATAAGGATACTCCTGACAGTAGTCAACCTTCTGTAACAGGAAGCCAAGAACCACTGGGAGAACCACTAATAACAAATGAGGCAGAATTAGCTATGATAGAAGTAGAAAACACCATGTGTCAGTATGAAGATAAGGAAGACTTAACTATACTACAATCAAAACTAAACAATGAGCAAAGTAGCATTTTTCAAGAAGTAACAAAACAAATTGCACATGGTGTAAAACATGAAAATAAAGAATGTTCCTGCCATAATTATAAACCTATACTACGGTACGTCAGTGGTGAAGCTAGTTCTGGCAAAACATTCATAATCAAAATCATTAGTTAGTTCCTTCAACAATTGACAAACAACAAACTGTCAGCTGTTGTCACTGCCCCCAGAGGTTTAGCTGCCTACAACATAGGTGGTGTTACATTACACCGATTACTACTATTACCAGTAGAACACCAGAACAAATTAGACTATTACAAACTTTCTGCAGAAGCTGCAATGGAATTACGCAGAGTATTGAAAAAAATGAAAATTCTACTAATAGATGAAGTGAGCATGGTCTCCAACCTGATGTTAGCTTTGATTCACCTCAGATTACAAGAAGTACTCAAAACAGACTATGAAGAGCTCTTTGCAGGAAAACACATTATTGTTTTTGGAGATCTGCTTCAATTAACACCAGTAAAAGGTGAACCTATTTTTAAAACATTAGGGCACAAACTCTGCCGTAAAACTGTTGGCAGCATTGGAAATGTCAACCTTTGGCAACATTTCCAATACAGAGAATTAACAGAAAACATGCGCCAATCTGCAGATCTAACTTATGCCAACATTTTAAAAAGTTTGAGAGTTGGTATACTTTCTAAAGAAGCAGAAGCAACATTGAAAACCCGGCACATTAATGCGATAATGCATGTGCTACAGATGTTATGGAACAATTAGCCCACAAAAATGTCAATTGTATGGCCTTAATGCCAACTCTTGCAAGCTGTCTCAAATTCAATGAAATAATGTTAAGTAAAGAAATGCAACCAATAATGGAATTTAGCGCCACAGACAAACTAGATGTACATGGTATGACACTACCCATGTGTGACTAAGCTACAACAAGACTAAATAATTTAGAAAAATCAATCTCAAACACAGCAGGCTTAGAAAAGATGTTAAAATTATCCTTAAATTGCAGAGTAATGCTTAAACGTAACCTTGACGTGGACCAAGGACTAGTTAATGGAGCACTGGGTACAGTTGTTGGCTTTCAAACATACCCACGGACAACAAAATTCAGTTTGTCAATATACTCTTTGACAAACTTTCAGAAGTAAAACGGATAGGACGCTCAACAGCTAGATTCCTTCTCTTCAAAGATATGTATGTACGCAGAGAATAATTTTCTCTAACTCTTGCATACGCAGTCACGATTCATAAATCACAAGGTCTTACCCTAGACAGAGCAATGATAGATATTGGTAACACAGTCTTTAAAGAAGGCATGAGCTACGTAGCCTATCACGCTTACGTACACTTGACGGTCTATTTCTAATCAACTTTGATGCAAGTAAAGTAAACGCTGATATTCCTTGCATTTTAGAATATAATAGACTTCGCTCACTATACACTCCCCATCTAAACACATATTCTGTTCCACAAAAACTAAAACGTTGTAAAAGAAAACTAAATCAAACAGAAATGCAACAGGACGTCACTGCAAATCCTCCAAAGAGAGTAAAAGAAACTAATACTTCATCAAGTACCACAAACAAAAAAGAATCAATTAGAGAAAGTAAACCAGGTACTTCTTTAAAGAAGGAAGACAAACTCCAAAAAAAGCAGTTAGATACAGAACTACCTGGACCATTTAAATTCTCAAATATAGTTGGTGTAAGTTGCTATGCAAATGTAGCAATGAATATTCTATTTCAATTACCACCAATTGTTGACAACATTTACTTACACTTTAGAGACCCATTGTGTATGCAAATGTTAGTACTTCATAGAAAAAAACAATCCTGACAACACATATAGTGTTTATGGAATAAGGCAACAATTGGACTACTGTGCTGGAATGGTGAAATTCACTATAAACTCACAGGAAGATCCACAAGAATTTTTAATGTACTTACTACAAGTACTGGAAAACAAAAACATACCTATAAAGGAAATCTTCAAGATTTCATACATGTGGAAACATACATGCACTCTGTGCAACAATGTGACACAAGAAGAACTTCCTAATGAACGCTTCATATATATATATCAATATCAAATTGTGAATCCATTCCATTTCAGCAACTTGTACAAAATGCAAACCATGGTAGATTATGCTCTACCTGCAATTCAGATAATCGCTCCACGTTAGTAATACAAACACATAGTAAATACGTAATACTAATGCTTCTACGTTACAATGCAGATGGTACCAAAAACAACTGCAAGCTGACTGGATTCACACATAGTCAAATATCACTTGGTAAGAAAACCTTCACAACAATAGGTATAATCTACCACGCAGGAGCCACAACCAATTCAGGGCACTACACGGCATATATAAAAAAGAAATGTGGATGGTTTGAATGTAATGATAGTACCATTACTCTAAAGCAGAGATTACCAGCAAATCTTACAAACGCTTATTTGATATTCTTAAAACCAAAATTTGATAAATAAACTGTATTTAAACCTTTAAGTAAATTTGTGTTAAAAAAATATAAACTGTTAGAATACTCCAAAAGCTATCTAACAGCTCAAAGATTCTACAACAACTAATCAGATAAATGAATACCACTAAATTAGGCCAAACAATACACAGTTAGAATACGCCAAGTGGTATCTAACTGTCCCAAAATTTTACAATATCCAAATAGATAAAACAAAACCACTAACATATATTAAAAAAATAGACAGTTAGAATATGCCAATTGGTATCTAACTGCTCCAAAATTTTATAATATCAAAACGAATGAAGAATCTGTTACTGCTCCAAATCCAAAAAAAATACAACAAAGCAAAGTATAAAGCATTAGCCAGAAACAACAAGTGAACACTGAAAACAAACAAACAAATAAACTGTAGCATAACAGAAAAAGGGTTTTTTTTTAATCCAACATGGATTTTTTTTCTCCCACAGACCCAATGATTTTAGCAACAAATACAGAAACTGAGCAAATTGCACAGTACTCTGATTTGTACTCTACTAAATATGAGGGTCGAAAACAAATAAAAGTATATTGCTTATACAATGTAATAAGTCATTACAAAATACTAATACTAACATGCTATTTTCTTTTATCACAGAAATGAAGAAGAAAAACATGGACTCCCATTACTAGACCAAACAGTAAGTATACAATAATAGGGACAACCATAGCAGCATATCACATCCATAGTATCTAATACATTTGTTCCTTATACATTTGTTTTTCACCCAAAGTTATAAGCAAATATGAATGTGATATGCTGCGGTGGTTGTTGCCAGGGCATACAGTCTTGGGTGCATGGCCAAATGGCCATGCACCCAAGACTCTATGCCCTGGCAACAACCACTGCAGCATATCACATCCATAGAGTCAAACATTTCAACTATGATCTATGGAAAACTTTTAATGTCCGCGAACAATGTGAGTGTTCTTAGAACACTTTGAACTTGCCAGTGAACAATACGGACACCGTTTTCAGGACACCCCCTACGAACATTTCAGAACAACGCGATCGTTCTTAGAACACTTTCAACTTAACAATGAACAATACGGACAGCTGTTCTGTTCTTGATTGTCGTGCAGAGTATGGAACCTCCGTCCCCAAGCACCACAGAGGAAGAGTAAAAGCACTCCCTCTGCGGTTATTGGGGCCACAGGTGGGTTTCCCTCGCCGGTCTGATACCACGAAACTGCTGACCCCAGACAGCTGTAGAAAAAGGTCTGATTAGTTACCAAGCGAGCACAATAAAACACACTGATGAAAACAGAAGGCAGAGTCTTACCTATGTGGAGAGTTGGTATGCCGTATACCTATGCTGGGGTACTTCGTGGAGAGGGGGGGTGATCAAGTGAGCTGGCCTCCCAGTAGTATCAAGACCAATGTCGTGCGAGGGTCCACCCAACCAACCTGCAGAGATATATGCGCAAACTGGAATGGCGAGAAGCCAGATCCGAGACACAAAATCCGTAAGGGGCAATCCAAAGGCAATTCCGAATAATGTTCCAAAGCAAACAAGTAGTCAGGAGGGGCAGAAGAGCAGAGCAAGGTCCAGAGTCGAAATCCGTGTCAAAAGGCGTGAATCCAAGAATCAGAATAGCTGAACAGAGTCCTCCGGTGCGAACAGCTGTGAAGCGCTGTTTCGCGGGAGTCCAGCGTTTAAATCCTGTGTGTCCCTGTGTCAGCTGATCCGCGAGCGGTACCGGTGAGCGTGTCACGTGACCCGGGACCAGGAAGTGCACGCTGGAACTGTGTTGACGAATGCCGAGGCGTTTGTCTGTAGTTGCTGTCCCGTAAGCGCCATGGAAGCCGCCAGTGGAGGTGTGGAAAGCTCCTATTGTACCTGGTTGTTTGGTGCTTCCGACCCCAGAGATGAGCCTGCTCACGTGACACCCCCCGGACATGAGAGCGTGTGTGAGAGCTGTGTGAGGATGAGGGGTGTATGACTGGCGTACTTGAACGGAGCCGTGAGTGCGTGACAGAGCCCCCCCCCAAAGGCCCACGACCCCGTGGGCACAACGGATTATCCCTATGGAAACGGGAGACTAAACGAGGGGCAGAGACATCCCCAGCAGGGATCCAAGACCGCTCCTCGGGACCATAACCGACCCAGTCCACTAAGTACTGAAGACCCCCCCAAAAAAGACGGGAACCTAGAATGGCAGACACCTCAAAAACGTCCGGAGAGGACGGAGAAACCGGGGCAGCGGGGAAGCGAAGACGAGTAGGGCTAGGACATGGCCTGAGGAGAGAAACGTGAAAGACAGGATGCAGCCGCCAAAAGGAAGGGACCCGAAGGCGATAAGCCACCGGATTGATGACCCGAGAGACCAGATAAGGGCCCACAAAACGGAGTAACAACTTGCGACAACCCCGCAAATGCAAGTGACGGGACGAGAGCCACACTCGATCCCCAACAGAAAAGGAAGGAGCTTCAGAGCGCTTCAGATCCGCAGAGGCTTTCATCGAGGCCTGAGCCTCTCTGAGATGCACCAGGGTCTGCGAGTGGACAGCAGAGAGATCACGGATGCACGAAGAGGCGGCCCGATTGCCAGATAGCGAATAGTCGGGAATGGGCAGGATCTTAGGGTGCTGGCCATACAAGGCGTAGAATGGGGTGAACCCTGTGGATGAATGAGTTGCGTTGTTATAGGCAAATTCGGCTAAATGCAGGATGCGCAACCAGGACCGTTGGTGTTGGAGGGTCAGACAGCGTAAGTATTGTTCCATAGTCTGGTTGACCCTTTCGGTCTGGCCGTCCGTCTCGGGATGATATGCCGAAGAGTAGCGGGAGTCGATCCCAACTAACGTGGTCAAGGCTCGCCAAAAGCAGGAGGTGAACTGGGAACCCCTGTCGGATACCAAGACAGACGGCAAACCGAAGAGACAGACGACGGAACGAAAAAACAACCCTGCCAACGCCGGGGCCGAGGGGATACCAGTGCACGGGATGAACCGTGCCATCTTGGTGAAGGAGTCAACCACTACCCAGATAGTATCGTAACCCTGGATCCTGGGGAGGTCTGTTACGAAATCCATCGACAAAGTGTGCCAAGGCCGAGGAGGGACGGGCAGGGGTTGAAGCAAGCCTAACGGACGGCCTCTCCGGTGCTTGCATTGGGCACAGACAGAGCAGGTGCTGACGTAACACTCCACGTCTCTCCTCATAGAGGGCCACCAGCACCACCGCTGTAACAAGGAGAGAGTCCGACGCTGCCAGGATGTGCGTGAACAGGAAGGTCATGTGACCATTCGAGGGCCAGGTTCCGGGCATCAGAAGTGGGCAGAAACAGCTTGTCATGGAAAAAGGGCAGGCCGTCCCGCACCGTCAAGTCCCAGTCAGGAAGCAGGGAAGGATGGGTGGTAGTCCAGGAACGGATGCCGTCTAATAGAGGCAAAGAAGGGGTACAGAGGCATATGACGTTTTTTTTGTCAAGCAAGGTTTCGGGATAGGCAGGCAACGAGACACCACCAGGAGAACGGGACAATGCATCTGCCTTGCCATTGGATGAACCAGGACGGTGTGTGATAGTGAAATCATAGGCGGCGAAGAATAAGTGCCACCTGACTTGCCTGCCGTTCAGACACTTCATGGACGCCAAGTCACGTAGGTTTTGATGGTCCGAGAATACCGTGACCCGGTGCTTTGCACCCAACAAGTGATGACGCCAGACCTGGAAAGCCTCCTTGACCGCCAGAAGCTCTTTTTCTGTCACGGTGTAGTGACATTCCGACGGCGTAAACTTGCGTGAGTGAAACGCGACTGGGTGCAGTCGTTTAGTAGTGGGACACTCCTGGGACAATATTGCCCCTAGGGCGAAAGAGGATGCATCTGCCTCCACTACGAAAGGCAATTCAGGATCGGGGTGCTGAAGGACAGGGGCCGTGGTAAAAGCGGATTTGAGAGTGTCGAACGAAAACTGTTGCTCAGAGGACCATTTGAATGGGACGAGGGGACTGGTGAGAAGTGTAAGTGGAGCTGTTATGGAAGAAAACCCAGAGATGAATCTCCTATAGTAATTTGCGAAACCAAGGAACGATTGCAGAGCTTTCCGTGAAGTAGGGACCGGCCAATCCAGAACCGCCTTGACTTTTGCATGGTTCATAGTGAGGCCTTGAGGGGAGATGTGGAAACCCAGGAACTCGATGTTGTCAGTGTGGAAGTGGCATTTCTCGGCTTTGGCAAACAGGGAGAAGGTGCGCAAGCGCTTCAATACCTCCCGCACATGTACCACATGTTCCTCCAGTGACCGTGAAAATACCAGTATGTCGTCCAAATAGACGACCATGAAAACGTCCAAAATGTCACTGAACACCTCATTCATGAAGCGCTGGAAAGTGGCGGGGGCATTACAGAGGCCAAAGGGCATAACCAGATATTCATAAAGCCCATAACGAGTGCAGAAAGCCGTTTTCCACTCGTCCCCCATCCTCACACATACGAGATTGTACGCGCCCCTAAGATCGAGCTTGGTGTATATGGAAGCGTGTGTGAGGCGGTCCAATAGGGGTGTGATCAGTGGTATAGGGTACCGATCCTTCCTGGTAATGGCGTTCAAGCGCCGATAGTCAACACACGGACGGAGGTCACCCTCCTTTTTGGGCACAAAGAAAATGGGGCTGGCAGCAGGAGACGAGGAGGGACGTATGTGACCCTTACGTAAGGACTCCTGAATGTATGTCTTGAGAGTCCGCTCCTCCCCCGGGGACAGGGAATAGATACGACCCGTAGGGACTACAGAACCAGGTAGCAAATCGATGGGACAATCGTACTCCCGATGAGGGGGGAGTAGTTCCGAGGACCCTTTATCAAAAACATCGCCATAGTCACGGTAAGCCTCTGGAATTACATCAGAAACCAGACCCACTGTGTGTGCATCGAGCCCAGAGGTGGAAGGTACCTCCATGGAGAGATGCGCGATGGAGCTAAGGACCTGGGCAGGGGAATCCTCACCAGGGGGAGTCAATAGGCAAAACTCCTGACAAATATCCGACTCAAAGTGTACCGTACCCGCTTTCCAATCAATCAGTGGATTGTGTAGCCGCAGCCATGGAATACCCAAGATGACCCCGTATTGTGGCATGGTAATCAAATCAAAACTAATGGTTTCCTTGTGTATGCTTTGTACGATCAACATAAGGGGGGCTGTCTGGTGTTTAACAGGCCCAGAGACCAACGTGCTGCCATCAATGGAGTGTACTTGCTCTGGTCAGGTTTTGTTGATAAGCGGCAAGTTGTAAGAGAGGGCCAAAGAAATGTCCATATAGTTGCCAGTGGCACCTGAGTCTATGATGATGGTGACTGGGTGTTGGTTGTTTGTACTAGGTTGTAACAAAGCCTGCACCGCAAGGGGTCGGATGGTACCAAAGGCAGGCGAGGGGTTCGGGGAAGGACAAACAGTGCTCGATCCTGCCCCCGATTCTAGGGTCGAGCCTCCCGAAAACCCTGCGTCCTGGGCTTGGGACGACGAGGACAGTTTTTTACGAAATGTCCCAGTAACCCACAGTAATAACAGGCGTTGTCCTGTCTCCTGCGCTCCCTTTCGGAGGAAGTTAACGGACTACGGAGCCCTCCGATTTGCATGGGCTCCGCAGTAGTCTCGGAGGAAGGAGAGACAGTGGTGAAGGCGTGACCAGAGAACCGGGCTTCGGATCGGCGTTCAAGACGTCTGGCATCGATCTGAAGAGCCAGGTCCACTAGATCAGGGAACAAAGTGGGCAGGGAAGGCACTGCGGTAAGCGCGTCTTTCATGGAATTGTTCAAGCCCTTATAAAGGACGACGGCTTTCTTACCCTCTGGCCAGGAAGTCTCTGCGGACAACTGGTTAAACCGCGTAAGATACTCAATGAGTGTTCCCTTGCCCTGGTGGAGATCCAAGAGTTCCAAATCCCGGGATTGTACCTTGTGGCGAGTATCAAAGATGCGTGACATTTCGACTACAAGAAGATCAAAGTCGTATAACATAGGGCTATTGCTTTCGAGTAGGGGGTTAGCCCAGGCTGCCGCAGTACCAGTCAGATGTGATAACAAAAAGGCAGCTTTTGAGGTGGCATCGGGGAAGGATGTGGGACGACAAAGGAAGTGTAGCTTGCACTGATTGATAAACGTGCGGTACTTGTCAGGGTCCCCTTGAAACCTTTCGGGTGCAGCCAGGGGGAAAGGAGTAGGGAGAACCAGGGGAGAGGGCGAAGTCGAGGTCGAGCCTCGGGGCGTGGATAATGGTGGTACCGTTTCTCCGAACTCCGTATCAACGGGCAGAGGGTGGCGTGTGCTTTGGAGGGTGTCTAGCCGCTGATGAAGGGCTGTGGTTGCTGCGGCCATGTCAGCTCTGAGTATTGTGATCGCTTGCACTAAGGCCGCCATGGGGTCATTCGCGGAACCCTCCATACTCCGCACGAGAAGAGGCTTCACAGTCTGTTCTGTTCTTGATTGTCGTGCAGAGTATGGAACCTCCGTCCCCAAGCACCACAGAGGAAGAGTAAAAGCACTCCCTCTGCGGTTATTGGGGCCACAGGTGGGTTTCCCTCGCCGGTCTGATACCACGAAACTGCTGACCCCAGACAGCTGTAGAAAAAGGTCTGATTAGTTACCAAGCGAGCACAATAAAACACACTGATGAAAACAGAAGGCAGAGTCTTACCTATGTGGAGAGTTGGTATGCCGTATACCTATGCTGGGGTACTTCGTGGAGAGGGGGGGTGATCAAGTGAGCTGGCCTCCCAGTAGTATCAAGACCAATGTCGTGCGAGGGTCCACCCAACCAACCTGCAGAGATATATGCGCAAGCTGGAATGGCGAGAAGCCAGATCCGAGACACAAAATCCGTAAGGGGCAATCCAAAGGCAATTCCGAATAATGTTCCAAAGCAAACAAGTAGTCAGGAGGGGCAGAAGAGCAGAGCAAGGTCCAGAGTCGAAATCCGTGTCAAAAGCCGTGAATCCAAGAATCAGAATAGCTGAACAGAGTCCTCCGGTGCGAACAGCTGTGAAGCGCTGTTTCGCGGGAGTCCAGCGTTTAAATCCTGTGTGTCCCTGTGTCAGCTGATCCGCGAGCGGGACCGGTGAGTGTGTCACGTGACCCGGGACCAGGAAGTGCACGCTGGAACTGTGTTGACGAATGCCGAGGCGTTTGTCTGTAGTTGCTGTCCCGTAAGCGCCATGGAAGCCGCCAGTGGAGGTATGGAAAGCTCCTATTGTAGTGTTCTCAAAAACGTCTTCAGAACACCCCCATTTTGTTTATTTGCGAACATTTCAGGACAACGCGGGTGTTCTTAGAACACATTCAACTTGACAGAGAACAATACGGACAGCGTCCTCAGGACACCCCCTACGAACACTCCCCGGACACCGCGAGTGT